>NC_084483.1:94456749-95065820 GCF_030035675.1 Rhineura floridana | reverse complement strand
TTAAAATCCAATAGCCACAAAAACAAGTATAAACAGTTGCAAAACAGCTTAAAGCGGCAAGATTCTGAATTTTGGGTTACGTAAATGAAGTTGCTTATCACTTGAGGTTGCAGTTCTGTCCCTGTTTCAGTAAGCGCCACTGAATACATTGGGACTTGGTTCTGAATAAATAAACATAGGATTGCACTATAAATATCTTTACGGGTTATGTAGATAATAAACGTATTTGATAGTCATGCTTATACAAATATTTCTTCCTTTTCATATTTTTGGTCTTTGGTTAGGAATCCTGACTGGTTGCGGAATACTTAGTTTTCTGCCTTACTCGTAGGAATCTTGTGGTTGGTATGGTATTGCATATAAGAAATCATCACTGTCTTTTGTTTTTGTTTTTCTATTAGCATTTCATTTACCTTTATCCTCACTCCCTTTCATCCATAAAAGCAACAACAGCAGTTCCATGCACTCCGCTCAACCTTTTTAAACCCACTGATGATGCATCTTGGTTTTTTTTCTTATCTAATCGTGGTAAAACAGAATTCACATACTGGGCAGTGTGGCTGCAATTGTTGTTGTTCCCAAGTTGTTGCCTATGAAGATAGACCAAACCATGTGTGCTTTCTCTCTGTCAATTATATTCACTGGAATTGGGTTGGCTGATGAAGTGAGTTTATAGCAGCCCACAGGGGAGACAGAAAAGGGTAGAGAATCTTCTTACTCATACTCAGACCTCTTTCTGAAGTGAAGGGTCAAATCTGTAAAGAAATTTGGATGTTAAAGTGTTGGGCAGGGCATTCCAGGCAGGGGCCAACCCTACTTGGATAGGGATATCTTTGCAGAGGATCCCTAGTCAAGCTTTACCAACAACACAATCCAAACCATATCTACTCAGAAGTAAGTCCTATTGAGCTCTATGGGGCATAGTCCCTTAGTAAGTGTGTTTAGAATTGCAGCTGTTCAGGGGCATCCATCTCTACTCCTGAATGCTCCCATCTAACATCTCCACAACACTTGGCTCCTTTCTTCCCACGATGGCCTTCTCGTGACTGGACTGGCCTAAGGCCGCTTGAACCCTTTTTGCCAGAAGCGAATTGGCTAGATTAAATGTTCCCTACCCAGGCTCCATCTTTTAGCTAAGATTTCTATCTGTATTTCCAATCAGATAAATGTTTTTGTATGAATTGTATGTGCCAAGCAACTGTGGTTGATGCTTAATGTATCATGCTTAATGGGGTCACTTGGACCATCCAGTGACATCAGTTGGACCCGCCCTGTGATATCAGTTGGACCCACCCCATGACATCACTTGAGCATGCCCCATGACATCACTCGCCCCCCCCCCCAAAAAATCTCATGGTTTGGGATGCTTGTGACCTGGCAACCCTAATGAGGATAAACTTGCAAAATATATTTATAACAACAGTTTGATTAAGATACAATATATTGTCTTACCCTCCATTTTTCTCCCCTATCACCTCTCTCTGTCTACCCATCTGAAAACTGCTGTTTGCTATTTATAAATTGAACATATTAACATACAGGCTTTGTTGTCCACACTGTAGTAAGAAAGTATATTTGAACAGGAAGAGATGCCTCTACTCTGTTGTGGGTTTTGACGCTGCTCCATGCTCTGGTAACAGGAGATACTGGTTTTAAAGAATATAATTATTATTGTGGATGGAAACGTGCAGACTTGGCACCTGTTCTCTGCCATTTAATATGTAAACATCGTTACTCTCTGAATATGCTTTATGATGCTCCCCAAACACATTTATTTTATTATTAATCACACTTCAAGTGTCTGTACTACTCCTTTCACCATGGTACCTGAGCACCAAGTTTTTCTCATTTATATACCTCCAATTATTGATGCAAGAAGCAAACAGATTAAAATGGATTATTTATCAGCAACGAAGAGAGAAGTTCAGATAAAGGATGAAGAGTGCAGAGGCGTTGGCAATGGCAGGACAGAACAGAGAATGAGGAGCCATAAAGGACAGAAAGAAGCCATGCTTTTCAACAGTCACCTTGAAGCATTTGGTATTTTCATTCATGCTGTTCCTATCTACAACTTGATTTTAAAAATGTTTAAGAGCTCAGGTTTTGTGACTACATAGAACCATTTGGGCCAACTGCACCATTTTAATTATAGACTCCAGAGATGGATTGATATACCACCCATCTAAGCCAGCTTGTTAATCGATGGCGTCGCGAGGATATTGTTACAGCTTCTAATGATGTAACATCTCTACAGCCCGAGAATGGATTTCTGCATGTAACAGGCAGTATAATTTGATGACCATTTCCCCCCGGGGTGGTGAGTGAAAGAGGAATTAAATCATGGTGACTCTGGCTCATCTGTGCCCCATCAACTCTGCTGCTGCTTCCCCTTCTCAGGAGGTCCAAGTTTCAATAAAGTCTGACAACGTTAGTTCATTCCAATGTTTCCAGTACTTTATTTGGATGAGCATTTAAAGAGATGATAAATGCTGGCATGCTAGTGCCAGTGGGCAATTAAAAGAGGACACCAAATCCATCAATCAAAATGTGTCTGCATTCTCTCAATCAATGGGAAGGTTTACCACTGCAGTTTGTGTGCTAGATGGACAAATAACATTGTCAACAACATTTATAGAGTTGAAATCAGGGGCAGTAGTAATACATAGTTAGTTTGATTTTACGTGGTCATAAATGGCAGCTCTTAATGTATCAGCAATGACACTTTCATAGCACAGCAATGAACCAGTTCATTAAAGCAGGTGTTTACAGACAAAGCTGAGAGCAAAGAATTCATTTCAGGCATCATGTGCAATGACAAACTTAAATGAGGTTTACACAGTGGGAATGATCATATGAACAGCAATTATGGTGACGCTATAGTTGCTAAGAGGTTAATATGAAAAGCTAGAAATTCACCCAAAAGTTGTTGGTCTGAAATATCCATTGGAAAGGAGAGTGGCAGATCAGAGTTTTGTTTTTGTTTCATCTGGACAGCTTTATAGAAATCCTACAAATCTCTTTCTCATCTGATGCTGAAGGCTAATTTGTTACAACGACAGAAATGATTTGCTTTCAGTGCTTTGACAATGGCAGAGAATGAAAAGGGGTGTGTTGGCATCAGATCCACTGGATTCACTTTATGCCCTGGCCAGCACGAGCCCAGCAGGACCTAGTCTATATTGCATATATTAGGCAGAACTGCATACAGAAATGTGTGTATTAAGACAAATGCAGATGAAAATGCATTTGGATTTTTGTGTATTTTTGTTTAAAGAATAAATAAATTGCAAACTAGTGTGCAAATGGGGCAAACCAAAATTGGCCGATTCATCCATCCCTAGCATTGCTAGAATTGATTTTGATGAGTTATGCTGTCTTTGCTTTATCATCTAGTCTGGTTGTCCCCAATAGGGTTGCCAGGTTCAGAGCCTGAGACTTATCCTGTATCTTTAGGAGAAGAGAAAGTCAGCCAAGTGCAGGTGTTCTTGCAACTCTGAAATGGGAAAAACCACACGGTGGAATTCTCCCTTCCCCCTGGACAACTTTTAAAGTTGGTTGCCTCCAAGAGGTCTTCTGTATCTTTAAAAGTTGTCCAGGGGGAAGGGAGAATTCCACCGTGTGGTTTTTCCCATTTCAGAGTTGCAAGAACACCTGCACTTGGCTGACTTTCTCTTCTCCTAAAGATACAGGATAAGTCTCAGGCTCTGAACCTGGCAACCCTATTGGGGACAACCAGACTAGATGATAAAGCAAAGACAGCATAACTCATCAAAATCAATTCTAGCAATGCTAGGGATGGATGAATCGGCCAATTTTGGTTTGCCCCATTTGCACACTAGTTTGCAATTTATTTATTCTTTAAACAAAAATACACAAAAATCCAAATGCATTTTCATCTGCATTTGTCTTAATACACACATTTCTGTATGCAGTTCTGCCTAATATATGCAATATAGACTAGGTCCTGCTGGGCTCGTGCTGGCCAGGGCATAAAGTGAATCCAGTGGATCTGATGCCAACACACCCCTTTTCATTCTCTGCCATTGTCAAAGCACTGAAAGCAAATCATTTCTGTCGTTGTAACAAATTAGCCTTCAGCATCAGATGAGAAAGAGATTTGTAGGATTTCTATAAAGCTGTCCAGATGAAACAAAAACAAAACTCTGATCTGCCACTCTCCTTTCCAATGGATATTTCAGACCAACAACTTTTGGGTGAATTTCTAGCTTTTCATATTAACCTCTTAGCAACTATAGCGTCACCATAATTGCTGTTCATATGATCATTCCCACTGTGTAAACCTCATTTAAGTTTGTCATTGCACATGATGCCTGAAATGAATTCTTTGCTCTCAGCTTTGTCTGTAAACACCTGCTTTAATGAACTGGTTCATTGCTGTGCTATGAAAGTGTCATTGCTGATACATTAAGAGCTGCCATTTATGACCACGTAAAATCAAACTAACTATGTATTACTACTGCCCCTGACTTCAACTCTATAAATGTTGTTGACAATGTTATTTGTCCCATCTAGCACACAAACTGCAGTGGTAAACCTTCCCATTGATTGAGAGAATGCAGACACATTTTGATTGATGGATTTGGTGTCCTCTTTTAATTGCCCACTGGCACTAGCATGCCAGCATTTATCATCTCTTTAAATGCTCATCCAAATAAAGTACTGGAAACATTGGAATGAACTAACGTTGTCAGACTTTATTGAAACTTGGACCTCCTGAGAAGGGGAAGCAGCAGCAGAGTTGATGGGGCACAGATGAGCCAGAGTCACCATGATTTAATTCCTCTTTCACTCACCACCCCGGGGGGAAATGGTCATCAAATTATACTGCCTGTTACATGCAGAAATCCATTCTCGGGCTGTAGAGATGTTACATCATTAGAAGCTGTAACAATATCCTCGCGACGCCATCGATTAACAAGCTGGCTTAGATGGGTGGTATATCAATCCATCTCTGGAGTCTATAATTAAAATGGTGCAGTTGGCCCAAATGGTTCTATGTAGTCACAAAACCTGAGCTCTTAAACATTTTTAAAATCAAGTTGTAGATAGGAACAGCATGAATGAAAATACCAAATGCTTCAAGGTGACTGTTGAAAAGCATGGCTTCTTTCTGTCCTTTATGGCTCCTCATTCTCTGTTCTGTCCTGCCATTGCCAACGCCTCTGCACTCTTCATCCTTTATCTGAACTTCTCTCTTCGTTGCTGATAAATAATCCATTTTAATCTGTTTGCTTCTTGCATCAATAATTGGAGGTATATAAATGAGAAAAACTTGGTGCTCAGGTACCATGGTGAAAGGAGTAGTACAGACACTTGAAGTGTGATTAATAATAAAATAAATGTGTTTGGGGAGCATCATAAAGCATATTCAGAGAGTAACGATGTTTACATATTAAATGGCAGAGAACAGGTGCCAAGTCTGCACGTTTCCATCCACAATAATAATTATATTCTTTAAAACCAGTATCTCCTGTTACCAGAGCATGGAGCAGCGTCAAAACCCACAACAGAGTAGAGGCATCTCTTCCTGTTCAAATATACTTTCTTACTACAGTGTGGACAACAAAGCCTGTATGTTAATATGTTCAATTTATAAATAGCAAACAGCAGTTTTCAGATGGGTAGACAGAGAGAGGTGATAGGGGAGAAAAATGGAGGGTAAGACAATATATTGTATCTTAATCAAACTGTTGTTATAAATATATTTTGCAAGTTTATCCTCATTAGGGTTGCCAGGTCACAAGCATCCCAAACCATGAGATTTTGGGGGGGGGGCGAGTGATGTCATGGGGCATGCTCAAGTGATGTCATGGGGTGGGTCCAACTGATATCACAGGGCGGGTCCAACTGATGTCACTGGATGGTCCAAGTGACCCCATTAAGCATGATACATTAAGCATCAACCACAGTTGCTTGGCACATACAATTCATACAAAAACATTTATCTGATTGGAAATACAGATAGAAATCTTAGCTAAAAGATGGAGCCTGGGTAGGGAACATTTAATCTAGCCAATTCGCTTCTGGCAAAAAGGGTTCAAGCGGCCTTAGGCCAGTCCAGTCACGAGAAGGCCATCGTGGGAAGAAAGGAGCCAAGTGTTGTGGAGATGTTAGATGGGAGCATTCAGGAGTAGAGATGGATGCCCCTGAACAGCTGCAATTCTAAACACACTTACTAAGGGACTATGCCCCATAGAGCTCAATAGGACTTACTTCTGAGTAGATATGGTTTGGATTGTGTTGTTGGTAAAGCTTGACTAGGGATCCTCTGCAAAGATATCCCTATCCAAGTAGGGTTGGCCCCTGCCTGGAATGCCCTGCCCCAACACTTTAACATCCAAATTTCTTTACAGATTTGACCCTTCACTTCAGAAAGAGGTCTGAGTATGAGTAAGAAGATTCTCTACCCTTTTCTGTCTCCCCTGTGGGCTGCTATAAACTCACTTCATCAGCCAACCCAATTCCAGTGAATATAATTGACAGAGAGAAAGCACACATGGTTTGGTCTATCTTCATAGGCAACAACTTGGGAACAACAACAATTGCAGCCACACTGCCCAGTATGTGAATTCTGTTTTACCACGATTAGATAAGAAAAAAAACCAAGATGCATCATCAGTGGGTTTAAAAAGGTTGAGCGGAGTGCATGGAACTGCTGTTGTTGCTTTTATGGATGAAAGGGAGTGAGGATAAAGGTAAATGAAATGCTAATAGAAAAACAAAAACAAAAGACAGTGATGATTTCTTATATGCAATACCATACCAACCACAAGATTCCTACGAGTAAGGCAGAAAACTAAGTATTCCGCAACCAGTCAGGATTCCTAACCAAAGACCAAAAATATGAAAAGGAAGAAATATTTGTATAAGCATGACTATCAAATACGTTTATTATCTACATAACCCGTAAAGATATTTATAGTGCAATCCTATGTTTATTTATTCAGAACCAAGTCCCAATGTATTCAGTGGCGCTTACTGAAACAGGGACAGAACTGCAACCTCAAGTGATAAGCAACTTCATTTACGTAACCCAAAATTCAGAATCTTGCCGCTTTAAGCTGTTTTGCAACTGTTTATACTTGTTTTTGTGGCTATTGGATTTTAAAGGGATTTATTTCTTATTGTGAGCTGCCTTGGTTTCCAGACTGCAATCCTACCTCACAGGGTTGTTGGAAATATTCCCATACACACACACACACACTGGATATGTAAGAATACATATACCCCATATAATTGTCAGAACCACTTGATCATTGCAGAACATTAAAAAAAACCAGTTTCCTACATCATAAAAGCAGTGATACCTAAGCCTTGCCTAATTGCTTTAAAAATAGGATTGGAGGGGGAGAGAAAGATATACAACACAACACAATTCTTTGCTATGTTCACTCAAAAGTCCCATCAATTTACAGCACAATCCTAACCATGTCTACTCAAAAGGAAGTCCTATTGAATTCAATGGGGTTTACTCTGGGTATGTTTACTCTAGAAAAGCAAGTACTGGATTAAAGCTGCATTTGGGAAGTTTGCAAAACACTGCCGTCTTCAAAATTTAAACCTGTCTGACTCCTACACACAAGAGAGAAAAAGACTGAAATCTTACTTATTCAATGTGTGAGATGTTCAGAAAAGCAGGAAAAAACATTTTTTCTGAGCCTTGGGCCAGTCACTGCCTCTCAGCCTCAGAGGGAGGCAATGGTAACCCCCCTTTGAATACCGCTTACCATGGAAATCCTGTTCATAGGGTCACCATAAGTCGGAATCAATTTGAAGGCAGACAATTCAGTTTGACTCTATAGTTTTTTGGCTCTAATTTGGCTCTATAATTCCTTGTCAGTCACAACCCTGACTTCTTATTGGATAAAAACCTGAAAGGGCAGTGATTGGAGCATAACGTAGAGCAACTAAGAAGTTGTGGGGGGTAGCTGATGTTTTGGTGTATATCTCTGGAACCAGAGCACCTAGAAACTTAATTTTTTTTTAAAATGAAAGCTGAAAGTCTGGAGATTAAGGTCAGTCACCCAGTGACCTGGAGGGGACCCCCCCAAAACCAGAGTCTCTGGCTGAAAAACAGAGGTCTGGTAACCCTAATCCTCATCCTCTGTCAGGAAGGTGTGGGAAAAGTTAATGAGGAGTATACAAGTGACCACCATGAAGCACCTATGAAGGTGATTGGTGTTTCTGGAGACCAGCTGCTTTGAGCTGCAGGGCCCTTAGCCTAGATATCAAACTTTTGTGAGACTAACTGACCTCATCTGCTGGGAATTGTGGGGGCAGGAAAGCCTTCCAACTCAGCAGAAGATGAGGCCTAGGCATTGGGGCTATGCCTTGTCCAGTAGCGGGTGATGGGGCAGCAATTCTTACCTGACCTCCTGTTACCTATGTTGTTGCTGCTTACCAGGAGGTAGAGGAGGAGCGATGAGGTGGTGGTGAGGGTGGTGCAATGCAAACACACCAGTGGGAGCACCAGATTAGCTTCACTGGTAGGCTTGCAGTGGACCGACCTTACCACCACTTTGCCCCTCTTCCTCCACCTCCCAATAAGCAGCAACAACATAAGGGGCCTATAAGGCCATCAAGTCCAATCCCCTGCTCAAAGCGGAAATCCAATTTAAAGCATACCGAACAGGTGGCTGTCCAGGTGCCTCTTGAATGCCTCCAGCATTGGAGAGCCCACCATCTCCCTAGATAATTGGTTCCATTGTCATACTGCTCTAATAGGTAGGAAGTTTTTCTGAATGATCAGCCAAAATCTGGCTTCCAGTGACTTGAGCCCTTTATTCTGAACTCTGGGATAATTGAGAAGTGATCCTGGCCCACCTCTGTGTGACAACCTTTCATATCATATCTCATCTAAGTCTTCTCTTCTCAAGGCTAAATACGCCCAGTTCTTTCAGTCTCTCCTAATATAGGGCTTTGTTTCCAGTCCCCTGAGCATCCTTGTTGCCCTCCTCTGAACCTGTTCCAGTTTGTCTACATCCTTCTTAAAGTGCAGTGTCCGGAACTGGATGCAGCACTCAAGATGAGGCCTAAAAAGTGCCAAATAGAGGAGAACTAGGACTTCACATGGTTTGTAAAATATACCTCTGTTAATGTAGCCTAAAATATAATTTGCCTTTTTTTGCAGCCACATCACATTGTTGGCTCATATTCAGCTTGTGATCAACAACAATCCCAAGATCTTTCTTGCATGTAGTATTTCTGAGCCACGTATCCCACAACTTATAACTGTGAATTTGGTTTTTTCCTAGCAGAACTTTGCACTCATCCCTGCTAAATTTCATTCTGTTGTTTTCAGCCCAATGCTCCAGCCTATCAAGACCACTTTGAATGTTGTTTCTGTCTTCCAGGATATTAGCTATTCCTCCCAATTTTGTATCATCTGATACACATTCCCTACACCACCTGATCCAAGTCATTAATAAAAATTGTTCCACAATTCCACTGATGCAGAGTGTCTTCTAGTTGTACTGCGCCTGTCACCCTTTTCCATGGAGTTCCTTCCACTCCGTTGTTCCTCACCTCAACACTCTCCTCCGCTTCAACTTGCTGCTGTTCTTCCACCTCCTGTACTTCTCTTTGCTGTTGTTGTTCCAGTATTCTGTCTAAGAACTTTTTGTCTTCTCTTATACCCTTGAGTATGGCCACTCGGCACTCCAGGCCTCTTACTTTTTTTCCCAACAGCGCAATTAGCTTGCACTTGTTGCACGTGTACGCCATGTTCTCAGGCAAGAAAACAAACATTATGCACACCTTGTAGGTTACCACCACTGGAGTGTCCTTTTCAGCCCTAGTCTCTATTACCTTTATTACATGGGCAACAGGAGGTTAGGTGAGCACCATTGCCCCACCAAGCACTACTGGCCTTGTCATGCTGCTTGCCATGGACAGCCTTGGCTCGCCCAAGGTTGGTTTCTGCACTATTCATTTCACCTACAAAGGTTAGGTTGATAAACATGGTCCCAGTTCATTTGGTTTGTCTCTTTATTACTGGATCTAGTCACAATATAGGTTTACTTGGGAAAAATGGATGATAAGACAACATAATCAAGCTCTTGTTTTCAGTATGTTCTGCAAACTATATGAGGATGTGGCATTAAATATGAATGACAGAAAATTAGCAATTGTTGACTTCACATGGGCTTACTTCTATACAAGTAGGCAGTTGAGGACTGCAGCTGTGACAGATTATGCTACAGAGCTGCTTATCTCAAGGTATCACTGACATTCCACTAGGTAAGATACTTTATGTGATGGATTATGGAGTCAGAAGGTAATTCAGAATAGCTCATTTCTATCAGGCTGTGATTGTTAATACAGAACACCCTAAGTTAGAATAATGCTTATCTGAAAAACCAAAGTTCAGTTATAAGTGTTTTTCCAGTCTTTAAAAGAGCCTATGCATATAGCTTCATCTATATATGTTTTCTTAAAAAGATGCTCATTTCATTGAGACATTCTCCAAGGCACGGATGGGGGAGAAATTCAATTCAGTTTGCTTCAAAGCCAAATTTTTCAGATTCACACGTTTGAAAACAATATGAAAACCAAAACACAGCCATCCTTCAAACTTACCTGATTTTTGCTATGCAGTCCTCCAACCAAGCAATGTTTACAAAAATTCATAAATTAGGGGAAAGTGTGCACAAAATGAATATACTGGTGAAAATAACATACAAACATGCATTATATTAGGAGAAATTGCTTGCAAAAATGTGTACATTAGTCAAAGCTGCAAATACAAAAATGTATTTATATGGAGAAATTCACACTAAAATGATAATTTTCTTGAGGATTTTTTAAAAAAATGCAAATTGTTGCTGAAATGTGGAGAATTGAATTTAAGATTAGAAAAATAAGAAATGGAAAAAACTGAAACTGACAGATCATTCCATCCCTACTCCAAGGAAAGCATGCATAACATCGAGTAGAAATGAACATAAATGATAAAACCCTCTAGTTCTTTTATGACCTAAAAACAGACATAGAAAAATTCCTTAGGCAGAAGTTTTAACATTAGAAGGCAGGAAATGGAAATAAAAATAAAATAAAAACACCTCCCACTTTTACACATTATGGTTCAATTACAGATTGCACTGAAATTTCTTCCAAAATTGATTTTATTTGTATCTTCATGTATTTTATTATTCAATAGGATGGTGCTGGAGATTTCTTACTACATAACTTTAGTAGCAGAATATGGATGAACAGCTCCTTGTGGACTTTAGTTGAAAACCCTACCCAACTCCTTTTTTAAAAAAAGCCCTCCCTCCATGAAGCTCCTTGGGTCAAGGACCTGTGCTTTTATGTTCTTTAAAGTGTCCTTCACACTGATGGTGCTATATAAATAATGAAGAATAACACGTAGGACGTGCAGGAAAATTTTTGCAGTGTGGAGTGCCCTTCTTCGCTGTTCCAGCCAACCATGCCCTCCACCATCATACTCCATTCCATGTCTCCCTAGACCTGTTATTTTGCTGTAACTCCCCCCACACGCACAACTGCCAGTATTCCATGGCCACTAAGCATGCTTAGTCCTCACTGTGCTCAGGAGACTAATGCTGTGGTAGATTTGGGTAGGCTCAACTGGGAGGGTAGCTTGAAGCTGGACCTTTCTTAAACTTTAACCCTATAAAGGTATAACTGGGAATAAGCCCAAATGAACACAGGGTCGTATCAAACTAAATTTTACTCAGAGTAGACCCACTGAAATTAATGGATCTAAGTAAGCCACGGCCAGTGATTTTAATGGGTCTACTCTAAATATTGGAGAAAACCTGTAGTGGGGCTTACTTTTGAGTAAATGTGCATACGATCGGACTGCTTAGGGGTACAATCCCATAGCCCCTTGGATGGCATTCTGGGAGCCATAGGATACATTGGATCTTCTTCTACAAGGCTGAAGAAAAAGCTCCAACCTCAGGGAGATCCAATATCGGAGGTGCTTTCTTTGCTGCTGTGGCAGCGTCCATGGCTTTGACCTACCAGCGTTGGTGCTCTAACACTGGCAAAGCCAAAAAGGAGGGATGTCAGGGCAGTTCAGGTGTGTGTTAGGGGAAGATCAGGAAAAGCCTTGTTTCCAAAGGATGCAAAGCCTTCCTGCTGATCCCCAACATCTCCTCCCAAACCAAGGAGAAACTCAGGAGTTGGGAGAGAAGTCAGGTTAAAAAAAAAAGGTGGTGGTGCAGGAGTGGAAAATCACTCCTATGCTCTCACTTTTGCCATGCCAGCAAGGCTGCAGCAGAGGATTTTCCTGCCCGCTATCACCACCACAGGATTGTACAGTTAGCATTCAATATTCTTTTTTTTTTTTTACAATAATTTTTATTCAAATTTCCATAAAACAAACAAAACAAAATCATAAAACATTCAAAGACAAAAAACAAAACAAAAATGATTAAACAAAAAAATAAAATGTTGACTTCCCATTTGTCGCAGATCAGTTATAGGTCTACAATATATAACAATCCTGTCTCTTAAATTATATTATAAAATCACTTTCCTCCAGTAGTTATCTTAATTAATCATCAAATCTCATAGCCATTACTTTATTCTTTCCACAAAAAGTCAATTCTTTAAGAAATATATCTGTCAATTTTTCTCCAAATAAACATGTCGATTAATCCATCTCAATAATAATAATAATCTTATTGTCATAACCATAGTCCAAATAAACATATCGATTAATCCATCTCATCAAATCTGTTAAGTCCAATAATTTCAATAGCCATTATTCCATTATCCATATTAATTCCATCTTCCATCTTCAGTAGTCCTGTTAAGTCCAGTAATTTCAGTGTCCAATCTTCCATTATCAGTATTCCATAATAATCTTGCTGTCATAGCCATAGTCATATAATAAGAGTCTGATGGGAATTTCCTCTATCCCAAATATTTTCTTGCCATCAATTCTGAATAAGTTGCTGAAATATTGTTGTAAAGTCATATCTCTGTTCTTCTTTTTTACAAAATGCACTGGCTCATCTCTTGAGAGTTTTTCCATTGTCACATGGCTGCAGTTAATTCCATAGATTTTCTCTATATCAAGCTCCATCATGTCATTCCAGTCCAGAAAATTATCCAAGCCATTGATAACTTTATCTCTAATATCTTCATTAATTTCTTCAGAGATAACGTTAAGTTCCAAACAGTAGATTTTATTTCTAATATCCATAAACTCCAGATCTTTTTCCAATTCCACATTTGTTCCAATCTCCAGGGCTTGTATCTTCCCTTTATTTTTTCTTTTCTCATCTCTGATCTCATTCTCCTCTCTCACAGGATCCCCTATTTCTTTAAGCTCCTGCGTCATTTTGCTCAGTTCAATTTTCAGCTCCTTACTGCCCTGTCGCAGGGTTTGTTTCGTTATCTCAATCTCATCCATTATTTTCTGAAACATAATTACTTCCAGATTCTCAGCCACTTTCTTGATTGCCATTTTTAAAACCACGAAAACAAAACAAAACAAAAATAAAGAAGAACCACTTTTTATTTCAGCAACAATTGGGTTAATATTCCAGGCTTGATGACATCACAGTATAAACAGAGCAGCCTGCCTTATCTCTCTATGTTCAAGAATACAAAACAAATTTAGTTCCCAGCATCAAAACAGTTAGTGGCGTCGTGAAGAAGCAGATTCGTCAAAATAAAATAGACCAAAAAGAGAATAGTCCCAGACAATATAATGTTCCAAAGTTCATATTTTTTATTTTTTTCTCCTCGGAATAGAAATCCCTCTTCTGTTTATATCTTTAGAATGCACTTCCAGGACAGCTTTTTGCAACAGAAACAGAGATAAGCTGTTAATTTCGTGAATAACAGAGAAGAGTTATAGCTCACCCAGAAGTTCTTTAAAGCTGATTCATTTGACAAATCTCTTTTTGCTGCAACAATTTAAACCAAGTAAAAAAAAGAAAGAAGGGTGCTTGCCTGTTAGTCCGTTTTCTCTTTGAAAAAAAGATAAACGTATCGCATTAATCAGATAGAGCTTGTTCGGAAGTCCGTCCGGCATTGCTGGCTGGACCTTTTCTCATAAATTAATGAAATCCAGTCCTCCCAACAAAAACAGGCTTTTGAGGTTGATCTCTACGTTTCTCCCTGCCCTGTTTCTATGTCACAGATGAATCTAGACATTTGATTTGCAAATTGTTGGGAAGATTCAAAGGATTTCATTTACTGATAATAATATCACATGGCAAAAAATGCATATTGTAATGAATTTTCAAATGTGGTCCATAACTGACTACTAGTTGGATTTCATTCCATCTTGAAACAACAAATAAAAGTTGAAAAAGCAATAAGATTGCAATCCTATATACACTGGATTGGGGGAGTAAGCCCCCTTGAATTCAGTGAGACTTATTCCTCAGTAGACATGTAGGATTGCAATGTAAAGCACTGATTTGTTGTACCCACAAATCAATAATGTGACACACTCTACTCTGCAATCTTTTTTTCTGAAGCCCACAACACAAAGCACATCTGCATGCCAAGTGCTAATAATCCTCATTCAGTGTTGTAGTGCACAATGAGTGAATCCTTTGACTCCCTAAAATAGCAGGTACCTCCAAGGATGCCTCTGTGCTGACAGTCAAAAATCAGCTGTGCTGGTGACACATCTCATGTGGTCACATGCAGTCATCTCCATTTTTCAGATGTCATAGGGAGATACTGGGTGAGGACTGAAGCCCTAGCTAGGTGTGCCCTGCAATGATGAAATAGGAACTCTGAATCCATGTGGGACCAAAATAAACCACCACTAGCACAGTGCTCTTTTAAACAATCAAGTTTAAATAAGTTATCACATTAATACTAAAGGCTCCCAGGATAGTTATTGGCCTCAGAAGAACCAGTTGAGATCCAGAGCTTGGAATTAATTAGTTACAACTAACAAATTACTTGTAATTCATTACTTTTTTGAGGAACGAGTGGGTAATTCCTTTACATTTTGATTGTAACAGAACTTGGAGTAATTTTATTACTTTTGAGGAGTAATTGTAATGTTTCCAGCATTACTTTGTGGCATTACTTGGGGGGAGGAAGCAGGGGAAATCTGCTCCTCTGATTTGTGGATGAAAATCATGTGCCTCAAACTGGGCTTCGGTGCTGCATTGCTCCTCCCTTGTGCTCTGTGGGTGGGTAGGAGGCGACAAGGGAGGAGGTGGAGAGAGAGACAGGGTGGAATGGAGAAAACAATTGTTTAAAAAAATGGATGGTGGTGGAGAAGAATGGAGTGGAGGGGAAAAGGATCCAGAGGTCAAGAACCATGGATAAAGGAGGAGAAGGAGGCAGCAGCAGCAGAATGGAGTTAAAGAACTGTGACGGTGAACGATGACAATGTGTGTGTGTGTGTGTGTGTGAATACTGTGTTTGCACTTGGCACACAAAGGGCCTCCACCACCCTCTCTGGCTACTGTGCTGCATTTGCAGTATCTTAACTTTTTTGCATCTGAGGGGAAAATGTTTGCTTGGGTGAGTGGCCCTTAGCTGGTGGCAGGGCAGGGTCTGGGAGGTGGCTAAGTGAGAGAGATTATGCTGGCTGGCTGGCTGGCTGTGTGGGGGGGTTGCACTTGATTTGACATGCAAAGATCAGAGTAGTGGCCTCTGCCTCCCTCCCCACCTCTTTTACCAGTGGAGAGACCACCATTGCTATCTTATGGATAAAAAGAACTATTCTACTACTTCTGTATGTGTGCGTTTATTTTTAATGTTGTTTTAGGCTACTTAGATGTGCAGCAGACAAGGCCAGCACCTTGTAGGTGTTTTTTTAAAAAAAGTAACTGAAATGTAATTGTAGTGATTACTTTTGAGAAAAAGCAATCAGTTACTTTCAGAGCAATTGTAATTGTAACAGTAATTACTACTTTTTGGGCCATGTAATTGTAACTGTGATTTATTACTTTTTAAAAGTAATCTTCCAAGCTCTGCTGAGATCTCCCGCAGTACTTTCAGTGCACGTAACTTGGAAATCCATGGAAAGCTGAAAACTATATGAAAAGGGTCAGCCTATTTATCACTTGAATTGTCAAAGGTTGGCAAATGTATTCTATCCAAAAGTTATAAGAGGGAAGTTGAAATAAGGGGAGAACATATACATCACACACATTTTCTTAGATAAATAAATGTCTTTATTAGTGTATTGCTGCTACACTCTGTGTGTCTGTGCATGTGTGTTTATCAGTCTGGAGCCTACACCACTTCTGATTTTAAATTCTAGGTACACATCACAGGAGTCCTCCCCCTCCCTTGTATCTGTGCATCCTGCATTTTGAGATGATTTGTTACTTCAGTTTTTCTGTTTCCAGGAAAACAAAGAGGTGCCACTGGCAAAATGCCTGGGGGATAATTGGCAAGGCAAATTAGGAAATCCCAAAGCACACATAGAAGAGAATAATTGATGGCAACCTATAAGGATGTGTCTATATATTCAAAAATAACTGAGATGGCAAGCCTGCTCTCTGAGATACCTACATTTACTTGGAGTAGGGCCTTGCTCTATTTTTCGTAAAGCTTATGTGCATATTATGTAAATGAGTTCAGCTCAAAAGTGAGCTAGAGATCATTCATATGAGATTGAGAACATCTGTGTGTGCATGTGTGGATGCGCACATGCACACACAAACACATATGTGCCAGAGATAGTTTTTTGTTTCATAGATTTAATGGTAATTTTGGCTAATAGAATAGAAATGATAAGTGGCGTACAAAACAGGAGCTTGTTGTATGATTAAATAAAATATTAGCTACTGGGACACCATATGTGCTTGAACACTATGATTTCATGTCATCTCAAATCAGCTGATTATTTTATTTTTTTAGAATTCTATGGATGTTTTGCACATTCAGGTAAGACATGGGGAAGGGTTAAGACAATTTTGCTGTTTATTGATTTACATGTTATTCCTGCTGGAATTTTTGGTACTGGTTTATTGGGTCTGTTTTATGTGTTGTTGTGGGCAGTGTTATTTGTGCAATTTTTTTTGTTTCTTTATGCTTTTTAAATGTTAAGTTGCTTAGAGATTGCTTATGTGGCAAATTAATAAATTGCAATGCTGCTGCTGCTAATGCTATTAGTAGTAATAACAATAGTGGCACTTGTATGTCTGAGGCTTGGCAATTAATCCTTTGTCAAGAATGAAAGAATTACAGGGTTGGGGTTATCTAGAGCAATCCTAAACAGTCAAGCTAAAGAGCAGAATGAGGACTTATTCCCTAGGTCTATTAAACTAAAGACCTGTGATGGCTTCAAAACTAGGGCATGGGCAGCTTACAAAGATTAAGGGTTCAATTCAGTACACACTTATCTGAGAACAAGCCTCATTAAACTTAATAGGACTTACTTCTGAGTAGACATGGAAAGGATTATAGAGCGCATCCTGTCCATAGTGTAACAGAATGCAAGGTCCTCACCAAATATTACATATTCAGGGATGGATTAGACTTTAAGGGTTCTGTACTAGTCAGTTCTTGCTTTGAGACTATATTCACCAATATCAATGCACTTGTGTTGGACTGTCAACATATATATATATATATATATATATATATATATATATATATATATATATATATATATGGGTAGGCTAGGGTTGTTAGGTCTCTGGGTTTCGCCTGGAGACTCCAGATTTTTGGGGTCGTCTCTGGGTGAGTCACCTTAATCTCTGGAATCTCAGCTTTCATTTTTTAAAAAAAATATTCTAGGTTGTCTGGTTCATGAGATATACACCAAGACCTTAGCTGTCCCCCGGCAACTTGTGTTAAATGAGCTCATAGCTGGCTGTTCTAACCCAGCCCTTTCACGTTTGTAGCTAATAAGTGAACTCAGGGTTGTGATTGACAAGGGATTTATTGACCTTCAGGGAGTAGCTAGACCCCATTGCAAGGCCAGCAAATGGTTTTTTCCTGCTTATATGAATATCTCATAAATTGAGTAAGTATATAGCTTTCAGTCTTTTTCTATCTTGTGTGTAGGAGTCAATCAAGTTTAAATTGTCCTGGGCTGTTGAAGAAGGCAGTGTTTTGAAAGCCTTCCCAATATGAAGCTTTAATCTAATACTCACTTTTCTGGGAGTAAAGCTGCCATGCTAATCCCACATACGCAGAGTAAACCCCATTAAATTCAATAGGACTTACTTTTAAGTAGACATGGTTAGGATTGTGCTGTAAATTAATGGTACTTTTGAGTGAACATAGCAAAGAATTGTGTTTGTGTTGTAAATCTTTCTCTACCCCTCCAATCCTAGTTTTTAAAGCAATTAGGCAAGGCTTACTTAGGTATCACTGCTTTTATTAAGTAGGAAACTAATACTGATCTTATTTTTTTTTAAAAAAAGTTCTGCAGTGACCAACTGGTTTTGACAATAAACTATTATATAGGGCATATGCATATTTACATCTCCAGTGTGTGGAGTCCTTCCAACAACCCTGTGAGGTAGGGCAGCCGACTGGAAACCAAGGCAGCTCACAATAAGAAATAAATCTCTTTAACATCCAATAACCATAAAAACAATTGTAAACAGTTGCAAAACAGGTTAAAGCGGCATGATTCTAAATCTTGCATTGGGTGAGTGAAGTTCCTATCACTTGTGGTTGCAGTTCTGTGCAGGCTTCCCTGTTTGAGTAAGTCCAATTGAATACATTGGAACTTGCTTCTGAGTAAACAAACATAGGAATGCACTATAAATATCTTTACAGGTTATGTAAATAATAAACATCTTTGACAATCATGCTTATTTAAATATTTCTTTATTGTGTCTTGATAAGTATCTGATTTCACATGATGGTTGTACATTATTATTTCCTCTACATTTTAAGTGTGCCTTTCTTCCTGGGGGTGGTCATGGTCCCCCTCTGTTGTTTTCACACTGAGGGGATGATTAGACTGAGAGATGGTGAGTAGCCCATGGCCACCCAGTAAATTTATAAAATGATTTAAAAAAATTAATTAAAATGATATACATTCAGGCAAAGTTTATGAAGTTGGTCCACACAATATATTTAATGCACTTCCAATTTGCATTTAAAGTGCATGACATCACCTAAAGAATCCTGCGAAGTGAAGTTTCCCCCTCACATAGTTCCCACCACCCTTAGAAAACTACAGTTCCCATGATTCTGTGGTGTGATTCATGTGCTTCAAATGTGTGTTGAATGTGCTTTAAATGAATGGTGTGGATCTGCCCTAGGTATTATGTACATTCATTAGTAAATTGAAAAGAACAATTTTAAAAGATACTTCTTTAAACAGGAGAAGGGCTGTAACTCAGTGATAGGGCATATGCTTTGCATGCAAATGTCCAAATTTCAATTTTTGAAGAAGACTATTGCCTGGAATCCTAGAGAGCCAATGCTAGTCCATGTCATCAGTACTGAGCTAGATGGTACAAAATGGCCTGAGTCAATATAAGGCAGATTCCTTTGTTCCTAAAAGTGGAAAGAGATCCAAGGGCCACAGTGACTCCATAATTTATTTATGTATTTTATTTACAACATTTATATACAGCTTTATTGTAAAAAAAAAATCTCAAAGCAGTTTACAGAAGGAATTAAAACAATAAAATTATTGGCAACAACAGGTATAGATAGGTATTTGAAAATATTCAAAATAATAAAACCAACAACCGGCTGGGCCAGGGAAGCGATTAATGCCTCTCTGCGAGAGGGATCCCTGGCTGCCTGAAAGAGGCAGTAGTGAGACCACTCCTGAAGAGGCCCTCCCTGGACCAAAATCTTAATAACTATAGGCCGGTAGCAAATGTTCCATTCCTGGGCAAGGTCCTTGAACGAACGGTGGCAGGCCAGCTCCAGACACTTTTGGATGAGACCAATTATCTGGATCCATTTCAGTCAGGTTTCAGGCCTGGTTTTGGCATGGAAACAGCCTTGGTCGCCCTGTATGATGACCTTTGTCAGGAGAGAGATGGGGGAGTGTGACTCTTTTGATTCTCCTTGATCTCTCAGCGGCTTTCGATACCACCGACCATGGTATCCTTCTGGGGAGACTGGCTGAGTTGGGAGTGGCAGGTACTGCATGGCGGTGGTTCCACTCCTACTTGGCAGGTCGCCTCCAGAAGGTGGTGCTTGGGTAACATTACTCGGCACCCTGGACTCTCCAGTATGGGGTTCCGCAGGGGTCAGTTCTGTCCCCCATGCTGTTCAACTTCTACATGAAACCATTGGGTGCAGTCATCCAGAGCTTTGGAGTACATTGCCATCAGCATGCTGATGACACACAGCTCTATTTCTCCTTTTCATCTTCTTCAGGTGAGGCTGTCAATGTGCTGAACCAGTGCCTGGCTGCGACAATGGACTGGATGAGGGCTAATAAACTGAGGCTCAATCCAGACAAGACTGAGATGCTGCTAGTGGGTGGTTCTTCTGATTGGATGGTGGATGTCCAACCTGTCCTGGATGGGGATGCACTCCCCCTGAAGGAGCAGGTTCGTAGCTTGGAGGTTCTCCTAGAACCATCTCTGTCACTTGAGGCTCAGGTAGCCTCGGTGGCACGGAGTGCCTTCTACCAACTTCAGTTGGTGGCTCAACTACATCCCTATCTGGACAGGGATAACCTGGCTTCAGTTGTCTATGCTCTGGTAACCTCCAAATTAGATTACTGTGATGCACTATACGTGGGGCTGCCTTTGAAGACGGTTTGGAAACTGCAGCTTGTGCAAAATGCAGCAGCCAGATTGGTAACAGGGACCAGACGGTCCGAACATATACAACAGATTCTGGCCCACTTGCGTTGGCTGCCTGTATGTTTCCGAGCTCGATTCAAGGTGCTGGTTTTGACCTATGCAGCCTTACACGGCTTGGGACCACAATACCTGATGGAACGCCTCTCCCGATATGAACCCACCCGTACACTACGTTCAAGATCAAAGGCCCTCCTCTGGGTGCCTACTCCAAGGGAAGCTCAGAGGGTGGCAACAACGGAGACGCCTTCTCAGTGGTGGCCCCCAAATTATGGAATGACCTGTCTGACGAGGTGCGCCTGGCACCAACACTGTTATCTTTTCGGCGCCAGGTCAAGACTTTCCTCTTCTCCCAGGCATTTTAGGATGTTTTAAATTGTTTTAAATTTTTAAATTGTGTTTTAGATTGTTTTTAAAATATGTTTTAAATTGTATATTTGTTTTAATGTTTTTGGTTGCTGGAAACTGCCCAGAGAGCTTCGGCTATGGGGCAGTATACAAGTGCAATAAATAAATGAATAATAAATGAGTTAAAAACATAAAAAATAGCTTCTACATGCCTGGGTAGCTTGCCTAAACAAAAATGTTTTAGTAGGTGCCAAAACTAGTATAATGATGTTAATAGGCAGGGAGCGTAGGTGCTGCCATACTAAAGGACTGATTTCTTACAAGAGCAGGACAAGTACTATGTGGCACCTGTAACATGGAAAGCACACCTTGAACTTGGCCTGGTAGCAAAGTGGCAACCAGTGCAGAGGGTCTCACTCATGTCAGCAATTGTGCCACAGCATTCTGCACTAACTGCAGCCCCTATGTCAGGTTGTGCTGCATGGGGATTTTTGTGACCTCAGCTGACTGGCTGCCAGGATTATTTTAGTTTTGGTTTTTGGTTAAGAATTGTGACTAGTTGTGGTATGCTGAGTTTTCTATCTTACTCATAGGAGTCTTGTTGTGGTTGGTATGATATTGCATTTAGGAAATCATCACTGTCTTATCTTTTTCTGTTTACATTTAATTTAGCTTTACCCTCACTTCCTTACATCCATAGAAGCAACAGCAGTGGTTCCATGTGCTCAGCTCAACCCCCTTAAACCCACTGATGATGCACCTTGTTGGTTGCATGATGGTTTGTTTCTTACCCAATAGTGGTAAAAGAGAATTCACATACTGGGAAATGTGGCTGCAATGGTTGTTGTTCCCAAGCTGCTGCCTGTGAAAGTAGACCAAACCATTTATGTTTTCCCTCTGTCAAGTATTACTCACTGAAATTGGGTTGGCTGTCAAAGTGAGTTTATAGCAGCCCACAGGGTAGACAGAAAAGGGTCTTCTTACTCTTACTCATTTCTCAGATCTTTTTCTGAAGTGAAGGGTCAAATCGGTAAAGTTTGCAGTAGACATGTTAAAAGATAGGGGCAGGGCATTCCAGGCAGGGGGTTGCCAACCCTGCTTGAATATGGATATCTTTGCAGAGGATCCCTTGTCAAGCTTTACCAACAGCACAATCCAAACTATATCTACTCAGAAGTAAGTCCTATTGAGTTGTATGGGGCTTAGTCCCTTAGCAAGTGTGTTTAGAATTGCAGCCTTCAGGGGCATCCATCTTTACGTCTGAGTGCTCCTATGTAACATCTTCACAACTCTAGGCTCCTTTCTTCCTACAATGGCCTTCTGGTGCCTGGCCTTGCTTGAGGGCACTTAAACTCTTCTTGCCAGAAACGAGTAGGCTAGATTAAATGTTCCCTACCCAGTCTCCATCTTTTAGCTAATATTTCTATCTTAATTTCTTAATTTCCAATCAGGGAAATGTTTTTCTTTGAATGGTATGCTCCAAGCAACTGTGGTGGATGCTTAATGTATCATGCTTAATGACATCACTCGGGCCCAGCCCTGAAATCTCAGGGTTTGGGATGCTTCTGACCTGGCAACCCTAGTGTAGGCTTGGCTTTGTCTCTACTACCATGTCATACATAGGCAACAGTTTATACTTTCTTCGTTGTTAACCAAATATTCCCAGCATCAGTTTTGCTATAAGATGAACTAGAACTTCCAATGAAGCAAAGAAAATGATTTCAATGAACAAACCTTCACTAAGGAATGTTTATTATTAAGAAAGTAGGCATGGATGCAAATGTGGATGTGAATTCTCTCCTGCTTCCCTGTCTGCTTAACTGAAGGCCTTTTGAAGAGCCAGAAATCAGTTCTGCTTGTTAACTTGGCCCTGTTGTGATTACCTGCTCTCAAGATATGTATCGTTTTCTGTTGTGACCTGTTGAGAAGTCCTCTTTGACTGATTCCGGTAGTGTTTAACTGTTGCCTCTATGTTTCAGAGCACAGAAAAACTTAAAAGTGTAATGGTAGTTTGACAGCTTCTCCCACAAGCAGCAAACTAAAAATGATCTAATGCACATTATAACTTTTAGCTCTGAATCATGCAGTATTCTGCAGGGACTGCAGCTTGAATAGTTAATGATCTCCAGAAAAATATGTTATATTCATACCCAGATCATTTATGTGAAATCTCTGATGATTTGCTTTGTCTTACTGGCAGAATTCTATAGCTTTTACAGAGAGAGTTCAGAGCATCTATAATGTTGTCAGATTGGTGCCTGGAGAGTACTTTGGTATGTTCACATTGCACAGTTCAGCTCAAAGACATTCATGGGCCCAGTTTTCATAACAGATTGGGGAGGTCAAGAAGTATTTCCTTTCACTTGAAATTGTAGATTTTTTTTTTAAAAAAGAGCATTGTTGCAAAACCTGAAAACACATCTCACTGCTGAGATTTAACAAATAAGTAATATTAATGTATTATTATTGCAAGATTGCAAGATTATTGCAGGATTGGACCAAGATGAAGGGGATGTGAAAATTGGAGGGAGAAATATCAATAATTTAAGATATGCAGACGATACCATACTACTAGCAGAAACTAGTAATGATTTCAAATGAATGCTGATGAAAGTTCAAGAGGGAAGCATAAAGGCAGGACTACAGCTGAACATCAAAAAGGCCAAAATAATGACAACAGAAGATTTATGCAACTTTACAGTTGACAATGCGGACATTGAACTTGTCAAAGATTATCAATACCTTGGCACAGACATTAACCAAAATGGAGACAATAGTCAAGAAATCAGAAGAAGGCTAGGACTGGAGAGGGCAGCTATGAGAGAACTAGAAAAGGTCCTCAAATGTAAAGATGTATCACTGAACACTAAAGACAGGATTGTAATGCAATTAGGTCTAGTTTGGGAATTCTAGTGCATGTGGTGTTAATTTGACACAGTACAGAATGTGTTAACTTGAGATAACATAGAACCAGCAAAACAAAATTCCTAAGGGGCCTGTGGATGCTAAATGTTCAGTTGGTGTTTGATACTTGAACGCTAGTTTACCCATCCCATGTAACAAGATACTGTTCAAGTAGATAATGGCTCACTGGAATGTATCGTGTCAGAAGGGGGAGGGGGAGGCAGCATGAATGAACGATCAAGGCCAGGACGCTAGCTTAATGCAAGACAATGGAGAAAGTCTGGGGAAGTTACTGACGAGGGGCTGTGTGAGGAGGACTTGAGAGCATATATCACTTGTACCTTTGTAATCAGGCTTTAGACTGGTTTTCAGGCACGAGCCGGATACCTAGTCTCTCTTTTGCAAAAGATATTGGTAATCAATAAAGGTGTTGTCCTATATTTTGGTCTCCCATCTGGTGTGTATTTTTGGAGCTTCCTCCAGATGTAAAAGAGCCATTTTTTGGTGTAACATTTCTGGCGAGCCAGCGCAGGAGGTCTGGCTGACCTGCTGGCCTCCTGGGTCGTCCCGGGTGGGCCAAGGAGAGCGCTCCAGGTTGTTTGAACCTGCCTTGGGGCCAAGGGTGCGAAGAGCAGAAGGCACAGCAGCATCAACCGGAGCTCCAATAGTGAGACCAGAGGGCCAACACCTTGGGGAGTAACGGGAAGCTGTCGGTGACTGTGGTGATCGTGAGAGTCAGAAGCCCTACTGAGAAAGCCCGGTAAGATCTGCTTGCAGAATCGGGAGGAGTAGGGGCGACTTCACGAGGGGCCCGTGAGACGAGAGCCTGTTGAAAAGCCCAGGGAACTGACCTATAGCAGGCAGTTGAAAAACCCAGTAAAATGGGAACAGGGATGTCTCAGGAGGAAAAACTGCAGAATCCACTGGGATGTTTTTTGAGAAATTTTAAAGATTTTAAAAATGCATATGGTGCAGGTGCTATGACTAAATGGGGTTTGATTAAGTTTTGTAATAGGGAATGGATTAAGTGGGGCTTGGGGTGGCCTGAGGGGGGAACCTGGGATAAAAGTATTATAAGTGCTGTGCATGCGAAAGTCACAAAAGAGGGAAGATGGGATCAATTTCCTTACATAGATGTGTGGCAGGATTTGGTGGAAACAAACCCACCCTGGATAAAGAATTGTAAAGGTGCTTGTTGTAAAGCAATGATAGCCACAACTGTGGGGGTTAAAAAGTCCCAGCCAAAGCCTAAAGTCGATCCTTCAGTAGTTTTAAGTCAGCCAGAGGAGGATTCTCTTGTGGATGATTTATTGCCCACTACTCCCCCTCCGTATAACCCCCCTCGGAGGGCCCCTTTGGGAAGTGGGTCTGGCACATTAGCCTCACCACAACAAGCATCAACCCCCCATGTCTCCTCTGTTAGCTGAATACATCAGGCAGCTGGAGACTCAGAAGCGGAGACTTCTAGCAGCTCAGAATCAACAACAGCTGATGACACAGCTAGAAAAACAACTTAGTGAAGCGCAAACAAGTCTGTGGAAGGAAATGGGACAGGAATTAGCTTCATGCATGGGTGAGCTGCCTAAACAACCTGTCCCCAGCCCCATATGGCCAGGGGTGACGACTAGAGCACAGACAGCCTAAAAAGCAGGAGCCTGGAGCCCACCAACTTGAAAGGGAAAGTCGCCAGCTTGAAAGGGAAATGATGGGGCATGAGGAAGACTCAGAATGAAGGTGGTCGGGCCTGTCCCCCAAGAGGCTAGAGGAGCCAGTGGTGCCTCTTAGAGTTAGGGGACAAAAGTATAATGCCCTTATTGACACCGGGGCAACTTATTCTATTTTGCCAGGGGCACAGCCTGACCAAATAAGCCCCCACGTTAAGAAGGTGGAAGGTATTGATGGGATAAAGCAAAATCTTCATTTCACATGGCCTCAGCTGGTCAAAATTGGAGATGGACATATACACCATGAATTTCTGGTATCCCCAAATTGCCCTGTTGCCTTACTGGGCAGGGACATTTTAACAAAACTGCAAGCTTCCATTTCCTTTGAAGGGAACCTGATGAGAGTTACTATTCCTAAATGTTGTAGCTCTTCATATCAGATGGCCCTGAGGTGGGTGATGCAACATAAACCTGCCCCAGCCTTGGAATGGGGGGCAGAGGCAGAAGGCATCCCGAATGTAGTATGGGCACACAAGGATAACCCAGCCAGGGCTTTAGAAGCAGAACCTGTGAAAGTCACCTTAAAACCTGGAGCAAAGCCCCAACCAGTGAAACAATACCCCCTCAGGTGCGAGGTTCAAGAAGGTCTCCAACCCCTTATCCAACAGTTCCTGAAGGATGGATGGCTACGTGAGACAACTTCACCCCACAATACACCCATAATGGGGGTCCCAAAAGCAGGCAAACCAGGGGTCTATCGTTTGGTCCAAGACCTCAGAATTGTTAACTCCAAAGTGGCCGGAGACCACCCTGTAGGCCCAAATCCACACACCATTCTGACACAAATCCTATCCACAGCCTCCCATTTCACTGTTTTGGATTTAAAGGATGCGTTTTTCTCGATTCCCCTCCACAAGGACAATCAGAATTTGTTTGCTTTTGAATGGGAGAACCCTCAAACAGGTAGAATTTGCCAATATACTTGGGAAGTCTTGCCCCAAGGATTTCTGGGGTCACCCTCAGAATTTACAAAGGCCCTGCAAAAGGACCTGGAAGCATGGACAGAAAGGAACCCCCAAACCCTGATCTTGGTTTATGTGGATGATATTTTGGTCTGTGGAAAAAACTGGGAGGCTTGCCTAGAGGCTACTAGGTCTCTTCTGAAGGAATTGGCTAAAAAGGGATATAAAGTGTCTAAGGACAAGGTGCAGTGGTGTCAGGAAGAAGTCACATTTCTGGGATACCAGATCAAGAAAGGCAAAAGGGCCTTGGGCCCTGAACAAAGGGAAGCAATATGTGGTATGCCAAGCCCCAGAACTCCAAAAGAACTGAGAGGTTTTTTGGGACTAGTGGGGTTCTGCAGGCAATGGATCCCTGAGTTTGCAGTAAAAGCGGCTGTTCTGTATGAGTCCCTGACAAAGGAGGGGCTAAAGGATTGGAAATGGACTAAATTAATGGAAAAAGCATTTAGGGAGTTGAAACAAGCCCTAAGCAACCCTCCTGTGCTAGCCCTACCAGATGGACAGAAGCCATACCGATTGTATGTGAGTGAAAACAAGGGAGTAGCTTCAGGAGTCCTGACGCAGAAGTGGGGAGACAAATGGCGACCCATAGGATACTATTCTAAAGTATTGGATCCTGTTGCCAAAGGGTGGCCCACCTGCTTGAGAGCGGTAGCGGCAGCAGCGTGCTTGTTGCAAAAGGCTGAGAAAATTGTCATGGGGGCACAGCTAGAAATAACAGGCCCACATGATGTAGCCAGAATATTGGGAACAAAGGCGGATAAAGTTCTCAATCCTTCAAGACAGTCTTCCTATGAGAATTTGCTAACTGTACGTAATAATCTGACTCTGTCAGTTTGCAATACCTTGAACCCAGCTACCTTAATCCCTGAACCAGGGGAGTTGTTACACGATTGCCTGGAAGTTCTAGATCAAGATACCTCCATAAGGCCAGGGCTGAGAGACATACCGATAGAAGGGGCAGATAATGTCTTTGTAGATGGGTCCAGCCGAATAGTGGAAGGCAAGCGTTGTACAGGAGCTGCAGTTGTTAAAGGCAAAGAGATCTTATGGAAACAAGCGCTCTCTCCTAGCTGGTCAGCACAGCAGGCAGAACTGTGCGCTGCAACCAAGGCTTTGGACCTATATGCAGACAAAGAGATCAATTTATACACTGACTCTAAATATGTTTTTGGCACAACACATGCTTTTGGGGCATTGTGGAAGGAAAGAGGATTTTTAGGAAGTAATGGACAACCCATTCAGAATGGCAGTGAAATTAAAGCATTCCTGTTCGCATTATTAAAGCCCAGGAAAGTGGCTGTCATACATGGCCCAGCGCATGGCAAGTGCAAAGACCCCATCTTGGGCGCAGGCAACCGTTTGGCAGATCAAGCCTCAAAGGAAGCAGCGCTAGAGATAGGAGAGCAAGAGACAGAGGGAGCGTTAATTCCATCACTTGACTTATCTAGCTACCAGGCAATATATTCGCCAGAGGAAATCCAGTGAGCCCAAGAGGCAAATGCTAAACTTCTCCCAGGAGGATGGTGGCAAGTACCGGGAGGGCAGATTATTATTCCCCATCCACTGTTAAGAAATGTAGTGCTCAATATGCACAAAGCCACGCATTTGGGAGGAAGCGCCTTGGGAGATTTGATGATTTGTTATGTTATTACACCAGGACTGTATGTAGAGACTCAAAGGGCAGCTAGCCAATGTCCTACTTGTGCAGCCATTAATGCAGCAGGGACAAAGTCCCCAGCACCAATGGGAGGCCGCCCTTCGGCTTTCTATCCCTTCCAGCGTATTCAAATAGACTTTGCTGAACTTCCAAGGACCATGGGGTGGTGTTATTTGTTAATTATTGTGGACCAACTCACTGGATGGGTGGAAGCTTTTCCTTGTCGTCATGCAGCAGCGCAAACTGTGGCAAAGATTTTATTAAAGGAGATCATACCACGCTTCTTGTTGCCAGAATGTATTGAATCGGACCAAGGGCCACATTTTGTCTCCAAGGTTGTTCAACAAGTAAGTGACTTTTTAGGAATACAGTGGAAACTACACACTCCATGGAGGCCGCAATCAACTGGGCAGGTTGAACGAATGGTTAGAACCACAAAACAGACTTTGACCAAGATTTGTAGGGAAACTAAATTGAAATGGCCAGAAGCACTACCGATTGCATTAACCAGAATTCGTTGTAGTCCCCGGGGAGAGACTAAATTGACACCATATGAGGTTTTGTATGGCAGACCACCACGGTTGGGGCAGGGAAAAGGTAGTTCTGTAAATACATTGTTAGGTGAAAATGCTGTTGTTGAATATGTAACTGCCCTGCAGTCTGTATTACATGATCTCCACAGGTCAACAAGAGAGTTCCAGAGACTGCCGTTGGAGGGACCGATCCATTCCTATAAGCCTGGAGATTGGGTTCGAGTTCAGAAGTGGCAGCAGGAACCTCTTAAAGACAAGTGGAGTGAGCCAAAACAGGTCCTGTTGACAACCCATACAGCGGTCAAGATCCAAGGAACATCCAAGTGGATCCACATCAGCAGACTCAAGGCGGCATCACCACCAGTGGAGCCAGGGAAGGAGGTAGCGAAGGACCTCCCAACAGCTGAGGGACAGGAGAAGGGTCCTGAAGACAAGTGGCTGTCAGAAATTGTGCCCGGTCTCGGCCTGAAGGTGAGATTTAAGAAGAGGGATAGATGCGTAATATCCATCCCCTGTTCCGGGTCTGCCCAAACCCAGAAGTCAACTGGGAGACGCAGGATTCCTACCGACCTTCGACTGCTGCTGTGTAATGCCAGGTCTGTAACGCAAAAAACATCTATCATCCATGATATGATTCTGGTTGAGTGTGCAGACCTGGTGTGTATTACGGAAACCTGGTTGGACGAGGCCTCAGCACCCATTCTTGGGGCCATGTGTCCACCAGGTTTCCATTATGCGCAGCAACCGAGGGTCGGAAGGCGGGGAGGGGGTCTGGCAGTCATCTACCGGGAGTCTCTGGTCTTCACCAGGCCTCTGCTGCCAAGGACCAAGTTTGTTGACTGCATGTACTGGAGGTTGGGCCCGAAGGGCAGTTTAGGGATCCTGCTTGTGTACCGCCCGCCCCGCTGCATGGCAGACTCCCTGACCGAGGTGCTTGAGGTGGTCTCGGATGTACGAACGCTGTCCCCAGAATTGTTAGTATTGGGAGACTTCAATGTGCATGCCGAGACCACTCTCATTGGAGCCCCTCGGGATTTCCTAGAAACCATGGCTTCTTGGGAACTGTGCCTTAGTAATACTGAGCCCACACATGTAGCCGGTCATGCTCTCGACCTTGTATTTGTCCTGGGAGTGCAGGGGAGTGGTCTGAAGTTAGGGGCTATTTCTTCGACCCCCATGTCATGGTCAGACCACTATCTGGTGAACTTTGTTCTCTCAATGCCACACACCCTCCGCAGGGGCAAAGGACCTATTAAAATGGTCCGCCCCAGGCACCTGATGGATCCTGATGGATTCCTGACTGCCCTTGGGGAATGGGAACCTGCTGAAGGTCGCCTGGTCGAAACACTGGTGATGGAATGGAATGAGGGAATCACCAGTGCATTAGACCAGGTGGCTCCGAAACGTCCTCTCCCCCTGAATAGAACTCAGACAGCACCGTGGTACACACCCTGGTTGCGTAGTCTGAGACAGGAGGTGAGACGACTAGAACGCCGGTGGCGGAAATCCCGTTCTGAAGATGTCCGAACACAGGTTAGAGCAGCAATAGCTGCCTACCAGGTGGCAATAAAGGCAACAAAGAAGGATTTCTTTGCTGCCTCTATTGCATCCACAGAGTGCTGTCCCAGGAAGCTGTTCCAGGTGGTCCGAAGCCTGGTCGGTCCAGTCGCTCAGGAACCCCTGGAACATTCTAAGGCTTCCTGTGACAAATTGGCAAAGCACTTTGCGGATAAAGTCGAACACCTAAAGAACTCAATTCCGTACGCCATGGATGCGGTAGATGATCCTGAGTTGGCCAGCTGCAATCCGGTTTCATGGGATCTGTTTCGGCCTCTTCCTTCTGAGGATGTGGACAAGGTACTTTCAACTGTAAAGCCTACCACCTGTCTGACTGATCCTGGCCCATCATGGTTCCTTGTGAACTGTAAAGAAAGATTGGGCGAAGGGATTAGGGTGGTGGTAAATGCATCCTTGAAGGAGGGTGTAATGCCACCAGCCCTCAAGGAGGCAATTGTAAGACCTATCTTGAAAAAGTCCTCCTTGGATCCCCAAGTTTTGAACAACTTTCGCCCTATTTCGAATTTACCATTCTTGGGCAAGATCATTGAGCGAGTGGTGGCAAATCAGCTGTCAGCACACTTGGAGGAAACGGATTATTTGGATCCATACCAATCGGGTTTCAGGACTGGACATGGTACTGAAACAGCCTTGGTCGCTTTGGTTGATGATATGAGGAGGGCTATGGATAGGGGAGAATTCACCTTCCTTGTCCTCCTGGATCTCTCAGCGGCTTTTGATACCGTTGACCACGGTATCCTGTTAGATCGCCTGGGAGGGTTGGGAATAGGAGGCACTGTTTTACAGTGGTTCCGTTCCTTTCTCTCTGACAGGCATCAACAGGTAGCGTTGGGGGATGAGATTTCAGACCCTTGGCCTCTCACTTGTGGAGTGCCACAGGGTTCTATTCTCTCTCCCATGCTATTTAACATCTATTTAAAACCGCTGGGTGGTATCATCAGGAGATTTGGGCTGCGGTGTCACCAATATGCTGATGACACGCAGCTCTATCTCTCGTTTAAATCTTCACCGGAGTTGGCTGTAGAGACCTTGTCCAAGTGCCTGGAATCCGTGAGTGGATGGATGGGAAGAAACAGGCTGAAGCTCAATCCTGATAAAACTGAGGTACTGCTTGTGGGTGACAGGGGAAAGTTGGGTATTGTTGACCTGGAACTCAATGGGGTAAGATTGCCCCTGAAGGATCAGGTCCACAGCCTCGGGGTTATTCTTGACTCCAAGCTGTCCATGGAGGCTCAGATTTTGGCAGTGAGCCGGGCAGCTTGGTATCAGTTACACCTGATACGGAGGCTGCAACCCTACCTCCCTGCTCATCAGCTCCCACTGGTAGTGCATGCACTGGTCACCTCTCGACTGGACTACTGCAATGTGCTGTACGTGGGGCTACCCTTGAAAACGACCCGGAAACTACAGCTGGTACAAAATGCGGCGGCCCGTTTACTTACAAATAGCCGCCGCCGTGATCACATTACGCCTGTGTTAGTTCATCTACACTGGCTTCCAGTTGCTTTCCGGGCCCAATTCAAGGTGTTGGTATTAACCTTTAAAGCCCTATACGGTCTCGGCCCAGTTTACCTGAAGGAGCACCTCCAGTACCACCAACTTAGCCGCCTGACTAGATCAGCCACGCAGGGCCTTCTCTCAGTACCACCAACGAAAACAGCTAGGTTGGTGGGAACTAGGGAGAGGGCATTTTCAGTGGCGGCCCCCACTCTCTGGAACTCCCTCCCGTTCGATCTTCGACATGCCCCTTCCCTGGATGCATTCCGCCGAGCATTAAAAACCTGGCTCTTTGGACAGGCCTTCGGGACCTCCAGGGTGGGCTAAGCTTTTATCACTATTACTGAATGCCCGTTGTTTACATACTGTTTTATGCTGTAATTTAATCCTTTATTGTCGACTGTATTGTATTGCTATGTATTTTAAATTGTATTTTAAATTGTATTTTACTGGAATTTAATTGTGTACGTCGCCTAGAGTGGCCTTGGCCAGATAGGCGACACAAAATAAAATAAAATAAAAATTAAATTATTATTATTATTTAAAAAGGAGTAAAATGGACTTTCCTTCCTTAATTCCAGTTGCTTGGGAAATCAATTGGGAAGGAATAATAGGTGGACTTGTGGTAGCTGTGATTGTGTTCATATTCTTGTATTGCTTTTGTTGTAAAAGACTGCCTTAAACAAAAGAAGAAAGGATGTGGCTGTTGTGGATATGGGGACTTCTTCTATTTACAGGAGCAGAGGAACCAGAAAATCCAGGAGAAGAACCAGCAAATTCAGTTTTCCATTTGATGCAAAAAGTGGTGAAGGAATTCAATTTTTCCAGTTGCTGGGTGTGTGTGCATGCAGGAGGGAATAGCATAGATCCCCTCCCCATTAGGCCTCTTCCCCTGACTGCATATGGACATGTGTAATCTTGCTGATTTTATTAATTTTGCCTTGCTTTATTCCGTGTATTCACTTGATCATACAACGCATGGTTGAGAGTGTAACACATAAACAAATGCTTATGATGTATCATAGCCTTCCAAAAGAGGAAAATGATAAAGTTTCAACCCCCTAAATTGCTTTTGAGGGGGGACTGTAATGCAATTAGGCCTAGTTTGGGAATTCTAGTGCATGTGGTGTTAATTTGACACGGTACAGAATGTGTTAACTTGAGATAACATAGAACCAGCAAAACAAAATTCCTAAGGGGCCTGTGGATGCTAAATGTTCAGTTGGTGTTTGATACTTGAACGCTAGTTTACCCATCCCATGTAACAAGATACTGTTCAAGTAGATAATGGCTCACTGGAATGTATCGTGTCAGAAGGGGGAGGGGGAGGCAGCATGAATGAACGATCAAGGCCAGGACGCTAGCTTAATGCAAGACAATGGAGAAAGTCTGGGGAAGTTACTGACGAGGGGCTGTGTGAGGAGGACTTGAGAGCATATATCACTTGTACCTTTGTAATCAGGCTTTAGACTGGTTTTCAGGCACGAGCCGGATACCTAGTCTCTCTTTTGCAAAAGATATTGGTAATCAATAAAGGTATTGTCCTATATTTTGGTCTCCCATCTGGTGTGTATTTTTGGAGCTTCCTCCAGATGTAAAAGAGCAATTTTTTGGTGTAACAGGATCATTCAGACCATGGTATTTCTGATCTCTGTGTATGGATGTGAAAGTTGGACAGTGAAAAAAGCAGGTAAGAGAAAAATCAACTCATTTGAAATGTGGTATTGGAGAAGAGCTTTGCGCATACCATGGACTGCAAAAAAGACAAACAATTGGGTGTTGGAACAAATTAAACCAGAACTATCACTTGAAGCTAAAATGATGAAACTGAGGTTATCTTACTTTGGACACATATTGAGAAGACATGATTCATTAGAAAAGATAATAATGCTGGGAAAAACAGAAGGGAGTAGAGAAAGAGGAAGGCCAAACAAGAGATGGATTGATTCCATAAAGGAAGCCACAGACCTGAACTTACAAGATCTGAACAGGGTGGTTCATGACAGATGCTCTTGGAGGTCGCTGATTCATAGGGTCGCCATAGGTCATAGTCGACTTGGAGGCACATAACAACAACAACATTATTGCAAGAGGCTCTTGTCTCTTGCAAGCCATTCACTTTAAATGCATGGTTCTTCTTTCACATTCAGCAAGAACGATGGCAGTTACATGCAAATCAGTGAGGCACATAAGACAGTGTGAAATATATAATGGCACTTCTGCTATTGCTTTGCTTCCTTAGCTGGTACCAAGATTCCCACAACCAATTCCCACTAGAGCTACATCCAATATTTTCTCATTTTGACATTTGCTTTCAAATCAGAACAGTTTGTAGCCATCTAGTTACCAGGGGGAAGGGAAAACTCACTTTGCCAGTCATGTTATCATGTATCATTTTGTGAAGCAGTTCACACTTGTGTGGGACAGCAGTGGGGAACCTTTTCCAGCTCAAGGGCTACTTTCGCCACTGGGCCATCTTCTGGGGGCTGCCTGACAGGGTGTGGACAAGGGTTGGAAGGATCTATCCATTTTGGTTCTTTCCATTTCACATTTTTCCAATCTTAAATTCAGTTCTCCACATTTCTGCAGCAATTTGCCATTTTTTTTAAAAAAAACCTCATTTTTTCAACACAGTGCAAATTTCTGCTAATAAACCACTTTTTAAAAGCACTTTTGAGTAATGTACACTTTTTTACAAGCAGTTTCTGTATGGGAAATGACTGCAAGACATCCTGATGTAATGAGGAGGCTTACTGTGGCATGCTCTATCCCCCTTTCCCCATATTCCTGTCTCACACCCCTGCATCCCAGTCAGGTTGGCTTGTTGCTTTCTTTCTCACCGGCCTATGTAGAATACAACAGTACATAAGTCTGAGAAGCTTTGTTGATATAACACAGATGAGGTAAAAGAGGCTCTTAACTGGCAAAAATAGATAGTGGATGCCAACAGATCATTAAGAAGGATGCTTTCACACACACTGCATTTTTCTTGAAGCTGTCGTGCAGTGAAGATCATGTCCACTGTCCCCCTGGAAGGGGGAAAACCATTTTGGGATTCAGGGAGGATGTCTTCTGAAATAGGTAGGAGGCGATTTGCGAGTATCCTTGCAAGGATTTTACCTGCGGTAGCTAGAAGAGAGATGCCTCGGTAGTTCCCACAACCTGTTCTATACTATCCTTTCTCCAGTGCTATTTAACATCTATATGAAGCCATTGGCAGTGGTCATTAGGAGCTTTGGAGCAAGGGGTCATCAGTACGCTGATGACACACAGCTCTATTTTCCGCATTACATCTGAATCAGGGGAGACTGAAAATTCTGGCTAGTGTCTGAATGCAGTAGGAGACTGGTTGAAGGCCAATAAAATATCTTTGAATCCTGGGAAGAGGGAGGTTCTTTGGGTGGTTATTCCCATTTCCAGGAGATAGGCGAGTTACTTGTTGTGGAAGGGGCAACACTCCCTCCGAAGGAGTAGGTGTATAGCTTGGGAGTACTCCTGGATACATCTCTGTTACTAGAGGCCCAAGTGCCCTCTGTAGCTAGAAGTGCCTTTTATCAGCTCTGTCTGGTTTGCCAGTTACAGCCATGCCTGACCTCTGTAGTCCATGTGTTGGTAACCTCAGGGTTGGATTACTGCAACACTCTCTATGTGGGACTGCCCTTGAGCCTGGTTTGGAAGCTCCAGCTGGTGCAGAATGTGGCAGCAAGTCTGCTGATGGGGGCATATGGCTGACAACATATGACACCATTGTTAAAACATCTGCACTAACTGCCCAGCCAGGGTCAAGGTGCTCATCTTAATTTACAAAGCCCCAAACAACTTAGGTCCACCTGAACCCTTATGTCACTAAGCATCATTGGTCATCCGCTGAGTTGATGAGGCTCATTTGACAGTAACAAGAAATCAAGTCTTTAGTGTTATCAACCAGTTCCGTGAAATGCTCTGCCATTAGAGATTCAGCAGGCATCTTCTGTTTTGACTTTTAAATGCCTGCTAAAAACTCTTCTATGTTGCTAGACTTATAAGAGATATCTTTCAATAATAGTAAGTCAATGTTTTCTGATTTTAATTTTTGTGTAGTTTTACTGTATATATGTATGATTGTCATAAACTACTTTGATTTTTGTATAACTGTATACAGATATTTTAATAAAATAAAATAAATAAATGTCCGTTAACCAGTTTGCACCGCAGCATCAAGAGTTGTCTTACCTGCATGAATCAACCATCACAGATCAAATATCACAGACAGAACTTTGATGCCATTTCAAACTCAAATCATCTTAAGAACAGACACTTTCAATGGTGTCAGTTCACACATTTATCAATAAGCATCAAGAATGAAGGAATGGCATGATGTGACGAGCAAGAGGCTGAAGCTCAATCAAGCAGGAACAATGAAACCACGCCCCACAACAAGAAGAGAAGAGTACTAGTAGTGGGAGACTCCCCACTGCGTGGGATCGAAACCCAAGTATGACGAGAAGATCCGTGGACTCCCCAGGTATGCTGTCTACCAGGAGGATGGATTAGAGATGTGACAGAAGGGTTGCCATCACTCATCAAGCCCACCGACAGGTATCCTTTTCTCCTCATCCATGTGGGAACAAATGACACTGCCAAATGGAGCTATGAAGAAATCATGTCAGACTTTGAAGCTCTGGGAAGGAAACTCAAGGACTTTGGGCCCAGATAGTTTTTTCATCCATCTTTCCAGTACTTAGAAGAGGAGTAGAAAGGGAAAGAAAAATACTCTGTGTGAATGAATGTCTATGAAGGTGCTGCAGACGTGAGAGATTTGGATTCTGGGACCATGGGCTATGGTTCCTGGAAGATGGACTGCTGGAAAGTGATGGGTTTCATCTCACAAGGACTGGGAAGAATGTGTTTGGCCACAGCATGAAGAAGTTCATCAGGAGGGCTTTAAACTGAATCCTAAAGGGGAGGGAGATGTAAACCTGGTGGTAATGACTGATGAAGACTTATGCACAGTAGTGGGACCAAAGAGATCGGCTCTATTAGGGTCCAGTAACAGCCCTCAGAAAAATGTAGTAAGGAAGGCAAGCCATAAATCACATGGTCTTCGATGTCTGTATACTAACGCACAGAGCATGGGAAACAAGCAGGACGAACTTGAACTCTTAATACAGGAGGGCAATTACGACTTGATAGGTATAACTGAAACTTGGTGGGATGACTCCCATGACTGGAATACAGCTATTGAAGGATACAACTTGTTCAAGAAGAACAGAAGGAATAAAAAGGGAGGTGGAGTTGCACTATATGTTAAAATATATATATCCCTGCACAGAAATACAGGAAGATGAGCTTGGTGGCTCCACTGAGAGTATCTGGATTAAATTTAATGGGGCAAGTAACAAAAGGAATGTGGTGCTTGGAGTCTACTACCAACCACTCAATCAAAGAGAAGATGAGAATGTAACTTTTGAAAAGCAAATTCCCAATGTTTCGAGGAGGCATGATGTAGTAGTAATAAAGGATTGCAATTATCCCAATATCTGTTGGGAGACAAATTCTGCCAAACACGGCCCCTCCAAGAAATTTCTGACGTGTTGCAGATAACTTTCTCCTACAGAAAGTGGAGAAAGCAAGCAGAGGATCAGCTATTCTGGACTTGATTCTAACCAATAGAGATGATTTGGTGGATGAAGCGGCAGTTACAGGAACTCTGGGGGAAAGTGACCACACCATACTTGAATTATTGATTTTAACAGAAGTAAAAGCTGAGAATAGCCATATGCGCACCCTGGACTTCAGGAAACCTGATTTCAATAAACTCAGAACCATTGTAAGTATGGTTCCATGGCAAGCCACCCTAATGAGAAAAGGAGTCCAAGATGGGTGGGAGTTTCTAAAAAAGGAAATTCTAAAAGTGCAATGGCAAGCAATTCCAACAAGGAAAAAAGGGGGGAAACAACAGAAGAAGCCAATGTGGCTTCACAAAAAGCTTAGAGATGACCTGAAAACAAAAAAAGGACACATACAGGAAGTGGAAAGTAGCCCAGGCCACAAAGGAAGAGTACAGGCAGGTATCACGGAATTGCCGGGATGGTGTCAGGAAGGCTAAAGCTGAGAATGAGCTGAGGCTAGCGAGGGATGCTAAAAGCAACAAAAAAGCTTTCTTCAGGTATGTCCATAGTAAAAGACATAGAAAAGAAATGGTGGCACAGCTACTCAACGAGGATGGCAAAATGATAACAGATGACAAAGAAAAGGCAGAAGTGCTCAATTCCTACTTTGGCTCAGCCTTCTCCCAAAAAAGGGCCTATGACTGTCCTGGGAAACATGAAGTAGAAGGGTCAGGATTGGAGCTTGAGATTGATAGACAAATGGTCAGGGAATACCTAATCACTTTGAATGAGTTCAAATTGGCATGGCCCGATAAACTGCATCCTAGAGTATTGAAGGAACTGGGTGAAGAACTCTCAGAACGCTCTCTATTATGTTTGTGAAATCATGAAGGACCGGTGAAGTGCCGGATGACTGGAGAGCTAATGTTGTCCCTATCTTCAAAAAGGGCAAGAAGGAGGAACCAGGGAACTACAGACCAGTCAACCTAACATCAGTCCCTGGAAAAAATCTGGAGCAGATTATAAAGCAGTCAATCTGTAAGCACCTTGAAAGCAATGCAGGGATTACTAGGAGCCAACATGGATTTATGAAGAACAAATCCTTCCAGACTAATCTCATCTCATTTTTTGATTGGGTAACCTCCCTTGTAGACTGTGGGAATGCTGTGGACATAATATATCTTGACTTCAGCAAAGCTTTTGACAAAGTGCCCCATGATATTCTGATTAGCAAACTAGCTAAATGGGGGCTGGATGGAACAACTATTAGATGGATCCACAGTTGGCTCCAGAATCATACTCAAAGAGTGCTTATCAATGGTTCCTTCTCAAACTGGGTGGAAGTAACAAGTGGGGTACCATAGGGCTTGGTCCTGGGCCCAGTGCTCTTTAACATTTTTATTAACGACTTGGATGAGGAGGTACAAAGCATGTTTATCAAATTTGCAGATGATACAAAATTGGGGGGCATAGCTAATACCGTGGAAGACAGAAAGAAAATTCAAAGGGACCTTGATAGGCTGGAGCATTGGGCTGAAAACAACAGAATGAAATTCAACAGGGATAAATGTAAAGTTCTACACTTAGGAAAAAGAAACCAAATGCACAGTTATAAGATGGGAGATACTTGGCTCGGCAGTACGACATGTGAGAAGGATCTTGGAATTGTCATTGATCACAAGCTGAATATGAGCCAACAGTGTGATGTGGCTGCAAAAAAGGCAAATGCTATATTAGGCTGCATTAACAGAAGTATAGTTTCCAAATTGCGTGAAGTACTAGTTTCCCTCTATTCAGCACTGGTTAGGCCTCATCTTGAATACTGCGTCCAGTTCTGGTCTTCGCACTTCAAGAAGGATGCAGACAAACTGGAATGGGTTCAGAGGAGGGCAACAAAGATGATCGGGGACTGGAAACCAAGCCCTATGAGGAGAGACTGAAAGAACTGGGCATGTTTAGCCCTGAGAAGAGAAGACTGAGGGGAGATATGATAGCACTCTTCAAGTACGTGAAAGGTTGTCACATAGAGGAGGGCCGGGATGTCTTCTCGATCGTCCCAGAGTGCAGGACATGGACTAATGGGCTCAAGTTACAGAAAGCCAGATTTTGATTGAACATCAGGAAAAACTTCCTAACTGTTAGAGCCATAGAACAATGGAACCAATTACCCAGAGAGGTAGTGGTCTCTGACACTGGAGGCATTCAAGAGGCAGCTGGACAGCCATCTGTCAGGAATGCTTTGATTTGGATTGCTGCATTGAGCAGGGGGTTGGACTCGATGGCCTCGTAGGCCCCTTCCAACTCTACTATTCTATGATTCTATGATGTGATTGCACATGTGAAGCAGGCCTGAGTATATTACCATACTTTCTCTTATACTGTAGGCCCAACCTTTATAGAATCACACCTAAATATCTGACTTGGCAGACTTCTCTTGATCGCATTTCTCCCACTGCTGATCTTTGTTGTAGGTTATGGCAGAGCAATTAACAACTCTTGACAAGTATGCTTTTGTGCTAGGGCTTAATTAAATTATTATACAGCCATGAGAGTGGCTGTATACTATAGCCAGCATGGATGTTAAATTGAAAGTACCCCCATGCCATTCTGCTGCTTCCCATAAGCTCATTTGCAGCCCTGGGCTCCTGCTGGGAGGAAGGGCGGGGTATAAATCAAATAGTAAATAAATAAATAAATTAAAACAAAAACAAAAAAGTTAGAGAAGATGGCGGCGGAGTAGGAGGTTGTGGAGTTGAGCTCCTCCGCCGTTTATCAATTAACATCAATTAAAATGACTTAAAACATCCTAAACATCCTAAACATCCCTGGACTAATGTAGGAGGTGAGCTAGTAATTGTCTCCCTCCATTTGATACCATACCGGTGTTGCGGCTGATGTTCCTTGTCGCGGCCAGTGCTTTCTCGTTGCCGTTGCGGTCCTGCAGTTCTGCTTCCATCTTGGCGTGGGCTGGCTCCTCCGGCGTTGCAGTTGCTGTGGCCCGGGGTTTTGCTGCGGCCTACGGCTGCATTCTCTGCTGTGGCTCGCCGCCCGTCTGTCGCTTGCTGCGGTGGTCGGGGCGCCGTTGTCGTCGCGTGTGACTTGCGTCATCCTGTGTTGCCGCGGCCCCTGCTTGCTTGCTGCTGTTGGGGGTTGTGCTGGCCCCGGGGCCTGTTATTTCTCTTTCGCCGCGGCTGTACCCTGCCTGTCTGCTTGTTTGGACTTGTTTGGACTTCCTGCTTGCGCGCTGTGGCTGCCGTTGCGGGCTGGCCACTGCTGGGGCATCGGGACGTTACAGCCCTGTGTTGCTGTCGTCGTGTTGCTTGGCTGTTGCTTGGCGTCATCGTTGCTGCTGTGGGTCGTCCTGATCGCGGGGTGCGTTGCTGGTTGGGATGCTGTCTACATCACCATCGTGCTGTTGTCGCTGCCGTTATTTGCCCGCCCATGTTGGCTAGGACCTTATTGCCGTGATCCGGACCAAGTATTCTACAGACCTGTTACTGTGGCCGGCTGCGACTACCATTCTGGCCGGCTATCACAACCCGGTTTCTGTTTTAAATTGGTGTATGTATGGATGTATGGATGTATAGCTGTATGAATATGTGAATGTGTATGAATGTGAATTGGATTGATTTGTATTGACTTAGTTAATTTAATTTAATTTAATGTAATTTAATTAGTTTAATTAATTAATTATTGGTTTAATTAATTCAATTTAAATTAGTAATACTGCTGCTACAGGGTACAGAGGCGGGTCTCCAGACTAATTTTATTAGGGTGGGTGGCCTGCTGAGAAGCAGATAGGGATAGAGGCATGTGCAAGCCGGAGGGGGAGGTGGGGGGCCAAGTCATAGGAAGTGTGGGCGGCAGGCGCTGGAAGGGTGCTGCTAGCAGACCACGCTGGAATAGGGGAACACGGGACAGATGCATTATATCTATCCCATGTTCCGGGTCTGCTCAGAACCAGACGGAAACTGGGGGATGCAAGGTTCCTACCGACCTTCGACTGCTGTTATGTAATGCCAGGTTTGTGGCTCAGAAAACCTCGCTCATCCATGATATGATCTTGAATGGGCGCGCAGACCTGGCATGTATTATGGAGACTTGGCTGGACGAAGCCTCTGCTCCAATTCTTGAGGCCATGTGTCCGCCAGGTTTCCGTTATGCACAGCAGCCGAGGGTGGGAAGGCGGGGAGGGGGTGTGGCAGTCATCTATCGAGAGTTCTTGGTTTTTGCCAGACCTCCCCTCCATAGGACTCAAATTGTTGATTGCACGTACTGGAGGTTGGGCCCGAAGGGCAGTTTAGGGATCTTGCTGGTGTACCGCCCACCCCGCTGCACGGCAGATTCCCTGGCCGAGGTGCTAGAGGTGGTCTCGGCTGTACGGGCATTGTCCCCAGAGCTGGTAGTGCTGGGTGACTTTAACGTGCATGCCGAGGCTGCTCTCATAGGAGCCCCTCGGGATTTCCTGGAAACCATGGCTTCCTGGGAACTGTACCTAAGTAATACTGGGCCCACCCATGTAGCCGGTCATGGTCTCGACCTAGTATGTGTCCTGGGAGAGGAGAGAAGTGGTCTGAAGTTGGGAGTGATTCATGCCACTCCTGTGTCATGGTCAGACCACTACCTGGTAAATATGGACTTCTTGTTGCCATGCCCCCTCCGCAGGGGTGAAGGACCTATTAAAATGGTCTGCCCCAGACGCCTGATGGATCCGGATGGATTCCTGACTGCGCTTGGGGAATTGGAACCTGCTGAAGGTTGCCCGGTCGAAACCCTGGTGAAGGAGTGGAATGATGGGATCACCAGGGCATTAGACCAGGTGGCTCCGAAACGTCCTCTCCCCCTGAATAGAACTCAGCTAGCTCCATGGTATACACCGCGGTTGCGTAGCTTGAGACAGGAGGTGAGACGACTAGAGCGCCGGTGGCGGAAATCCCGCTCCGAAGATGTCAGGACACAGGTTAGAGCAGCAGTAGCTGCCTACCAAGTGGCAATAAAGGTAGGAAAGAAGGCTTTCTTTGCTGCCTCTATTGCGTCAGCGGAGTGTTGTTCCAGGAGGCTGTTCCAGGTGGTCCGAAGCCTGGTCGGTCCAGTTGCTCAGGAACCCTTGGAACAGTCAAAGGCCTCCTGTGACCTATTAGCAAAACACTTCGCTGATAAAATCGAACACTTACGGAGCTCGATCCCGCGCGCCGTGGACACAGTCGATGAACCAGAGTTGGCCAGTTGCAAGCTGGTCAATTGGGATCGGTTTCGGCTTCTCCCTTCTGAGGAAGTGGACAAGGTGCTTTCATCTGTGAAGCCAATCACTTGTCTTACTGATCCTTGCCTTTCGTGGCTCCTTGTGAGCTGCAGAGAGAAATTGGGCGAGGGGATCAAAGCGGTGGTAAACGCATCCTTGAAAGAGGGTGTGATGCCATCAGCCTTCAAGGAGGCAATTGTAAAGCCCATCTTAAAGAAGCCCTCCTTGGATCCCCAAGTGTTCGATAACTTCCGCCCAATTTCGAATCTACCATTTCTGGGCAAGGTCATTGAGCGAGTGGTGGCCAACCAGTTGTCAGCACACTTGGATGAAACGGATTATTTAGATCCATACCAATCGGGTTTCAGGACTGGTCACGGAACTGAAACAGCCTTGGTCGCTCTGGTTGATGATTTGAGGAGGGCATTAGATAGGGGAGAATCCACCTTTCTTGTCCTCCTCGATCTCTCAGCGGCTTTTGATACTGTCGACCACAGTATCCTTCTGCTTCGCCTGGAGGGATTGGGAATTGGAGGCACTGTATTACAGTGGTTCCATTCCTTTCTCTCCGATAGGTACCAACAGGTAGCGTTGGGGGAGGAGGTATCAGACCCTTGGCCTCTCAATTGTGGTGTGCCACAGGGCTCTGTCCTCTCTCCCATGCTATTTAACATCTATATGAAGCCGCTGGTAGCAATCATCAGGAGATTTGGGCTGCAGTGTCATCAATATGCGGATGACACTCAGCTCTATCTCTCGTTTAAATCTTCACCAGAGTTGGCTGTGGAGACCTTGTCCAACTGCCTGGAATCCGTGAGTGGATGGATGGGAAGGAACAAGCTGAAGTTGAACCCTGATAAAACCGAGGTACTACTTGTGGGGGACAAGAGAAGGTTGGGTGACATTGACCTGAAGTTCAATGGGGTGAGTTTACCCCTAAAGGACCAGGTCCGCAGCCTTGGGGTTGTGCTTGATTCCAGGCTGTCCATGGAGGCTCAGATTTCGGCAGTGAGCCAGGCAGCCTGGTACCAACTACACCTCATACGAAGGCTGCAACCCTACCTTCCTGTTCATCAGCTCCCACTGGTGGTACACGCCCTGATCACCTCTCGTTTGGACTACTGTAATGCGCTCTACATGGGGTTACCCTTGAAAACGGTCCGGAAATTACAACTGATACAAAATGCGGCGGCTCGACTACTTACGAATAGTCGCCACCGAGATCACATCACACCAGTGTTTCGACCTACACTGGCTTCCAGTTGTTTTCCGAGCCCAATTCAAGGTGTTGGTATTGACCTTTAAATCCCTATACGGTTTCGGCCCAGTTTATCTCACGGAGCGCCTTCAACGCCACCAATTATGCCGCCCGACAAGATCGGCCACACAGGGCCTTCTCTCAATCCCGCCAACAAAAACAGCCAGATTGGCGGGTACAAGAGAGAGGGCATTCTCAGTGGTGGCCCCCACTCTTTGGAACTCCCTCCCACAAGATCTCCGGCATGCCTCTTCCCTAAATGTATTTCGGAAAGCCTTAAAGACCTAGCTTTTTCAGCAGGCCTTTGGGGTATCCGGGGAGGGTTAATTGATATAATTGTAATGCCTCCTACCCAGTTTTAATATTGTTGTTGCAGATCTATTGTTTTTATTGTATTACTGTATTTTATTAATTGTATTTTAATAATTTTGTAAGTCGCCTAGAGTGGCCATTGGCCAGATAAGCGACGAAGAAATTAAATTTATTATTATTATTATTATAAATTTCCAAACCAAATCTTACAAAACTTATAGTCCTGAACTTAGAAATGCTTGCTTAACAACCCTCTAAGTTTTCATGGCGATACACAAAAGAGAGAGAATCTAGAGTTCAAAGTATAAAACAAGAGAAAAAAATCCAGACCCTTGTTGGACTTTTTTCTGTCAGTGGTCTCATATTTGTTAAAATTAATTACAAATTAGCCATATTCACAGAGTACCTGTATTCCTATTACTGACTTTGCCCCATACTCTGACCTTCATCTACAGTTTAAAAGTTAAAAAAAATGCCTGTCTGATTTTTAATTTACAAAATTAAACATTGGTGTCTATCATAGAGCAGGCACACTTGGTAAGAACTAACTGTCAGTTAATCAGGGTGCCACAGCCACACCAGACATTTTTTCCACTTTAAACAGTCATGGCTTCCCCCAATTTATCAGGGGTAGTATAGTTTGTGAGGGGTGCTGAGAGTTGTTAGGAGACTAGTATTCCCCTGACAGAGCTCCAGTGGCCAGAGTGGTTTAACAGTCAGCTCCTCTTCTGGTGTTTGCAGCTCTGTGAGGGGAATAGGACATCCTTCATAAACTATACTTCCCAGTATTCTTTGGGGGAAGCCAGGACTGTTTAAAGTAGAATAAGTGTCTGGTGTGAATGTGGCCAGGGACAGCTTTGGTTTAAATTTGGGTAGGAGACTACATGTGTCTGCTGCAGAATAAAAAGGTGAAGGGAACCCTGAAAAATACTGATATTGTTTGGAAAGGAAATTTGCTTTTCCTCTCCCCAATGCCCACCCATCCAATCTCTTCCCCTCCCCCTTCCCCTCCTGCTCTTCTCCCTCCTCCATTCTCCTTTCCCCTCTCCCTTCCTGCCCCTCCCCAGATCAGTTTCACCTGTCCTAAAAGCATGATTGTACAGGAGTAAATCCCATTGAACTCAGTAAGCATGCAAATGATCAAACATCCCCTCCCCTCAATCTTCTCACCCTCCCCTCAATCTTCTCACCCCTAGTTCCATCTCCCCTCCTCCTTCTCCCCTCTCCCCTCCCTTCCCCTTCCCCTCTCCTCTCCCCTTCTCCTCCCTGTGCTCCTCCCCTGTGGTCAGTTTCACATATCCTAAGCATGATTATATGGGAGTAAATTGCAAATGATCAAACCTGTCTTTTCTCTACCCCTTCCCCTCCCCTCCCTTTCTCCTCTCCTCTCCCCTCCTCCCTTCTTCCTCTTCTCCTTTGTCTTTCTTTCTCCTCCCTGCCCACTCCAGCCCTTCCTCCCTTCCCCATGGTCAGTTTCATCTATCCTAAGCATGATTGCATGGGAGTAAATCCCACTGAACTCAATAGTATGCAAATGATCAAACCTGCCCACATCCTACCCTTCTCCCCTCCCCCTCCCTCGTCCTCTCTGTTTTCAGTTTTACCTGTTCTAAGCATGATTGCAAGGGAGTAAATTCCATTGAACTTAATAAGCATGCCAATGATCAATCCATTCTCAGCAAACTTGCACATGAGCCCATTTCTTCCATCCTGGATTAAAAAGCAGAGAAATTCATTAACAGGCACAAAAAACTATTGCAGTTTAAAAATGTACCTATAGCCAACAGATATTTCTATCAAACTTTAAAAAGCAGGGAAATTGGGCAGCTATAGTGAATGCACCAGGGGAGCAGGAGACCTGACCTCCTCTCTGAGATATTGTACTGCCTACAAATCTGTAAAAATGCAAATACAATTTGGGTTGTTATTTCACAGTCCAATCCACTTCCTGTGTAGCTTGGAAGTATTTGGTAACATGTGCCTCTGAGCATATGGTGAGTGATGGCAACATCTGCAATCAGGGCTGCATCACCAAAGATGGAGAATTCCATTTTTGTATGTTTGTTGGTGTTCACTATTTGTATAGAGAATCTAACCTAGAAAATTATTTCTCTCATTATTCAGCCTAGAATAATTTATTTGTGTCAAATTTATTTCTATTAATTTCAAATCCTTTTTATTAGTGAATGTCATATGATTGTGCTGATAACCTCCAGTCTGAAACACAAAAGGTTATGTTCTATTTCTGTTTGGGGTGCATTAACAGTTGCATCTGAAACTGCAGTTTTATGTAAAATTAGACCGATTACAATACGTTGCTGCTTAAGCAATGAATCTAGCTGTTGGAAAAACAAACTGGGCCTGCCCAAGATGCATGTGTTCAGCCTGCTATGCTTAAACCACTCCACTTAAAGGTGGGCATGGTCAATTAAAAACATAGAGCACACCTAGAAAGTTGCTAGAATATATTTCATCTCCCACTGTTCTCAGTTTGCATAAAATAGACATTCCTTATTTCCACTGGAGATTATTCTGCGGAATACTTACTATTCCACAATTGTTTTGGAAGTTTTTTTTAGCATAAATTATGCAAAGTGTTGCTGTACTTCACATATTCACAGAAACAGAAGCAAAATAAAATAATTTACTACAGGAAACTTCATTAAAATTGCAAAGTAAATCAAACATATTTAAAGTGACTATCTGAACTATTTAACTGTCTTAATATTATTGCTTCCACCCTGCTAAAACAAGATTAGCACAGCCCATGTCTTGTGTCTGTTATTTGGGCTAATTTCAGGTGTTGCCACCTCTCACCAATGCAAGGGTTTTTTTTTTGCCTATTAGTGAATTATTTCCCTTTCACTGCCTTAATGCAAGTTTCTGTTTAGCAACTATCATCTCAGAGTCCTTGACTGGAGGAGGCGTTGAAGATGACACGTCTTCTTTCGTTGTCAGGCCTTCTATAGCATGGTATTATTTGCCAGCTTCTTCACTTCTTTCTCCTGATCTCTCTTCAAGAGCAATGCTGAGGGGGTGTCATATTAAAATAATTATAGTATCTAATGAACTGTCTTCTCCAAGAATGTTTTTGCAGATGCAATATCCATGTGATTCAGACAGATTGTAAATGTCTCGATTCGCAAGTAAATGAAAAATCCCCTCCACTTGCCAACTATCCTTTTCCCAAAATTGACACATCTATAGCCAAACATTGCCAATGTTTTCTTAATCTTTGAGCTTTATGAAGTGCCCTATCTCCGAGGAGACTTACAATTGCATATAATTTTCAAAATGAAGCAAGTGCTCTCATCTTCAAAATGAAACCAGGCAAGTTTCTAGCTGGCAGTGTGTCAGAACGATGCTCACAAACCATTTTGCATTAGATACATAAGCTTGTGAGAATAATTGCTTCTCTAGTTCCTGTGGCAGTGACACTGATACCTAGAACAATAGGAAATTGAGCTGAAGAGCATTCTGAAAGTCTGAATCAGAAAATCTGAATGCCACTAAGCAGACATGGAGAGAAATGTAACCTGACTCTCCTGGAGGTCCATGGGCACAAATAACAAAAAGGGTGAAAAGCCTAGCCTTATGACCTTGGTGCAGGACACTTTGTGGGATGGAGCATGGTCCCAGAAAGCAATGGGGAAAGGAATTCATCCTCCCGCCTGTGCCAGCTCTCTCAATATAACTGGCAATCAGGTGATCCTGCAAGAGCTGCAGAGGAGCAGGGACAAGCTCAGGCCTATAAAAGGCCTTGACCTGCCTGATGCCGCCTGATCTTTGTGTGCTGGCTTTGAGAAAGGACATTGCTGGAGATGACTATTGGAGAGTCATGTGTCTGGAGTGCAAAGAGATCAGGACTGTGATTGGCTAGGGGCTCTCCAGCATCCATTCTGCAGCCTCCTCCTCCAGTGAGCCAGTGCCCAATAGGGTTCAAGGTATGTTGGATGACCTACCAGGCCATCCCCCCCCTTATACCTCCCTTGGGGAGCCTGGCAAGGGCCCAAGTCCATGAGTCTTCTTCTCGGTTTGGGGAGGAGGTTGCAAGACTTAATTGGCCTATCAGTCAGTGGCTTCCCAGCCTGTTGCCCCTTCCCACTCTGGCCTGCTGAGCTGGGAGGATTTTGCGACAACAGGGGCTTTTCTGTGGGAGGGGAAAGCTAACCCTGATTATGCCCTACTGAGCCATCATGCAGTTCTGTTTCGGGGCCTCTCTCAGCCAGCCACTCCCATGCAGGTTGGTATTGGCCCAGGTTCTCCCACCACCACTCTGTGGCCTCCATACCTGAATCCAGTGCCCACCACCCACCGGCCCCTCTGTTTCTGTGCCAAGGATTGGGGGGGAGCACCTGCTGGGTTGCAGGGAATGGGGTTGTGGGCACCTGATCAGATTGGTGTCCCCCCTCTGGCCTGGCGATAGGATACACCTTGTGCCCTCCCCCTCATCACTGCTCCAGGCCAATAGGCTTCACCTTTCAGATAAAAGACTTGGAATTCCCCTGGGAAAGGTTTGAGAATTGGGGGGGCTATTAGCTGGTCTGCCTCCCCCTCCCTTGTGGGCTAGGCCTGTTCTATGAGTCAGAGTAGATCCCTGTTTTTATTGCCAATGGTTAAGCTTATCAAAGCTGCATCCTAGGCCCAGACTACCTTCAGGGTTAGGGCAGACCTGCTAGGGAGCGGACATTTATTGCTCTCATGATTATGTTCATTATTACTATTAATATGATCATTTAACAACACCATGTGACTCCTTGTCTGAAACCACAGGGAACTAAGACCTGCCAGAGTAGACAGTGCTCATTTGGACAACCCAGTGGTCTGTCTTAGTACAGGGCAGCTTCCTATGACATTTCATACCCACTGCTACATGTTTTACAATTAATATTAGTTTTACTATTATCAATATTTTATTATTAGTGATACAGTTGTTACTACTATTAGTACTATTAGTTATCAGCACCATAGCTAACAATGCTTCTGTGATTACTAAAGTCTCTGGCTGATCAAGCAGGGGGGTTTCAGTGGTGTCACTAGGGTTGGTGTCACCCGGTGCGGCCCGCAGCACCTTCTCTCTCAGACTCTGAGCGATTGTGCGCATGGCAGAGCACGCGCGCAGCCTCTAGAAGTGTGCGGCCAAATGACAGGGCCCGGGAGCGCACCGCCGCCTTGTTGTCTGCCGCCGCTTCCACGTTCTAACAGCCGAGGAAGGCAGCCAGCGTGCCACGCGAAGACTCTCGTTGGTGCCTGGGGGGGGCGGCTCTGGGTGTCACCCCCATCTGGTGGTGTTACCCGGTGCGGCCCGCACCTGCCACACCGCCCTAGTGATGCCCCTGGGGGGGTTATCATTTGTATTGAGCAATACCTCAGAAGGCTGATCAAGAAAGGGGTTTTTATCAGTTGTATTAAGTAATACCTCAGAAGGCGCTCTGGCATGCCTGCTGATCACAACCCTGTGCTGTTCTGTCTTGCTGGTCTCACCATTTTCTTTCTTTCAGCTGTTATGGCCACCCAAAACATGGTGCTGTAGCCCACAATCCTTCTCTCTCTCCTCCAGTTAAGAGGGGTGTCGGGGACAGAAGAGGCAAGCAGCCAGCTTCTGCCTCTCAGACCTCTGCTGCTCCCTCCAGTGTGCTAGGCAACTCAACTACCTGGCAAGTGGTGAAGGAGATTGAGGAGATAATGGGGCAGCTGTGGAATGGGGGCAAACAACAGCAGCCACCCATTGTGGAAGCAGAAGGATCTGCTGGGAGTGTGCAGGGAGCTGGGCAACTGCCTGCAGCCACTTCTGCCAATGCCCCAGACTCCACGGGACCATCAGCAGCTAAGGAGCCAGTACAGCACAGATCTTCATCATGTTTTATTGTTTTGTTTTATGTACAGTGCCATGTGCATCTGATAGTGCTATATAAATAAATGATAATAATAATAATGTTCCAGGCTGCAGGTGAGATCATGGACAGGACGGAGTCAGACAGTGAGGGATCATCAGGTTAGTCATCTTTCTCAGATGACAAATCCCCACAAAAGGGGCTGACATACTGGGGATCCAGGGATTCTGTTCCTGGGCTTCCAGGGTGGGCCCTAATCTCTTCCAAGATTGCATACATTCACAACAGAGAAAGCAAGCAAGCAACAAAGATATGCATAGATATACCTTTCTTGAAGGAAATCAGGGCACAAGGTCAGAGTAAAGAATTATATGCTTAGAGAAGGTCTCTCTCTCTCTCTCTCTCTCTGTTCTCCCCCCTTCTGGATATTGCCAAATAGCCAAGCATATCATGCTTATCTGCTTCCTTTCTAAGGTGCATGTGGAGATGATCTTAGGGAGCAATACAAGGTGTCAGAAAGTTTGTTGGAGCCAGAGTGTGGCCTTTGACTCCCCAAAATCCCAATCTTAAATGTGTTTTGAGCTTGCATTGGATTGCATATAAATTGAGAAGGGATGTACAGGGGATGATTTGATACATGAAAGACATTTCTTGGTCCTGTTTGTCTACCTGCAGTCTCCAGAGTAAATCCTTAGGTGTAAATTGCTGTGCCTAAGAAGTAACATCTTATATTATGTGAGTTTCATTGACCTGAACTCTGCGTCTGGCAAGGACTATTGTTTAGTTAAAGGGATTATTCCTGGGCAAACCTGGAATTTTGAACCTTCCTTATTCATTAACTTGAGTCAGTATTTCTCTTCCTGAGATCAATAAACCAGTGCTGACCATCCTGAAACTGGGATCAGTAAGAGGGCTGTATTACAGGGGTCATCAAACGAGGTTCTTGTGCTCTGATCCACTGAGATAAATCTGAGAATAAAACCCCAAAATATGTTCCATTGTATGTGCAGCACTCGAGACATTTAGCATCTTTTTGGAGTGTGTGGTCTGCCATGAGTCTGGATACCAGCAAATGCCACAAGATGCTATTAGCATTCCAGAGGCTAGCTGACCATTTCAGGTTCCCTTGTCTCCAGACAAAACAAAGGGCCCCTCTAATGTATGAACATACCCAGGTATTGATCTGGATTCCACAGCAGCCTCCTCCAGCCTTCCTCCTGACAAGTTGGTCAACCTGCAGAACATCCTACAGGAGATGCTTGGTAAACCAAAGTGCAAACTCAGTTGCAAGTCCTGCTCAGGCATTTAAACTTCACCTGCAGGGTCATCAGGCCTAGACAGGCATTTTGCACAAGGCTTGCTCGCACCACTGAAGCAGTCCCCTCTCCTCACTACCACATCCACATCACCAAATCCATGAAGCAAGACCTGCTGGTCTGGGTCCGTTTCCTCAAACCTTTTAATGGGGACTACTTCTGGCAGGTCAGCTGTGATGCGGGAACTGATTTACAGGTTCTGTCTGATGCCTCAGGGAGCCTTGGCTTTGGGGTTTACTTCAAAGGCCTCTCTGGTATGCCAAACGCTGGCCAGATCACTGGGTGGATGCAGGGGTTACCTATGACCTCACCTTTTTAGAACTCTTCCCTACAGTGATGACCATGTTCCTGTGGAAAGGGCTCTTCATGAAAATGAGGGTGTTTCTGATGTGACAACCAGACTGTAGTTATATTGTTCACTGGTCTGTTTCAGACAAGCCATAGATAAGATTAACCACAGTTTGTCAAATGCAGATGTCAACAAGCTGCTGATGTCCTCCTGGTAACCATGCTGGAGGAAGAGAGGGAAGTGGGTGCACCTGAGCCTGAGACTTGCCTAGTCTTATTTCCATCACAATAAATCATAGTTTATCATTTCTGAATGTAGCCTTTACATGGGACAGAGCTGCTATAGCATGGAGTGAGCAGGCATATTCCTGCTCCCTACGCCCACAAATTTATTGTAGGCAGTTTTAAGACAACAGGGAAAAGGAAATTGATGCCTGGATCCTCAGAGTGATGGACTGCTTTTGTGTCTCTCACCAGCCTGCTTTGCAACAGGTGCATGACCACAATCTCTCTCTTTCTGCCTTACTGCATTTCATACGGACTCCATTGCCTGCTGTCCATCTCTCTTTTCCATCCTTAGCACTAACCTGACTTGCAGGCTTCCTTGAACCTGAATAAGTAGTCCTCTTTCATTTCCAATTTAACATTTGACCTGTTGCAGCAACCTTGCAACCTGGGCTGAGGGCTATGATATTTGTATTGCAATACTGCTACACAGGCACATGTTTTACACAGTGCTTTTGTGTTATATAAAGTGAGGGTTGAAATGTTCAGCTTTTTCTCTGCCCTGAGAGACTTATATTGCTGAAGTTAGTTTTGTTACATTTTTGGAAGGCTGAGTGATAGGATCCTTTTTTGTAAAGAGGGAGTAATTGCTAAAAGTGGGTCTAATTCCTACTAAAATCAATGAAAAGGCTTCTTATAACTTAAAAGGAAATTGAATCTTGCCCACAGAGACAGAAAATGAATGTCCTGCCATTTATTTGTGGAAACCAATGTCTTTGCATTTAGAAGCCTAGGTGGCAAAAGTTGTTTTCAAAATTGGAGGATAGAATCATAGAATAGTAGAGTTGGAAGGGGCCTATAAGGCCATCAAGTCCAACCCCCTGCGCAATGCAGGAATCCAAATCAAAGCATTCCCAACAGATGGCTGTCCAGCTGCCTCTTGAATGCCTCCAGTGTCGGAGAGCCCACTACCTCTCTAGGTAATTGATTCCATTGTTGTATGGCTCTAACAGGAAGTTTTTCCAGATGTCCAGTCGAAATCTGGCTTCCTGCGACTTGAGCCCAAAAAGGCAGAGATCCTGGTTTTTTTAAAAGAAATATTCAAATGGATCTTGGATTTGACCAATAAAAGTGAGTCTAGGTTTAGCTTCTATTTCCTAAATACAAATTTGATTTGCAACTACATGTTTGTAGAAAGAGCTGAAGAAAGGCACAGTAAAAATGAGAATATACAAAACCCCATGAATACATCTCACAAAGTACTTAAAATGTATAAATTATTTAATTTTCTATATCCCAGGCCTTTTTTCCCTTCAAATATAGAAGTAGCAAGCGCCAAAGTAGGGTATCCAGATTGGGAATAGACCAGGGGTAGGCAGAAGGTAGAGAATGATATACTGATAAATCACTGGGTAATTTGAAGTAGATCAATAAGGATTTCTGACTCCACATTATTTAACAACTACAGCAAAATGACTTCCCCTCCCCACATATGTCTGAAATGGAGAAATTGTGTGTGTGTGTGTGGGGGGGTAACCAAGGATGCATTTTTGTGTGGAAGGACTGTGGGCTCCATTTAGTCCTGCTACTCAAAACAAGTTCCTGGACTTAGCATTCTTTCACTGAAGGTAGGGATGGGCAAGAATTCTGCATTTGTCGGATTTGAAACTGGATTTTATCATCATTTGCACGCTCACCCTGCATGCAGACTGAGCAGGCTTGCTGCACACTCGGCAGCTTTTCTCTGATAACAATCCATTGAGTGAGAAGTCCACTTAAGTCCCCCCCATTAGCTGCCCCCTTGATAGGTTTTTTCCTTGCGTTTTACTGTAGCTGCAGATTTCCATATGAACCAGACCCACATTTTTATCACTACTGTCAGTGGGAGTGGCTTTAATCCTGCAGAACATTTCCCCACCTTCCTACCTTGACCCATGTCTAACATTTAGCACCTGAGATAAAAACATAAGAGGAGCCTGCTGGATCAGGCCAGTGGTCCATCTTGTCTAGCATCCTGTTCCCACGGTGGCCAACCAGATGCTTGTGGGAAACCCACAACCCGCAAACAGGACCTGAGCACAAGAGCACTCTCCCCTCCTGCAGTTTCCAGCACCTGCTATTCAGAAGCATATTGCCTCAAACTGTGGGAGGCAAAGCATAGCCATGATGGCTAGTAGCTTTGGATAGCCCTATCCTCCATGAATATGTCTAATCCTCTTTTAAAGCTGTTCAAGTTGGTGGTCATCACTGCCTCCTCTGAGAGCGAGTTCCAAAGCTTAACTATGCACTGTGTGAAGAAGTACTTCCTTTTTTCTGTCCTGAGTCTTCCAGCATTCAGCTTCATTGGATGTCTGTGAGTTTCAGTGTTATGAGAAAGGGAGAAAAAACTTCTCTCTGTCCACTTTCTCCATGCCATGCATAATTTTATAAACTTCTGTTATGGCATCCCTTATTCACCTTCTCTCTAAACTAAAAAGCCTCAAATGCTGCAGCCTTTCCTTATAGAGGAGTCAGTACATCCCCTCAATCATCTTGGTTGTCCTTGTTTGAACCTTTTCTAACTCTACATTATCATTTTTTAGGTGAGGCAACCAGAACCGCATACAGAATTCCAAATGCGACCACACCATACATTTACATAACGGCACTATGTTATCGGCAATTTTATTTTCAGTTCCTTTCCTAATGATCTCTAACAGGGAATTTGCCTTTACAGCTGTCACACACTGGATCTACATTTTCATTGAGCGATCCACTACAAGCTCATTCCTGGTCAGTCACTGCCAGTTCAGACCCCATAAGCATATATGTGAAGTTACGATTTTTTGCCCTGACATGCATCACTTTCAACTAGCTTACATTAAACAGCATTTGCCGTTTTACCATCCATCACTCAGTTTGAAGAGGTCCTTTTGGAGCCCCTCACAATCTCTTTTTGTTTTAATGACCCTGAACAATTTAAAGAGTGAAATCAAATCTGTGGGAATGAAATTTGATCCTCTATTTTACTCTCATGTTTCATGGACCATCACACTTTCCTTATCAACTTTTTGTATATACAATACTGAAGCTTTTCCTCTACTGATGGCGAGTCTCTCTGATGTGATAATTTTTAATTCTTGTAATTTATTCTGACTATTTTACTCTCAGTGACTGAACAGTCATAATATATTGGGGGGGCAATACTACTTCTCAATATACACAGTTGTGCTTAATTTGAAAACTTTTTTCTCTAAACCTTCACTTTTAACGGGGTGGGAAAATGCCATTTGCAATTTACAGGAATGTGATTGTTGTGCTGGTATGGACTCCCAGAAACAGCTGGGAGGGGGGATCTCACTGCTCCCAGTAAGGGACTTCAGTAGTAGTAGTGGTCTTTCCCTCAGACATTTCTGGGCATCCAACCCCTTCTTTCTTCCTCTAGTAACTTGAATTGTGAGACAGCAATTTTTCCATTAACTTGTATGGGGAGTGGAAGAGGATGCTGCAGCCCCAGAACCGGTGGGTGGAGAATCTCATCCCCCCACACACACACAACAAAGACCAATAGGGTAACAAACTCCTTGATGGGGGTGAGATTCCCCTTTTGCTGTCTCTGGAGATCCAGTCTCTTGTTTTTGCCTCTCCCTGTGCATGTTCATGGAGAGATTGTATTAACTGTGCATATGTGTGATATTTAAAAAGATGGCCTCTCAAGCACCACCTACTTTCCACAGTGTATGATAAAGAAAGACATTACAGTACACGTGATGTAAGACCCACCCTGTTTTTATTGCACAGAAACACGTAGCATGGAATCAAGGGAGACAGAGCCATACAGCATGCCCCATGAGTAGGGATGGGTGAGCAATTTGGTTCAGTTCCGATCTCAAGCTGAATCTATCAAATCTGTACTTTCTGAAACAATATGAGAACCAACATACAGCCATCCTTCAAAATTCACACTTAATCGAATTTTGTGATGCAGTTAACCAACCAAACAATGCCTACAAAAATGCATATATTAGGGGCAAGTATGTATAAAATGAATATATGAGTGAAACTAACATACAAAAATGCATTATATGATGAGAAATTGCTTGCAAAAATACATACATTAGTCAAAACTGCCTAAAAATGTGTTGTTTATGAGAAATTCACATTAAAATGCTGTCCTGCCCAAACTGGTCGAAATCACATGTGGACATGAAGGTGTGCTTTCCTTTAATAGGTTTAATGGAAAATTTCAGTTCAGAGCACTTCATGAATCAGCTTACAGGTTACACACAATTCAGCATCTTTACCAGGTATGACTAAGCACAACTGCACTGCACTACAACATTGTTGCAGCAATTAGATACACCCCCTTATTAGCCTTAAGTAAGGACGGGCGGGGTCCCTACTTGCATAAGAAAAGTGAAATGGTTGGGAGTGTGTGTGCATGAATGCACTCCTCCTTAGTGGGAGAGTGGGAATTTTTTGGGCCTGCTGGCACCACAGCCTATGAGTCTGAGGTGAGGGCGGGTAGACCACTTCAGCAAGGTCTGAAGCATGGCAGGGGGGGCAGAGTGAGCAAGGAAGTGGAGTGAAGGGGCAACTTCCTGACTGGGCAGTGCCTCATCTGTGGTAATTGGATCTACAAGGACGGAGCGCTCACTGGCAGCGGTATGGGAGCCTTCAAGCTCAACCATGTCTGAATGCATGCCACTAGGGCCTTCCCCCAAGTCTGTCTCCTCCTCCCTTTCCTCATTGCTCCAAGACCTTTCCATGGGGCTCATGACAAATACTGGAGAATTTTCATGATATTTTAAAAAAGAATTTGCAAATTGCTGCAGAAATGTGGAAAACTGAATTCAAGATTAGAAAAATGAGAAACTGAGAGAACTGAAATTGAGAGGTCTTTCCATTCCTGTACATGAGTGGCAATTGTGTTAGGGAGGGGGGAAATGCCACTACAGTGATGCTTCACAAATGAAAGGGGATTCAGTGTGGCTTGCACCCACCACCCCGAGAGATGCCCACGTAGAAAAAACAATTCTCGCATGTCTCCAATAGCTTCAGCGTCTGTCTTTCTCTTACTGTTATGTTTCATAGACCATAACACTTTCCTTATCAATTTCCTGTATATATGATACTGAAGCTTTTCATTTTTGGCTGGTGAGTCTCTCTGATGTGATAATTCTTAATTCTTGTAATTTGTTCTGACTATTTTTTAGTGCTTACAAATCCCCGAGAAAACTAATTTCACATTATGAAGCTGAGATCATCTGGGATAGTTTTTAAGGTCAAAAATATTAATTACCATAAATCCGACTTGCCTAACTCCTGCCTAATGTGAGGATAATATAGCATTTAAAAATGCTATAACTCCTAAAGTTAAAAAAAATTAATCCAATTAGACATATGCTTCACTACATCTTCAAAGCCTCCAATTTGAATACCAATGCTCCACTTTAAGCCTGCTTGTATTAAAATGGCAATGGAATTATTCTCAGCAGCAAAGGATTCTGTTCCATTCTGAAAGCTTGCTGCCCCAATTCAGAGATGCTCATACAGAGCAACAGCTGCATCCATGGGATGCACACCTGTCAAACAGATGGCGAGTGCTTTGAGCTTTGACAAACCAAAACATTTGTTTGGAGAAATGTGCACTTGTAATAGTCACAGTAAATGTATTTATATACCGCATTTTCCACAAATACATCCGTGCTCAAAGCAGTTCATATACAGTAAAAAGTCTAAATATAGTAGTGCAAGAATGATAAAAATATGTCAATCAACAATTAACAGTTCATTTAACATCAACCAAAATTTAAGTGAACATAAAGGACACCACTAGGTCATGGTCTAATACTGTTCTGTTTGGAATGGTTTCTCTTGTTTTTATAATTGATACTCTCTAGTTCAGTATTGTGTGCATTGACTGTCAAAGGCTTTCCAGGGTTTTCAGCAGAAATCCTTACTTATCCTACCTGGAGATGCCAGCAATTCAAACTGGGGCCTTCAGCATGAAGTTCCTCTTCCACTGAGCTAGGCAGCAATGTAGTGACAAATTTAGAAGTGCAGGATTCCTTCGTATTAGTCACAGGCATGCCCCTTCCCCCCTTTTTTGCTGCTGGGTTTTGAATGAGATCCTTGTTAATGCCTTCTCACACAACAACAGACATCCCTAGAAGCCAATAAGCATGAAAGGGGAGAGCGTTAGCTACCAAGAAGATCTTTTCAGTGGCTGACTTACCTCCTTTCACTCAGATTGGCTCCAATCAGCAGGAAAGGACAAGGAAGCATGTTAGAAGACTCTTCTCAGAGGCTAACACACTTACCTTTCATGCTGATTAGCTCATAGGATGCTAGAGTCATAGGGACTCTTCTGGGACCCTGCTCCCTAAAAAGCAAGGGGGTGTAAGACCCCCAGAGACCCTGCACAACTACACCCCTGGAGCTATGGCCCTTCCCCATGGTGTCACTCCCTCCAATGATGGAAGACTTTTTAATCCATCAGAGACTTCAGTCTGCAGGATAGGGAAGGGAGACAATTTTTGCATATTCATCCCCAAATCTGTACCACAGGAGTGAGGATTCTTTGGAACATTGTGAGAGATGGCAAGGGGGGGGGTGCAAAGTGAAGGGTGAATAAAAAACACACCCTCCCCATTCCATTGATGGGAAACTCCTCTGAATCAAACAGCCTTCTGTCAGCAGTGGGACACTATTAGGTATAATCCAGAAGAATCATAACATACGTATTTTAAATATATACTATAACTTTGGGGTTTTCCTTTGAGTTTCCAATAAATTGGAATGTACTGAGTTTAGGAGTATGTAAAAAGGTACATTCAGTTAAAGGTCCCTTCTGTTTCTTTGTCAGGTTGACTCAGTAAATATTCTAATAAATTCTTCACTTGACCTGCTTGGCCATATAGGGTTGGGGCAATTAAATTCAGCATGATTCCTTGAGGCAAGGATGTAGGTTAGATTTATTGATGCACACATATCTGACTGCTAGATGTTTTCTTTTTCCTTCTTTCTCCCCTATTGGCAAAAATCTTCTACTTTACATTCTGTTCCATATTTTCTTTACAGAACCTGCTCTGTTAAATTCATGAACAAGTTTCAGGTCTGATCAAGGCATTATAGATAGATCAAAATATGAATGTATCCCCAATGTAAAAGTAAGCTAAGTACTATCTGCTACATACAATAAATATTAAAGGTGTACCCCTTACAAGTTAACTTTTATCTGTAGTGTTGAGAAAGAGCCTTATCTGCTTCGGAGCTGCTGTGTCTTTCCAGTTTGAAATTACTCAGGATCAAATTTGATCTGTTTAAAAACAAAGTACTCTTTTCCTCCTGTTCACTATAATGGGGAATCGAAAAACAGCTATACCTTTTTTTTTATTCGCAGAAGTGGATGAAATGTGCAAGCATAGCAGCTCCTTCCGAGTGGATAAAGTCTGCCAAACTGAAGACAGATACATTCAGGGCTTTTTCATGTAGGGCACCTTTAAAGATTGAATTGTTAAAACCAAAGAAAAATGTCACAACGTTTTCATTTTCTGACAGATGCAATTGGATGCAATTTGCAAGCATGTTGCCCTTCTGAGGTGATGAAGCCTATGCATTTCAGAATGATAGCTGTCATGATTCTTCCACAAGGGCAGACTTTATCATTTTGAGGGTGTTACAATAGGAATCAGAGGAAGACAGGGGATGTTGGTGGAAAAAGAGCAAGGCTCCTCGAGAAAAAAACCTGGTGTGGGAAAATGTTATCCCTCCCAGCAAGAACCCTGTTAACCCAAGGATTTGGTGGGATGCAGCCTCTTCTCCCTGGGAGAGAGATATTTCTCCACTGACTTGCACAGGAGAAGGGTGTGGTGGAGGAACAGTATAAATTCCACAGAAAGACTAGACTGGGAGAAGCGTCACCTTGCTACCACAAGGGTCATTGGTGAAGGGTGACTTCTGCCCCCACAGATTTCTGGGGATACAATTCAGATCTCTCCATTGACTTGCATAGGGGAAGGCATAGCATGAAACAGTTTTTAATTCCTTCCCTGTGATTGAAGTGCCTGAGGAAATTACTGACTGTGATTAAAAGCTACATCTGTCTATCAAAACAAAAGATCCCTCCACCACCACATCTCTTGAACTCTGAACGCTCCCCAGTCAGCTTGGCTTTGTTTTTCAGAAGAAGAAAAATGATGGTTGTGCATTTTGGAAGAAACTGAGATGGATTTTTCAAAGGATATTTACCAAGAACTGTTGTGAGTGCCAGAGGAGATACTGGGAGGCACACTGGTGGCATAATCCAATATATTGGCAATGATTGAATAAATCTGCCACCCTGAGCTGCTTCTGGGAGGAAGGGTGGGATATACATTAAATAAATAAATAAATAAATAAATAAATACATACATACATACATACATACATACATACATACATACATGGAACATGCATGAATCAAGACAGGTGGGACAAGAAATCAGAAACTTAGGAGGAGATTGCAAGAGTACAGAGGTCATAGGACAAGTAAGAGATTTTTATGGAAAAATGAAGTACATAATGTGGGGCTCTGGAATAGCACAATGCAATGAAAATGATGGATAATTTCCAGGGGTGTGCAATTAACGAGGGTCTTGGCGGGGGGGGGGTGTTTTAGACACCATACTTTTTTTAGAATCAGGGTCCCAGCTGCATCCCTATGTCACCAGTGTCCTAGGAGCCAATCAACATGAAAGGGAAACGTGCTAGCTACTGAGAATAATCTTCTAAAATGCTTACTTGTCCTTTCCTGCTGATTGGAGCCACCTAGAGTAAAAGGAGATAAGTCAGCCACTTCTCAGTAGCTAACAAACTTCCCTTTAATGCTGATTGGCACCTAGGGATGTATGTTCTGGGAGAAGGTGCTTGCAGGAAGGACTGAGGAGTGTGGTGATGATGCAGCAAGCAAGCGAGGGGGTGTGGCTGTAAGGGGCGTGTGTGACCATCATGAAGGGACCCTGCACTTCTGAATTTGTCACTATACTACTCATCATTTCATACTTGTATAGCACATTGGCATAACATTAATGTAACTAACACCAGCTAGTAAGGAAGCTAATCTTTCCAAATTTAAAACAACCTGTAGAATTTTAACTTAATATTAATAGAAGTCATAAGAACTTTTTCATACATAAAGCTTGAATCTCCTCTGAGTCTCTCATCTGCTATTTGCCTTCTGATCACTGTCAGTGCAGAAGTGAAGTTGAAAGAGAGGCTTTTGTAATGCGAATGAGCATTTTGGCCAATGTAGATTTCACAGTTGCATTACAAAGCAATTGCAGCCAAACCATTGTTTAAGCTTTATGCCTGAAAATGACTTTGTTGTTATATGCCTCCAAGTCAACCACGACTTATGGCAACCCTATGAATCAGCGACCTCCAAGAGCCTCTGTTATGAACCACCCTGTTCAGATCTTGTAAGTTCAGGTCTGTGGCTTCCTTTATGGAATCAATCCATCTCTTGTTTGGTCTTCCTCTTTTTGTACTCCCTTCTGTTTTTCCCAGCATTATTGTCTTTTCTAGTGAATCATGTCTTCTCATTGTGTGTCCAAAGTATGATAACCTCAGTTTCATCATTTTAGCTTCTAGTGACAGTTCTGGTTTAATTTGTTCTAACACCCAATTATTTGTCTTTTTCACAGTCCATGTATGTGCAAAGCTCTCCTCCAACACCACATTTCAAATGAGTTGATTTTTCTCTTATCCACTTTTTTCACTGTCTAACTTTCACATCCATACATAGAGATTGGGAATACCATGGTCTGAATGATCCTGACTTTAGTGTTCAGTGATACATCTTTACATTTGAGGACCTTTTCTAGTTTTCTCACAGCTGCCCTCCCCAGTCCTAGCCTTCTTCTGATTTCTTGACTCTTGTCTCCATTTTGGTTAATGTCTGTGCCAAGGTATTGATAATCCTACATGTACAGATTACTCATGTGAATCAAAGTAAGACTGTAAGTCAACAATAAATCACATTAAGATCAGACAGAGGATTTTGCTAAACAATTATGTAAAAACAGGATATTGAGAAATGGATTGCAAAACGAGAACAGACTGGATAAGATTGAACCCTTGCAGCAGGGCGGTAGTGGAAATAGCAGTAATCTCTTCACATTACATAAAACAAATATGCTTCAGACATGGAAACATTCTGTTATTGCTGTCTAATTCCTGGTAGTGGCAAGAATGTAGTGAAAGAAAGGAATGAACTTTTGTGCATGCATGCACAAACATACAATATTTAGCCACATTGATCCTGTACCACCATTCCACCACCATTTGTGAGCATGCATTATGATACTATGGGAGTATTTGTGAATATATACCATTGGTACAGAACATAGAGCAGAGCCTCAGTCATTGACCTAAATACCTGGGTAGATGTATATGAAGCAGCTGATCCTTCACCTATCCTGGACCCCAAAATGTAGCACTTAGAGTGATAACACTTGGAATTATATCCAGAAACATATCAGTAACCAATGAGGTTGATGCAATATCACAATAATAGACTTGAACCCTCCAAAAAATCCCATCACCCCTTCTTTGCCTTCCCTACCAGCTCCTCACCATCACCACAACCTTTCCCTTGGACCTAAGGAGGTGGTCTTCCTTTGGGCAGAGTAACTCCCTTTGACAGCCTGTAGGGCCTCTCCGTTGCTGCAAATGATGCATGGGGAGTCATTTTCTGCTGGGGATAATGTGGTGAATAGCCTTCTGTCACCTGTTTGCTTCTAATCCATTTTGCAAAGTAAGAAATTTGGAAAGGAGAGCCAGCGGGGAAGGAAAAAAGCAGTGGAGGGTGTGTGAGAGCATCATTTCAAACTGGGCTGAGTTCAAAGGAACCAGTACCTAACTAGGGAGGCCACTTATGCATTGCCAAAAAAGGTAGAAATGCATCACCAGAAAAGGGGGAATACATTTTAATAACACTTGTGTATGCCAATCTATATGTATTTAGAAACAATTGCTATGATTTAAATAGATACAATGCATCTCACTATAATGGGAAAGACTGTGACCAAGTGGCGAGCGTCCCTGCTCAGTCTGCTGTTGGTAGATAACATCAAGGCTCCTGTCCTTCCTTCTTATAGTTCTTTATTGTTAAAATGGAGATGGACAGGACAGACTTTCAAACAGAGGACATCCTCAGACAGCTTTTGTCATTAAATGGCTGTCCTCTGTAGAGGAGGACACATGGCCACCCTCGACCTGACTTGAAATGGGGCCGGACAGTTTTAGCTTCTTTCCATTTAGATGGTTTTCAGAGAGGCTTAGATGAATTCACTAATAAACAAAAAACCTTGTGGTTTAAGAACGTATCTATAGCCCACAGATATTATACAGCCACAAGAGTGGCTGTATACTGTAGCCAGCGTGGACTCTCACATTCCGCAATGTTAAATTGAAAATACCCCCCTTCCCATAAGCTTATTTGAAAACAAAACCTTACAAAACTTATAGTCTTGATCTCAGAAATGCTTGCTTAACAACCCTGTAAATTTTCGTGGTGATGCACAAAACAGAGAGAATGGAGAGTTCAAAGTGTAAAAAGAGAGAGAAAAACCCCAGATCCCTTTTGGACTTTTTTCTGTCAGAGTTCTCATAATCTGTTGAAATTCATTAAAAATCAGCCATGTTCACAGAGTACCTGTAATTCTGATAGTGACCTTGCCCCATAATCTGGCCTTCATCTTCTGCAGTTTAAACATTAAAAAAATGCCTGGCTGAGTTTTACTTAATTTATGACATTTTGGCTTGAATTCAATGATAATGTAGGGCATGCTCAGTAAGAACCAACTGTCAGTGTTCTAAAAGCCAGACTCACAGCTGCTGAGCTTGCCTAATCAGGGGGCCATACACACACACCAGATTTTGATTTCATGTGAGACAGACATGGCTTCCCCCAAAGAATCCTGGGAAGTGTAGGTTGTGAATGGTGTTGAGAGGAGACTCATATTCCACTGACAGAGCTCCAGTGGTCAGAGTGGTTTAACAGTTAGCTACTCTGACTGAAGCTCTGTGAGGGGAACAGGGCATCTCCTAGCAACTCTCAGCACCCTTCACTAACTACAGTTCCCTGGATTCTTTGGGAGAAGTCATGACTGCCTAAAATGAAATAACAGTCTGGTGTGAATGTGGCCAGGGACAGCTTTAGTTTAAATTTGGGTGGGAGGCTTCATGTGCCTGCTGTAGAATAAAAAGGTGGGGGAAATGCTGAAAAGCAACGATACTGTTCACAATGTTTTCCTTTTGGAAAGGAAATGGGCTTCCCCTCTGCCCAGTGCCCACCCACCCAATCTCCTCCCCCTCCCCATGGTCAGTTTTCCCTATCTTAAGCATGATTACATGGGAGTAGATACCACTGAACTCAAAAAGCAGGCATATGATCAAACTTGCTCTCCCTCCCCCTTTACCCCTCCCCCTCCAATCCCCTCTTCCCCCCTCCTCCTCCTCTCTCCCCTCCCTTCTCCTTCCCTCTCCTCTCCCCTCCCAATCCTCCACCCCCATGGTCAGTTTTACCTGTCCTAACCATGATTGCATAGGAGTAAATCCCATTTAACTCAATAAGCATGCACATGATCAGACCTGCCTTTCTCCTCTCCTCCTCTCCTCTTCTGCCTGCTCCCATCCCCTCTGCCCTCCCTCCCCTCCCTCCTCCCCACCCCCTGTGGTCAGTTTCATCTGTCCTAAGCATTATTGCAGGGGAGTAAATCCCACTAAACTCAATCAGCATGCAAATGATCAATCCATTCACAGCAAGCTTGCACAGCAGCAATTTAAAAGCAGGGAAATTCAATAATAAGCAAAAAACCTGAAGAACGTACCTATAGCCCACAGATATTTCTATCAAACTTTAAAAAGTAAGGAAATTGGGCAGCTATAGTGAATGCACCAGGGGAGCAGGAGACCTGACCTCTCTGAGATACTGTATTGCCCAACAAATTTGTCTACATGCAAACACAATTTGGTTAGTCTTTCACAATCCAATCCACTTCCTGTGTATCTTGGAAGAATTTGGTAATATGTTCCTCTGAGCATATGGTGAGTGGTGGCAATACCTGCCATCTCCAAAGATGGAGAATTACATTTTTGTATGTTTGTTGGTGTACTTTGCTTCTTACCTGTGTTACTACTGTTTCTACAGAGAATCTAATCTAGAAAATTTTATTTCCCTCATTATTCATCCTAGAAACATGTGTCAAATTTATTTTTATTAATTTCAAAGCCTTTTTATTGGTCAATGTCATATGATGCTGAAGACAGCCTTTTGTGTTTCAGATTGGATGTTATGTTGTATTTCTATTTTGGGTGCATTAATAGTTGAATCTGAAACTGCAGTTTGATGTAAAATCAGACTGATTACAATATGTTGCTACTTAAACAATGACCCTAGCTGCTGGAAAAAACAAACTTGGCATGCCCAAGATGCATGTTTTCAGCCTGCTATTTAAGGCAAGGTGGGAGGGTCAATTAAAAACATAGAGCACACCTAGAATTTTGCTAGAATATATTTCACCTCCCACTGTTTTATCTTGTGCAAACTGAGACACTCCTGATGTCCACTGGAGACTATTCTGCAGAATAGTCAGTGCCGTTATTGCACAATTATGTTTGGAGGTTTTTTTAGTGCAAATTTTGCAAAGTGTTGCTGTACTTCACATATTCACAGAAACAGAAGCAAGAGAAGATGATTTACTATAGGAAACTTCACTAAAATTGCAAAGTAAATCAGACATATTTAAAGTGACCATCTGAACTATATCAACTGTCTTAATAATGTTGCTTTCTCCCTGCTAAAACAAGATCAGCACAGCACATGTCTTATTATTTGGGCTGATTGTAGGTGCTGTCCCCACTCACCATATGCTCAGAGGCATATGTTACCAAATTCTTCCAAGCTACACAAGAAGTGGATTGGACTGTGAAAGGTCAACCAAAATTGTGGGGCAGTCCAATATGTCAGCTAGGAGGTCAGGTCTCCTGCTCCCCTGGTACATTCACTATAGCCGCCCAATTTTCCTGCTTTTTAAAGTTTGATAGAAATATATGTTGGCTATAGGTACATTCTTCAAACTGCAAGGTTTTTTACCTATTAGTGAATTCCTCTGCTTTTTAATCTGGGAGGTAAGAAATAGGATCCTGTGCAAGTTTGCTGAGGATGGATCGATCATTTGCATGCTTATTGAGTTCAGTGGGGTTTACTCCCCTGCAATCATGCTTAGGATAGGTGAAACTGACCACAGGGGATGGGGAGGGGAGGAGGAGGTGGAGGGAGGGGAGGGAGGGCAGAGGGGAGGAGGGGGATGGGAGTAGACAGGAGGAGAGGGGAGGAGAAGGGCAGGTTTGATCATTTGCATGTTTATTGAGTTCAGTGGGATTTACTCCCATGCAATCATGCTTAGGCTAGGTAAAACTGACCAGGGGGGAGGGAGGGAGGGCTGGAGTGGGCAGAGGAGGAGGAAGAAGGAAGAAAAGAAGGGAGGAGGAAGGGAGAGGAGAGGGGAAGGAGGGGAAATGCAGGCCTGATCATTTGCATGCTTATTGAGTTTTATGGGAATTACTACTATGCAATCATGGTTAGGATAGGTAAAACTGACCAGGGTGGAGGAGGAGGGGGAAGGGAGAGGAGATGGAAGGAGAAAGGGAGGAGAGAAGGGAGTGGAAGGAGAGGGATGGGGAAGAAGGGAATTGGAGGGGGAGGGACAAAGGAAGGGGGAGGGAGGGCAGGTTTGATCATGTGCATGCTTATTGAGTTCAGTGGTATTTACTCCCATGCAATCATGCTTTAGATAGGTAAAACTGAGCATGGGGAGGAGGAGGGGAGGGGGAGGGGGAGGGGGAGGAGGGGAGGGGGAGGGGGAGGGGGAAGGAGGGGCAAAGGAAGGGGGACAGAAGGGGCAAGAGGGAGGGAATAGGAGGGAGAAGAAGGCATGGTGGGTTTGATCAGTTGCATACTTTTTGAGTTCAGTAGGATTTATTTCTGTGCAATCATGCTTAAGGATAGGGGAAACTGACCTGGGGGAGGGGCAGAGAGAGGAGGAGGAGGGGAGGAGATTGGGTGGGTGGGCACTGGGCAGAGGGGGAGCCCCTTTCCTTTCCAAAAGGAAAACATTGTGAACAGTATCGTTGCTTTTCATAGTTTCCCCCACCTTTTAATTCTACAGCAGTCACATGTAGCCTCCTACCCAAATTTAAACTAAAGCTGTCCCTGACCACATCCACACCAGACCTTGATTTCAATTTAGACAATCATAGTTTCTCCCAAAGAATCCTGGGAAGTGTAGTTAGTGAAGGGTGCTGAGAGTTGCTAGGATTCTTTCTGTTCCCCTCACATAGCTTCAATCACAGCAGCTGACTGTTAACCCACTCTGGCCACTGGAGCTCTGTTGGAGGAATAAGAGTCTCCTCTCTGCACCCTTCACAAACTACACTTCCCAGGATTCTTTGGGAGGAAGCCATGACTGTCTAAGTGAAATAAATGTCTGGTGTGGGTGTGGCCCCCTGATTAGCCAAGCCCAGCAGCTGTGAATCTGGCTTTTAGAACATTGACAATTGGTTTTACTGAGCATGCCCTACATTATCATTGAGTTCCAGCCAAAATTTCTTAAATTAATTAAAAATTGGCCAGGCATTCTTTTAAGTTTTAAACTGCAGAAGATGAATGTCAGAGTATGGGGCAAGGCCAGTAATAGCATTACAGGTACTCTGTGAACATGGCTGATCTTTAATAAATTTCAACAGATTAAGAGAACTCGGACAGAAAAAAGTCCAAAAGGGATCTGGGTTTCCCCCCCTCTCTTTTTAGACTTTGAACTCTCAATTCTTTCTAACTGTTTTGTGTATCTCCATGAAGATTTAGAGGGTTGTTAAGCAAGCGTTTCTGAGTTCAGGACTATAAGTTTTGTAAGGTTTTGTTTTGAAATGAGCTTATGGAAGGCTTCAAAATGGCTTGGGGGTTATTTTCAATTTAACATTGTGGAATGTGAAAAAACCATGCTGCCTATAGTATACAGCCACTCTCATGGCTGCATAATTTAGGGAATTTGGCAATGCCAGGATCACAGCAATATGCCTCTGAGTACTAGTTACCGGGAAACATGAGTGGGAGAGAGCTATTAAGCACTTTTTCTGCTTGTGGACTTGCCAGAGGGATCTGATTGGTCACTTATAGGGAACAGGATGCTAGTCAAGATAGGCTGCTGGTCTGATGCAGCCAGCAGGGCTGTCCCAAGATATTTTGCTGTCTGAGGGGATGGACAGGATGGTGACCCCCATTCCATGTATTGATGGGACAGGGAGTTCAGTTTTATTTCAATAATAGCAATGGGAGTGTTCACCACACCTGAGAACAGCAGAGGAGTTATGGGGGTACATGCAGCACACCCCGCTCTAGCCTCCAAGAGTAGGGGCAGCACCTGCCCCCTCAGCATCTGCCACCTGAGCTGGTCATCTCACTCTATCAAACAATAGGGCCTGCCAGCAAGGCTCTTACATTTTTATGAGTGGGAGGAGGTGTTTGTTCCAAGTAGGGATGCAAATATCTGACCATTTTGGTCCTCCCAGTATCTCACTTTTTCCAGTCTTAAATTCAGCTCTCTACATTTCCAGAGCAATTTGCAAATTTTTTAATTAAAAAATCCTCACAAAAATTCGTAAGCATTTTAGTGCAAATTTCTCCTAAGAAATACATTTTGCCTGTGGTTTTGACAAATATAGGCATGTTTACAAGCAATTTCTCCTAACAGAATGCATTTTTATGCACACTTTCCCCTAATTACGCATTTCTGATCAACATTATTGGTGAAGAACTGCATTGCAAAATCTGGATAAGTGCAGATTTTGAAGGATTACAGGAATACCCCGCTATATGGACCTTCAATTTATGAACACTCGCGAGTATGGACATATTTACAGTAGCACCATTACCCTGTTTACGTATGCTCGCTTCGCAAGAACGGACACTCAACTGTTTTAACTTTACTAGTGTAGCATTATAGCTAAGTTTTATGAGTGATTGAGTGTGTGAGACTGAACCCATTATTCCCTTTTCCTCATTCCCTCCCCTCTCTCACGGTTTTGTTTTGTCTGGGGCGTTTGTTGGGGGATTTTTTTACCTCTCCCATCCTCAGCCGTGTTGAGGGCTCCAGCGGCTGCTGTTCCCCTGAGATGAGCCTGGGTTGGGAGCCTTCTTGCCTTTTGCCACCAGCTTCGTTTCTTTCCAGGCGGCGGTGGGTTTTTTTTTACTTTCCTTCCCTCCTCGTTAGGAGGGCTCCAGTGGCTGTTGTTTCCCCGTTCAAACACGTTTGGCTTTGCAATTTAATGGCAGATAAAAAGAAAAGGTAGTGCTTCACTGTAAGTACATTTTCGATTTACGTACTCGCTCTGGACCCATTGCGTACGTTAATGCAGGGTATTCCTGTACTGAGTTTTGGTTCTCATATTGTTTTGGAAAGCACACATTTGATAGATCCAGCTTTAAATGCAAAGTGAATCAAATTTCTCCCCCTGGCTCTTTTGAGACAGTGTCTTGTGTTCCCTCTTGAGGAATTTTCCAACAGTCCTAGAATTCTACTTCTCTCTGCAGCTGCCTATCTTGCCTATTGTACTGAGCCAACTCTGCTAAAGTTCAATCATCTGAACTAAGATGTTGTGACACAAAAAGGGTTGGGAAAATATAGCACATTGAGTTTCCATTCATGGCTCATGTTAAAAGCAATGAACTTGTTCTTTCTGTGCTACTTGAAGTAGTTTTATATACCCTGAAAGCAACTGAACCTAAATAAAATTGCACAGCTAAAATCCTGAAATCTGCTTCTCCTTCCAGCTTCACTTACCAACCCTGACTACCATCACCAAACTCCTCCCACCTCTCACCAACAACAAATCACCCCATGATACACCCTTAGACCTTCTCCTACAACTTCTAAACCCCTTCCTTCCCCCTGTAGACCTCACTAACCCCCCTCCTTTTTACCCCTAAAAGCCCCCTGCCCCCATGGGTCACCAAAGCTCCCCCCAACCCCCATGGCTTGCCAAAGCTCTCTCACCCCCATAAGTTGCCAAAGTTGCTGCCCGGCCTTCTGCATGGCCTCCATGCTGCTGCCACTGCTGCTGCCACTGCCATCACCAGCCTTCTGCCAGGCCTCCTGCCCAGGTTGCACCTGTCACTGACACTGCATAGCCTACTGGCTCACCTGGTAAGCAATCTTTGGCACTGCACCCCACCCCCAACATTACACACTGCATGACGTCCTGATGGTGTAGTGCATGGGTTCTCAACAAGGGGGGAATTCCCCCCCAGGGGGGAATTTTAGGGTTCTAGGGGGGGGATTGGGACCACTATTCAGCAAAGTGTGATGTCCTGTAGATTATGTACAATCTGTAAAATTGTAGTTTGTTTTTAATTTAATCTGCGACATTCAATAAAGTTTATTGAATGTCACAGATTAAAATCGATTCTTGAACATGCAGCATTATTTTCATTTGCAAAATTAAATTATTATTTAAAGATCAGAAAGTGCTCCAAGAAATTCTGTTACAATATAAACTAAGAAATTTTTCTCTCACGAGAAACACCACCGTCACTCGCGAAACGTCAACACGCTATGAGAAACTATCTTGGGAAGGGGGGAATTATATTCTGAACAATGGTGAAAGGGGGGAATGCAGCAAAAAAGGTTGAGAACCACTGGTGTAGCGACTTACCTTTTTATTATATTGGAAGAAATGGTAACTACTTCCATTTCCCACCAGAATGACTAAAAGATGCACATAGAACCAAGAGATGGCAAAATAGTCTACAGCACTTATTTCATATTTTAGTTGTTCAGTTGTCAGTTCTCCTGAAATATTGGGTAGAGATTCTCTAATTCCATATCACAAATCAGAAAAAAATTAAAAATGCATGAACAAATTGTTTGGACTTCAGAGAAGACTTTATTGAAGTGATTATTTTCCTCAATGGTCTACCAAGGTATTAATGGTGCTATAAATATTAGATGTTCCCTATGAAAATGTTATCCCAGATGGAGACACCTTTCATTTTGTGAACACCAATAAATCAATCTAGATATGCAGAATATGGAATGCAATTGGACAAAGGGAAACCTCATTAGCAAGGCTGATGCAGGGCTCTGGAAATCAGAATCAATCCACATTTGGAATGGTAAGTCATCAAAAGATTAATTTTCCTTGTCAAATTCACATGGTAAATTTTTATCATGAGTATGCTGCACTCACACAGTGACATCTGGTATCCATAGTCATCTTGGCCCACTCTTTTTGAATTGGAACTGCCTACTAATCTGCAGATGACATTATAAACCCATTATCTGTTAACCAGTGATAGTGCCCTCCCAAAGAACAGTTAGACCATTTGAAATGCTGGGTTCTAGAGAACTGTGATCCACTTACCTTTTGGGAACCACAAATGTTATTGACCTTAATTTCCTATTACATCAAATGCTGGATTAGGTAATCATTATTGGCAACCTTTCTAAGGCTCAGTATAGAATAGGCTCAACTAAAATTTGGGGCTCAATTTAGTCTTGGCCTGAAATAATTCACCTTAAACTCAGCTCTTTCTGAGCTCCAGACCTTGTTGCGCTCCTGATGATGTCACCAAGAATGCATAAAAAAGCCTGGAGGCCTTACTACCATCTTCCTCTTGGAATATGATGAAACCACAAGGCCCCTTTCTCTCAAATGATGACATTTCACCCAACAACCATGTCAATAAGGACTTCTGCTGTGGCCTTGATGTAGCAACAGCAAGCCAGACACCAATATCCTGGCAATGTAAGTTGCCCAGTGCTTCCAAATCTTTATTTGGGAACCCCAAGAAACTACAATATGTAAGGATACCAGTTCCTAGGACACTGCAGCAACAATGTTCCAGCCACCAAAGTTCCTGCGCATTGTAATTTCCAATGGCTCCTAGATCCCTGCTAAGACCTGGAAAACTGCTTTGCACCCACAATTCTGCTGATGGCCTAATGAAGGATATCACAATAGGATGAAAAGGACAGGGTAATTTGCATCAGGAAAGGGGTGGCTGTTTATAGTGGGAAAACTGGTGTTAATTACAAATTGAGCCTAAACTTCAAAGACATTTAGGCTATCTCAGAATTATACTGGAAGTTCTGAAGTGGGGAGGTTTGAACTCTGAGCTCCCCAGTTTTGAACATTGAGTATGTCGCAAGCAGACTGACTAAATACTGACATTCCATGTCTTCTATGTAGGGAAGTTACCTGAAAGAGGAGCTATGTAACAGTAGATCAATAAGCAGCACTTAACATGACTTTTGTGTTGTCTCAGGAACAGAGTTTGTACAAAAGAGAAAGAGAACATTGAGAATTTTGTAGAAGACACTCTTTCCTTAGATTTAGTGGGCATGATCTGGGGCACATGAAAGAGTAAAGTGCAGAGTGGCATGCCTTCTTGGAATTGCCAGGTGAGTAGCAGTATTAAGTTACAATAGGTCATAAGAACATAAAAACATAAGAAGAGCCTGCTGGATCAGGCCAGTGGCCCATCTAGTCCAGCATCCTGTTCTCACAGTGGCCAACCAGGTGCCTGGGGGAAGCCCGCAAGCAGGACCCGAGTGCAAGAACACTCTCCCCTCCTGAGGCTTCCGGCAACTGGTTTTCAGAAGCATGCTGCCTCTGACTAGGGTGGCACAGCACAGCCATCACGGCTAGTAGCCATTGATAGCCCTGTCCTCCATGAATTTGTTTAATCTTCTTTTAAAGCCGTCCAAGCTGGTGGCCATTACTGCATCTTGTGGGAGCAAATTCCATAGTTTAACTATGCGCTGAGTAAAGAAGTACTTCCTTTTGTCTGTCCTGAATCTTCCAACATTCAGCTTCTTTGAATGTCCACGAGTTCTAGTATTATGAGAGAGGGAGAAGAACTTTTCTCTATGCACTTTCTCAATGCCATGCATAATTTTATACACTTCTATCATGTCTCCTCTGACCCGCCTTTTCTCTAAACTAAAAAGCCCCAAATGCTGCAACCTTTCCTCGTAAGGGAGTCGCTCCATCCCCTTGATCATTCTGGTTGCCCTCTTCTGAACCTTTTCCAACTCTATAATATCCTTTTTGAGATGAGGCGACCAGAACTGTACACAGTATTCCAAATGCGGCCGCACCATAGATTTATACAACGGCATTATGATATCGGCTGTTTTATTTTCAATACCTTTCCTAATTATCGCTAGCATGGAATTTGCCTTTTTCACAGCTGCCGCACACTGGGTCGACATTTTCATCGTGCTGTCCACTACAACCCCGAGGTCTCTCTCCTGGTCAGTCACCGCCAGTTCAGACCCCCATGAGCGTATATGTGAAATTAAGATTTTTTGCTCCAATATGCATAATTTTACACTTGTTTATATTGAATTGCATTTGCCATTTTTCCACCCATTCACTCAGTTTGGAGAGATCTTTTTGGAGCTCTTCGCAATCCCTTTTTGTTTTAACAACCCTGAACAATTTAGTGTCGTCAGCAAACTTGGCCACTTCACTGCTCAGTCCTAATTCTAGGTCATTGATGAACAAGTTGAAAAGTACAGGTCCCAATACCGATCCTTGAGGGACTCCACTTTCTACAGCCCTCCATTGGGAGAACTGTCCGTTTATTCCTACTCTCTGCTTTCTGCTTCTTAACCAATTCCTTATCCACAAGAGGACCTCTCCTCTTATTCCATGACTGCTAAGCTTCCTCAGAAGCCTTTGGTGAGGTACCTTGTCAAACGCTTTTTGAAAGTCTAAGTACACTATGTCCACTGGATCACCTCTATCTATATGCTTGTTGACACTCTCAAAGAATTCTAACAGGTTACTGAGACAGGACTTTCCCTTGCAGAAGCCATGCTGGCTCTGCTTCAGCAAGGCTTGTTCTTCTATGTGCTTAGTTAATCTAGCTTTAATAATACTTTCTACCAGTTTTCCAGGGACAGAAGTTAAGCTAACTGGCCTGTAATTTCCGGAATCCCCTCTGGATCCCTTTTTGAAGATTGGCGTTACATTTGCCACTTTCCAGTCCTCAGGCACGGAGGAGGACCCGAGGGACAAGTTACATATTTTAGTTAGCAGATCAGCAATTTCACCTTTGAGTTCTTTGAGAACTCTCGGGTGGATGCCATCCGGGCCTGGTGATTTGTCAGTTTTTATATTGTCCATTAAGCCTAGAACTTCCTCTCTCGTTACCACTATTTGTCTCAGTTCCTCAGAATCCCTTCCTGCAAATGTTAGTTCAGGTTCAGGGATCTGCCCTATATCTTCCACTGTGAAGACAGATGCAAAGAATTCATTTAGCTTCTCTGCAATCTCCTTATTGTTCTTTAGTACACCTTTGACTCCCTTATCATCCAAGGGTCCAATCGCCTCCCTAGATGGTCTCCTGCTTTGAACGTATTTATAGAATTTTTTGTTGTTGGTTTTTATGTTCTTAGCAATGTGCTCCTCAAATTCTTTTTTAGCATCCCTTATTGTCTTCTTGCATTTCTTTTGCCAGAGTTTATGTTCTTTTTTATTTTCTTCATTCGGACAAGACTTCCATTTTCTGAAGGAAGACTTTTTGCCTCTAAGAGCTTCCTTGACTTTGCTCGTTAACCATGCTGGCATCTTCTTGGCCCTGGCGGTACCTTTTCTGATCTGCGGTATGCACTCCAGTTGAGCTTCTAATATAGTGTTTTGAAACAACTTCCAAGCATTTTTGAGTGATGTGACCCTCTGGACTTTGTTTTTCAGCTTTCTTTTTACCAATCCCCTCATTTTTGTGAAGTTTCCTCTTTTGAAGTCAAATGTGACCGTGTTGGATTTTCTTGGCAATTGGCCAGTTACATGTATGTTTAATTTAATAGCACTGTGGTCACTGCTCCCAATCAGTTCAACAACACTGACATCTCGCACCAGGTCCCGGTCCCCACTGAGGATTAAGTCCAGGGTTGCCGTCCCTCTGGTCGGTTCCATGACCAACTGGTCTAGGGAATAGTCATTTAGAATATCTAGAAACTTTGCTTCTTTGTCATGACTGGAACACATGTGCGGCCAGTCTATGTCCGGGTAGTTGAAGTCACCCATTACTACCACATTTCCTAGTTTGGATGCTTCCTCAATTTCATATCTCATCTCAAGGTCTCCCTGAGCATTTTGATCAGGGGGACGATAGATCATTCCCAGTATTAAGTCCCTCCTGGGGCATGGTCTCACCACCCACAACGATTCTGTGGAGGAGTCTGCCTCTTTTGGGGTTTCGAGCTTGCTGGATTCAATGCCTTCTTTCACGTATAGAGCGACTCCGCCACCAATACGTCCTTCCCTGTCCTTCCGATATAGTTTATATCCAGGGATAACCGTATCCCACTGGTTTTCTCCATTCCACCAGGTCTCCGTTATGCTCACTATATCAATGCTCTCCTCTAAGACCAAGCACTCCAGTTCTCCCATCTTGGTTCGGAGGCTCCTAACATTAGCGTACAGGCACTTGTAAGCAGTGTCTCTCTTCAAGTGTCTTTGGCACTTGTGGTTAGGCCTGTGGTAATTTTGCTCTTCTGAATTTATATCCTGTGCCCCTGCTCTCACAATGCTTACTTCTAGGCCTACCCCTTTTAACATTTCATCATTTCTTTGGTTTTTATCCCAGGGGGGAGGTTTATTCCAAACCGGACCTTCCTCAGCTCCTGTCGGGTTTCCCCCCTCAGTCAGTTTAAAAGCTGCTCTGCTACCTTTTTAATTTTAAGTGCCAGCAGTCTGGTTCCATTCTGGTTCAAGTGGAGCCCGTCCCTTTTGTACAGGCCCGGCTTGTCCCAAAATGTTCCCCAGTGCCTAACAAATCTAAACCCTTCCACCTGACACCATCGTCTCATCCACGCATTGAGACTGCAAAGCTGGGCCTGTCTGGCTGGTCCTGCGCATGGAACCGGTAGCATTTCAGAGAAAGCCACCTTGGAGGTCCTGGCTTTCAGCATCCTACCTAGCAACCTAAATTTTGCTTCCAGGACCTCACGGCTGCATTTCCCCATGTCATTGGTGCCAACGTGCACCACGACCACTGACTCCTCCCCAGCACTGTCTACCAAACTATCTAAACGACGGGCGATATCCGCAACCTTCGCACCAGGCAGGCAAAACACCTTGCGGTCTACACGCCCATCACACACCCCACTGTCTATGTTCCTAATGATCGAATCACCCACTACAAGGATCCCTCCACCCCCTGGAGATATATCCTCGGCACGAGAGGATAGCTGCTCATCCCCCAAGGAATGGGTCCCTTCTAAGGGATCGTTTCCCTCTTCCTCAGCTGGATGCTCTCCTTCCCCGAGACCATCGTTCTCCATGATAGCAGGAGAGCTATCATCGCTGGAGTGGGACACAGCTATAACGTCCCTGAAGGCCTCCTCCACACACCTCTCTGCCTCTCTCAGCTTTTCCAGGTCCGCCACCTTGGCCTCAAGGAAATGAAGTCGTTCCCGGAAAGCCAGGAGCTCATTGCACCGAGAACACACCCACGACTGCTGTCCAACAGGCAGATAGTCGTACATGCTGCAGGCTGTGCAAAACACTGGAAAGCGCCCACACGCCTGCTGGCTTCTTACCTGCATAGTTTTGTTTAAGTTTTATTACGTCAGTGGGTTGGAGACTGTGGTTTAGTTGAGGTCAGAGAACAGACGGGCAGAGTGGGGGGCCCTGGCCTCCTCGCCCTGCTGCCGAACTCGCTCTGCTGCTTAACCCGCCTTGACGCTTTGTCAGCTGGGGCCTTGACGCTTCGTCAGCTGGGGCTCCCTCTAGCTCGTGGTCCTCAGCATTCTGATCTGTATGTGGAAACTGCTAAATCATACCTATTAACGTTACTGAATATTTTTTTGCAATAGAAAACCTTTAAAGAAGAGAACATTTTCAGAAGTGTGACACTTGGATTTTTATTTCCCCTTTTATGGTTCCAGTTGTTATCTTTTGTCTGTAAGCTAACAGACTAACACATTGTGTTATAGTTTCATTTCAACAGAAACCTACCATTTTAGTATAATAACATGACATCAAATGCAGTACTAAAAACCTCCTATTTTTACCAATACAAAAAGTAGCTCGGTCTCAGGCTCATAAAATATAACTGTTATTTATACATTGAGGGTTACACAAAAACCATTATTTCTCCCTTTTTGAATAGGCATATGATATATTGCCGGTAGGTGAACAAGATGCAGGTTGGACTGAAGTTGCATCTATCTTCAGCTTCAGCATTTAAATTCATATCCTCCATATGTTAAGATTATGTTATTTTGTTTTATTTGCTCAGGAATTCCACTTCCAACTAAAGAAGTGAAAACAAGAATTTTGAATAATGGGTTATGCAAAACTTTTTTGGGGAAAAAAGACCTCTTAATTGTAAATATAATTTAAAAAAAGCAGTTGGCATCAGCTAATGGTTCAGAAACAAAAGACGATAATAAAAATGAATGGTCAGGGAGATGAAATCATTCTCAAAAACTGATTGCAACTGAATTACCGTAGATACTGTATGTATATAGATTATATATCTATGTATCTATATTTAACAATACTTCAGCCAAACAAACTGAAAGAGCAGGGAAAGAGCAAGCTTTTCCAAGCCTAGAGAGGTAGGTAGGTAGTTTAAAGAAATGAAGCTTTTGTTTAAGACACCAGATCAACGAGCTCTTTTAGAAGTCTGTACTTTCCATTAAAATGCATTCTCCTCTGTATTATTATTATTATTATTATTTAAAATATTTCTATCCTACCTTTCTACCCTATAAATAGGGCACTCAGGGTGGCTTACAAAAATAAAATCAAACACATACATAATAAAATCACAAAAACATTAACATAAATTAAAATACATAAAATACAATTAAAATACTGACTATGAAGTCTTCTGGTTGACGACTGGCTGCACTCAGCTTGAAAAGAGCTACTGAACTTGCGGAGGGCTGGGTTTGTTGTCGGACATGTAACAAGAGGACGCAAGTAGAAACTGCTTCACTCTGGTAGACTGCCCCTTAGTGCATATAAGAGGCCCCAGGAATAGCGACAGATAAACCTGTCAATGCTAAATTTCTCTCAGTTTCTCATTTTTCCAGATTTTCGTATCGGTTTGTGATTTTTTTAAAAAAAGTACTCATGAAAATTCATCAGCATTTAATGCACATTTCTCCCAACATGCATATTTTTGCAAGCATTTTCCCCCACCAATATTTGTATGTTGTTTTCACTCATATATGCATTTTAAGCACACTTTTCCTAGTATATGCATTCTGTACTTATTTGGAAGGAGAACTGCATTATAAAATTCACAGAGTTGTAATTTGGAAGGATAGTTGCATTTTCGTTCACATTTTGTTTCAGGAAGTACGCACTCGGTGTGCTGTCATTAAAATGTGAATTGAACCACCACCACCCTTCCTATCCAGGAAGTACTTTGCCTGCTTCCTGCATTCTTGAAGATCAGCAGATGTGGCTCCAGTCAAAAGGAAAGATTGCTGATGGAATAAACAAAGCCTCCTAGATAACTTTCAATTACCCTCTATCTTGATTTCAGTGGCAGGCATGATCATTATATGCTAAATAAAATTTGAGCTGAGTTTCTAATATGAAGGTGAGATAACAATGGAGTTGCAGTGCTTGGATCTTTCCACCAATTTTAGTTATAGTTTCTTGAGCAACAAATAGCACCACTATCCATTTCCTATACTAGTCTGAGCTGTGATGGGCCATTAAGGTGATTTAAACTTAGCAGGCTATTATATTTAACAATATCTACCCACACTATTCCATTCTTTTTTATTTCTGTTCTTTAGAAAACAAGGACAAGATCTGAGAAGTCTGGTGAACTTATTTTAAATTATTACCACATTAAATAATGAAATATCCCAAACGAAACTAGACCTTGGGAGCAATTCCATGAGTTTTTCTTCTCCACAAGTCCTGCTATCATTAAGCAGTGATGAGTTTAGAGCCAGGGACACCATTTCAGGGCAGGGAGAAAGAGAGATTTCAGTATGTGAGTTTGGTTGGGGTGTGAGGCAAGATTGCTAGCAAGATTTAAGAGCATGGTCTTGGATAAATAACAAAACAAAAAGCAGAAAACTTTACTACTTTCCATACTTCATAATAGATACTCCTGAAGTATAGTCCTATGTGATTTGAAACATAGTGGCGGGGTGACATGTTGGCGATACCCTGCCCCAGTGAGCAGTCTCGCGGCCACATTTTGCACCAGCTGCAGCTTCCGGACCAACCTCAAGGGCAGCCCCACATACAGCGCATTACAGTAATCCAACCTGGAGGTTACCAGTGCGTGGACAACAGTGGTCAGGCTATCCCGGTCCAGAAACGGCCACAGCTGTCTTACCAGCTGAAGCTGGTAAAAGTTTCTCTTTTTTCCAATCTTAAATTCAGCTCTCCACATTTCTGCAGCAGTATTTTTTTAAATCCTCAGGACAATTCTTTAGCATTTTACTGAGAATTTCTCCTATTAAACAATTTTTGTATGCAGTTTTGACTAATATACACATTTTCACAAGTGATTTCTCCTAACCCTGGAGGTTGGTCCGGAAGCTGCAGCTGGTGCAAAATGCTGTGACAAGACTGCTCACTGGGGCCGGATATCGCCAACATGTCACTCCGCTGCTGAAAGAATTGCACTGGCTGCCCATTTGCTACCAGGCCAAATTCAAGGTTCTAGTTTCGGTGTACAAAGCCCTATACAGCTTGGGACCAGGATACCTGGTGGTCTTATCCCTTACATACCCAGTCGATCACTGCGCTCTGCAGGTGAGGGCTTCCTGAAGATATCATCTTATCAGGAGGTCTGTTCTGTACAACATAGGAAATGGACCTTTAGTGTGGCGGCACCTACTCTGTGGAACTCCCTACCCTTAAATATTAGACAGGTGCCATCTCTGTTATCTTTTGGGTGTCTATTGAAGACCTTCCTCTTTCAACAAGCCTTTTAAGCTGAGGCCTTACCCCAGTCTGCTTCTGTGCTAGAATTGCTTTATAATATGCTTTTAACCCTTTTTGTTAAAAACAATATGTTTTTTAACCTTTTTTTAAAAAAAAAAATCTTTAAAGCTTTAAAAAAATGTTTTTAAAGTTGTTTTGTTTTAATGTATTTTAATGTCTGTTTTTATGGTGTTTGAAAGTGTTTTTAGTGCTTTTGTTTGCCGCCCTAGGCTCCTGCTGGGAGGAAGGGTGGGATATAAATCAAATAATAAAATAAATAAATATAGTATAATGCACTTTTGTATATTATTTCCCCTTGCATATTCCTTTTTATGCACACTTTCCCCTCACATGCAGTTTTTCAAACATTGCTTAGTTGGAGAACTACATGGCAAAATTCAGGTAAGTGCAAATTTCGAAGGATGGCTCTCTTCTAGTTCTCACATTGTTTTGGAAATGGTGAATTTGATAAATTTGGCTTTAAATGCAAACTGAATCAAATTTCTCTCCCATCCCCAATGCACAGTAAAATTCAGTAGCATCATACAGGTGCATCTATTGGGTACAGTGGCAGGGTTTACAAATTCAGGACACTAACTCAGGGGTGGGCAGAAGATAGATCTGGATCTACTGGTATCTCTCTGGGGATTTGCAGCAGATCAGCAGGGAGTGATGACTCTTCAGTGTTAAGCAATAGCAGCAACAAAGTGACTCTTCATTGCCCTAAATTATACTTCTGGAATACCAAGCAGGAGTGGCTTTTTATGTAGATAGAAGGGCTGTGAGTTCCATTAAGGACTGGTACTCAGAACAAATTCCTGGGCTCAGAATTCTTAAATTCTATGCATATGTCTTTTGCACCAGGCTCAGGTTGGTAGATTTTGAGGTTCCAGTAAAAAGCAAAGTAGATCCCACATCTCAAGTCTACACATCCCTACACAAACTGAATTTTAAAGCATTTTTTTTGTTTAATGCTATATCCATAGTCCAAAAGCACTAGAGCAGCCTATGTAGATTTACACCTTTTTTATCCAATGGTTGATTACTGAGCCTCACTGAGGTGAATTTAGAGAGCTGGGGTGGGGAAGCTTGGCTCAATGCCTTCCCACACTGTATGTTGATTGACTAAATTCTCTTACAGTTTATAAGAGCTTAAATACATGAATGAAAATGACAATTTGAAAGCCACATTGAAAGTAACTTTTTAAAATCCCTTTTGTGAGTATGAAAGATAATTTGCATTGGAAATGCATCTGATTTATGGGACTAAGTAAGGAATAAAGTTTGAAAAGGATTCTGAGACAGCTGTTTCCTTTTAATTCTTGTAAATGGATAATCACGCAAGCCTGATGTATAACAGACAGGTGGAGGGTATAACTGTTCCTCATCTCCACTGAATCTCCTCCCCACCTTGAATATGATTGCTGAAACTATTCAACGTTTTCAAATGAGAATGGAGGGAGGGTTAGTAGCTGAAGAGGGAGATGGCTTCATATTTAATTTTATGTCACATTATAGCAGTTTTCCATATCTCTAGAATTTAGACAGGGTGAGGCTACAAAGAAGATATGATACTTCTGCAACCATTTAGGTTTAAATTGGGGATGGGGAACCTGGTGCCCTCCAGATGTTGTTGGACTCCATCACCCATCACCCCTGACCATTGGTCATGCTGCCTGGGGCTGATGGAAGTTGGGAGTCCAACAGGTTCCCCATCCCTGCTATAAATAGCCCAGGCACATGAGGCCACCACCTTGGTGAAGCTAAGCAGGTCTGGGCCTGGTCAGTGCTTAGATGGGAGACAAATTGGGAAACACATGTATGCCGCCTTGGGTTCCTTGAGGAAAGAAAGGTGGGGTGTGTACGAAAATGAATGCATGAATACCACGCATTGTAGTCAGCTCTGCATACAAAAGTTATTATTGTTAGGCATGATACAGCCACTGTTAATCACTTTAATATATCTTCAACTTGAAGATGTTCACAGTTGTGGTACTGAAATCTGGAAATTTTGAAAAATGTTCTTTGACTTGGTCTGGAAAACTACTTTTGTCATGAACTAGCAATTTGCCCTTTGTGAGAATCTAGAGTATATGTGAAATTCTAATTCATATGCATGATGCTTTTGTTTGTTAAATAGCAGCGGTGGGGGTAAGGCTTGATAAAACCATGTTGAGGATGGATTTAAACCTTTCAACTGCCACCATGGGGGAAAAAAACAGGCAGAGGAATTAACTGTTCAACCACTCCAGGAATTGTAACTCTGAGATGAATAGGGATCTCCTAACAACTCTCAGCACCTTTCAAAAACTACACTTCCCAGGATTTGTTGGGGGAAGTCATGACTATTTAAAGTGGCATGATACTGCATTAAATGTATAGTGCAGATGGGGATGTGGTTTAATTGCACTGAGCTGTATGTTACCCATACTGAAACTGCACAGCGAAGGGTGGGCTATAAATTTGGTTTCCTGACTCCTAACTGAGCAAAGCAGAGGGAACTGCAGCAGCTGCTCCAGAGGATATACAAGTGAGCTAGCTCTCAGAGAGTGAGGACACAGGGAGAGCTAACAGGAGTTTGGTAGAGGAGGTGTAAGGAGGAAGAGACAAAGACAAAGAGGGCTCTGAAGCCATGTGCTCTGAAGGGCTCCATAGCAGCTTGATTGGAAGGGGCATGGCCTGATAGCTGCTGAGTGAAACTTGGAGCAGCTGTGTGTACTGGGAGTTTTCATGCTGTTTCCTGACTCCTAACTGAGCAGAGCAGAGGGAGCTGTGTCAGCTGGTCCAAAGGATATACAAGTGAGGCAGCTCACAGAGAGTGAGTAAACAGAGTGAGTGACTAGGGAGAGCTAACAGGAGTTTGGCAGAGGAGTTTGGTGGAGGAGGTCAAAGGGGAGGTCCTTAAAAATATTTTTCTCATACAGCACATCACATACCAGTGGGACTCTCCTATTTATTAAAGGAGGATAGGACAAAGCACAGGTCATTCCAATACAACTAAAAAGAAACAAACAAAAGGCAGTAGTGACTATGGACAGAAAGGACACTCCAGTGGTGGTGACTGTTGGTCAGTGAAGCATGCTGTGAGACTCACAGACAGGGTTTTTAGCAGAGAGAGTGAAACCTGAAGCAGAAGGGTTAAGCTGGAAGAACAGAGCGCCAGGTTTGCCAAGGTCAGCAGCTGGCTGGGAAGTAGATAAGGGGAAAACTTACTGTGTCTCAGTGTGGGGGAAGGCGTTTTGGTTAGAGAGAACTGTGTCTAATGTCTTTGCCTAGTAAAGACTCTTACAAGAAACTTGCCTGGCCTGGCTTATTTACTGTTCTATGCGACCCTTGGATTTCTTCCTTGTATGATCTCTATCCGCACACGCCAACAGGGGTTATGGGCCCAGCTTATCATACAAGGTAACGGGTTCGAGAGTCGTTGACGTGGCGTTGTTGCAGAGAGAAAAGAAAGTGAAAGAAAGAGGCAAGTAAGAGTGGGCAACATGGCTGGAAACCTGTTATCCGGGATGCTGATGGAGAGGCTGAATGCTGTAAACTACTCCAGCTGGAAGTGGAGAATGAGAGCAGTTCTGATTAAAGAAGAGTTGAATGATGTCGTAGAAAAACCCCCTCCGGCAGCTCCTTCAGCAGCGTGGTTGAAGAAGGATGAGAAAGCGAAGGCTTTTATTACTCTGGGGCTGTCTGATTCTCAACTGTTGCTGGTGAGTAATGAGCCGACAGCTAATCAGATGTGGGAGAAGCTAAGAGCCGCTCATGTGCAACAAACTGCAGGGAGCAGGCTGTGTTTAGCACGGAAACTTTATCAGATGCGTTTTACAGATGAAGTGACTATGACAGAGCATCTGGCTGAATTTCGTAGATTAAATGCTGAGCTGCAAGATAGAGGAGTGCATCACAGTGACATTCAGATGGTCTATATCCTGTTATCTTCATTGGATCAAAAATGGGACGTACTGGTCTCGAGTCTGGAAACTTTACCTGACGGAAATCTAAATTTGGACTTTGTAGAACAGAAACTTCAACAAGAGTGGAATAGAAGACAAGAGAATAAGAAAACAGAGTTAAAAGAGACTGTGGCTGTACAACAACAACAATATCAAAGAAACAGGCAAGAGAATAAAATATGTTACTTTTGTGGGTCACGTGGACATATACAGAGACATTGTTTAAAGAAGAGAAATAACAGGGACTTTGGAAGTCAGAGAACAAGCGTGAACTTTGTTACTAAGGAGGACAATAAACTGATTAACTCTAAGTGGCTTCTCGACAGCGGAGCGTCTAATTGCCTAATCACAGACTCTAGTTTATTTTACACTTCAAAGCCGATACAGGAGAAGATTTATCTGGCTGACGGATCGACTCAGGACGCAATTGCAAAAGGCACACTCAGGTTGAGTACTTTGGGAACTATATTAACAGATGTGTTATTGGTTTCTGGTTTAAAATATAACATTCTATCAGTGAGAAAATTGGCTCAAATAGGTTGCAAAATTACATTTGAAGGGGATAGATGTTTTGTGAGAAAAGATGGTGAAATATGTATGCAAGGGAAATTACAGAACCAAATGTTTATGGTTGAGAGCAAGCTTGATAAACCCATGTGTGCCTGGATAGGAGTAAATAAAAATAAACATGACAATTGTTTACATGAATGGCACAGAAAATTGGCACACGCACATTATGAGAAAGTGAAAAACACCCCAAAGCATAGTCAAGATTTGAAATTAACACATTGTGAGCATGTAGATGAATGTGAGGTATGCTATAAAACAAAAATGACTGTAACTCCGGTAAATAAGAGCTGTGAAAGCACGACCACTGAACCCTATCAGCTCATACATGTGGATTTGGCTGGACCTTTTCAGTGCTCAAAAGGTGGAGCAAGGTTTTATTTAGTGATTGTGGATGATTTCTCCAGATTTACACATGTATTCTTATTGAAAAAGAAAAGTGAAGCAGAAGAGAAATTAAAGGCATTTATACAGAGAACAGAGACACAATATGGGGTTGTTATCAAGAACATCAGATCAGATCAAGGTGGAGAATTTACCAGTAATTCATTTAAAACATATTTGGAAAAGAAGGGAATAATACAGAGTCTCACTGCTCCCTTCAGCCCATCCTCCAACGGAACTGCAGAGAGGAGGAACCGGTCATTGCAGGATTCAATGAGAGCCATGCTAGCAGATGCTGATGTGAATAACACTTATTGGGGTGAATGTATTCTGTACACTACATACATTCAGAACCGCCTTATGCACAGAACAATAGGCATGTCTCCCTATGAGAAGTTGACTGGAAGAAAGCCCAGGGTGAAACACATAGAGCGTTTTGGGGCAAAATGCTGGGTACATATTGCAAAACAGAAAAGGCATGGTAAATTAGGCTCAAGAGCTCAAGCAGGACGCGTTTTGGGATTTCAGAATTCATATTATAGAGTTTGGTTGCCTGAGAAACAACAATTAGTGTTAAGCAGAAGCATAAAGGTGATAGATAAACCTTGGAGAGAGAGTCAAACAGTTATACTTGAAGGTGCAAGTAAGCAGGAAGCAGCAGATGTTCCTTTTGGACAGCAAATTCCATTAAGGACTGCATTGACTGATCTTATTCACGGTGGCAAACGTGCTGTAAAAAGACTGAGAAGTGAAGACATGGCAATGCAAGATACAGAAATGCCAAGAACAAGTGCAAACACAGGTGCAGGTCCAAGTAAAATAGAAAGTGAAGAAAAATGGAAATAGATACTGTTAGGAGATCAGAAAGAAAAACGAAAGGACAACCACCTCAGATTCACATTTAATGTCACAACATAAAAATGATGAGACAGATGAATATCCTGTAGAATGGGAAAAAGAAGGGCCAATAGATAAAGAAACAATGGATCTCATGTGGAAGTATTGTATTGAGGAATGAAATATAAATGTGTTATCAAATAAAAGTGAACAAAACACTGTAAAACTTGTGTGAATAAAGAAATAAAGAAACAAAAACTGAACTGTAAATGTAAATAGAAACTGTGAGGAAACAAACCATGTACTGATATGTATTGTAATGAAAAGTTAATATTGTAGAGATGTAATGATGAACAATGACGTTTTGTAATCTGTGAGTCTCAGGTGGGGGCTGTTGGTCAGTGAAGCATGCTGTGAGACTCACAGACAGGGTTTTTAGCAGAGAGAGTGAAACCTGAAGCAGAAGGGTTAAGCTGGAAGAACAGAGCGCCAGGTTTGCCAAGGTCAGCAGCTGGCTGGGAAGTAGATAAGGGGAAAACTTGCTGTGTCTCAGTGTGGGGGAAGGCGTTTTGGTTAGAGAGAACTGTGTCTAATGTCTTTGCCTAGTAAAGACTCTTACAAGAAACTTGCCTGGCCTGGCTTATTTACTGTTCTATGCGACCCTTGGATTTCTTCCTTGTATGATCTCTATCCGCACACGCCAACAGTGACCTGCAAGGTGTGTGCAATGTTTGTTTTCTTGCCTGAGAATTACATGGTGTACGCGTGCAGTAAGTGAAAACTATTGGTGCTGTTGGAAGAAAACTTGAGGGGCCTGGAACAGCAGGTGGCCGCACTGAAGAGTATAAGAGAAGATGAACAGTTCTTATACAGAACACTGGAACAACAACAACAAAGAGAAGTACAGGAGGTGGAAGAAAATCAGCAAGTTGAAGCAGAAGAGGAGATTGTTGTGGAGAGCAACAACAAAGTGAAGGAAACACGTGGAAAAGGGTGACAGGAGCAGAAGAGCTAGAAGACACCCTTCATCAGTGGAACTATTGAACTGCTTCCAGGCACTTGAGGATGAGACTAGAGGACAGCCTGCAGGGGAAGAATTACAGGAGACCCAAAACAACAGTGAACAAGAAGCGAAAGTTCAATCAAGGAGAGGCAATGAAACCATGTCCCACGACAAGAAGAAGAGAAGAGTAGTAGTAATGGGACACTTCCTACTGCGTGGGATTAAAACCCAAGTATGCCAAGAAGATCCATGGACTCGCCAGGTATGCTGTCTCCCTGGAGGACAAATTAGAGATGTGACAGAAGACTTGCCATCACTCATAAAACCCACTGACAGATATCTCTTTCTTCTCTTCCATGTGGGAATGAATGATACTGCCAAGCAGAGCTACAAAGAAATCACGTCAGATTTTGAAGCTCTGGGAAGGAAACCCAAGGAGTTTGGGGCCCAGATAGTTTTCTCATCCAACCTTCCAGTACTTAGAAGAGGAGTGGAAAGGGAAAGAAAAATACTCCAGGTGAATGACTGGCTACGAAGGTAGTGCTGACGTGAGAGACTTGGATTCTGGTACCATGGGCTATGCTTCCTGGAGAATGGACTGTTGACAAGTGATGGGTTGCACCTCACAAGAACAGGGAAGAATGTGTTTGGACACAGCATGGAGAACTTCATAACAGAGCTTTAAACTGAATCCTAAGGGGGAGGGAGGTGTAAACTTGGTGATAATAACCAACAAAGGCTTGTGCTCAGTAAGAGGAACCAGGGACAGGCTCTAATGGGGCCCAGTAATAGTCTTCATAAAAATGTAGAAAGGAAGCCAGGACATAGATCACATGGTCTTTGATGTCTATATACTAATGCCCACAGTATGGGAAACAAAGAGGATGAACCCGAACTCTTAATACAGGAGAGTAAACGAGACTTGATAGGTATAACTGAAACTTGGTGGGGTGACTCCCATGAATAGAATACAGCAGTTGAAAGACATAACTTGTTCAAAAAGAACAGAAAGAATAGAAAGGGAGGTGGAGCTGTGCTATATGTTAAAAATATATATCCCTGCACACAAATACAGGAGGATGGGATTGGTAGCTCCATCGAGAGTATCTGGATTAAAATTAATGGAGCAAGGAATAAAAGGAACATGGTGGTTGAAATCTGCTACCAATTGCCTAATCAAGGAGAAGACAAGTATGAAACTTTTGCAAAGCAAATTGCCAGTGTTTCGAGGAGGCATGATGTAGTAGTAATGGGGGATTTCAATTATCCCGATATCTGTTGGGAGACAAATTCTGCCAAACATGACCCCCTCCAAGAAATTCCTGACTTGTGTTGGAGATAATTTTCTTTTACAGAAAGTAGAGGAAGCAACTAGAGGATCAGCTATCCTTGACTTGATTCTAACCAATAGAGATGACTTGGTGGACGAAGTGGCAGTTATGGGAACTTTGGGAGAAAGTGACCACACTATACTAGAGTTCTTTATTTTAAATAAAGCAAAAGCTGAGAATAGCCATATGTATACCCTGGACTTCAGGAAAGCCAATTTTAATAAATACAGAACAATGGTAAGTAAGGTTCCATGGCAGGAAACCCTGATGAGAAAAGTCCAAGATTGGTGGGAGTTTCTAAAAAGGAAATTCTAAAGGCACAATTCTATCAAGGAAAAAGGGGGTAAGACAGCTGAAGAAGCCAATGTGTCTTCACAGAAAGCCTAGAGATGACCTGAAAACAAAAAAAAAAGGACACATACAGAAAGTGGAAGGAAGGCCAGGCCACAAGCTGAGAATGAGCTGAGTTTAGCAAGACATGCCAAAAGCAACAAAAAAGCGTTCTTCAGGTACATCCATAGTAAAAGACAGAGAAAAGTAATGGTCGTACTCAATGGCAAAATGATAACAGATGACAAAGAAAAGGCAGAAATGCTCAATTCCTACTTTGGCTCAGTCTTCTCCCCAAAGAGGGTCTGTGACCCTCCTGGCAAATGTGAAGCTGAAGGGGCAGGATTGCACCTTAAGATTGATAGACAAATAGTTAAGGAATACCTAATCACTCTGAACAGTTTAAATGCCCAGTATTGAAGGAATTGGCTGAAGAACTCTTGGAACCACTGTCCTTGCGAAATTGTGGAGGATGGGTGAAGTTCCAGGTGACTGGAGGAGGGTTAATGTGTTGTCCCTATCTTCAAAAAGGAGGAACCCGGGAGCTACTGACCAGTCAGCCTGTCATCGATCCCTGGGAAAATTCTGGAACAGATTATAAAGCAGTCAGTCTGTAAGAACCTTGCAAGCAATGCAGTGATTACTAGAAGCCAACATGGATTTGCCACCACACCCAAGAAGACTCGTGACACAAATATGGTATAATGTTATATTTATTAAAATATAACAAGTCTTAAGGCATAATCAATTGAATCCAATTAAACCAATTTTTAACACCTTCGGGCAGGTGAGGCACAAACTAACTAGTGAGGTATTCTCCCTCCAATCTTCCAATCAGGTCAGTCCCTTTGTACTGTAACTCCACACCAAGGATGTGGGAAAACTTATCCCTCCTTGCTATTGGAGTCGGGTATGTGGTTTCAACTTCTGCACCCTGGCCCCACTGTACAGGCGTTCACCCTGATGCGCAAGCCGATCCCACAGGGACACTCCCTAGATCCCCACCAGACATTAGGCACTGATGGTTCCCTAGTGAGTGCCCTTTACCTAAAGGCCTCAGCCTCCTCTATTTTTCCCCAATTACTTCACCTGCCCGAATTCCACGCCACAAGAGGGCATCAGCTGAAGCTTATTCCCCTCAACCCACAGAAAAAAGAGCCCCCAAACCCAACCTAAGATCATCCAAGAACAGATCACACCCACTCTCTTAGAGGTGAATGCCATCATCCTGGAATAATTGTGGGAGATGAAACTGTATCCTATCATGGGGAATAAAGGCCACACCAAGCGATAAAACTAGTTCCTTAACTTTTTTATTGACCCACCTTCTGGATCTATCAATCCTATTGGGGTGAATAGCACCCCGCTAAACTCTCCTTACAAGCATATCCGACCAAACAATAATGAGATCCGGATAAGAATGCATGAGCCAGGTGAAATCATGAGTGACTCGGAGCAGCAAATCCATACCTGACCGCTGCACAAAGTCATTCTCACCCAAATGAAGTAACAGAACGTGTGTCCACTCAGCCGAAGACATGATTTGGCATACCACAGGCATAAATGCATCCCACAACATGCCCCTCTGAGCCACCCAGCTGACTGATGCTTGTGCAGAAAGCTGGAGCTGTGTCCCAATGATGGAAGAAAAAGCCCTTCGGTGGGCCCAAAATAAAATAGAATGGCCACACAGGACGATCCTTGCCGGGACTGGAAGGTGCCGTGCACCTAAGGGAAGCGAAAAACAATAAACTTTAGAATCAATACTGTACATATGACTTAAAAGCTGTGGATCGCCATCTACCAATCGTCTGAATACCATCAGCGCTCATGCCCCAATACGGAAAGAATGCAGCCCAAAGACTCCAGGATCTCGACCACTGGCCAACAAGGCCTGCCAAACAGTGGCCCAAAACTGAAACTGAGTCAGGGCAGAACCATCCACATGTACAAAGAGATAATGCTGGCCCACTGACCTGATAGACAGAAATTGACGCATTGCAGAAACCGGGCATAAATCAGTCACTGGGCAGCTGCATAGAGACACAGCACTTCCATGGCCCCTTTGGTCGGTCTTAGAGACTCTTAAGGAGAACATCACAGCATCTGCAGCTAACATGCAATCGCTAGAGCATAAGGCTCGATAGGACACATCGCACTTGGAGGAGACTAGTACTTCACTGGGGCGAAAGGCACCATAAAACATCGTCAGAGCTACTGCGGCAAAAAGCTGCAACTCATAAAGAGATGAGCATAGAGAACGAAACGAAGACAGGATCTGGAGGAGGACATCGGGCATGATTGGCCTCCTCTGGTCAGGGGGCCTGGGAGTGGAACGCGACCAACCCTCAAGAACCTTTCTGACCCTAAAATCTACAGAATGATCCTGCAATCCTCTTGCCTTAGAAATAAAGGCCAGAGCGGAGAGGTATCCAGCGATAGTTGTCACTGAATTATTTTGCCCTTTCAAGTATAACATAAACTGTAGCAGATGAGATACAGGGATTGGCCACTCATGAGGCAGAGCATTACAAGCCTGAAAGGCCTGGAATTTCTTAAAGGCATGCTGATACGCTCTCTGAGTACTGGGAGCGAGGGCAGAGGCTATGGCAGCCCCGACTTCAAATTCCCAAGGCTCCATTGGAATGATGGCACCAGGAATGGATCCTGAGCTGCTCCACGTGCTAATTCCCAGAAATGCGCCATTTGTAAGCAGGAAAGAGCATCAGCAATGCTGTTCTGTAAGCCCGGAACATGCCGAGCAACAAACAATATGTTAAAACGCAAGCATTGCAATACAAAAACATGCACAAGGCTCATAACACAAGGGGATTTTGAAGTCTGGGCATTAATGATGCACACTGTGGCCAGGTTATCACACCAAAAGCATACAGTGCGATTCTGGAAGGCAAGAGGCCATATGTATACAGCTACCACAATTGGAAAGAATTCCAAAAAGGTCATGTCGGAAGTAAGCCCAGAAGCCTGCCACTCATCAGGCCACCTCTCTGCACACCATTGGGACCTGAAAATGACACCGAACCCCAGACCACCCACCGCATCAGAGTGGACCTGTAGCTCTGCCTCCAGAAGTAAATCCTCGCACCAGAAGCAAATACCATTGAAGCTTTCCAGAAAGGAAAGCCACATGTTCAAATCCTCACGCATTCCTGCAGTAACCCTAATGAAGTGGAAATGGGAGCGGACACCCTTCATGGCGTCACAAAGACAGCGAAGGAATGCACAACCAGGGGAAATGACTTTAGAAGCGAAAACTAAATGGCCCACAAGCTCCTGCAACTGCAAAAGTGTAATCTTTTCTAATGCCACTGCAATACTGAGTCTCTTCCGCAGCATGAGCAGCTTATCCTGAGGCAAACTGGAAGACTGTGCCTGAGTGTCCAGATGAATCCCCAGAAAGGTAAGGGAAGTAGCAGGGCCCTCAGACTTTTCCGGAGCTAAGGGGACACCCAATTCATTGGTTAGAGCTTCAAAAGTCTTGCCCAAGTGGAGACAATGGGAAGTGCCAGCGGGCCCAACAAACAAGAAATCATCCAAGTAGTGAGCAGTGAAGGAAGAACAAGCCCTCCTTCTTAAGGCCCACTCAAGGAAAGAACTAAAGGCGTCAAATGCAGCGCAACACACACAGCATCCCATTGGCATGGCCCTATCGACGTAATACTGGCCCTGAAACTTGAAACCCAGCAAATCAACATCAGATGGATGTACTGGCAGCAGACCAAATACAGACTTTATGTCACATTTTACCATTAATGCAGCTTCACCAGCCTTCTGGACTACCCTAGCAGCTTCATCGAAGGAAGTATATCTGACTGATACGTATAATGATGGAATACCATCATTAACGGAAGCTCCTTTTGGGAAAGACAAGTTATGGATAAGGTGATAATCACCTGGCTGCTTTTTTGGAACTATACCCGGGGGGAAATTCTCAGATTTACTAGCGGAGGAGATGGAAAGGGACCAGAAATCCTGTTGGCAGCTATCTCTTTATTCAGCTTGGTCAGAACTACATCGCCCATTTATTTATTTATTTATTTTATTTTATTACATTTTTAGACCGCCCTATAGCAATAAGCTCCCAGGGCGGTGCACAGCATAATAAAACAGGTTAAAATACAAAAACACAATAAAACATAATTAAAAATTTTCAATTTTAAATTCAAATTTTAAAATTTTTAAAATGCCTGGGCGAAGAGATAGGTCTTTACCTGGCGCCGAAAAGATAGCAAAGAAGGCGCCAAGCGTATCTCATCAGGGAGGGCGTTCCATAGTTCGGGGGCCACCACTGAGAAGGCCCTAGCTCTAGTTATCGTTCTCCGTGCCTCCCTATGCATTGGGACACGGAGAAGGGCCTTCGACGTCGAGTGCAGCGACCGGGTAGGTACATAGCGGGAGAGGCGTTCCGCCAGGTATTGCGGTCCGATGCCGTTAAGGGCTTTATAAGTAAGAACCAACACTTTGAATCTGGCCCGGAAACATATTGGTAGCCAGTGCAGCTGGGCCAGGACAGGTGTTATATGATCAAATTTTTTTGTCCCAGTAAGAACTCTGGCCGCAGCATTCTGCACCAGCTGAAGTTTCCGAACCGTCTTCAGAGGTAACCCTACGTAGAGTGCATTACAGTAGTCCAATCTAGAGGTTACCAGAGCATGGATAACTGTGGCAAGGTTCTCCCTATCCAGATAGGGTCGTAGTTGGGCTACCAGCCGAAGCTGGTAGAACGCATTCCGTGCCACCGAGGCTACTTGAGCCTCCAGTGACAGGAGAGGATCTAATAAGACCCCCAAACTACGGACCTGCTCCTTTAGGGGGAGTGTAACCCCATCTAGGGCAGGTCGGACATCAACCATCTGGGCAGAGAGCCCTCCCACCAACAGCATCTCAGTCTTGTCAGGATTGAGTCTCAGTTTATTAGCTCTCATCCAGTCCATTATCGCGGCCAGGCAGTGGTTTACTACATTAACAGCCTCACCTGAAGAAGATGAAAAGGAGAAGTAGAGCTGCGTATCATCAGCATATTGCTGGAAACGCACTCCAAATCTCCTAATGACCTCGCCCAGCGGCTTCATATAGATATTAAAGAGCATGGGGGACAGAACTGAACCCTGTGGGACCCCATATTGGAGTATCCAGGGACTCGAGTAATGCTCCCCAAGCACCAGCTTCTGGAGACGATTCTTGAGGTAGGAGCACAGCCACCACCAAGCAGTGCCTCCAACTCCTAAGTCCGCAAGACGTCCCAGAAGGATACCATGGTCGATGGTATCAAAAGCCGCTGAGAGATCAAGGAGAACCAACAGAGTTACACTCCCTCTGTCTTTCTCCCGACAGAGGTCATCATACAGGGCGACCAAGGCTGTTTCTGTACCAAACCCCGGCCGAAAGCCCGATTGACATGGATCCAGATAATCAGTTTCATCCAAGAGAGCCTGGAGCTGGTGAGCGACCACACGCTCTAAAACCTTGCCCAGGAACGGAACATTTGCTACCGGTCTATAGTTGTCAAGATTTTCAGGGTCCAAGGAGGTTTTCTTTAGGAGCGGTCTCACCACTGCCTGTTTCAGGCAGGGTGGTACCACTCCCTCTCGTAAAGAGGCATTGATCACCTCCTTGGCCCATCCGGCTGTTCCGTTCCTGCTAGCTTTTATTAGCCATGAGGGGCAAGGATCCAGAGCAGAAGTGGTCGCCCGCACCTGTCCAAGCACCTTCTCCACGTCCTCGAGCTGAACCAACTGAAATTCATCCAATAAAACAGGACAGGACTGTGCTCCGGACACCTCATTAGGCTCAACTGCTACAATATTGGAGTCAAGGTCCCGGCGGATGTTTGCGATCTTATCTTGGAAGTGTCTCGCAAACTCATTACAGCAGGCTATTGATGGTATTATTGCGTTCTGAGGACCAGAGTGTAAAAGTCCCCGAACAACCTTATAAAGTTCCGCTGGGCGGTTAGAAGATGACTGAATGGAGGCAGCAAAGTACTGCTTCTTCGCTGCCCTCACCGCCTTCACATAGAGCTTAGTAGAGATCTTCACAAGTGCAAGACCACAGCCGTCGGGAGTTCGTCTCCATTTGCACTCAAGCCGTCTCCTTTCTTGCTTCATCACTCTTAGCTCCGGGGTAAACCACGGAGCCAATTGAGCTCTGCAGAGGAGAGGGCGCACCGGGGCGATCGTGTCAACTGCCCGGGTCATTTCCATATTCCACAGATTGACCAGGGTTTCAACAGGAGCGTCAGTTTTATCAGCCGGAAAACTCCCCAGAGCCTTCTGAAAACCTTCAGGATTCATTAGTCTCCGGGGGCGGACCATCTTAATAGGTCCTCCACCCTTGCAGAGGGGAGAAAACATTGTGAGCCTACACCTCAATAGGCGATGATCTGTCCATGACAGAGGAATAGATGTAAAATCCCTCACTCCCAGATCACCATCCCCTGCTCCAGTAGCAAAAATTAAGTCTAGAGTGTGCCCCGAAATATGCGTAGGGCCAGTAACAAATTGAGACAGCCCCATGGCTGTCATGGAGGCCATGAAGTCCTGAGCCGCCCCAGACAAAGCGGTCTCGGCATGAATGTTGAGATCCCCCAATACCATAAATTTGGGGGATCGCAACACCAAACCCGAGACCACCTCCGTCAGCTCAGTTAGGGTGGCTGTTGGGCAGCAGGGTGGACGGTACACCAACAGTATTCCCAGTCTGTCTCGCTGGCCCAACGTAATATGGAGACACTCCAGACCATTAGCTACCTGGATAGGGTGCCTAATGAGAGGGATGGAACTTCTATAGACCACAGCGATTCCCCCTCCCCGACCCTCGGATCTACCCAGATGCTGAACCGAGTACCCAGGTGGGCACAGCTGGGAGAGATTAATGCCTCCCAGATCGCTCACCCATGTCTCAGTAATAAACGCCAGATCGGCCGCCTCATCCACAATTAAATCATGGATGAGGGAAGTTTTATTATTTACCGATCTGGCATTAAGCAGCAGCAACTGGAGATCCGAGAGTTGGCTGATAGAACTACCAGCAATCCTGTGGATGTGGGGAGGACCGGAACACGGTACAGCCACCAATTGTCTGTGCCGAGTTCCCCTCAACCGGCATGTCCTCCTCACAACGCCATACCTCCCATTACCCGTCACTACGCTAACAGGGGCCCCCTCTGGTCCCCCCTCCCAATACCCTATCCTCCCGCCCAGGCACATAATAAAATAAAATAAAAATAAAAATAAAATAAAATAAAATAAAAATACACACACACTCACAACATACAGTCATACAAACATCCACTCATTCCATTCAGGTCTACACAACAACCACAGTTCCGTGCTCCATGCGCACCAACGCAGCTCTCAAACCGTTCTTCTTCCCGGGAAAAGCGCCACCTGGGGCCTGGTCCTGCGAGGTGCCCACGTGCAGAGCAGGAGCCCAAGAAGGAGAGAGCAGAGATGTTATCCAGCAGCAGCAGCAGCAGCAGCAGCAAAGCAGGCAGATGGCTCTCCCTCCCTGGGCAGTGATGGTCCTCCTCCCTTGCAGGCACTGGATCTCCCAAGCCCCCTCAGCCAGCCGGCTTATATATCCCCCCCAGAGAAGGGACAGGTGGAACAGTATCAGGCACAGCTGGCTGAGTACCTGGAGCCTGGTCCTGCAAGGTGCCCATGTGCAGAGCAGGAGCCCAAGAAGGAGAGAGCAGAGATGTTATCCAGCAGCAGCAGCAGCAGCAGCAAAGCAGCAGCAAAGCAGCAGCAAAGCAGCAGCAAAGCAGCAGCAAAGCAGCAGCAAAGCAGCAGCAAAGCAGGCAGATGGCTCTCCCTCCCTGGGCAGTGATGGTCCTCCTTCCTTGCAGGCACTGGATCTCATAAGATGGACTGAAGCCTGGTTGGCAGATGAAGTAGAAACCCTCAGGCCTTCAAAAGGGATCCGAAAACCCTCAGAAAAACCAAGCCACAAATAATTAGCAGCCTGTCTATTGGGATAATTATTTAACAACCTTGCAAGAGGAAGCAACCAAATGGGACTACTGGCCTTGCGATGTACCACCGCTGTTGCCATACCCACGTTTAGGACGCTGTTGATCCCCTGGACCCTGTTGAGCCTGGTGGGCTTGCTGGCACGAGGAGCTGGAATGGTTGCCTCCACAGACGTGCCTGAATCTACAGGGACATCTGGAACATCGCCTGGCCCTATTAAAGGTCCAACAGACCTTATGGGGTTGAACCCATTGCCAGCCCTGGCCAGAGCCAGAGGCCGAAGTCTGCACATGCACAAGGAGATGCCCGCTATATGCCCTATCTCCTGAAGCAGGTCTAGCTGGGGTCATGGAATGCAACCATAGACCCGGATGTTCAACATCCGAACGAAGTGTAGGATCTAAAGCTGCCCGTTGCCTAAAATTCTCATCGTACCGCAACCAAGCAGTGCCAAAGAATTCCCGAAAGGCTTGATGAATGATGTCCTGATATTTAATCATGGACATAGCCCAGGACAGATAAACCTGAGTCATTATGCCCATATAAACTAGGATTAGGCCATATGTGATCCACTTTCTTCTTTGACACCACCTCTCAATCCTTAGGTTCAATGCCCTCTTTAGTTTTTGCCTCAGATTCATGAAAAAGGAGGGTAAAAGTATCGATATACTCCCCACGCCAGATTTTTTTTTTGGTGGAAAGCAATAGGTGATTGCCCAAGAGCAGAGACGTATCGCCCTGGGGGGAGACACCGGGGGGAAGAGGCAACAAAACAGCAGCTTGACCAGGCGGAGCCACAGACAGCTGCCACGGAGTCACTGCCATGGCAGGCCACGGAAGCTGAAGCTGCTGGGGGACTAATACGCCTCCCATATAAACCGTAGGTTGGATAAACCCACTTTGAACTGCAGCCAAAGTTAAAGGAGTGTACTGTGACGAAAGGACCCCTTGCCCCTGTGTTGCTGTAGCAGAAGTGTTTTGTGTAAACTGACCTGCATAAGCGGCTGGGGAGGCAACTATTGCAGGAGTCACTGCACCCAGAACCTCCGAAGAGACCATCTGACCACCGGGTAGAAGAAGAGAGGCTGAAAGTGTTGGCAAGTAAAGGGTTCCTGAGAGTATTTTTTCCATGGCAGAGTTACAAGGCCAAGACGCTCAGAGTCCGTGCAGATCTCAAGGACAAGTATCCAAGGCAACCAGCTGGCCTTATCTATAAGACTTGGCAGATCTGGCCAGTTGGTGTGGGGGTCGAGGAGTTTGTACAGAGAGAGCTTGTGATATATTGTCAGTAAAGTGACTCTTAAAACTTATTGCTTGTCCGGCTCATTGCTTCAACTGGCATCCAGCCTGTCACTATACTGTTCTGCATCCTGGGCATCTGCTTGCGCCAGATACAACATCCAACAGAAAGCTGACCCTGTAGAGCACCAACGCCAGCTTGGGCTTGAAGTGGGGGTGTGGACGGCACCAAGGAAGCCGGAGACAGACAAGTGGATACTGCTGGATGAACAGAATCATCTCTGACCACTGCACCTTCCAAGATGCTGATCCTGGAGACCAAATCAGAAAGAAGATGTGACTTGGGGGCTTTGGATGCCAAACGTGCAGATTTCTTACCTGTAGGTGCAGAGCTGGGCCCTGCTGCTGGATCTGGAGGACAACTGTGCTGCTTCTCCAGGGCTTCCACCCTAGCTACCAAGGCATGAATGGTCCCCATGTCCTCTTCTTCATTGGAAGACTGGCGTTGTTGATCCAGCGGGGGCGCTTGGATGCCGGCTTCAACACACAAACTCCCCTCTTTTGTTGAACCTTCTTGGGAGGCATATTGAAACCTTTATAATTCACAATAACAACAACAGGAACAAAAGAAAATCAGAAATGATGTTAAGATAGCAAAACACAAATATTAACAACGTAAAGGAGAACCCAAAGGCTATGCAAAATACAATCTTAATAAGGCAAGGATTGATATGAGGCAGGAATAACAATAACAAAAGAAAATAGGCTACAACAAACCAATAGGAGGGGGTTGGAAGGGGTTAAAGGAGTGGGGGTGGTTATCTGAAACCAATTGATACGAGAAAGAAATGAACTATTTATTTATTTATTTATCTATATATGTATTTATTTGTTTGCCTATATATTTATTTATTTATCTATTTATGTATTTATTTATCTGTTGTTAATTATAAGCAGAGAAACCTTGAAATTAAAGCCAAAAAGATAAATAACTTACCAAATATGAATCCCCTTATTGAACCCGCTGCCAATCAATTGTGCACGAACCAAAAGAAAGAGAGAGAGCGAAACACACAGCAGCCAAGAAAAACCGGTCACAGAAAGGCATGGAGCAAGCAGCGGGATTAAAAATGCCTGCCTGCAGTTATATACCGGCATGCTATCCACCCGCTGAACCGCTGGCGTGTGGGGATAGAAAGGGAAGGACCCCCCCAACTCTCTATAATTCGCCGGAGCTGGCAGGGATCAAAACAGGCGAAAGGGAAAAAACAAAGCAAGCGGTGCGTTTAAAATGCCTGCCTGCTATTATACTGAGAAACTATTCACCCACAGTACAGCTGATGAGCGGGGATGGGGGAGAAAGAAAAAACCACCACCCCACACACACTCCCTAACACGCCAGGGGTGGCATCTGGGAGCAGAACAGATGAGGGTAACACGCAACGAGACAGTCAGGAAAACCACCACAAATCAGCACCGTTTCTGCAACAGCCAAGCTGTGTCCCCACGATGGAACGAAGCAAACGCAGGAGCGAAGCAAGCCAACGAGGGGAGCCAAAGCAAGCCAATGAAGGAGCCAAACTGCAAGCGTGCCACAAGGCAAAAAGGCAAGCCTATCAGGGAGGAGCGGTATTATATACCCGCAAATCTCTGTAATTCAATTGGTCTATACCCACCACCTGACCCCTTTGAAACCTTCGAGAAGCTTCACGAGTCTTCTGCTACATGGGGTGGTGGCAAACACGCCCCCTTGCAAAGCAGGAATGCCATTATCAAGAACAAATCCTGCCAGAATAATCTTGGCTCATTTTTTTTATTGGGTAACCTCCCTGGTAGACTGTGGGAATGCTGTGGACATAATATATCTCTACTTCAGCAAAGCTTTTGACAAAGTGCCCCATGATATTCTGATTAACAAACTAGCTAAATTTGGACTAGGTGTAAAAACGATTAGATGGAACCACAGTTGGCTCCAGAATCGTACTCAAAGAGTGCTTATCAATGGTTCCTTCTCAAAGTGGGGGTAGGAAATGAGCTGGATACTGCAGGGCTCTCCTGAGCTCATTGCTTTTCAACATTTTTATTAATGTCTTGGATGAGGAGGTGCAAGGAATGCTTATCAAATTATCAGATGATACAAAATTAGAATGGATAGTAATACCATGGAAGACAGAAAAAAAATTCAAAGATTTCTTGATAGGCTGGAGGATTGGGGTAGAAACAACAAAATGAAATAACAGGGATAAATGCAAAGTTCTACACCTAGGAAAAAGAAACCAAATGCACAGTTATAAGATGGGGGATACTTGGCTCAGTGAGAAGGATCTTGGGATTGTTGTTGATCACAAGCTCAATATGAGCCAACAGTATGATGTGGCTACAGAAAAGGTAAGTGCTGTTTTAGGCTGCATTAACAGAAGTATAGTTTCCAAATTGTGTGAAGTATTGGTTCCCCTCTATTTGGCACTGGTTAGGCCCCATCTTGAGTACTGCATCCAGTTCTGGACACCACACTTTAAGAAGAATGCAGACAAACTGGAATGAGTTCAGAGGAGGGCAACAAAGATAATCAGGGGACTGGAAACAAAGCCCTATGAGGAGAGACTGAAAGAACTGGGCATGTTTAGCCCTGAGAAGAGAAGACTAAGGGGAGATATGATATCACTTTTTATATTCACTTGAAAGGTCATGCAGAGGAGGGACAGGATCTCTTCTCGATTGTCCCAGAGCGCAGGACATGGAATGATAGGTTCAAGTTTCAGGAAACCAGATTTCAACTGAACATCAGGAAAAACTTCCTAACTGTTAGAGCGGTACAACAATGGAACCAATTTCCTAGGGATGTGGTGGGTTTTCCAACACTGGAGGCATTCAGGAGGCAGCTGGACAGCCGCCTGTCAGGTATGCTTTAAGTTGTATTCCTGCACTGAGCAGGGCATTTGACTCGATGGCCTTATAGCCCCCCTTCTAATTCTATCCTTCTATGATTCTAAATGCCTATGAATAAATAAATGTGCGTCAGTAAGTATGTGTTAGTGCTGAGTTGCAATGCTATGTGCTTTTATTGTTTCAATTTAAAGATGCATTATATTGCTTCATGTGTTAAGTTTTTTAAATAGCTTTATGCTAATGAGCATAAGCCATCTTGAGGGGCTTACTGGGAAGAAAGACACACACACACACACTCACACAGGTCAGAAGCATCCCAAAGCCTGAGATTTCTGGGGTGGGCCCTAGTGATGTCATGGGACAGGACCTAGTGATGTCATTAACCATGATACATTAAGCATCAACCACAGTTGCTTGGAGCATACCATTCAAACAAAAAAAATCTGATTGGAAAATAAGACAGAAATCTTAGCTAAAAGAGGGTGTTCCCAGGTCCAGCTGAATCAAAAGGTTGATTGCTTCTCTTCAGGAGCCTGGGTAGGAAACATTCATTATAGCCTACTTGCTTCTGGCAAGAAGAGTTTAATTGCCCTCAGGCCTGTCCAGTCACCAGAAGGCCACTGAAGGAAACCTAGTGTTGTGGAGATATTAGATGGAAGCACTCAGGAGTAAAGATGGATTCCCCCAAAGGCTGCAATTCTAAACACACTTTCTAAGGAACTAAGCCCCATAGAACTCAATAGGGCTTACCTCTGAGTAGATATGGTTTGGATTGTGCTATTGGTAAGGCTTGACCAGGAATCCTCTGCAAAGATATCCATAACCAAGTAGCGTTGACAACCCTCCACCTGGAATGCCCTGCCATTATTTTTAACATGGCTGCTCCAAACTTCTTTACAGACTTGACCCTTCACTTCAGAGAGAGGTTTGAGAAATGTGTAAGCATTAAGATTCTCAACACTTTCCTGCCTACCCTGTGGGCTGCTATAAACTCACTTTGACAGCCGACCGAATTCCAGTGAGTAATAATTGACAGAGAGAAAACGTACATGCTTTGGGCTACCTTCACAGGTGGTAGCTTGGGAACAGCAGGAATTGAAGCCACACTTTCCAGTATGTGATTTATCTTTTACCATTATTGGGCAAGAAACAAACAGTTACACAGCCAACAAGGTGCAGCATCAGTGGGTTTAAGAGGATTGAACTGAGTGCATGGAAACGTTGTTGCTTCGGATATAAGGGAGTGAGGTCAGAGGTAAATGAAATGCAAATAGAAAAAGAAAAACAGAAGACAGTGATGCTTTCCTAAATGCAATACCATACCAACCACAACAAGATTCCTATAAGCAAGGCAGAAAACTCAACATCCCACAACCAGTCAGGGTGTCTAACCAAAAACCAAAACTAAAAGAATCCTTGTAGCTAGTCAGCCAAGATCACAGATATTCCCATGCAGCACTACCTGACCGGGAGCCTGCAGTTAGTGCAGAATGCTGCGGCACGATTGCTGACATAAGTGAAACCCTATTGGCACATAATATCTTTGCTCTGAAATCTGCACTGGTTGCCAATTTGCTACCAGGTCAAGTTCAATGTTTGCTTTCCATGTTATGGGTGCCATATAGTGCTTCTTCTGCTCTTGTAAGAAAACCATCTTTTAGTTTGGCAGAACCTATGCTTTGGAACTCCCTGCCAATTAACATTAGGCAGGCACCTTCAATGTACTCTTTTCATCACCTAAGTACTAAAAACATTTTTGTTTAGGCAAGCCTTCCCAGTTATGTAGAAGCTATTTTGTTTGTTTTTAACTCATTGTTAGTTTTGTTATTTTGAATGTTTTTATAAATACCTGTCTTTAACTGTTTTTGCCAATAATTTTATTGTTTTACTTGCTTCTGTAAACCACTTTGAGGTTTTTTACATTATAAATGTATATAAATGTAAATAAAATACATAAATAAATTTTTAGAGTCACTGTGGCCCTTGGGTCTCTTTCCTCTTTTATACCAAGTCGGGTCATTTGGTACTATCTAGCTCAGTACTGATGACATGGACTAGCATTGGCTCTCCAGGATTCCAGGCAATAGTCTCTTTCAGAGATTGAATTTTGGACCTTCACATGCAAAGCATGTGCCTTACCACTGAGCTTCATCCCTGTTTTAAAAAGTAGCTTTTAAAATTGTTCTTTTCAATTCACTAATGAATGCACAGCATACTAGGGCAGATCCAAACCATGCATTTAAAGCATATTCAACATATATTTTAAGCACATGAATCCCACCACAGGATTATGGGAACTGTAGTTTGTTAAGAGTGGTGGAAACTATAACTGTGAGGGGGAAACTACACTTCTCAGAATTCTTTGGGGGAAGTCATGAGATATAAATTCAAGTTGTAAGTGCTTTAAATGTATTGTGTGGGTGTACTTCATAAACTTTGCCTGCAGGAAAAGCATTTTAATTATTTTTAAAAAATGGAAATCAGCTACAAAGTTTACTGGGTGACCATGGGCTACCCACTACCTCTCAGTCTAATCTTCCCCTCAGGATGAAAGCAACAGATGGGGACCATGACCACCCCAAGGAAGAAAGGCACACTTAAAATGTAATAATGTACAATCATTGTGTAAAATCAGATACTTATCAAGACACAGTATGAAGAAATATTTACATAAGTACGACTGTCAAAGATGTTTATTATTTACACAACCTATAAAGATATTTATAGTGCAATCTTATGCATGTTTACTCAGACACAAGTCTCAATGTATTCAGTGGGGCTTACTCAAACAGGGAAGCGTGCACAGGACTGCAACCTCAAGTGATAAGGAACTTCACTTACCCAACTCTACATTTAGAATCATGCCCCTTCAAGCTGTTTTACCACTGTTTTATGGTTATTGGATTTTATTTATTTCTTGTTGTGAGCTGCCTTGGTTTCAAATTGGCAACCCTACCTCACAGAGTTGTTGGAAAGACTCAATATACACTGGAGATATAAATATACACTGGAGATATAAATATACACATGCCCCATATAATAGTTTATTGTGAAAAACAGTTGGTCATTGCAGAATTTTTTTTTTAAATCAGTATTAGTTTCTTATGAAACAAAAGCAGTCAAACCTAACTAAGCCCTCCCTAATCGCTTAAAAAAATTGGATTGGGCAGGGGGGAGAGAAAGATTTACAACATAATCCTATGTACACTCAAAAATTCCATTGAATACAGCACAATCCTAACCATGTCTACTCAAAGATAAGTCCTATTAAATTCAACGGGTGTACTCCCAGGTATGTGGAATTAGCATTACAGCTTTAGTCCCAGAAAAGTGAGTATAGGAGTAAAGTTTCATATTGGGAAGGTTTTCAAAACAGGATATGTATAAGACAAAAAAGCTGCCCTCTTCAACACCGCAAGAAAATTTAAACTTGTTTGACTCCTTATGATTAGAAAAGTAAAACACATTGTAATGACATCATAAGATGCATGTACACTTTTATTATAATCATAATACCCAGAGCTTGGAAGTAACTCATTAGAAATAACGAGTTACTTGTAATTTATTACTTTTTTGAATAACGTGTGGGTAACTTCGTTACATTTTGCTTTTAACAGAACGAATGGTAATTTCATTACTTTTCAGCTGCAGCTGTAACGTTTCCGCGCTACATTTGGACGTTACTTAGGGGGGGAAAGCAGGGGAAATCTGCTATTGTGATTGGTGGACTAAAGATGTGCCTCACACTGGGCTTCTGCGCAGCTGGCTCTTCCCTCATGCTTTGTGTTAAGAGGCCACGAGGGAGGAGGTGGAGAGCCAGATGGTGTGGCGTGAAGAGAGAGAGAAAAAATTGTGGATGGTGGTGAAGAAAAGAGTGGGGGGAGAGCCTGAAGGCAAGGATGAAGGAGGAGGAGGCAGCAGCAGCAGGATGGAGGTGAGGAGCTCTGTGTGTGTGTGTGTGTGTGTGTGTTAGGGTTACCAGACCTTTCTGGCTTTCAAGGACTCACTCTGGATGTCACTTGCCCTCCCCCCCACCGCCTGCCTGCTTGCAGATTGGCCTTACCACCCCCTCTCGCTCCCTCCCTCCCTCACAATTCCTCTTCTTCTGCCTCCAGCCGGTTTCCTCCCTTATCTCCATTGCCTCTATTTCCGTCTGCCACCCCTTCTGCCCTATCTCTGTCCCAGCCCTTTGGCAGCGAGCAGCTGGCAAGGTCTGTTTCCTTTCTGCTGCCCTGTCCCGTTTACTACTGTCTGCACCTGTGCTTGAGAGCCTCCCTTCTGCCCCTTCCTCCTCCTCCTCTCCTTCTCCTTCTCCCGCAGCCTTGCCTCTCCCTGCCCACACAGTGGACCAGAGACAACGTGCTAGACACTCTCCCTCTTCACCTGGTCTGCGCTCTCTGCTCTTAGAGCCTCTTGCGCTCCCGCTCATTCTGCTCAGAGATTGGGTGGCGGCAGCCACAGTAGCCGGAGAGCTGCTGGCTCTGCCACCATCTTTATCACTGGGCAGGTGATCTCCCCTCCTGTTCCCTAACTCCGCAAGCAGAAGACACACACAGCACAGCTAGCTCTTGCCTGCCTGTCCGCCCGCCTCATAAATGTGTGTGTGTATGTGTTTTGCTTCACATTGTGTTGCCCACCCAGCCACCCATCCTCCCCCCCTCTCTCTCAGGATGAGCCCTTAATAATCCAAATATAATATATATGTATATATGTAATCTTAATAGGCATGTCTCATTTTGAAAGATTCCAAATCCACAGATACTAAAGAGACAATCAATAGTGCAGTTCCACAATATTCCCTTGCTTTTGAAGTTTCCCCCTAATCAATCCTTCCAGCCTCCATCACCTCAGTACCTGGTTTCAATCCTGTTTCTTTAAGAGTTATGCTGTGCACAAAATTGACAAAACAAACTATGAAAAAGTGGTAATTGATGCTCATCTTTTTGATGCACCACTTACTTGCCCAGCTAAATAAATCCAGAGTGTTTATTCTGTGCCCAAGTAAGAAAGGGGCATTCACCTCTTTCTGCTAGGTGGATATTAATATGTAACAAAATTATAGCTGTTGCAGCCCCAGATCTAATTGTTATGGATCATTTTCAGCAGACCCGGCAAGCCAACTGCTGGGAAGACACATGTTTTAGTGAATGCCTTGTCACACCAACACATCCCACTAGAATAACCTGAAAGGAAACAGAAATGTTTAATACCACTACCTGCAATTATTAATCCTATGTTAAAAAGTAGATATATTGCATACCCTAAGATAAGAAAATATTTTCATTTTCTTTTGCCCAGACAGGAAATGTATGTTTCTGATAGATCTCAGTTTGTAATTAATTTGGGGAAATGCATGTGTGTCTCTCTGTGTGTGCATGCACGTGTGCATGTACACACTTCTGTATGTTACAGATCTGTGTTTTGGGGAGGATCGTACTTTTCAGAGTTGAGAAAAATGTAGGAGAACAAAACTGGAAAGTCAATAAGGAATTACATAAATACCGTAGAAGGAGCCAGTTACAAGCCCCATCACCTCCTGTGAGAAAAGTTGTTCACAGAACATAATTTCCCAGTGAAAAGTAGTTGTTCTCCATCTGATACCTACTCCCTCCAGTTAGATAATCTAAACTTCATGGTATTTACTGAAGAGTTTCTTGGATGATACTTCCACTGGTTCCAAAATATAATAAGTTATCCTTGCTTTATTTGGGGACCTTCCTGCTCATTCTGCTGCGTGGAGCCATGGACCTTGTCCCTGACATCTGCCCCTGACAAGACCACTCAGTCCCCTTTCTCCAGGCTGGATCTTTTTCGGCCATACAGGGAAGGGTAGCAACAGAAGATGGCTGGGTGAGTGCGAGCCGCATTGAGAGTGGGCTGTGCAGATGACACCAAACTGGGTAGGACAGCCAATACTTTAGAAGATAGAAACAAGATTCAGGATGATCTGGACAGGATAGACAATTGGCTCAAAACTAACAAAATGAATCAAGTTCTGCGGTTAGGCAGGAAAAACTAGATGGACAAATACAGGATGAGTTTTACAGCAGTACATGTGAAAAAGGATTGAGAGGTTTAATAGACTACAAGCTAAACATGAGTCAGCAATGCAACACAATGGCTAAAAAGGCTAATGAAATTCTAGGTTGTATCAACAGAATAATAATATCCAGATCACAAGAAGAAACGGTACCAACCTATTCTCACCTGGAGTACTGTGTCCAGTTCTGAGTGCCACAGTTTAAGAAGATAATGACAGCCAGTGTGGTGTAGTGGTTAGAGTGTTGGACTACAACCTGGAAGACCAGGGTTCGAATCCCCACACAGCCATGAAGCTCATTGAGTGATGTTGGGCCAGTCACTGCCTCTCAGCCTCAGACGAAGGCAATGGTAAACCCCCTCTGAACACCGCTTACCATGAAAACTCTATTCATAGGGTCGCCATAAGTCAGGATCGACTTGGAGGCAGTCCATTTCCATTTTCCAAATTATAGGTAACCAATGTGGTGCCCTCTAGATGTTGTTGAGTACAGCTCCCATCAGCCCCAACCAGCATGACCAATGCTCAATGATGATGGGAGATGTCATAGAAATCACTTGGAAGGCACCATGTTGACTGTCCCTGGTCTAAATAACATACTCATGCTACATGGTGAACAATGCATTTAATTTTTAAAAGATGTATGGATCACACAGTGAAGCTGAATGTTGCAGGTGGAAGCTGAATGCATATAGACCACATGAACAGTTGTCACTTTAAAGGAGATGATGTACAGAAAGCAGCACATCCCTCTCCATCTCTAGGTTTGAGTTCTGTAGAGAGAAGGGAATGGATGAGGATCCCTCTGTGCAACACTTCTTTTTAAAAAGCAGGGGCCCCTTTAAAGGAGGCAATGATCAGCAGGGTTTGTGGTATGCTTCTCCCCTCTGTTGGCAAATGATAGCTTTTGTGCCAAAAATCCACTTTCATAAAAAAAATTGGTGCAGCACTCACTACTATTCTATAAGCGCTTTCTTAACCTCAATATAAAGTATGATAAGGGTTTATAAGGTACCTTGTTCTAGACACAAGCTTATAGAATAGAATGTTGTGGCGTATACGAGAACAAAATGAGTACAATGAGTTTAAAAAACTGGATGGTGGTGGTGAAGAATGGAGAGGAGGGAAAAAGGAGCCAGAGGGCAAGAACATGGATAAAGAAGGAGAAGGTGGCAGCAGCAGCAGAATGGAGATAAAGAACTGTGGAGGTGAAAGATGACAACATGTGTGTGTGTGTGTGTGTGTGTGTGTGTGTGTGTGTGTGTGTGTGCGTGTGAGAGAGAGAGAGAGAGAGAGAGAGAGAGAGAATACTGTGTTTGCGCTTGGCACACAAAGTGGTCTCCACCATCCTCTCTGGCTACTGTGCTGCATTTGCAGTATTTTAACTTTTTGCATCTCAGAGGAAAATGTTTGCTTGGGTGAGTGTCCCTTAGTTGGCGGCACACCAAGGTAGGGTCCAGGAGGTGGTTAAGTAAGAGAGATTATGCTTGCTGGCTGAGTGGGGGCCAGTTGCACTTGGTTTGACATGCAAAGATCTGAGTAGTGGCCTTTGCCTCCCTCCCCACCTCCCTTACCAGAGGAGAGACCACCATTGCTATCTTACGGATAAAAATAATTATTCTACTACCTCTGGATGTGTGTGTTCATTTTTATTTATTTATTATTTAATTTGTATCCCGCCCTTCCTCCCAACAGGAGCCCAGGGCGGCAAACAAAGCACTAAAAACACTTTAAAACATCATAAAAACAGGTCTTAAAATACATAAAAACAAAACAGCGTTAAAAACATTTTTTAAAAAAAACTTTAAGAAAGGGTTAAAAACATTATTAGAAAACATTTTTAATGTTCTTTTAGGTTACTTAGATGTGCAGCAGCCAAGGCCAGCACCTTGTAGGCATTTTTTTAAAAAAGTAACTGAAATGTTATTATAGTGATTACTTTTGAGAAAAAGTAAAGTAATCTGTTACTTTCAGAGCAATTGTAATTGTAATGGTAATTACTACTTTTTTGGGCCATGTAATTGTAACTATAATTTATTACTTTTAAAAAGTAATCTTCCAAGCTCTGTGCATACCTACCAAGATCCTACTGTGATCATCTCCTGCTCAATTCTTGTGCAGTATGTATACAGAGAAAGTGGCACTTTTGCTGCTGCTGCAAGCTATAAACTTATTCAACTCATAATGTGCAAATAAGCAGGAAAAGGAAGCTATTTTCAGGACTTGCAATGGGTTCTAAGTATTGCCTGGAAGTCAACAAATCCCTCGTCAATCACAACCCTGACTTCACTTATTAGGTAAAAACCTGAAAGGGCGGGAATTCAAGCAGCTGGCTATTAACTCATTTAACAATAGTTGTGGGGGGGGCTGACTAACATTTTGATGTATATCTCTTGAACCAGACCTAATTTTAAAAAAAATGAAAGCTAAGAGTCGGAGATTTGGGGTGATTTACCTGGAAAGCTGGAGAGTACCCCCCAAAAATATTCTCCCAATGAAAACTGGAGACTTGGCAACTCTACACTCACAGTCTACTAGAAGTCGGTTTCATTGAGTAAAAAACGTTGAGAGAATTAAAAAATAATGTGATTTTAGCTGTATATTTATGTGAATTGGGCACCTATTCAAATTGTATTATATCCACCCAGAATAGTGAATTATAAATTGTAATAAAACCAATTATTCAAGGTAAAGCAGAGAGGAAGGGGGCACATACAAAGAGAGTCTAGGCAGCAATTCTAAATAGCAGTATTCCATAGTGGTAAAAAATACAGTAAGCTAAATAATTGACACTTTGCTGCCCTTCAGTGGCATCCCAAATCTGCCACCTGAAGTGGGTAACCTCACTCTGCCCAATGTCTGAGCTGGCCTTGCATGCACACGTGAAAGAATAATTTTCCAGATATTAAATTGTGTTTTTCACCACATTATTATGGTTCCCCCCAGCCTGGAGAACTTGGTGCTACACCTTTGAATAAGAGCACGTTGTTTTGTCAGCTGAGCTCTCTGATTAGTGCATTGTGTTTTGTGAGACTAAAAGAGAGAGAGAGAGAAAGAGAGAGAAATAACCCCAAATTATCAAAGCTCTGATACAATGATAAATTATATAATACAGAACTGTGAAGTTTACCAGTAATTGTGAGTGCGCCCCAGCTGACAAACATCCCCTTTATCAGAGCTTGCCACATAAGGCCTCATTTAAATATCTCTGCATAATTTGACATCTGAAAGGTTTCAGCCAGCTGCTTACACATTTTTCTGTTACGTCAAGAATTCAGACAGCTTATCTTCATAGGAGTTGGGAAGAAGTTAGGGAAGTTATTTCCCTCTTCTCTTTATACTATTATAATTATCTCAGGGTGATGTAGCACAGAACCTGCCATTTAAGTCTTTGCTCCGCACGTGCTCAGACACTATAAAACACAGTCCTTTAAAGACTGGTTCAGCTTCCACAGATGTGTTATTATTATGGGCTGCTTAGCCTCTTAATCACCATGAAATTAGAAGCAGCATCTTTAAATTGTTCTAATGCACAATTTGGAGTGAAGAGGGAATGACAATATGTGGTTTCCACCCTCTGACTTAGGTTTTTTTAAAAAAAATATTAATGTAATGAAATGCTTCTTGCAAATGTCAGTGGGCTTTGGACAACAAAGCAGATTGGCCTTTTGGTCCATTCCATATTGATGGTCATATGACTTGCAAACATGGGTGTTTTGATCAATGATTTTACTCTGCTTTTGTCTTGTAGCGTTTTCTAAGAAAAAACAAAATTTCTGTTGGTGCTCTACATGAATTTCTATGTTGTTATGAATGGATTGTCTCTACTTTTAGCATAAAATCCCTACTCGGTTGTTTACGTGAATGTGTGTGGACTAAAAGTGGGGATCAGGCAGGGGTATGTATGCAAGCCTCGTCCTAAACACCGCAGCATGTGCTGGTTCCACTTCAGATCTTCCCACATTGAGAAGGGAGGTCTGGACATTCTAACCACATTCAGCTCAGTGTGCTTAGAATCCTCCCTCTGATTTGAAACCCTGCCTTATCAGGGAACCTGATCACAAGAGGAATTTTAAGCACGTTAACTTGAACTTGCTTAGAATCCCTCTTCAGATCTTTCCTCTCAATGGGTGCACAGATGATACATGTGGGGATGTTGGGGGCTACAAGTACTACTGTGATGCTGCAGATGAGCTGAGCCAACCTTATTCTCTATCTAGCCCAGACGTTTGTTTAATAATGCATATCCATTCTTCAGAGCTTTACAAGAATGAATATACACAATTGTCCAGAGTGATACAGTCAATCTTTCATCAACTAAAGATAACCATAGATCTGGTACTTGCTTCTCCTTGTCATCCTTGATGATTTCATTGCAATTTCTGGCTGGAAAGGCTGCATTTTTCTTTTTCATTAAGCCATTTTTCCTGGAGCCAGGAAGGAAAACTTTAAGATGGATTTAATATTTCTGCATATAACATACGTTTCTCTTATGCAGCTTTGCAGCTGACCATTTCATCAGTATTGTCAAGCAATTGCTAGTTTAATTCATGCACTGTAGTTTGTTCTTTCCTTTAGCCCATTTTCTTGATTGATCTATTTTAAAAGTATTTTCAGACTGTTTGTACAAGCTCATCTGTAATTGCTGACCGTGATCTATATTTGTCATTCATATTCATTGCTGCTACTCTTATGAGTTGCTTCATTTCTCCCCAACCAAATCACTTTTCATTCTTCACAGTCTATCTATCCAATTTATCAACACACATATTTTCTTGCCATTCAAGATGATCTTCTTGAAGTCATAACTTTTGTTTTGTTTTGTTTTGGTGATAACTAGCTTGCCGCTTTGATTTTAAAAATTACTATTTGTCAGATTTAATCACAGTGCTGTCATTTGATTGAGTGCCCCAGCAACATCTTTTCTTTCTCTGCTGTTCCCTCCATCTTTAACCATCAAGGCTAAGAAGAATACTCTACTTCTCTCTGAGATTGTTGAGAAAGAAGGAGAAACTACCTTTCACCGTTGACTGTATCCTCTAACCCCAGTGGAGTCTGGTCCGTGAGGGCAACCAGAGCTCAGCCCTACCAAGCGGAACACTGAGCAAAACTTTTTTAAAGCTTTTCCCAAAATCTCAACGCCATTCTCTTTCCTCCCCTACACATTCTTCCATTATCCATGTCAGTTTCAGGATCCTGCCACCTGGAGACATTTCTGTCAATGTGCACTTCTCTGGCCAAGCAGCTGCCTGCATCTCTTAGCCAATCTCACTCCAAAGGCACACGCTCTGCCACAGCTCAAAATGTGCTCACGTTTCAGAGATGTGAAAGTCGTGGCTCTTGAGGGAGGAACATTTGAGGGTCAGAATTCCTGGAAGCAGATAATTTCCTCTCAACTTGGAAACGTGTTCCCCCAATCCCAGAAGTGTGGGGGGTTGCGGAGTTTGCTCTGTGACGATGGGAATGTGACGCTGTACACCGCCCTGGGAGCTTATTGCTATAGGGCGGTCTAAAAATGTAATAAAATAAATAAATAAAATAAATATTTGATAGCTGATGCATGTGGTGATCATTAACCAAACTGATTATTTATTTGCCAGTTTGAAAATGTCCGGTGGTATTTCTTTTAAGACTTATATATTTCTATCATCTTATTTTATAATTCCATCACTTGGACTGAAGCAATTGATTTTATGTCCTCCTGGTGGCAACAAGGGCAGAGTAGGATGCTGGGCATTGAAGCTAGATGTACTCCATTAGGAAATACAAACCATCCCTTTGGGGATTTGGTGAAGAAGGGCAGGGAAATGAAAAGAGGAATCTTCAATAGGTGGCAGGAGAAAAAGGTTATTGTGTTAAGCCCAATGGCTTGGATTGTAGGCATACCTCCCATAAACAGAAGATCTTTTTCTGCTTATGGAATAATTTCAATGTAGCAGAGGATGCTGGTGGTGGAAGGGGAAGCCACTTTGAAAATCCTACTTCTGCTGCAGCCTCCTCCCTCTGTTATAGAGGGTCTCCAAACCCTCTGGAAAAGATTGGGAAGCATGAGGGGCTGCAAGGGAAAGAGGTGTGTAGCTGTGGCAAAGGAATCCCCTGCGCTTTTGTATCAATGAGTGTGCATGCTCCTGATCTACAAAACTGAAACTTGACTGGTCATCCATCCCTGTTTTGGAAAAAAAATAATAATAGCAAACTGGCCTACGGTTCCAAGGCCCTCCCTCAGAAATGGCGCTTACACTTTAAAGTGCATTAAACCACAGAACATGCCTGCAGCCACTGTATCCTGCATTCATTTCCTCCAGCAGGTCTCTTACCTGTTTTCTTCTCCCACCTGCAGACGTCAGTAAGGCTCTAATTCTGCTCTACAGCATCTGTGGAAGTGGGGGACAGTAAGTAAGAGAACTAGAGATGGAATGATGGGAGGCTCAGCAGCTGGACTCTCACTCAATGCATGTTAAAGGGATAATAAGTATTGCCTGTGAGGAAGATCTGACAACCCTATTTTCCTTGATGATGATGATGATGAAGAAGAAGAAGAAGAAGAAGAAGAAGAAGAACTACAGCTGTCATAATCCCTGACCATTGACCATGGAAGATGGAGCCCAATAGGTTCCTCATCCCTTCCCTGTAGAAACATTACACTATCAGTATATAAGGACTGCAGTCCTAGCACACTGAAGTGCACTGAATTGTGCAATGGGTGCTTTATGCAATGGGTCAGCCTGAGAAGGATGGGGTGTGAATCAAATAAATAAAATCAAAATTTTATCCTTTTTAAAAAATAAAATCTTTGTTTTAATGTTTTTGAACAAGAAACTGATTTGGAGTTCCATGATTTTGTTGGTGAGGTTATCTAGGTGGCTATCTGCTTTCATCAATACAAAAGGTCTTGTTTTGTTCTCTTTTGATATGAAAATAGAAGCCACAAGGCTCTGGAGAAAAGAGATTCGGAGCTTAATTATATGCCCTTTTCACCCTTGCATCTGGATCCTATTAGCCTGAAAGCAGTAGGGGATTTTATTTTTTTTTGCAATTTCGACCCTCCTACAAACATGTTCTTGACCAAACTGATAACTATCCTCAATTATAGGCTATCCAAGTCTTGAAAGGGATATTTTTCTTCTACAGGATACCCATGAATTAACTTCACATTTATATAAGATGTCCTTGTGATTCTTGGAAGGTTCTAATCAAATCTTAGGTTGTTTTTGTTTTTTAATACATGGCATCTGTGCCTGAACGGGGCTTAAAAAAGTAATGGGATGGTTTTGAAGTAAATGAAATGGTTTCAAAATGTGTGGGCGAGTGGTGGTGGTGGATACATGGGCTGGTTAATCCAAACACAGTTATTAGTCCACCCAGAAAGAGATGAGATGGCATCCCACCCCATCCCACTTGGAGCACTGCTTCACATCTGACCTTCTCTGAACCAGAGCTGATTCCAGGACTCCACAACAACTCTCTTAACATGCAGTTGCCTGAGAAGTGAAAGCACAGGATATTTCTTGGCAAAACTATAGCTTAAAGATAAAAATACATGCTTTGCTTATAGGAAGTCCTAGGATCAATTCCCTGGTATCTCCAGGTGGAGCTGGAAAAGCCTTCTGTGTATGAAACCCCGGAGAGCCACTACAGTGTGGGCAAAACTGAGCTTGATGGACTGACATTCAGTATAAGATAGATTCCAATCAGCTGAACCTTCAACAATTGAGAATAAAATACTGAAAGCAAAGAAATATGGTAGACAATCCAGCAAAAATTATTATTCTGTTAGGTTTCTGCAACAACAAACAACCTGTGAGTTTATTTCCAAAGACATTTTCTCCTTACATAAATCCATACATTTGTCACTTGTTTGGGGCATTTTCCTACAAAAGGGGGCATGTCTTCTTTTTGTAATATGGATATGAATTATTGTTGCATAATGCATGTGCATTATTAGGCACAATAGCCTAATAGCTCTTCAAAAGCATTGGTATCATTCTGCACAATGACCATCTGAATCACTGTTGCACACTATACATGTACCTGCAGCTGATGTAATTGCAAGATAGCCAATGTAACTTGTGAACCTAGCAATCATGATTATGCAGCAATTCCTGTTCTTTTGCTTTTTGTGATGAGTGGCTGAAACTAGTCATGGGAATTGGCGCTGGCCAAATCTGTGATTTTATATTCACATGGTATATTTGTCCACATGAGGCATGCTTGAGGGAGGGGGAAATGCAGTGCAAATCAGCTCTATGCTTCCATGGACATCAACACAGATGTCTCTGATAGGAAAGCATTATTTAATTTGAAGGGAAATGTAATGAATATATGAAAAGAAGTTGCACCACACTTTCAGGAAAAAGGTACAGAGCGGCCCAAGAAGCTCAAATGTTTACTTTAAGGGAGGTTTTATAGTCAAATTGGCTATAACATTAATATGGAGTAGTGAGGTTATAAGACAATACGGTGCCCTCCAGATATTGTGGGACTCCCATGAGCCCCTACCAGCATTGCTAATGTCAAGAATGATGAAAACTGGAGTCCAAGAATGTCTGGAGGACTACAGATTAACCACCCCTGTAGTACAGCAATATTTATATTTCTATCACAGTGTTGTTGTTGTTATGTGCCATCAAGTGGATTACAACTTATGGGAACCCTAGGAATCAGTGACCTCCTACAGCATCTGTCGTGAACCACCCTGTTCAGACCTTGTAAGTTCAGGTCTGTGGCTTTCTTTATGGAATCAATCCATCTCTTGTTTGGTCTTCCTCTTTTTCTACTCCCTTCTGTTTTCCCCAGCATTATTGTCTTTTCTAATGAATCATGTCTTCTCATGATGTGTCCAAAGTATGATAACCTCAGTTTCATCATTTTAGCTTCTAGCGACAGTTCTGGTTTAATTTGTTCTAACACCCAATTATTTGTCTTTTTTGCAGTCCATGGTATGCGCAAAGTTCTTCTCCTACACCACATTTCAAATGACTTGATTTTTCTCTTATCTGCTTTTTTCACTGTCCAAATTTCACATCCATACATAGCGATCGGGAATACCATGGTCTGAATGATCCTGACTTTAGTGTTCAGTGATACATCATTGCATTTGAGGATCTTTTCTAGTTCTCTCATAGTTGCCCTCCCCAGTCCTAGCCTTCTTCTGATTTCTTGACTATTGTCTCCATTTTAGTTAATGACTTTGCTGAGGTATTTTTTTTTCAATTAATTTTTATTCCAATTTTCAAAACCAAAACAATACAAAAAGAAAACAACACAAATCAATAACTAGTACAATACAAAAAAAAGAAATATATATATATATATATATAAAAAAGAAAGAATATTGACTTCCGATTTGTCATAGTTCAGCTATAAATCTATAATATATAACAAACCTATCTCTTAATAGATTATAAAATCACCTTCCTCCAGCAGTTATCTTAGTTGGTTTCAAATCTCATTAACATCATATCATTTTAATCTTCCACAAAAAGTCAAAGAGAAGTTTCCAATCCTTGAGATATATGTCAATCAATTTTTTTTCTAAATAAACATGCCAATTAATCCAACTCATCAAATCTACTAAGTCCAATAATTTTAAATCGCTCTTCTGTCATTATCCATATTGGGTCCATCTTCCATCTTCCATCTTTACGCACCCAAAAATCTTGCTGTCATAGTCATATAATAAAAGTCTGATAGGAATTTCCTCCATCACAGATATTTTCTTGCCATCAAATCCAAACGTATCACTGAAGCATTGCTGCAAAGCCGCATCTCTGTTCCTCTTTTCCACATGATACACTAGTACATCTCTTGAAGGTTTTTCCATTGACACAAAACAGGGATTAATTCTGTTAACTTTCTCCATTTCAAGTTCCATCAAATCCTTCCAGTCCAAGAATTTTCTTGAACCGATAATATCTTTATCTCCAATCTCTTCAATTCCTTCAAGGACAGCGCTGAATTCCAAACTATAATATTTGTCTCCAGGATCCATCACAGCCAGGAAATCCAAATCTTTTTTCATGTCCATAATTAAGCCAATCTCCATAGTTTGAACCTTGCCTTTAATTTCTCTTTCATCCTTTTTTTGTTTTCCAGATCTATCTTTATTCTCCTTTCTCATAGAATCCTGAGTTTCTTTCAGCTCCTGTCTCATTTCGTGAAATTCAATTCTCCACGCTTGTCTATTATTTCTCAGTTCTTGTTTTATTGAGTTAATCCCATTCATTATTTTCTGAAACATGTCTAGAGATAAAGTCCCTTCTTGTACATCCATGATCTTCTTAATTGTCATTCTTAAAACCAAAGGAACAAAACTCCTTCAATTTTCAATGTCCCAAACAGAGAGCAGCTTATTTCTTTAACCAGTTACAAAGGAGTTAATCTTTCCAGCAAACTAACGTCACATGCTAGACAGCCCTTATCTCTTATCTGCCCAGAAGTGTAAGAACGGCTTTAGTTCACAGTGTCGAAATAGCTAGTAGCAGAAAGAATGAGCAGATTCGTCAAAAAAAAAGAAAAAAAGTAGATAAAAAAAAATAGTCCCAGCCAATAAATCAAAAAGATTTCTTATCTCTTTCAATCAGAAATCTCTCATCCGTTTAATCTTTAGAATGCTATTTTCCATGTCAGCTTTTTGCAATAAAAAAAAGATACGCTATTTATATTTTCTTCCCCCTTAGTTCCGTGAATAAAAAAAGGAAAGTCTTACCTCACCTAGGTTATCTCAATTGCTGTTACTTTGACAAATCTCTTTAGCTGTATAGATAAGAAAATGATGAATGTAGACAGGAGGATGTTTGCCTGTTAATCCGTATAAAAAAACGGGTCACTTATCCAGCTGAGCTAGCATAAAAATCCTCGCTCTGTCTGAGCTGCTGGAAGACAGACAATTCTGACGAATTCCAGACTCCAACAATCAAAACAAAGCTATGTAGGAAATCTCACGTTTCTTCTTTAACCGGAAGAAATTATTCCCAGTCAGAAAAGAGCCTTCTGACTGAATTTAAACTGGAAAAGTTTCATCCAAGACGTAGCTCGTCTCAGAGGCTGCACAGGCGTAGGGATCCTCCTGGGAAGTTCCGACTTTGCTGAGGTATTGATAATTCTTGATATGTTCAATCTCCTCATTGTCAACTTTAAAGTTACATAAATCTTCTGTTGTCATTACTTTAGTCTTCTTGATGTTCAGCTGTAGTCCTGCTTTTGTGCTTTCCTCTTTAACTTTTATCAGCATTCATTTCAAATCATTACTGGTTTCTGCTAGTAGTATGGTATTGTCTGCATATCTTAAATTATTGATATTTCTCCCTCCAGTTTTCACACCTTCTTCATCTTGTCCAATCCCGCTTTCCATATGATATGTTCTGCATATAGATTAAACAAATACGGTGATAAAATACACCCCAGTCTCACATCCTTTCCGATTGGGAACCAATCAGTTTCTCCATATTCTGTCCTTACAGTAGCCTCTTGTCCAGAGTATAGGTTGTGCATCAGGACAATCAGATGCTGTGACACCCCCATTTCTTTTAAAGCATTCCATAGTTTTTCATGATCTACACAATCAAAGGCTTTGCTGTAATCTATAAAACACAGGGTGATTTAATTCTGAAATTCATTGGTCCGTTCCATTATCCAACATATGTTTGCAATATGATCTCTGGTGCTCTTCCCTTTCTAAATCCAGCTTGGACATATGGCATTTCTCGCTCCATATATGGTAAGAGCCTTTGTTGTAGAATCTTGATCATTACTTTACTTGCATGGGATATTAAGGCAATAGTTCGATAATTACTGCATTCCCTGGGATCCCCTTTCTTTGGAATTGTGATGTATATTGAACTCTTCCAGTCTGTGGGCCATTGTTTAGTTTTCCATATTTCTTGACAGCTTTTTGTCAAAATTTGGACAGATTCAGTCTCAGTAGCTTGTAGCAACTCTATTGGCATGACATCTGACTCAGATTTCCTCCAGACATTGTCTTCTTAGTGATCTCAGTGAAGTTCAACACATGGACAGAGATGACATCTTGCCTTTCTCCAAGTTTCAGCTTTGGAGATTGGAAGGGTCTTGTCCCTGACAACACTTTGAAGACTCTCTGAAACCTGAATCCCTCTGAAATTCATCATATTATCATGGTCAGAGCATCCTCAGATATTCTGGTATTTGTGAGCTTCGGACAATCTGGACCTGTCCCTGAGACAACATGTAGGTGTTCTTGGCATGAGTTCAGAGCATAAGAGGCAGGAAAGGAGATGGAAGAAAATCATTTAAGTGAGCTGATGTGGTTCAGGTACCCAAGGATGACAGAGCTGGAAAAATGAAAGTCATGATAATGAATAGATTGAGTTATTGAAGAAAGAGAGCTAAGGGAGGCAATGCCACAGAAAGCATTAGAGGTAAGGAAACTTGACAACACAATCATGTGCATGCATACAGTATTTAGTGAGGCTTATGCCCAATTGAGGTTATATAGGAGAGCAGCTTGAAAAATAGCTTGATATGAATCATGGCAGTTGGATGAAGTGACTTCAGGGCCAATTGGTGCAGGGGGGGGAACAATAGGGCCATTTAGCCTGGGCCTCAATCTCAAAAGAGGGGCTTGAATGTAGATGCTTGTTGATTTTTTTGGCCTTTGATAAGTTTTGAAACTTGTATGTACATTGGACCAAAATGTGATACCCTCTCTCAGCTTAGAGCTCCAAATATAAGCAAATAGGAGGTATGATTTGATGAAAGACATGTTTTTTGTTAACTGATATAGATTTTGTCATATTAAAGAGTTTAAAATGTTCATAAATATTAATACAGTAAAATATCCTGGTTCTGACAGTACAAGATCAGACCATGATGAATTTGTTCTTACAGATCAGCTGAATATATAAGCAAACTACTCTTTTTGCAGGGTGCCTTATTTTGTTTTCGTGTGCCATCATTTAAATTTTTGGGTAAGGCTAGGGCCTCAAAAGCTGTAAGTGGCCCAGGCCTCTCTCAACTTCTGAGAGGGCCTGAGTGACCTTAAACTGAAAAGCAGAACTTTTAGAAATACTACATTCCAGAAAACTAGCTAAATGACTGAAAAACTGTAAGGCATGTCTTGTCCTCATGTACAGACTGCTATCTGGTGCCAAGATGAAGTTCAAGAATGTTATCTCAAAGAGAACTAGCTGCAGCCCACATCTTGCTTATCTTATCAAAACAGTGACAACTGAAACTGGCTCCATATCTTGTTCAGAAGTACATCATTGTATCATCAGCAAGAGATAAGATCAGGGTAATCTCCAAGAGCTGTAAATTGGGAAGGTTAGAAAAAAATATCATTAAGAAGGGAAGACTCCAGGATCACAAGGACACACATACTACCTTCAACTAGATTAAGAACACAAAGCACACACAAGTCTGTGTAGTGCAGATACATTTTTTTCTTATGGTACTTCACCTATCCCCTAGAAATTGTGTAGTTTAAAAATATTTACGACACATTTTATTACCGGCATGTAAATAATTATTTAACAGTGTGGTGTAATTTATATAGGATGTTCTTCCAAAGAGCACTTGGAGGAGAATAAATCTATCATACTTTTAAGCAGATCTTTCAGATTGCACAAGTCATCAGAATTTTGTTTCAGAGGAAGGTACTTTTTAAAGAACTGCATCCTTGAAATACAGAATTTCCTGTTAATATAAGATTTAGTTTTACCCTGGATTTATTTCTTGTAGGCTTGTTCCACCTGCTTATAGTGATATCTATTGACAAGTCCAAAAGCATTTTGAATAAAAGGCAACAAACATTGAAAACAATCTGAGGAACACATGAACATCTTTTACTGCCAATTATACCAGATCAGACCACTGGCCCATGTACTCAGCATTATCGTGATTGACTCACTGTGGCTCTCCAGGGTTTCAGACAGGATGTCTTTCCCAGTCCTACATGGAGATACCAGGGATCAAACCTAGGACCATCTGCGTGGAAAGCAGATACTCTCCCACTGAGCTATGGTCCTTACCATTCTGTTCTATTTTATCTTTGAATTTCAGGATCAGAATGAGGGTCAAGTTAGACATTGCTGCACATGTGTGACTGCTGCCAAAAACAACAGCTGTGTATTCGGATTCTCCTTTCCCTACAGAAACGTCAATTACAACTTGAATGAAAAGGATGATCAACCCTCTCCCCCCTTGAAAATTTCTGTAGTAGGTTAGTGAAATTCAGAGTGTAAGGTGGGTAAAACTCACTGCTGTTGCCAAGCTGAGGCTACTATTATCTCAGTGAAGACCCCATCAGAACTGCTCCACATTGCAGGGGCTTTTGGGAAAGGAAAATGGCTGCCAGTTGGCAGCCACTGGAAAGAGCTTCAAGTCATGGCAGCAAGTGTCACTGCCCTCTCCAACACACAAACACACATACACATGCCCAAACCCAGAAAAGCTGAATAATGGCTCCTTCAAATTTACTGACCGCAAGGGGGTAGTGAAGGCAGGGGACATTTCTGCATAGCCATAAACATGAGACAAGGGATTAGTTTGGTCTGCTTTTCATGGGGGACTGGCTCGATTCAATGCCCCCAGACTTGCTTGCCAATTAAAATACAACTCCTAGTCAGATTACACACTTCTCTGGATTTTGAGGCACAGTTTCAGTGTACAAATATGCACACACAAATACATGTTTATGTAAAAGATGTATATAAAATGCATATTTTCTGAATGTATGTGCTGAAATGCATTGGAAGGTATTGTTTTTAAACATAAAAGTGTATATTTTACATAAAAAGTAAAATGTGTTTAAAATGTGTTAGTTTAAATGCATACTTTTCACTTGTTCTCTCAACAAATCTGGAGAAAACAGGATGGAATGGGCCTATGACTGAGTGTCAAGCAAGACTGAACAGGTTGAAATTAGGCTGCTCAGTCCTTCCCTGCTTGAGACTTTATTATGATGTGAAGCCTATACTTTACAGTCTCCCAGCTATTCCAATCTATTTCACATGTCTTACACTCTGTTTCCTTTTGCAGCCTCCATTCCCCATGCCCCCCCCTCCACAGGTGAATATCCTGAATCAAGCATGGTACCCAATCCCTAGTATTATCTTCTGGCCATTTCAACTATGTGTAGCAAAACTTTGGCTGACTAGAACCACCTATACCAACTACCTTCTAAGGCTCAATATTACGATATTACTATTACACACTATTGACAAATGCACATGGTGCCTATGCAACTAATTCACATGTTCTTTCACCTTCCTTTGCCTTTTACTTCTTGAAAAAAATGAAATGGACTGCCATCAAGTTGATTCTGACTTATGGCAACCATATGAACAAGGTTTTCATGGTAAATGGTATTCAGAGGGGGTTTACCATTGTCTTCCTCCAAGGCTGAGAGGCAGTGACTGGCCCAAAGTCACCCAGTGAGCTTCATGGTTGTGTGGGGATTTGAACCCTGGTCTCCCAGGTCATAGTCCAACAACCACTACACCACACTGGCTCTCTTTTACTTCTTACCTGTTCTCATTATGTTCATGTAATGTGTTTTTTTTACAATGAATCTTCATTCATAATCTTGAAAATATAATCTTGTTAATTTTCAAAGTCATAATTTGTTTAAAAAACTGTTAATGTCTTTAACTGAAGTTGTCAAAACTGAATTATGGTTCAGGGAAAATGCTAGGTATATTAAATGCCCTTTACAGGTGTAAATGAAAACAGCTGACAATCCAATTGCACGTATTTAGCAGCACATTGTCTAGGACAGTTAAACCTGTGTGGTGAATTATATATGAATTATCCAAGTTAGACCTCATTCTGTAAAATTAAATCTGCTCTTTGCCACATTCAGGTTTTATGGGGGATTGCCCCCCCAATAATGTTTTCTAGGCTACTGCAGATGTTTCAAAATCATTTTAGTGTGACTCAAATAATTGTCCTATAGGAAAGTACTAAGAAGGAGGTAATACTATAGTGTGAGAGTGTGGGGAATGCTGTTCTTAGGATAGTGATCTCCAGACTTCATAGCATCAAATTGTGAAATGCTTTTCACAGTGACTTGTCTTCCAAGGAACCTTAACCCATTCAGGCCATGGGGCTCCTGTGTATTGTAGGGGATTGTAGGAAGTATTCCAGGATGCACACTCAATTCACGCACTGTTCCAGGCCTGTTGGGTTGCATTATATTAGGAGAATTTGCTTGCAAAAATGTCTACATTAGTCAAAGCTACATACAAAAATGTGTTCATTAGGAGAAATTCACACTAAAATGCTAAAGAAATTTCATGAAATCCAAATTGCTGCAGAAATTTGGAGAACTGAATTTAAGATTGGAAAAATGAGAAGCTGAGAGAACCAGAGTTGACAGATCTTCCCATCCTTGGTTCTATCCCACTCCGGCTTTGTCTGGCCCAAACTGCTTATTGCATTGAGCATCGGTTTATATCCAAGTCACTTGTGCGCTGTCATTTTTTAATGGTTAATTATATGCAAAATTATATGCAAAGAAATGCATATGCTAATAATATGTACAAAAGAGTCCACCCCATGTGATATAGTACTATATTTCTGCAGCATAATTTTATAAATATTAATAAGTATTTTAATACAGTTTTATATATGGTTGTATGTTTCTGCTTATGTGTTGGTTTCTTTCAGAATCCTGGAGTTTATAAATGTATAATATCATACCTAAATTAATGTGTAGAATATCCAATAATTCATATTTTAAGCAAAACCTGTTAGGAAAAATAGCTTGCTTCTTGTCAAAATCAAGGAGCAAGATGGGGGGGGGGAAATCAGATAAGCTCAACATTGAGATTTTCAGAAAATTCCATCCCTACCAACTATTGCTGAAGAAAGATCATGCCCTGGGTTATATCCAACATGTAGCTATTAATCCACCATCCATGGGATGATTGGTAATAGGCTAGTGGTGGGCAAACTCATCATCTCAGGCTCAGGATCCGCACATGGCACCACTGGACAGCAGCCTAGAGTCTAGGGCTCATTGCTAACACCTGCTCTGGGCCCTCTTTAAATACTTCTCTAGCACTCTGAGCCAGCACCAGGCAGCTGAGAGTATGCCATGTAAATTCTTCACAATGCCCTGGAGCAATTCTATGTTGGAAGCATCATGAGAAATTAAAATAGAGGCCTTCTGCTTCCCAGTGCTAATTCAGAGTGTCCTGCTGTTGCCTGTTGTTACTGCTGCTGCCAGGTGACCCCCACCCACTAGAATTCACCAATATAGGAGGGTCCTGTGGAGTATATCCCCACAAACCTGTAGCTAGCCTTCATGTTTGTCCAAGGAACTGCTCCTTGTTAACCTCTTTAGGCTGGGTGGTAAGGAGTATGGGAGAGGTGATGAAGGAATTTGCAACACCAGCATTTGTTACCTTCTGTTGAGCTTTAATAGCCCCAAAGATCCACATCACAGCAAAAGTTGCTGTAGAGGGTGCTGAACTTTTGGGCACTGTTCTTTCCGCTTTCACCCATAGAGCTGTAAAGAGCAGCGGTGCCTCAGGATGCTATGACGGTGAGGGGCCCACCCCTCATTGTTTTGCTTTGCTGAGTGTGGGGATGTGTGGTGCTAGTCCAGTGTGACAGCATGGAATGGCTGGGGGAGGGGTTGGTATCTGAGCACTTCCCAGGTGGGAGCTGGGAATGGGTGGTTGATGACTAGGGTGAAAGCTTCATTCCTCAGCTAAAGACATAACTCGACTTTGATACCGATAAGGCCAGCTCCCTTCTCGTGAATGCAGAGGCTTGAGGGTTCTTGCTTTCCTCCTTCCTCCTTATCTATGTAGAGTCCTTGTATGTTGAACATTAGTTCACCTAAGCTCACAGGTTATCAACCGCAGTCGTCAAACACAGGTGGAGAATAGAGGATACCCCCACTCAAGATGTCTTGAGTCTTGGCAGGTACCAGAAATTTTCTATTTGGGAATCAGACTTCAGACAGCAGAATGATCTTTATAATATATGCTATTTATTCATATCTTGCACAGTACAACTATTAAAATGCATTATAGGGACCTTAGAAACAGAAAAATAGGAATGCATATCAGCAAGAAAGAAGTTGGTGGATATCCATTTAACATCCAAGTATAAGACTTTGAAGGCACATCATAGTTAAAGCAGGTTACAATAGATGGACTGAGTTAAACTCTAAGTCATATTACAGAGCCAAAGTTACAAAGTACATGGAAATACGTGTCATGATACATCACCCATCAGATGTCATGGATGGAATAGATGGATGGTTCTCCTGCTTTCTTCAACCCCCACTCCAGCAAGGGTACTGAGTGCAGTAAAAGCTCAACTTTTATCGACTTTCTGATCAAAGAAGATCAGAGAGGTAAAGGGTGTTTCCCATGGTTTTATCAGTTATGCTGTATACAAGCAGCAGCTTTGTATATGGGGACTGCCTGCTAGAAGCAGCACCAGCTGCCTGTCTGTGAGCTGCTTGCTAAAAGCAGCACCAGTCTGCTAGCAACCTGCTGGGGGCAGCAATAAATGCATCTAGAGATAACAACCATACAAGGAGTTCCTTCTTGTGGTTTCGTTGTTGACATTCTTCAAAGCACATTGGTTTACTGCCTAAACTTTCTTATCTCTAGGTACTCTGCTTCATAGTAAAACATTGTTTTGTTCAGAAGAAAGGTCATTCAGAAGCCCATTTTTTTTAAAAGAGAACATTTTTCCTCTATGCAACTTAAGCATTAAAAAGCTATAAGCCAAGCAAATATAAGCAAATGTAAATTATTTCAGCACATTTTAAGCTAATATCTGGGCTGGTTCATTACAACATGCATTAGTGTTGAGTGAACATTCTGAGTTTTTTATTGGGATTGGTGGAATCTAGATTAAATTTGGTTCTCGTGGTGATATGTTGCCAGTGTTGTAGTATAGTCATTTTGTGTATGTAAACAGGGGATTGCTGGGACTGGTAATAACTGAGAATAAGTGTGTGCATGTATAAGTTGGTTGAGATATAAGAGTAGAATCTATGTGGATATTGAGTGGAATCCTATTATATAGATTTTGATGTTTTATATGTTTTATAAACCTTATTATTTAATTTATTTGTACAGTTTCCTTTGTAAATCATTTTGCAATCATTTCTGATAAAACACAGCATATAAATACTTGACATGAATAAATACATAAATATTAATTAAGGGACCCCTAAGTATTAAAGGAACTCCAGAGATCCCTGAAATTTTATTGGTCTGTAACTATAATAAACCACTTGACCTGGCTTGAAAGACAGTTTGAAAACCACAGGTTTGGGAATTATTTCTTTGTACTCTAGAGCAAATTATATTTAAAATAAACGTTAAGACTATAAGTAGAAACTTGCTGGATTAAGCCAAATGCCCATCTAGTCCAAAACCCTGTTCTCACACTGGGCAACCAGATACCTATGGGAGGCCCACAAACAGGACCAGAGTGCAACAGAAATCTCCCCACCTGTAATTCCAAGCATACTCCCTCCAAAAGTGGAGGCAGAACATAGCTATCATGACTAGTTGCCACTGTTAGCCTTATTCTCCATAATTTGCCTAATCCTGTTTTAAAGCAACCACTACATCTTTGCGGGGAACTATACACTGTGTGCCAAAGTATATTCTTTTGTCTGTCCTGAATCTTTCAACATTCAGCTTCATTGGATGGTCCTGAGTTCTGGGATTACTTTCTCCACACCATGCATTATACACCAGTTTGGGGACTTGGATTCAGCTGATCATCAGGACTCAGAAAACACCATGTACAGAGCTATGCAAGCTCCAACAGTCAGCTGATCATAGGGGTTTGTACAGTGCTGCACAAATGCCTTTGGCCCAGCCATATATGATGTCAGTTGTAGGGCAAGTGGGTATGGCTTTGCCAAAACAGCCTCACAGTTTAAGTGAAGAGGCTTTGTGGACTAATTAGGACCACAGGCCTGAGGTTCCCCACCACTGTTACATATCTCTGTCATGTCTGCCTTTATTCACCTCCTTCCCCCCAAATTAAAAAGCCTCAAATGTTGTAACCTTTCCTCATAGGGGAGTTGCCCAAACCCCTTGATCATTTCAGCTGTCCCTTTCTGGACATTTTCCAGCTCTGCAATGTCCTTTCCTGAGGTGAGGCAACAAGAACTGTATACTGTATTCCAAGTTACTTCCACATCTGTTCAAGAGCTGAAAGAAAATATTGCTTTATGCTCTCAAGAACAATATCTAGGAACAAAAAACCTGGACTTTTCCCATGTGATTAAAGCTCTTAATATACTTTGATACTTTCTCCTCACATCTCTGGCCCTGTCTCCTCTTTTACCATCAATTTCACATTTAGAATGCACGCTGTCAAAATTTGATCAAACCTATTACAAAGTGTTAGGAACAAATATTTGAATTAGAGTCAGAGGTGAAGAAAGTGGCAGGCACAATAGAAGAAAAATAGGAAAGAGTGCATTAATATTGAAAGCACACTATTAATTTGGAATAGAATTAAAATGAATTCTGAAATCACAGTTTGGTAGATATTTTATTATACAGATATCTGGGTATGTAACAAAAGAGCTTCTGTTGCAACTTGACCTGTTGCAAGGACAGGAAATCATTCACTCAAGGTACTTGTAACAAGGGATGGACACCCGTGCCCACCAAAAAGGGGACTGAACTTTTAGGTGCATTCCAGGTGAGAATTTCAAAGCTGCTTGTGGGCACTAAGAGTGTCTCCTACAAACTCCACTGCCTCCCCCTTTCCCTGTCACACAAGAACCCACATAACTTGTTTGGAGTTGGAAAAGGGGAGGCATAGATGATAAGGGTAGCAGGCACTTCAACTCCCCAGCAGAGCATTCATTCATTTTTATCAGGGAGGGCTACAAATCATTCTGCAATTCCCAATGGCAACATGACTCCATTGCTGTCAATAGAGGGAGGGAAGATACGTGGAAATAGATGTTCTGCTGGGGAGTTGAGTACCCACTGCCTTTGTTGCTGATGTTTCCCCTTTCCCTTGGCTTAGGTAAGTTGTGAGGGCCTTTGGGGGAGGAGCAGGAGGAAGGTGCTTCAAGTGGACATAAATGCTCATGGTGAATGTCAAGCAGGCCTTCCCCACCGCCTTTCCCCCTTCCCTTTCCCCCTCCCAGTAAGCAACAGTGACCCATCTGCCAGGAAGGCTCTGCCCCACCCAATGAATTGATTCTACGTAGAACTATGGCCTCAGCTTTCAAAATGGTTAATTTTACCATTTAAATGTTAATCTGTATTTAAAAATATATATGATATTATTTTGTTTTGCACAACCATGTGTTTTTCCATTCTTACATTTCATATAATTGAGCATCTAATAGTACGATTTATCTTCCTATATTATATTTTTCCAAGTGTCATGCCCCCGTGAATGCTTAGAGGCAAGAGAGGGCCACAGTGGTGATGGGAGCAGTGGCAGAGAGAGGGGCAGTGGCAGTGGTGGCTGTGAGATAGGTGGTGGTGGTGGCAGTGAGAGAGGCAGCCACAGCAGCAGTGAGAGTGGTGACAGTGAGAGTGGCACTGGTGGAGGTCACACTGGCTGAGAGGTCTGTGCCCTGGACTAGATGGATGGAGGGGAGAACCATGGGGAAAGGGGGAAGAGCTGGTGACCTGGGGGGAGAAGGGCGAACTGGAGACCTGTGGGGGGGGAAGAGGTCTGGCAACCTGTGTGGGGGAAGAAGGTGGAGCACTGTGGGGAGAAGGGGGATCCATGCGGAGAGGAGGGAGTACTGCATCCAATGTGAGAAGGGGGAGCACTGGCGACCCATGGGGGAAGGGGGAAGTTCAGCAACAGTAGGCAGGGTTGGCAAGTGAAGAGAGCTGGGACAGAGCCCCTAGTTAAACATATAAATATTCTAAATCCAAACAAAGAAGAAAATAGAGTGTTCATTATAAAGCATCAAGAGTGGCTGTATACTATATTCAGCATAGTATATAGCTGCCCAATTTCCTTGCTTTTTAAGGTTTGATAGAAATATCTGTTGGTTATAGGTAAGTTCTTAAACCGTAAGTTCTTAAACACTAATATCTATTTGTGAATAGATATATGTTTCATTTTCTAACCAGCACGTCCAAATCCAACCTCCCCCCCCCCCAATTTGGAGCATGAAGATAAATGAATACAGTGTATAAGTAATCTTGACATTTGGATGTGTTCACCTAATATTTACTATATCTAACTCTTTTTTATTCAATAGAAATACAGAGCTACTTTGTTAATAAAATATGTGGGTTCCTTCCTGTAAATTTACATTCACATCCTATTTCAGCTTGTGTTAATTGAGCACACAGTGTTGCAAGCACAGTGCAGCCTGGTAATATGAACTCTAAGAACAGTTTAAACACAGAGGAGTTGAAGAAATGGCATCCTATAAATATTGCTCAGATATCTTAAGTGCCATAGAGCAATGAATTCTTCTGAGAGGAAATGGCATTGGTTTTATTACCAGCTAAACTCTTCATCTGCATAAGGTATGTATACCCAAACATTTTTCTGTTTAATCTGTAACAGAAGGAATGAGTAATCTTAAGGGTAGTTTCAAAAAGTGGTTTCATGACTCATAAAGAAAGGCAGATAGTAGGGCCTTCAAGAGAAAATTGATCTTCATTCAACTAATGGTGTTGGTAGAGCAGCATCAGGATCATGACGACATGGTTCTCAAATGGCTGTGGTGCACAGACCTGGGGCTATATCCAGCTACAGTAAGTCATACTCACCGTAAACCCATTGACATCTTAAGTGAATCATGTCTGTGGGTATGACTAAGTGGTATTCAACCCCTGACCCTTCACTTCACCTGTGCAGTCAGATGAGCCCTAGTAAACCCAGATGCATCATGGCTAATGGGCGATGCAACAACCACCAACTTCCATTTCAGCTCAACACAGTCATGATAGGCAGCCAGAATTTTTCCTGTCTGGTTTCACCACTATCTCATGAATGGGTGTGTGTGTGAGAGAGAGACACACTAATTTTATGGGACTGTTGAATCAGAGCTCCAAAAATAACAACAAAGGCTGTGTCAATGAAAAATGTCTTTGCGGCTCATGGAGAGATAAGATTGCCATAGCCATATTGCCTACTGGCTGGGTTTTACCCACTATGCCATTCAGTGCCCATTTGCACCAATAGCTAGCCTAGATTCCCAGTTTGTACTTAATAATAAAAGTAACTCTCTAGTACAGGAGTGGGGAAACTCAGGTGTTGGGGCCAAATGTGGCTCTCCAGGCCTCTGTGTCTGACCCTCAGAACTCTCCCCAGTCTGCCCCACCTTCTCTCCAGGTCACACCCCTCACTGGCCCCATTTCACATTCCGAGTGTATTTGGCTGGCTGTATTCTTGATCTCTGACAATGTTTCCTGCTTCTCTGGAAGGAGGATAGAGAGGAGTGTAGAAAGTAGCCTACTGTACAAAGGGAAAGTTTGCATTTGTTGTGCCATTCACCTTTGCCCCTTGCCCCACTCACTTGTGGCCTTTGGAGGGTTGCCCTGAAGGGAATACAGCCTCTAGACTGAAAAAGTTCTCCACCCGTGCCCTGGGATACACGGCAAAATATGCAGGCGCTATTCAGCCTAGTCATTTTGTAATAAACTAGCCTGCTCCTGCCTTGCAGTGTTTTTGGACAATGAGTGAAGTCATGAGTGAAGTGCAATGCCAGGTCTGTGGTACAGAAAACATCTTGCATCCATGATACGATCTTGGATGAATCTGCAGACCTGGCATGTATAATGGAGACCTGGTTGGACGAAGCCTCGGCACCTATTCTAGAGGCAATGTGCCCGCCAGGTTTCCGTTATGCACAGCAGCCGAGGGAAGGAAGGCGGGGAGGGGGAGTGGCTGTCATCTATCGGGAGTCTCTGGTCTTTGCCAGGTCTCCTCTCCATGGGACCAAGTTTGTTGACTGCATGTACTGGAGGTTGGGCCCGAAGGGCAGTTTAGGGATCCTGCTCGTGTACCGCCCGCCTCGCTGCACGGCAAAATCCCTGGCCGAGGTGCTAGAGGTGGTCTCGGGTGTTCGTATGATGTCCCCAGAATTGTTGGTGGTGGGTGACTTCAACGTGCACACCGAGACCACTCTCAATGGAGCCCCTCGGGATTTCCTGGAAACCATGACTTCCTGGGAACTGCACCTTAGTAATACTGAGCCCACCCATGTAGCCGGTCATGCTCTCGACCTTGTATTTGTCCTAGGGGAGGAGAAAAGTGCTCTGAAGTTAGGGACTATTACCTCTACCCCTGTGTCATGGTCAGATCACCATCTGGTAAACGTAGACTTCTCAATGCCACACACCCTCTGCAAAGGCACAGGACCTATTAGAATGGTCCGCCCCAGGCGTCTGATGGATCCAGAAGGATTCCTGATTGCGCTAGGGGAATCGGAACCTGCTGAAGGTCACTCAGTCGAAACCTTGGTGATGGACTGGAATACAAAGATCACCAGGACATTAGACCGAGTGGCCCCGAAACGTCCTCTCCACCTGGAAAGATCCCAGACAGCACCATGGTATGCACCACGGTTGCGTGCTCTGAGACAGGAGGTGAGACGACTAGAGCGCCGGTGGCGTAAGTCCCGCTCCGAAGATGCCCGGACACAAGTTAGAGCAGCAGTAGCTGCCTATCATGTGGCAATAAAGGCAACAAAGAAAGATTACTTTGCTGCCTCTATTGCATCAGCAGAATGCTGTCCCAGGAGGTTGTTCCAAGTGGTCCGAAGCCTGGTCGGTCCAGTTGCTCAGGAACCCTTGGAATACTCAAAGGCCTCCTGTGACAATTTAGCAAAGCATTTTGCTGATAAAATTGAACATCTAAGAAGCTCGATTTCGCATACCGTGAATGCAGATAGTGGACCAGAGTTGACCAGTCATAATGTGATCCAATGGGATCGGTTTCGGCCTCTTCTTTCTGAGGATGTGGACAAGGTGCTGTCAACTGTGAAACCTACCACCTGTCTCCTTGATCCATGCCCGTCATGGCTCTTGATGAGCTGTAAAGAGAAATTGGGCGAAGGGATCAAGGTGGTGGTAAATGCATCCTTGAATGAGGGTGTATTGCCATTAGCCATCAAGGAGGCAATTATAAAGCCCATCTTGAAAAAGCCCTCCTTGGATCCCCAAGATTTAAACAACTTCTGCACAATTTCAAATCTACCATTCTTGGGCAAGGTCATTGAGCAAGTGGTGGCCAATCAGCTGTCAGTGCACTTGGATGAAACGGATTATTTAGATCCATACCAATCGGGTTTCAGAACTGGACATGGAACTGAAACAGCCTTGGTCGCTCTGGTGGATGATATGAGGAGGTCATTAGATAGGGGAGAATCCACCTTTCTTGTCCTCCTAGATCTCTCAGCAGCTTTTGATACCGTCGACCACGGTATCTTGCTGGATCGTCTGGAGGGATTAGGAATAGGAGGCACAGTATTAAACTGGTTCCGTTCCTTTCTCTCCGATAGGCACCAGCAGGTGGCATTGGGAGATGCGGTTTCAGACCCTTGGCCCCTCAATTGCGGTGTGCCACAGGGCTCTATCCTTTCTCCCATGCTATTTAACATCTATGTAAAACCGCTGGGAGCTATCATCAGGAGGTTTGGGCTGCAGTGCCACCAATATGCGGATGACACTCAGCTCTACCTCTCATTTAAGTCCTCACCAGAGTCGGCTGTGGAGACCATGTCCAAGTGTCTGGAATCCGTGAGTGGATGGATGGGAAGAAACAGGCTAAAGCTGAATCCTGATAAAACTGAGGTACTGCTCGTGGGAGACAAGGGGGGGTTGGGAAACATCGACCTGGTATTTAATGGGGTAAAATTGCCCCTGAAGGACCAGGTCCACAGCCTCGGGGTGATCCTTGATTCCAAGCTGTCCATGGAGGCTCAGGTTTCATCGGTGTGCCGGGCAGCTTGGGGTCAATTGCGTCTCATACGAAGACTGCAACCCTACCTTCCTGTCCACCAGCTCCCACTCGTAGTACACGCTCTGGTCACCTCTCGTTTAGACTACTGCAATGCGCTCTACGTGGGGTTGCCCTTGAAAACAGTCCGGAAATTACAGCTGGTACAAAATACGGCGGCTCGTCTACTTATGAACACCCGCCGTTATGATCATATTACCCCAGTGCTGTACAATCTACACTGGCTTCCAGTTATTTTCCGGGCTCAATTCAAGGTGTTGGTATTAACCTATAAATCCCTGTACGGTTTCAGCCCAGTATACCTGATGGAGCGCCTCCAACGTCATAAATTGTGCCGCCCTACAAGATCTGCCACTCAGGGCCTCCTCTCAGTCCATCAACTAAAGTGATTGGGTTGGTGAGGACTCGGGAGAGGGCCTTCTCTGTGGCGGCCCCCACGATTTGGAACTCCCTCCCAATAGATCTTCGACATGCCCCTTCCTTATATATATTTCGCCGAGGCCTGAAGACTTGGCTTTTCCATCAGGCCTTTATGAACTTGAGACTTCTAAGGTGAACTAGCTTCAGAATTGTATTACTGACAACTCTACTAAATATTGTAATTTTGCATTGTGCTGTACTGGTTATATTGTTTTTATTGTATCATATTTTACCATGTATTTTATCGTGCTTTATTGTACGCCGCCTAGAGTGGCCATTGGCCAGGTAGGCGGCCTATAAATTAAAGTTTATTATTATTATTATAGCCACTATGACTGGCGTTTAGGGGAGCAGCAAACCACACAGATTTTAACCTCCCCTACAGAGAGAAGCATGTGCAGTGGGAACAGAGAGCGGCCTGCTCCTGTATGGACTGACCTTTTCCTGTTGTTTGCTAATGTGTGTGTAACCAGGGAAAGCTAGTACTGCTCAGCATTACTGTGAGTCCATTCCAAGCTATTAGCTACACCCTCAAGAAGTCCTTGTTTGCTGGGATAGAAACAGTGAAACAGCCAGGAAACTGACCAGTGTGTAATAAAGCAAGTCTGATAAATTCACTGGAACATTTCTACATGAATTAAATGGCTTGGCTTTGTGAATTTGTGATTGAATAATAGTTTCTTGGAAGCCCAATCTGAAAGAGGCCACCAAAGGCCTGGGTTGATCTGAGAGCTTCCACTAGAATGTGAATTCTTCAGACCTCAGATTTAAGGGAATTTTGACAGATTTTGAAGACATGGGGGAGGTGTAGGGGTTGTATTATTGACTGCTGAATAGCACATCAGAGCTATGGATTGTTTTCTTTCTCATTTAGTCTTAATCTCTTCCATCGCTAGGGTTTGGATGCATTACAGTTCAAATGATCAGATCCAAATAAAACTAGACTATGATATTGCACATTAAGAAAGTTCATCCAAAACAATACAAAATAAAATATATTTGTTACAGAGAGTTGGGCTGTAAAGGGGTTAAATTGTCAAAAATGCATATAGATTTGTGTAGGTTTGTTCTGCTCTTTTGTTACACCCAGACCACAACCTTCTTTATTTCCTTCCTTTCCTTCCTCTATTACTGGGCATGTAACAGTACCTGTTGCAACTGGGGTTGACCTTTATTTTACCCTTGCTCAACAATAATAATTCAGTGTCAATTTCACAGTACCAATTTCACCAACAAAGAGAGTGTCTCTGTCAGATAACTATGGATTGCATAGCTTCATGAAATCCATGATCTTTCACTTGCCAGGATAGGGAGAGATGTTTGATTCCTGACCCCTAACTTTGTATCCTCTGCAACAGGTAACATACATGATCTACCTACCTAGGACAAGTTTGGATGTCTTAGTTTAGAGGTTTCATTCTCTATTTCTTTGGTTAAAGTAATCTGGTGTAGCTCAGTCGTCTGATCTGGGTAGAACCACAGAATCTCACCACACATTAGTACCTTAGTCTTTTCAGTCAAGTTGCTACACAATTTGTTAACCATCTGGGGAGTTGTATGGGCAGAGACTGGAAACTGGCAGAGTGGTGATTCAGTACCTCATAAGAACATAAGAACATAAGAAGAGCCTGCTGGATCAGGCCAGTGGCCCATCTAGTCTAGCATCCTGTTCTCACAGTGGCCAACCAGGTGCCTGGGGGAAGCCCACAAGCAGGACCTGAGTGCAAGAACACTCTCCCCTCCTGAGGCTTCCAGCAACTGGTTTTCAGAAGCATGCTGCCTCTGACTAGGGTGGCACAGCACAGCCATCATGGCTAGTAGCCATTGATAGCCCTGTCCTCCATGAATTTGTCTCATCTTCTTTTAAAGCCATCCAAGCTGGTGGCCATTACTGCATCTTGTGGGAGCAAATTCCATAGTTTAACTATGCGCTGAGTAAAGAAGTACTTCCTTTTGTCTGTCCTGAATCTTCCAACAATCTGAATCTTCCGACCTCACTGAGATCTCTTCATTCCTTAATACTTTATAGTCCTACTACTGTTAACTCAGTAGATGGTAGCAGCTAGGGGTTCATTGCAATATTGTTGGGTAGGTTTCATCCTTGCTAGGGCGCTCAATTACTCATTTAATTTGGCTTACCTAGGGACCTTCTGGTGTGCCAAAAGAGAAGTACAGACTTCCAATGGACTCTAGGGTATGTCACACTCTCTCAAACCTTTCAGAAAATACTCAGTCATATATGCAAGAGATTAGATTTCCACAGCTATGGGGCAGCAGCACACAGAATACTGCTGGGTTGCAAACTTGGTAAATCTATGAAATACTCAAGAACGTGTCCTGTTTTTCAAGTTTGTGTTTATCATCCCACTCTTCCACACACCCCTGTACTTGAAAATACAAGATACAAGGAAATTCATTCATCCTTTTTTTTTTGTAGCTCCAGGAGGAAGAGAGGGGAAAATGGCTAACAAATTTCATCGTCATCATCATTTTTTAATTTGTTATGATATTCTTATAGTTATTTGTTGCCTTATACCATGAGGGTGGCTTACATTAATAAAACAAAAATACAAAATACATGCAATCAAAATTAAATATTAGAAGACTGGAGGAAGTATTATTTAGTTCCTTTCTAAATGTAAAGACTTGTTCCAATACTTCTGTATTGAACTATCTACTCTTTTGCAAATATATAAAAATAGACAGGAGGAAGATACTGAATCTCCCCCCCCAAGCCTTCCCATTACATCTATTATTAAGTGTATGCAATATGAGAAAATGAGTGGTCTGGACCACCACAACAAAAGTGACACTAACATTGCACAGTGCTTTCATATCAGGTGTATCTCCTGCTGTCACAACACAAAAACAAGAGACAAAAATCTGAATCTCTGTTTCCTTTCCAGATTTGCATATTTATCTACATGAACACGTGCACTTATAGTCTCCAAGGCACAGTGGAATAATTACTATGTATTTACTGAATAGCTACATGAGTACCAGGCTGCTGGTGGGAAGGATGTAGAAAAGATGCTGAAAACTGGCAGAAATAATACAATTGCAAAGTCAGCCCTTTCCTGCTCAGCAGCGTTTGGGAAGCACATGTACAAAGGCATCAGCTCAGGTTTGGTAATATTGCCGAATAGGTTGTTTTCCTTTATTTCCTTTATCAGCATATGGAACACAGCTATTCTTACTTTAAATCCCAAGGACAGGCCAAGCAGAATCTTGAGGGAGCTATCATAGCACCAGCAGCCCACAACACTAACGTGTTTTTAAAAATGCAGAAAAAAAACACCTGCTAAAATAAAGGGACCTCCTCTAGGGTGCACACCTTAACGTGGTGAGGGGGTTTGAGAGTGCTGAAGAAGCTGAGAGCAATGCCGTCAGGAATCTAGACCAAGAGGCTAGACTCCTAGCAGGAACACCCAAGGCAGAATGGTCAATGCTGAGACACCAGACTAAGATGCATCCAAACTCAGAGGAAGGCAATGGCAAACCACCTCTGAATACCACTGACCACAAAAACCCTATGAACAGAATATCCAAAATGCAACATGAGACAGTGCTGGAAGATGAGACCCCCAGGTCAGATGGAATTCAGCGAGCTACTGAGGAAGAACAAAGGACAAGTATGAGTAGTGCTGTGATTAATGATGCTCTGGGTCAAAGTCGAATGGAAACGCAGAGGCTGATGCACACAGATGCGAAAGGAGAGTCCGGAGTTGTACGACGTACACAATAGGAACATGGAATGTGAGAAGCATGAACCAGGGAAAGTTAGAAATTGTTAAGCAGGAAATGGAATGCATCAACTTTACAATACTTGGCATGAGAGAATTAAAGTGTCCAGGAATGGGACACTTTCAATCAGACAACACAAAATATTTTATTTATTTATTACATTTATATCCCACCTTTCTTTTCATGATAGAAACACAAGGCGGCTTACATATTGTTCCCAGGCGGTGTCCCATTCAGGGATTGACCAGACCTGACCCTGCTTAGCTTCAGCAGGGTGCCAGCCTCATGTGCCTTCAGACCATAGCCTGGGACCATATTTTATGTAGGAAATGAGAAATTAAGAAGAAATGGGATTGCTTTAATAGTGAGAAGTGATGTAGCAAAATCAATCAGGAGCTATAACGCAAGGTATGAGCAAGTCATATCAATGAGATTTAATGGGAAACCTAATAACATAACAATCATCCAAGTCTATGCTCCAATGGCAAATGCAGAAGAAGAAGAATTGGAGAGATTTTATGCAGAAGTACAGGAAGAAATTGATCACACACCAAAGCAAGATGTTCTGATAATCATGGGGGACTGGAATGCAGAAGTAGGGAACATAGAAGAATTAGAAATTGTGGGGAAATGGGAGGAGATAGAAATGAAGCAGGAGACTTATTGAAAACTGTGAAGCCAATAATTTGTTTCTTGCAAACACATTTTTTGAGCAACCAAAAAGACAACTATACACGTGGGCATCATCAAATGGTCAGTACAGGAATCAAATTGATTGTATAATTGGTGGCAGTAGATGGAGAAGTTCCATACTTTCTGTGAAAGCAAGACCAGGAGCAGACTGCGGTACAGATCATGAACTGGTAATATCGAAAATCAGAGTAACGGTGAAGAACAACAAAGGAATCATAATGCCAAAATACAATTTAAATAATATCCTAGAAGAATATAAAGATCAAATAAGGAACAGATTTGAGGCTTTAAACTTAGTGGATAGAGAAACAGAAGAACAATGGAGTGAAGTCAGAGACGTTATCAGGGAAGAATGCAAAAAGACCTCTAGTTAAAAAGGGAGAAAAACCTCAACGGGTGACTGATGAAACACTTAAAACGGTTAAAGAGAGAAGGAAAGCAAAAGCAAAAGAAGACAGAAATAACGTCAGAACCCTAAATGCAATAATACAGTGACTAGTACGTAGGGACAAAGAGAACGATTACAATAGTTATTGTATAGAAATAGAAGAGGACAACAAAAAAGGTAGAACAAGAGCCCTATTCCAAATGATTAGAGAAATTAAAGGGAAATTTAAACCAAGAGTAGAAATGTCAAATAAGGGGAACACACAGACTGACTGAGATAAAATAAATGGAAGATGGAAGTAATACACTGACGAACTCTATAAAAGAGATGCAAGGATGACAGATTCATTCAGGGAGGAACTGTATGATGAAGAACCAGAAAGTTTAGAATGTGAGGTGAAAGCTGCTCTTAAAATACTTGGAAGAAACAAATCACCAGGAACAGATGGCATACCAATAGAGTTGCTACAAGTTACTGAGACTGAATCTGTTCAAATTTTGACAAAGATTTGTCAAGAAATATGGAAAATAAAGCAATGGCCCACAAAGCATTGAATATACATCCCAATTCCAAAGAAAGGGGATTCCAGAGAATGCAGTAATTATCGAACTATTGCCTTAATATCCCATGCAAGTAAAGTAATGCTCAAAATTCTACAAAAAAAGGCTCTTACGATATATGGAGTGAGAAATGCCAGATACCCAAGCTGGATTTAGAAAGGGAAGAGGTACCAGAGATCATATCGCAAACATACATTGGATAATGGAATGGAGCAAGGAATTTAAGAAGGAAATCATTCTGTGCTTTATGGATTATGGCAAAGCCTTTGATTGTGTAGATCATGAAAAACTATAGAATGCTTTAATGGAAGCTTTTAATCAAAGCCTTTGATTGTGTAGATCATGAAAAACTATGGAATGCTTTAAAAGAAATGGGGGTACCACAGCATCTGATTGTCCTGATTCGCAACCTATACTGTGGACAAGAGGCTACTGTAAGGACAGAATATGGAGAAACTGATTGGTTCCCAATCGGAAAGGGTATGAGACGGGTGTATTTTATCACCGTATTTGTTTAATCTATGTGCAGCACATATCATACGGAAAGCAGGATTGGACCAAGATGAAGAAGGTGTGAAAACTGGAGGGAGAAATATCAATAATTTAAGATACGCAGACAATACCATACTACTAGCAGAAACCAGTAATGATTTGAAATGAATGCTGATAAAAGTTAAAGAGGAAAGCACAAAAGCAGGACTACAGCTGAATGTCAAGAAGACTAAAGTAACGACAACAGAAGATTTATGTAACTTTAAAGTTGACAATGAGGACATTGAACTTGTCAAGGATTATCAATACCTTGGCACAGACATATTGCCACATGCATCTCCTGACAGGCACAAGACAAGTTTGAGATTTCAACAGGGCAATGAAGGCATCTGGTGATGAAGAAGTTAAATGGTTTATTCGAGCAAGCTGTTTACATCATTTGCAAGCAATAAAACACCAAAATGAAACCAATGACTAGCTGTTCTCTGCCTCTCTCCCCCCCCCGCCTTTCTTACTCATATCTCACTGGCTGGAAGCCCCACAAACTGCTGCAGCGAGGATCTCTTGTCTGGGAGGGGTTACAACTCCTTCTTTATTCAAGCTGATTTCTCTTCAAGCAGGTGTTGAGGCTGGTGGGGGCTTTCAAGACCCCTGGAGGCTTAATTGGATGTCACTTTGAGGCTTAATCCCCCTGATCTAGGGGTCCTATATTTATACCCAAAAGACCCTCTGGGAGGGGCACCTCATTATCTTCCCAGCATCCAGGTTTCTGGTTTTTCCTTCAGGTGAATTTTGTTTATTTCTCCTGACCCTGAATCTGCTACAATCTGGCCTTGGGAATAAAAGTGTGACATTTATTCCCAGGTTTTGCTCATGCCCTCCCTTAATGAGCTCATGGGCATGACTGTTTTATTTTGACTTTGAGTCTTATTTACATAAGCAAGGTGAGAACATTCATAAATCAATTCAGTTCACTGTCTCTCTCCAGCTTTAGAAAGCCAAAAACAAACCTACCTGGCAGAGCAGGAGTGTGGGCAAGCTGGATTGTTTTGGTTTCTTGAACAACTGTCCCAATCAATCAATCCTTTATTAATGATCACAAGGATCCATACAGCATATAAAAAACATTTATAACATCTCGGTTTACAGTTCCGAATATAGTCATATTTTAATTTAAAACTTTTATATCATATCTGGTTCTCATAATATTAAAAATTAAAATTCTATAAAGACTCTTTCCTTTTTAATATTGCTATTGTAGCAAATTTTGCTACCTTCCATGTGATTTCTTTCTTATAGTCAGACAATAAATAGTCTATTCGTGAAACATCAGAATTTAAAATTTGGTTGTCTAAAAGAGGTGTAATAAGGTGCAATCTAGGTTGATCGTATATAGGGCAATATAATAAAACATGGGCATTCGTTTCAATCTCTCTTCTTTCACAGGGGCATAGGTGTTCCATATATGGAGTCTTATTATATCGACCCTCCAATACAGCTGTTGGGAGGACATCACACCTAATCCAGGTAAATGCTTTTCTGTATTTGGGTATATTAAGATTAGTCAAGTAAGGCATCGGGAGGTATGGACTGACATTATATCTATATTTCTTCGCCATTTCTCAATTTGTTTGTAAGTCAATATCCCTTATACGTTGCCTGATATTTATCCTTGCCGACTCGTATCCCATCTGTCTTATTATTTGTATGGTAAAGCCGAGATGTTGAAGTTTATCTGTAATTGTAGTGTTCCATATTGACTTAAAATTATCCTCAAGAATGTGAGGTGCTAAGCCTTGGGGTTCTAAATATAATTTTAGCCAATAATTAATCCTCGATATCCAAATAATTGATTCTATGGATTGTACTCCAGTTTCTAGCCGTATAAGGCTATTGGGGACACATGTGGGTAGTGCCATAATGGACCATATAAAAGAGGTTTGCAACACTTCTATCTCTGGAAATTTGTCCCTTGTTGTTGCTTGCATACCATACGGGAGCTGTGGGATTATTTTGGCTTTAAATACTTTCAGGGCAGGGATAATTAGTTGTCCGCCATTGGTGTAATAAAAAGTTATCAAGGCTTTTGATGTTCTCTTGGCATTTAATATAGTTGATTTAATATGATGGCTATGGCTGCCTGTCGCTTGGAAGGTGAAACCTAAGTATTTAAATGAGTTCACCTGTTCAATAATGCTTCAGTTTAGTATCCATTTATGTTTCAAACGTTTTTTACTAAATACTAATACCTTGGTCTTTTGGTAATTTATTTCTAGGCCTTCAATTTGACAATATTGAGCTGTTCCGCTTAGCAATTTCTTCAGTCCTATCGAGGTCCTTGATAATAGAGCAATATCATCAGCATATAAGAGGGCATTCCTGGGGATATTAGCTAGCATAGGGGAGTGTATAGCGCAATGATTTAGCTTTTTAATAATATCATTAATATATAAATTAAAAAGTAAGGGTGATAAAACACATCCTTGTCTAACCCCTTTTTGCGTTTTTATCGGATTGGTTAGATGTCCCTGTATACTACATCTAACTCTTAGTTTAGTATTTTTATATAAGCCTTGCAGCAAGGTTAATAGACGTCTATCAACGCCAAGATGGTATAATTTCGACCATAGTCTTGATCTTGGGATCGAATCAAATGCTGCTTTCAGATCGATATAGGCAACATAAAAAAAGCCCCCTTTTCTAAGAGTGTATTTATCAATAATATGCTGCAGGACTATTATGTGGTCCATTGTTGAGCGGTTTGGACGGAAGCCAGCTTGTTCTGGGATTATTACATCTGTTTGTTCAGCCCAAATACTCAGTTTGTTAAATAAGTGATCGGAATATAACTTACTTATGACATTTAACAAGCTGATTGGTCGATAATTAGCTGGATCCGTCCTTAGACCCTTCTTAAAAATAGGTACTACTGTCGCCATGCCCCAATCATCTGGTATAGTCATAGTATTATCAATATGTGAAAATAATGTCGCCAGAATTGGAGCCCACCAATTAACATTATTTTTGAAGACTTCAGATGGGATGTTGTCAGGCCCAGGGGCTTTGTTAGATTTTAAGTTCTTAATCAGTCCTATAATTTCCTCTTCAGATACAATAATGCATATTCATATATGTCCTCTCTTCCTAGATTATTATATAATATTTCAAAGTGTTTTTCCCAGTCTCTAGCCAAAATATTACAATTAGAGTGTAGATGAGATCTTGGCCAGTAATGTGTAATCAATTTCCAAAATATATTTGAGTTTCTTAATTTAGAAGCTTCCAGCAATCGTATCCATATTTCCGATCTTTCTTTTCGTTTATTCATCTTGATTAGTTGCTTGTATTTTTTCTTGACTATTGCATATCTATGTAAGTCATCATGTAGGCCTGTCCTAATGTATGTTTTATATATTTCGCGGAGTTGTTTTTTTAATTGGATACATTACTGGTCAAACCAAGTTTTCCTTCTATTGACTTTACCTTTTGAGTTTTTTAGAGTCTGTTTTGACAAGGAATTCTTTAATATATCCATTATTTTTTAGAATTGATTCACTGTTTCATTTACTTCTAATTTATTTATTATTTTTTGTTTAATCATGAACATCTCTGTGGAGTTAAGTATATTTGTAATTTGATCAGCTATTCTGGGAATCCATCTAACTCTCTTAGCATTTACCTCTATATTCTCATCGGGGAAGGAGTCTTTAACTAAATGGATATGTTCTTTATTAACATTTATTGTTAAAGCGATTGGAAAGTGGTCACTTTCTATACGGCTAATAACTGTAAAATTTGACACCAAAAGAAAAAGTTCGTTTGAAATAAAACTTAGGTCTATAAGAGATGTTCCTGAATATGAGACATAAGTAAGTTCTCCTTCTATATCCCCCGGGCAACGGCCATTCATCAGAGTCATATTCATTTTGTGTGTTAGTTTCAATAGCAAAAGTCCCTCATAATTTATTCCAGGGTCTTTTGAGGCTCTTGTAGGAAAGATTGGTAGCTCATCAGGGATTAAATGTTGTTGAGAGTACTTAGAATACAATGCTTCATCGGAACTGCCCATTCTGGCATTAAAATCTCCCATTAGCAGTATTGGGAATGCTGGGTATTTAATTGCCAATTCAGTAAGATATTTTCCTAAGAGGTTAAAAATATTAATAATAAGATCTTTAGCCCGGCCAGGGGGTATATAGACGTTAATCAAAATAATTGATATATAGGAGAATTCCAATATTATAGCAACTGCTACATCATCGAGGGAATTTAATTGCTTTAATTTAACAATTAGCGATGTTGAGATTAGTACTGCTATCCCTCCCTTAGGTCTCCCTCCCGTAGAACTTGAAGTGGCTGGAATCTCAAAAGTAATATATCCACTGATATAAAGGTTTTCTTTTAACCAGGTTTCTTGCAATAGGATAATGTCATGGGACAGTCCCAAGCTGTTTCTGAACACAGAGTGAAATAGACACTGTCTGAAAGCCTGTACTTTAAGCTCTTCAGATTGTAATGCTAAGTAGTAACAGTGTGCAGAAGCAATCACCACATCAATAACTCAGGGGTATGAGACATGAATTATGGGACAGACGCCATGCACATACCATTCCTAAGCTTCCTTGATTTACATCTAGATTTCTTCGGAAGCATGTGGCAATACACCAAAATGGAGACAATAGTAAAGAAATTAGAAGGAGGCTAGGACTGGCGAGGGCAGCTATGAGAGAACTAGAAAAGGTCCTCAAATGCAAAGAAGTATCTTGAACACCAAAGTCAGGATCATTCAGACCATGGTATTCCCGTTCTCTATGTATGGAAAAAAGCAGATAAGAGAAAAATCAACTCATTTGAAATGTGGTGTTGGAGGAGAGCTTTGCAGGACTGTGAAAAAGACCAAGTTAAACCAGAACTAGTGATGAAACTGATCTTATCATATTTTGAACACATAATGAGAAGACATGATTCACTAGAAAAGACAGAAAACAGAAGGGAGTAGAAAAAGAGGAAGGCCAAACAAGAGATGGATTGATTCCACAAAGGAAGCCACGGACCTGAACTTATAAGATCTGAACAGGGTGGTTTATAATAGATGCTATTGGAGGTCGCTGATTCATAGGGTTGCCGTAAATTGTAATTGAGCTGAAGGCACATCACAACCACCAAATAAATAGAAGGGAAATAAAAGGAAGATATGTCAAGTGTTTCACTGATTGTAAAGAAAATGTGTGTGTGTGTGTGTGTGTGTGTGTGTGTGTGTGTGTGAGTGAGTGAGTGAGTGAGAGAGAGAGAGAGAGAGAGAGAGAGAGAGAGAGAGAGAGAGAGAGAGAGTGTTAAGGCATCGTGTTTAAACGCTTGCTTGGAAAACAATGGGATAAAAACACGAAGCTCCAAAGTATATGTGTATGGAAAGGTGGAGAGAATGATACTTCATGAAGACTGTGTATACACTTACCTGTTTATAGCATAAAAAATTAGTTTTTCTCAGCAGAGTAATTTATGCTTATCCTCAACATGCTGCTTTCAATCTAGATTGATAATTCGTAGATCGTGCTATCCAGATGGGTTGGAGTGGTTACTTAATATGTGTTTGAAAATCCTCCCCTTGTGATGCTGGTATACACCCACCCACAACTTCTTTGGGAAGGTGTGGATACACACACACACCATTGCTGGGACTACCTACATCCGTTTTCAAATGGACACACTGTGAGGTAATGCCGAGTCTACAGTATCTGCAATGAGCTTTATTTTCAGAATGAACCAGTTTGTCAAGAAGCACTTTTCAAGGGCAAAAAATATGCAATAGGTCTAGATTGTGTGTGAACTAGGTAGAAAAAACAAAAACACAATTTCTATTTATTCTAGAATAAAATGTTGCATTTACGCAGCTTAAAAAGTTTTTACATCCTAAACCTAAATAAATGTATTCCATAGAAGTAAATTCCATTGATCAATTTCTTTCACAGATGATTGGAATGCTAGTCCTGTTTGGTGAAAGTGAACTGAGTTTTTCCTTAGGTATTATAATATTGCCACACTATTAATATTGCAATTAAATATAACATAGGTCCATGGCAGCTACACTTCATTTCATACTGAACTAATAGATTAGCCTGACCAGTGGGGTATGCTGGGATTACCCCTTTCCTGACCCTTTCTCATTTCATGACACGCGTTTAAAACCAGAAACTGCTTGATTCTGATTTGCAATAAGGCTTGAACTGATAAAGCTGGCAATGTCAAGTTCATTTGCTGGGCACCCTTAACCAAAACTCTTATCTAACCCTAAAGGAATAGACTCTGTTCTGTCAAATAACAGAAGCCACTGAAGTATACCTCCCTGACCAGGCAGAACCTTACTTGTTTACTTCATGTTTCTCCGTACTCAGGAACCAATGGCTTTGGGCAGGATGATAATCTTGGCAGAGCTTGGAAGATTGTGTGGATCTACTTAAAGCTATCAAACAATCTTTATTGCTTAGTCCAAAGACCATTGCAGACAATAACTAAATACAAAACATTAAGACATTAAATGCCTTTCATACAAAGTCAATAATCACAATTATATTAATAAAATTAATAAATAAAACATATGTCTTAAAATAATAATAATAATAATAATAATTTAATTTATGTGTCGCCTATCTGGCCAATGGCCACTCTAGGCGACGTACAAATCAGTTGCAGTAAATGCAGCACAATAAAATACACATAAAATACAATATAACAAGGAAACTATAAATAGGAATGATAACAGTTCAGAGTAATAGGCAGTTAGTCCTGAAAATTAACCCTCCCCGGAAGTCCCAAAGGCCTGTCTGAAAAGCCAGGTCTTCAAGGCTTTGCGGAATACATGCAGGGAAGGGGCATGCCGAAGATCGTATGGGAGGGAGTTCCAGAGAGTGGGGGCCGCCACTGAAAATGCCCTCTCTCTAGTCCCCACCAACCTAGCTGTTTTAGTTGGTGGGACTGAGAGAAGGCCCTGAGCGGCTGATCTTGTCGGGCGGCATAATTGGTGACGCTGGAGGCGCTCCATCAGGTAAACTGGTCCAAAACCGTGTAGGGATTTAAAGGTTAGTACCAACACCTTGAATTGAGCCTGGAAAATAACTGGAAGCCAGTGTAGATTGAATAAATAGAGCTTTACAGGCTGAGCAGTTAAACAGGAAATGATATTTGACATTTAATACAATGTCAAGAAGCCTTTTATGCACTTTATGCTAGGGAAAGTTGACTAAAGCATTACATTTCAGTCTTGATTTTAAGAACTTCCACTTGTATTGGCAGATCGCTGCCCCTTTTAAATCTGCCCCTTTTGTAAATTTATTTATTTAATTTAATTTTTACAGTCGACTGACCACAATACAATATATAATATTTACATAAGACTACTTGGTAACAGAGCTATGGCAGACATCAAGCAATATGATAGATTAAATGCAATACACAATCATACAGGGTCTGTTCACTGTGGCCAAGTTCAAGAATTTGGCTACTTGAACAGTAATTGCTTTATCAGAACCCTCTAAGAGAACAGGCAAAAGAGCCTCCGGGGAACGACCTGGAAGGGATTGCAAAATGGGGTATAAAAGATCTTTTCTGGCCCCATCATAATATTTACAGTTTAAACAGGACATGTAAGACCGACTCCATTTCAGCCTTATCACAGGGGCAGTATCTATTATTCCTCGGGGTTTTATCATATCTGCCCTCCAAAAGTTTAGAGGGTAGGGTGTTGAATCGGGCCAAAGAGAATGCCCTCCTGTACTTGGGTACAGATAACCAGCTTAAATAGCGCATCCTGTCTTTACAAGGGAAACCTGTTAGACCCAGTAAACGAGGGGAGCAGGAGCTCCAAGCAGCTGCAAGAAGCTCTTCATTGTTGATATCAACTAGCTGCTGTTTGACAATCGCCTTGGCCCTACCAGAGCTTGGAAGATTACTTTTAAAAAGTAATAAATTACCATTACAATTACATGGCCCAAAAGGTAGTAATTACCGTTACAATTACAATTGCTGTGAAATTAACTGATTGCTTTTTCTCAAAAGTAGTCACCACAATTACATTTTAGTTACTTTAAAAAAAAAAACGACCTACAAGGTGATGGCCTTGCTGAACATCTAAGTAACCTAAAACATTAAAAATAAACACACACATACAGAGATAGTAGAATAATTCTTTTTATCCATAAGATAGCAAAGATGTTCTCTTCGCTGGTAAGGGATGTGGGGAGGGAGACAGAGGCCACTACTCAGATCTTTGTACATCGAACCAAGTGCAACTGGCCCCCACTCAGCCAGCAAGCATAATCTCTCTTACTTAACCACCTCCTGGACCCTACCCTGCTGTGCTGCCAACTAAGGGACACTCACCCAAGCAAACATTTTGCCCTGAGATGCAAAAAGGTTAAACTACTGCAAATGCAGCACAGTAGCCAGAGAGGGTGATGGAGGCCACTTTGTCTGCCAAGTACACTGTCATCTTTCACCTCCACAGTTCTTTATCTCCATGCTGCTGCCGCCTCCTTCCCCTCCTTTATCCATGGTTCTTGCCCTCCAGATCCTTTTCACCTCCACTCCATTCTTCACCACCACCCCCATTTTTTTAAACAATTGTTTTCTCCACTCCACCCCGACTCACTCTCCACCTCCTCCCTCATCGCCTCCTACCCACCCACAGAGCATGAGGGAAGAGCAATGCTGCACAGAAGCCCAGTTTGAGGCACATGATTTTCATCCACAAATCAGAGGTTCAGAAGATTTCCCCTGCTTACCCCCCCCAAGTAATGCCCAAAAGTAATGCTGGAAACATTACAATTACTCCTCAAAAGTAATAAAATTATTCCTATTACAATCAAAATGTAAAGGAATTACCCACTTGTTCCTCAGAAAAGTAATGAATTACAAGCTCTGAATCTTGGTGCCTATCTTGTAAGGACCATTTGAAACTCACCTCATTTTGGAAGGTATCTACACATCAACACACCCCTCATTTTTACATACACACCTCTTAGACCAAAAAGTATATTTGAGGAACAGTTGTGAGGATCATGTTATGAGGTGCAAGGCCTGGAACTATAACTCCCCCCTACACCCCCCCTTTGCATGGCCGGCTATGCATTCCTGAGGTATTGTGCAAAGGACAACAAGGTCATTTTGAAAGTAACAAAAATAACCAAGAGAAACTGGAATAAATGTTATCTTCTCCTTGACAGGTTTCCCTCATGCACAGCAGAATCATTCCATAGTTCAAAAAGTACCCTGCGTTTCTCAGGGTCAGCAAGAAACATACACACATACACATAGACACACACAAAATCATCTCATACCCAGATTACTCCTTTGCAGGGGGGTGAGAGAGAAAAAGTCTTTTTTTAAAAGAGGGTTGAATCTAGGAAGGGGGGCTAATGGCAATCTGAGCTCCAACACATGTAACAACGCTCTCAAGGCAGGACTGCAGGAACGGAACCAGGAAGGGGGTCTGAGCCTCGGCCCAAGCTTTGAGACCAACAGATTCCTTCCTGATTTTGGGTCAGAGCTCTTATACATCACTCCAGCTGTATTCAACTGCCCACTCCTGGGCCTAGGATAGGTAATCTCTCCTACCTGTTACTTCTTATAATAATAGGGACCTTTGATCTCTTTAGTTTAAAGTTATGAATGGGTTAGGATATTAATGATTAAGCTGCCACGCACTCAGTAATTTTGTAATGCTATTCTTCTCTTTCTCTCAATAAAATCAAACTTTGCTTTATTTTGGTTTGGATCTGCATTTCTTGTGTTATACATGCACCATTTAGGCACACTTCAGGGCAAAGCACTTGTTTATCCCTGGCAAAAGATCCCCTTCCTCTCGAGGTGTGTTTCATGGGACATGTGGGTGGCAAGTTCACACACTCAGGTTCCCAAGAGCATGTGTTGTAACAATCACAACATCATAATCTTAATTCAGCTCCAAATTTACACCTACACCACACCACATCACACGTTTGTGCCAGAGCAAGGCAGGACTCCACACTAAGAAGTTTAGTTTAGGTAACGTCTCTAATGCCTTGTTGTGTTCCCACCCAGATAGACCTAAAAGAGCAGAAATGTTTAAAGGCATACAATTCCTGTTCCTAACTTCTAGTTCTGGCTCCATTGCAGACTTACAGTCACATAGCTGCAGGAATGCTCAAACTGAGCTAAGGAAGGTAAGTGAATCTTTCTCTCACTTTGGGAGTCCCACACCAAAGGGGTGTGCTCCTTCTCTTTTCCTCTCTTGCTAGCATAAGGCTTTATTTTGTTTAAGAATTTGTTTGTAGTCTCAAGGGTTGCGAATATGTTAGGAAGTTAAACTGAATACACCAGTGACTTTATGTATGAGCTACACTGCATTAATCAAGTTGTAACTAAAACCTCTTTGCTATCTCTTGTGCATTTAAAGAAAGCTTTTGTGTGGGAGTGCATTTCTGCGTTTTAGACGACTTGTACACATTTTCAGGGCAGCGTGTGACTGACTTGTAAAAAATCCCACCTCCCTAGGAGAGTGCTTTAAGAGTCACATTTGTACACACCTGTTCTGATAGACACATGTAACATAAAACCGATGTTGCAACTTCCATGCCATGAATCTGTAACTGTAATGGTGAGGGGACATTGTTGCCATAACACTTCAGGTCCTTCTTGATCTTGTTGCTGCTTTCCTACTTAACCCGCATTGGATTTAAATTATATATTTAGATGTAATATTCATACCCTGCTTTTCTATTATAAAATAATACTCAAAGCATCTTACAATGGAAACAACAAAAATACAATATAAAAACACTACAATTGCATAATATAACATCAGGAATAACATCAATATGCTCCAGATTCTGCTTCTCTTGCTGATGTCAACAGAACAGAGTTTCTGGGGCAATGTCTCATATCCCCCAAAGGTTCACCCCAGAGGGATGACTTCCTTTCAAAGTCTCCTGGAAGCAGTCACTTTAGAGGCTATTGAACAATTTGTCCCTTCCATCAGGTGCAGTTGTACATATTGCTATAATCCACACAACACAAGAAGAAATGGAAGTGGCCAGTAAAGTTCCATTTTATGTGTTCCCTAACATCTTTACTGCAGAAGGCTCGATTCCATCTCAAAGGTGAGATAGCAGGATCTCGTTCCACATGGCAAATCTAGTTGTGAGTTTCCCATCAATATTCTCCATTGAGATGAACAAGATAAGGCAGTAGGATTTACTGTGATCTACCTGCCTCTGGTTCCAAACAGTACTGCCAAATGGCAACCCTCAAAATTAAAGGGTGCTATACAAGAAGTGAGAGCCAGTGTAGTGTAGTGGTTAGAGTGTTGGGCTATGACCCGGGAGACCAAGGTTCGAATCCCCACACAGCCATAAAGCTCACTGGGTGACCTTGGGCTAGTCACTGCCTCTCAGCCTCAGAGGAATGCAATGGTAAACCCCCTCTGAATACCATACCATGAAAACCCCATTCATACGGTCGCCATTAGTCAGGATCGACTTGAAGGCTGTCCATTTCCATTTCCATACAAGAAGTACTTTAAATTCCACTTTGGTCCAACCTAAAGCCCATTATTCATTTCTATTAAACTAGCATTAGACAGTTATCTTTCTTTGTGTGTGCCTGGAACTGCCCTTCTAGGTTTACCTCATTCTTTTGTAAGAATGCACCAGATCTCCACAGAGTACCTGCACTTGAGTTCCTGGATTCCTTCTTACCATCCTGAGTTCTTTTTCCACTTAAGTCTACGCTTGCCTCCTCTACTCCTCAGAGTTGCTCCTTCCTCATCTTTGAGGTTCATGAACTCCCAGCTGGTGCCTGACTTTGCATCCCATGATTCATCACCACTTTCTCTAGTGTTTCTGACAGTGTATAAGGAAACATGGTAGTGTTATTTCCCTTACTTACATCTCTTTTGTTGCCTTCTTTAAGCCCTACTACAGATTCTCCTCTCCTTCAAAAGCCAAATGCTGCACCACACAGTCACACTTCTCACTCCACTACCCCCCCGTCTCCCTTCTCTCTCTCTCTCTCTGAAGCTATTCAGAGTTGACCATTTAGTTGCAATTCAGTTGCATTTTTCTAAATGAAATTTAACTTCTGGAAAGGTTCTGATTTTGTCTCTATTACTCCCTGAGCACCTTATGAGGGTGCTCAGCTACTCAGAGTCGCCCCTAGGCACTGGGAAGCGGGGCAGTTGCCCCGGGCCCCGCGCTTGGCGATCTGCTCACCAGCCAGCTCCTCCCTCCCTGCCTGCTCACCTTTGCCATGCCAGGCAGGGCGCATCACTCTCTCTCTCTCTTTCTCTCCGCCCAGGACAGGGGCTCGCTCGCCTGCCTGCCCGCCCTGCCATGCCGCTGCCGCCACTGCCACCGCCGCCACTCCTGCTGCGGTCAGCGAGCGGTAGCTGCCCCAGGGACAGCGAGCGGCGGTTCCGAGACTGGTGCCTGCGCACCTACAGCGACTTGGCCAAGACCAAGACAGTGACCCAGAGCAAATGTGGGGGGCCCCAACTATTCTTTTGCCCCGGGCCCTGCACATGCTAAGGCAGGGCGTGCAGCTACTCATACTCAGTCATCAAAGCATTACCCATACTTGTCTCCAATGTATTTTGGTTGGCAAGTGTCAGCTTCAGAGGGCTGATAGCTGGGCTGTAACTAATTAGCCGGCAGTTAGCTGGGTCGTAAATCTGCCAAGGCTAGGCAGATAACAGGAACAGGATGAGGGAAGGAATGTTTCTGAGCAAACGTACCAAAAGCAGTGTCCAAATGTGTTCAAGGAGGGAAAGCTGGGTTTAGTGAGCCAAGGGTTCAATCCAAGGGTCTGGGTTTTGGAAGCTGGGTCTTGTGTGGAGGTCATGACCAACATTGTAGTCAGCAGCCTGCTGCAGTCATGAACTGCCTTTTAAATCCCACTCCCTAAGATAGGTGCAGGTGATCAGCCTCCTGGCTTCTAAGAGTTTGCCTGTCTTAAACGGCCAGACCTATGGTGTTGTTGCAATACTTGCTGGCGTCTTCACTCTGCAAGGGGGAGGGGAGCCTCCTGTTCATTCCCTGAATCCGATTGAGGGGCTTCAGCCATGTCCTGGACACTCTTCAGCTGGGGAGGAGCTGGAGTTACATCCTCAGGGATTCTGCTTGTTTCTTCTCCTGGGTCTGCTGCCGATGCCCCTGAGTTCTCATCCTCCGAGGAGTCCTCCGAAGGGGCCCTCACACTATCCCGCTCCCCATGAACAGCCTGCCCTCTCCCACCTGGGCCTGGTTTGTCCGGGTAGTGCTGGTGGAACTGACGAACCACAGGCGGGAGGCATGTACCTGTGAGGCGTCTTCCCAGGAGTGTTCCTCCGGGCCATACCCCTTTCAGTCTATCAGGTACTGGAGTCAGCCTTGACACCTACAGGAGTCCAGGATCTGTGCCACTTCAAATTCTTCCTCATCCACTTCCACCGGTGGCGGAGGCCATGGTCAAGAACTCAAGGGGTGAGGTGGGAGGGCTGGGACCAGCAATGACCTATGGAAGATGGGATGAATGCGAAGGGACATGGGGAGTTGCAACCGGAAAGCCACAGGGTTAACCTGCCGGGTGATATGGAAGGGACCAATGTGTCATGCATCCAACTTCCGAGACAGCCGTTGGGACTGTAGGAACTTGGTTGAGAGCCACACCCAATCTCCTACCTTCAGCGGAGGACCTGGCTGGCGATGGTGGTCTGCAAACCATTTATATGTTTTCTTCGCCTGCTCCAACTGCTCCTTCAAGACCGCCTGCAAGGCCTGCAGTTCTTGTAGCATGAGATCTGTGATGGGGACTGGTGAGGGGGGTAGGACCAAGGGGAAGAACCGAGGGTGATAGCCATAGGAGGCAAAGCAGGGGGTTTGGCGTGTGGAGGCATGGAGAGAGTTATATACACAAATTCAGCCAGAGGCAGCAGACCACCCAGTTGTCCTGATAGTAGCAAGTGTAACATAGCAGGTACTGTTCCACCGTGGCATTGGTGCATTCTGTCTGCCCATCTGACTGTGGATGGTGGGCTGAGGACAAATGGACCTGGACGTCAAGGGTTTGGAACAGTGCTTGCCAGAACCAGGTGGTGAACTGGTATCAAATGGTCCGGAAGGCCGTGTAGATGGAAAACCTGGGCCAAAAACATCTGAGCGGTTTCTGAGGCAGAGGGGAGTCCAGCACAAGGGATGAAATGGGCCACCTTTGTGAACAGGTCTGCCACTACCAGAATGGTGGCCATCCCCTTGGATGCAGGTAGCTCTGTGATAAAATCCAGAGAGACTGACCGCCAGGGACCCGGGGGAGTGGGCAGCGGGAGCAGGAGCCCAGGCGGCTTCCCGGGGTGTTCCTTCGCTCGTCAGCAGGTATCACAAGCTGCCACGTAGTCTTTGACATCCCCCTGGACCCAGGGCCACTAGAATTCTCGTAGGACCATATGAAGGGTTTTGTAGGTTCCAAAATACCCCGCTGGCCGGCTGTCATGACAGAGGTGGAACACCTCTCCCCATAGGGTGCCTGGGGGAATGTACAGCTGGTCCCAATGGTACAAAGTGCCATTTCATAGCGAGTATGGGCTATCTAAGGCAGGGGTTCCTGGCTAGAGCTCTTGCTGGTGTGCCAAGGCATACTTGTCTCTGTGCTGCTGCTCCTGTACCCTGTCTAGTAGGGATTGTGGCTGGTGGGTAGCTGCAAAGTTCTCTGGGCAGAGAATCGGGCAAAGGGAGGACTCGTGCTGCTTGGCTCAGTATTCAGGCTCGTGGGGAGAGTGCTTCTGCTTGCGTGTTCTGACAGCCGGGGAGATAGGTGACAGTAAAATTGAACCAGGAGAAAGAAAGGGACCTGGCATTGATTAAGCCATCTGGCACTTTGCAAGTGCTCAAGATTCCAATGGTCGGTTCACACCTGTACCATGTGGTGTGCCCCTTCCAGAAGATGATGCCAAAGGGCATTACCTTATATTCAAAATGCCCATACCTGGTGCAAAAGGCCGTCTTCCATTCACCCCCCCGGATATGCATGAGATTATAGCCCCCCCTCAGGTCCAGTTTGGTAAAGATGCGAGCTCCCTGCAACCGCTCCAGCAGTTCAGGGATCAGGGGCACAGGGTACCGGTTCTGAACTGTGATCTGGTTGAGGGCTCGATAATCGTTACAAAGCCGAAGTTCCCCACATTTCTTCTTCACAAATAGCACAGGGGCAGCTGCAGGCGATGTGGAGGGTTACATGAATACTTGGCATAGGTTCCTGTCTATGAACTCTCATAGGGCTGCCAGTTCGGGCTCAGACAAGGAGTATATCCACCCAACTGGAATCTTGGCTCCTGGGAGCAGGTCAATGGGGCAGTCATAGAAACAATGGGGTGATAACTGATCAGTCTTTTTCCCAAACACATCCTGGAACTCCTGGTACTTTTCTGGTAATGTATCCAACTCTGAGCCTGCCTCCCGGGCAGTCAGGACCTGCTCCTTCCACCCCCAACAGGTAGTTTGGCAATAGGGGGATCGGAGGGACATTTGGCCCACTGACCATTGGATGTATGGGTCATGCCGCTGAAGCCATGCCAGACCAAGCACTACCGGGAAGTGGGGCACAGCTGCTAAGTAGAATTGGAGGCTTTTCTGGTGCCCACCAAGGGCCATTTCTAAAGGCACAGTTTCCTGTACTATGGGGCCAGAGGCCATCAATAGGCTCCACCAGCATGGGTTTGCAGGTAGGTTGTCGGGGAATGTGCTGCATAAGAACATAAGAACATAAGAAGAGCCTGCTGGATCAGGCCAGTGGCCCATCTAGTCCAGCATCCTGTTCTCACAGTGGCCAACCAGGTGCCTGGGGGAAGCCCGCAAGCAGGACCCGAGTGCAAGAACACTCTCCCCTCCTGAGGCTTCCGGCAACTGGTTTTCAGAAGCATGCTGCCTCTGACTAGGGTGGCACAGCACAGCCATTGTGGGCTAGTAGCCATTGATAGCCCTGTCCTCCATGAATTTGTCTAATCTTCTTTTAAAGCCATCCAAGCTGGTGGCCATTACTGCATCTTGTGGGAGCAAATTCCATAGTTTAACTATGCGCTGAGTAAAGAAGTACTTCCTTTTGTCTGTCCTGAATCTTCCAACATTCAGCTTCTTTGAATGTCCATGAGTTCTAGTATTATGAGAGAGGGAGAAGAACTTTTCTCTATCCACTTTCTCAATGCCATGCATAATTTTATACACTTCTATCATGTCTCCTCTGACCCGCCTTTTCTCTAAACTAAAAAGCCCCAAATGCTGCAACCTTTCCTCGTAAGGGAGTCGCTCCATCCCCTTGATCATTCTGGTTGCCCTCTTCTGAACCTTTTCCAACTCTAGAATATCCTTTTTGAGATGAGGCGACCAGAACTGTACACAGTATTCCAAATGCGGCCGCACCATAGATTTATACAATGGCATTATGATATTGGCTGTTTTATTTTCAATACCTTTCCTAATTATTGCTAGCATGGAATTTGCCTTTTTCACAGCTGCCGCACACTGGGTCGACATTTTCATCGTGCTGTCCACTACAACCCCGAGGTCTCTCTCCTGGTCGGTCACCGCCAGTTCAGACCCCATGAGCGTATATGTGAAATTCAGATTTTTTGCTCCAATATGCATAATTTTACACTTGTTTATATTGAATTGCATTTGCCATTTTTCCACCCATTCACTCAGTTTGGAGAGGTCTTTTTGGAGCTCTTCGCAATCCCTTTTTGTTTTAACAACCCTGAACAATTTAGTGTCGTCAGCAAACTTGGCCACTTCACTGCTCAGTCCTAATTCTAGGTCATTAATGAACAAGTTGAAAAGTACAGGTCCCAATACCGATCCTTGAGGGACTCCACTTTCTACAGCCCTCCATTGGGAGAACTGTCTGTTTATTCCTACTCTCTGCTTTCTGCTTCTTAACCAATTCCTTATCCACAAGAGGACCTCTCCTCTTATTCCATGACTGCTAAGCTTCCTCAGAAGCCTTTGGTGAGGTACCTTGTCAAACGCTTTTTGAAAGTCTAAGTACACTATGTCCACTGGATCACCTCTATCTATATGCTTGTTGACACTCTCAAAGAATTCTAATAGGTTACTGAGACAGGACTTTCCCTTGCAGAAGCCATGCTGGCTCTGCTTCAGCAAGGCTTGTTCTTCTATGTGCTTAGTTAATCTAGCTTTAATAATACTTTCTACCAGTTTTCCAGGGACAGAAGTTAAGCTAACTGGCCTGTAATTTCTGGGATCCCCTCTGGATCCCTTTTTGAAGATTGGCATTACATTTGCCACTTTCCAGTCCTCAGGCACGGAGGAGGACCCGAGGGACAAGTTACATATTTTAGTTAGCAGATCAGCAATTTCACCTTTGAGTTCTTTGAGAACTCTCGGGTGGATGCCATCCGGGCCCAGTGATTTGTCAGTTTTTATATTGTCCATTAAGCTTAGAACTTCCTCTCTCGTTACCACTATTTGTCTCAGTTCCTCAGAATCCCTTCCTGCAAATGTTAGTTCAGGTTCAGGGATCTGCCCTATATCTTCCACTGTGAAGACAGATGCAAAGAATTCATTTAGCTTCTCTGCAATCTCCTTATCGTTCTTTAGTACACCTTTGACTCCCTTATCATCCAAGGGTCCAATCGTCTCCCTAGATGGTCTCCTGCTTTGAATGTATTTATAGAATTTTTTGTTGTTGGTTTTTATGTTCTTAGCAATGTGCTCCTCAAATTCTTTTTTAGCATCCCTTATTGTCTTCTTGCATTTCTTTTGCCAGAGTTTGTGTTCTTTTTTATTTTCTTCATTCGGACAAGACTTCCATTTTCTGAAGGAAGACTTTTTGCCTCTAAGAGCTTCCTTGACTTTGCTCGTTAACCATGCTGGCATCTTCTTGGCCCTGGCAGTACCTTTTCTGATCTGCGGTATGCACTCCAGTTGAGCTTCTAATATAGTGTTTTCAAACAACTTCCAAGCATTTTTGAGTGATGTGACCCTCTGGACTTTGTTTTTCAGCTTTCTTTTTACCAATCCCCTCATTTTTGTGAAGTTTCCTCTTTTGAAGTCAAATGTGACCGTGTTGGATTTTCTTGGCAATTGGCCAGTTACATGTATGTTTAATTTAATAGCACTGTGGTCACTGCTCCCAATCGGTTCAACAACACTTACATCTCGCACCAGGTCCCGGTCCCCACTGAGGATTAAGTCCAGGGTTGCCGTCCCTCTGGTCGGTTCCATGACCAACTGATCTAGGGAATAGTCATTTAGAATATCTAGAAACTTTGCTTCTTTGTCATGACTGGAACACATATGCAGCCAGTCTATGTCCGGGTAGTTGAAGTCACCCATTACTACCACATTTCCTAGTTTGGATGCTTCCTCAATTTCATATCTCATCTCAAGGTCTCCCTGAGCATTTTGATCAGGGGGACAATAGATTGTTCCCAGTATTAAGTCCCTCCTGGGGCACGGTATCACCACCCACAATGATTCTGTGGAGGAGTCTGCCTCTTTTGGGGTTTCGAGCTTGCTGGATTCAATGCCTTCTTTCACGTATAGAGCGACTCCGCCACCAATACGTCCTTCCCTGTCCTTCTGATATAGTTTATATCCAGGGATAACCGTATCCCACTGGTTTTCTCCATTCCACCAGGTCTCCGTTATGCTCACTATATCAATGCTCTCCTCTAAGACCAAGCACTCCAATTCTCCCATCTTGGTTCGGAGGCTCCTAGCATTAGCGTACAGGCACTTGTAAGCAGTGTCTCTCTTCAAGTGTCTTTGGCACTTGTGGTTTGGCCTGTGGTAATTTTGCTCTTCTGAATTTATATCCTGTGCCCCTGCTCTCACAATGCCTACTTCTAGGCCTACCCCTTTTAAAATTTCATCATTTCTTTGGTTTTTATCCCAGGGGGGAGGTTTATTCCGAACTGGACCTTTCTCAGCTCCTGTCAGGTTTCCCCCCTCAGTCAGTTTAAAAGCTGCTCTGCTACCTTTTTAATTTTAAGTGCCAGCAGTCTGGTTCCATTCTGGTTCAAGTGGAGCCCGTCCCTTTTGTACAGGCCCGGCTTGTCCCAAAATGTTCCCCAGTGCCTAACAAATCCGAACCCTTCCACCCGACACCATCGTCTCATCCACGCATTGAGACTGCGAAGCTGGGCCTGTCTGGCTGGTCCTGCGCGTGGAACCGGTAGCATTTCAGAGAAAGCCACCTTGGAGGTCCTGGCTTTCAGCATCCTACCTAGCAACCTAAATTTTGCTTCCAGGACCTCACGGCTGCATTTCCCCATGTCGTTGGTGCCAACGTGCACCACGACCACTGACTCCTTCCCAGCACTGTCTACCAAACTATCTAAACGACGGGCGATATCCGCAACCTTCGCACCAGGCAGGCAAAACACCTTGCGGTCTACACGCCCATCACACACCCCACTGTCTATGTTCCTAACGATCGAATCACCCACTATAAGGATCCCTCCACCCCCTGGAGATATATCCTCGGCACGAGAGGATAGCTGCTCATCCCCCAAGGAATGGGTCCCTTCTAAGGGATCGTTTCCCTCTTCCTCAGCTGGATGCTCTCCTTCCCCGAGACCATCATTCTCCATGATAGCAGGAGAGCTATCATCGCTGGAGTGGGACACAGCTATAACATCCCTGAAGGCCTCCTCCACACACCTCTCTGCCTCTCTCAGCTTTTCCAGGTCCGCCACCTTGGCCTCAAGGAAATGAAGTCATTCCCGGAGAGCCAGGAGCTCATTGCACCGAGAGCACACCCACGACTTCTGTCCAACAGGCAGATAGTCGTACATGCTGCAGGCGGTGCAAAACACTGGAAAGCCCCCACACCCCTGCTGGCTTCTTACCTGCAGATTGGCAAAGGACACATCCATAAAATTGCTGGTGGATCCAGAGTCCAGCATGGCCTGTACTTGTAGGACACCCTTCCCGGGGACTGTCAGGGAGATCAGCATTGTCAGATGCTTGGTTGGTGGGGAACTGAGCTGGCGGGCCCCCTTGATGGCTGCATTGCCCCAGCCCAGGGGCCTGTGGAGGCTGGAGCATGTGAGTTTCCTGAGGTAGGTGTTGCTGGTCGTTTGGCTGGACAATGGACTGCGAAATGTCCCTGGGTCGCAAAATACTGGCAGAGGCCCTGCTGCCTGCATCTCTGCTTCTCTGTAGCAGAAAGGCACGGCCGAGCTCCTCCCAGCTGCATGGGCTCCTCTGGTGGGGTGGAGTCCCTGCAGGGAGGCTCCAGGGGCACAGTCATGGGGGCCGGATCTCTGCAGGCCAGATGAGGCTATTTCAAGGTACACCTGCTTCCAACCTCCCATCAATGTGTAGGCACAAGTGTATTAGGGCTTGCAGGGTTCCAGGGTGCTCTACCCTAGCCAACTCATCCAGGAGTTCATTGGACAGCCCCTCCTGGAATTGATCCATGAGCACCACTTCATTCCATCTCAGGTCTTGTTGCAATAAGCGAAAGTCAGTCACATACACCATCAGGGGGTGCCAGCCTTGCCGCAGCCTGCGTATGTGATGGTTAGCAAAATCTGATCTTACCGGGTCCTCAAACATAGCCCTCAGCTCTGTGGTGAAGGCGGCCAGATTATTTAACACTCAGCTAAGCTCGAGGAGCAGGGGCATGGCCCACCTAGCTGCGGCCCCAGTGCACAGGCTAATCAGGAATCCAACCCGGGACTTATCATCAGGGAAGGACTCTGGTCTTAATTCCATGAAGAGCTGGGTTTGGGCCAGAAATGCTGAGAGCTGGTCAGAAGCTCCAGTAAATTTCTCTGGGATGGCCACTCTCACCGTTGGTATAGTGGGTGGGGCTTCTGACAGCTGAACTTGCAAGGCTTCAGCGGCCACCATCAACTGATCGACCAGCAAGCGTAAAAGCAGGTTTTCCCGCTGGAGCTGCTCCACGGCAAGCAAATTCCCAGCTCTTGCTTTGTCTCCTTGTTTTTGGGCTGACTACAAACTGTCAGCTTCAGAGGGCTGATAGGTGGGCCATAACTAATTAGCCGGCAGTTAGCTGGGTCGTAAATCTGCCAAGGCTAGGCAGATAACAGGAACAAGATGAGGGAAGGAATGTTTCTGAGCATACGTACCAAAAGCAGTGTCCAAATGCGTTTGTCAAGGAGGGAAGCTGGGTTCAGTGAGCCACGGGTTCAGTCCGAGGGTCCGAGTTTTGGAAGCTGGGTCTTGTGTGGAGGTCACAACCGACGGTGTAGTCAGTAGCCTGCTGCAATCATAAACTGCCTTTTAAATCCCACTCCCTAAGACAGGTGCAGGTGATCAGCCACCCAACTTCTAAGAGCTTGCCTGTCTTAAACGGCATTGTTGCAATACTCGCCGCCATCTTCACTCTGCAGGGGGGAGGGGAGCCTCCTGTTCATTCCCTGAATCTGATTGAGGGGCTTCAGCCATGTCCTGGACACGGAGGAGCTGGAGTTGCGTCCTCAGGGATTCTGCTTGTTTCTTCTCCTGGGTCTGCCGCTGCTGCCCCTGTGTCCCCCCCCCTCCTCCTCCTCCTCCGAAGGGGCCATGACAGCATGCTAGTTTTACCAGCTCTGCCAGACTGACAGCAGTGACGGTATGCCTGCAGTGCTCAGTGGTGGTGGGCAGTGATTTTTGGATTGTGTGTTGACAATTCACTGACTAGTGATACTTTAAGAGGTCTGCTTAGGGATGTATTCAAGCTCAGTGATAGTTTAAATACTGGCGTGCTCTGCATTTTTCAATCAACATAGCCAACAGCTGCTGAGGAAGAGGGGAAGGTATGTGCGTTTATTAAGAACCAACTAGGGAGAGAAGGACAGTGCATAGCTGTAACATTGAACACACTTTGAATTGTACAGCAGCCTACACCAACATCATCCATTAGCCTGTGTAAACTACAATAGGTCTCTACACTACCAAGACCTCTCCCTTCCTATCTCTATCTCTATCTACACACTCCTATCTTTCAAACAGGCATTTAGAAGTTTTTCTATATTGATGTCTTTTGTATCATAGAAAATATTAAATGAGAGCTGGCTGACATCAGTGAGACAAGCAGCTGTGAAAGGTTGCATGGAAACCTTGCACTTAGATATTAATATACAGATATGCCACATGCTCTTTAGAAAATATTTTATCTGCTGATTTTTCAGGGCTCTGCACAGTGAGGGCTATTGTACCAGGGAAGTGATGATGTTATGTTGACAGGAGATATCAGAGCCCAGCTGTCAATCCTAACAGTTCATGTCAGCTACATGGTATAATGGCCATCTTTTCATCAGAGGTCAGGCAGTGACCTACAAGCCTGCTGCCTGAGCGTATGATCCCCTATTTGATCATCCAGCAGCATTTCTCAGGTCCACAAGCTGCCAATACACCAGCTGACATCATAGAGGCTTACTTTTGGATTTGTTGCTATAGGCAACAGGTCACAAATCATCAAATCCCATGTTGTTTGGGAGAGCGAGTGACAGACAGTTGTGTGGGTGTCTTTTTAAACAATCTACCTTCTTTAAGAGCTGTTTGGATTCTTAAACCTCTTCATACCCCATTTCTGTGAGAATCACAGAATCCGAACGGAGTTGAATTCATTTTATACATGTAAATATAGGGCTAGAACTTGCAATCTATACTAAAAAGCATCTGCAGTTCACATATTTTTCTCATTAAAAATATGGGCAATTGGGCAAAAGTTCAATATACCATAATTGCTCAAGGGTTGGCTGGAAACAAGATTGTGTACAGTGACATTATTGTTATTTCCAGGTGACATTATTGTTATTCCCAGGAAACAGGAAATAGTATGTGCATGCTACTTTCCTCCTGGAAAGTCACATTTGCCAGAACAAGACCCCCCCCCCCGAATCAATGGAGGAAATTCACATTCAATGACTATTATACAAAAAACCTTCCAAATCCCTCTTGCTGGTCTGTGGCTTTTTCCCCCCAAAATGTTTTTGATTTTTCCAAACATAAGAAGAACAAGGTACAAAAAACATTGTAAGTAGAAAGTAAACCATCAAACACCAGTCATTGTGTCTATTTGTATATATATATACACACCAGAGTCCAGAGTAATAGAAATTACACTAAGTAGCCCCTCCACAATGCAGCATGGATCATTCGGGGGGTTGCACAGTGGTTTATTATTGCAAACATAAAACATAAACAGCAGCTAAATCACATCAAACTTATTATGTCTAGGCATCCCTTGGAGCACCCTTCTATGATTTGTCTGTCTTCTTCTTTGACTGTCCAAGGAGAGAGGAGACATCTCCGTCTTTGTTCTCTCTCCTGAACCATTAGGGCAATACCCAAGTCTGGGCATTGAGCCTCCAACTTAGTTAGTTAGTTAGAACTAGGTATGCCTTTCCTATCTACTATGGATTTCTATAAATAAAGTAGCTTTTCTTATTTTACTAAGTCTTACGTCTCAGTGATTTAAATGCAGGGTAAAAGCCTGCTTCTTAGGTAAATACATACACTGGCACAAGCAGCTCAGACCGCTGAGTTACTCTGCTCATATCCATTACATACAGCAGTCACAAAGAATCCTAAGAACTCTAGTTTGTTAAGGGTGCTGGGACCTGTAGCTCTGAGGCCAGTACCCTTAACAAACTACAGCTCCCAGGATTCTCCATGACTGTTAAAAGTGGTATGAGTGCTTTAAATGTATAGTGTGGATGTGATCATCTTCAGAAAGAGCTTCTCTCCATTGCAAGATTTTGACCTAATGAAATTTGGAGCAGGAGTGGTGAGGGGTGTGGCTTGGGAGAGGAGATGTGGCTGCAGAGAACCTCAAGGGCCAGACAGAAAGGGTTATAGGGCTGCATTCAGACTGCAGACCAGATGCAGGGATGGGCGAGAAATTTGATTCAGTTCACATTTCAAGCCAAATCTATCAAATTCACACTTTCCAAAACAATATGAGAACCAAACCATAGCCATCTTTTGAAATACATACTTATTCAAACTTTGCAATGCAGTTCGCCAACCAATGTGTACAAAAATGCCTATGTTAGAAGAAAGTGTGCATAAAAATGAATATATGAGTGAAAACAACATACAATAATGTATTATATGATGAGAAATGGCTTGCAAAAATGTGTACTTTAGTCAAAACTGCCTACAAAAATGTGTTTATTAGGAAAAAATCACACTAAAATGCTGCAGAATTTTCATGAGGATTTAAAAAAAAAAACAACCTGCAACTTGCTGTAGAAATGTGGAGAACTGAATTTAAGATTGGAAAAATGAGAAATTGAGAGAACTAAAATTGACAGATCTTTCCATCCCTAGAACAGAGGTACCACCAGCTGATTTCTAGAGCATTGGAATTAACCACATTTAAGTGAAGACATTTATGAAGTCATGGAAAGGCCATTTCCCTACAGTTATATAACACAGGTTCCATTGTGACAAATGGCATCTTTCATCTGATACCCAAATTACTTCATTTTTCTCTCAGAAGTGGAAATTTCCTTGCACTGCTAGGGGAAAAAATCTGAATACAGTGGCAATGGTAGATTTCTCTATGGATCCATCTGAATGTTCACATAAATAATATGTTCTGCATGCAAAAGGTTGCTGTCTTTAAATTCTAAATGAATGCCTATATACCATAATAATTTCATTTCCTCTTCAATTATCCTATTTTGCAAAGGTAATATTTAGTAGAACTGGCTTCAATAACAGATAGACATAACATTTAAATGTTGCAACTTATTGCCAAATGTTATGGAAAAGCATGCCAGACACCCTTCAACGAACTGGCCAAATTACTCAATGCTGCAAAGTCTTCCAACACAAATATTTCAATTCATTCTAGGTGAGATGACTTGCAATTAAATCCCAATGACTCCAGTTTAAAATTTAAAGGGTCGCCTACCTTCTGCTCAGAAAAGATTGGCATATGAACCTAATTGTTTCCAAATCCTTAGTAATTGGATTCCCAACTCTGCATTTTTCAAGTCACAATCCATTTATATGTTAATATTTTAATTTGTGCATTTCATTCACGCTTCGTTTTGAAAAGATGATGAATTAGTAGGAAGGTGAGGCCTATGCAGCAGGACAACAAATTCAGACAGCCTTAAAAGGGGATCAGACAAATTCATGGAGGATAAGGCTATCAATGGATGTTAGTCATAATGGCTATATATTACCTCTAAGCTCCAGAATGAGAGGCAGGATGCCTGTGCATACCAGTTGCTGGGGAACAATACTGGACAGGGCTATTCTGCTTATGCCCTGCTTGCTGGCTTCCCTTAGGCATCTGGTTAGCCACCATGGAAAACAGGATGCTGGACCAGATAGACCTTTGTTCAAGTTTAGCAGGGCTCTTTTTTGTAGACTTTTTTTTACTTGCTTTGTATAAATCTCTTTGGTCTCTTAATATTTCCTCTCCCTCATCACAAACTGTAGAGACTTGGGACTGGAACTTATGAACTAGCCACCACGTTTTCATCATGCCACCTCAGACCTCCACCCAAAACGTGTTAAGTTGGCATGAGGAAAATCCATATTTCATGTAATGAATTACATCCAGAGGAAGCAGTTTGATGTTAGGTTGACATGGTGACTGTTTTATGTCATTTGACTGAAGGCACATTTACATTATGTATTTATTTAAAAACACTCCTTGTTTACAGATTCAAGGGGTAAATTCACAGTTAAAGTAACACTGGATCGTGGTAAGGTTTTCTGAATAATTGAATATTACAGACAGCCACATTACAAAGTAGTCAAATGCATATTATGGTAAATTCCACAGTAGTGACAGTGCATGGATTATTGTTGTTGTTGTTATTATTGTTGTTGTTGTTAATAATAATAACAATAATTTGTTAACTTCAGTTAACAACACTTGCGCGAACAACCATACTGAAGCCCACAAATCTTAAAATAAACCCAGTTATAATCCCTTCACTGTGGTGTGTCATAATTCATAACTCAATTGTTATAGCTCCTTTTGTACTCTACACACTAGTGGGGATATGCCAAGTAGGTCTGCCCCTCTGTCCATGTGTACAGCATGGTTATAGTGACAGAGCCTATGACTGTACAGTGGTTTGCCTGGCGGTATCCCTGCTACCCAGAACCCTAATTGTGCAGGGTTCCAGGTTGCATGGATGACTCTGTGCAGATAGCTATCTTTGTGAAGTCTTCATCACTACAGATGTTCAACACTACAGATGTTCATGATGTACACATGAATGACAGGAGGGTGGAGCTGCTCAGTACATGGGATTAGAATTATAGACATCAGTTAAGACATACACTTGTACAGTAGGTATGTACAACTTGTAACCCAAGCTGATCGCAGTTCACCAGCCTATACAGTAGGGCCCTACTTACTGGCGCTTCGCATTCCGGCGTTCCGCTAATGCGGAGGCGGGAAATTCCCCTTTTTAAAGCCGATTTTGTGACATTTTCGCGTCATTTTTGCACGATGGCCTGTTATAGTCTATGGGTTCTGCTTTATGGCGATTTCTGCAGCCTAGTCCCTAACCCGCCGTATAAGCAGGGCCCTACTGTACACCACCCTAACAATTGAACTAAAAATCGCTGTACTCTGAAATAAGCCTCAGTGACTTCAATGAGATTCACAGTTGCTAACTGGGCTTGAAGACAAATCATTAGACTGTGAACATGATCCTTCAAGGAGGGTGTTATACCACCTCTCCAACCTTGAAGAGGCTCCCAGTCAGAATGTCAATCTTGGATTAAAGTCTCATGTTTTTGCTCTGATATGTCCCCAAAAAGACTTGATGGAAATTGTTTCCACCTATAGTAATGATTCCATGATGGCAAACAGAAGGTGAAGAGACCAAGTTAATCAAATATGGCTTTTCTGACATTAATTTGAAAGGAACAAATAATCATTATAGCTGAAATAATTACACAGGGAACTCTGCTTAGATAGCACATTCTTACAATACAGAATGATTATTTTGGACAACAGCTGAACATCACTAGTCATACATGATAATAGTTATTTTTTATGCCTTATATTTCTTATAGAAGAAAATGTGTGTTCTTACTGGCACAGCCAGCATTAAGATAACTGAAAGTGTTAAATAATCATGCAATTCTAACAAATATATCATTTTTATAAGTCCCTATGCATGATTTCTGGCATCTCTGTTTAAAGCAGGAGTGGCTAACCTGTGGCCCTCCACATGTGGGACTCCAGTTCCCATTATCTATGATCACTGGCGATGCCAGCTGGGGCTGATGAGAGTTGGAGTCCAACAACATTGGGGAGGGAGGTTAGTCACCCCTAATTTATGGGATGGAGAAGATCTCTGCTGGGCTCCATGAAGGACTAGATTTGATGAACTACTGATTCCTAGCTGCGCTAAATAAGTAATTCTGTTTGTTCAGTTTATGATATGAAAATCCAACACAGTTATCTTTGCAAAGGAATTTGCCTTTGGTCTGTGGTTATTCGTAGAGATTTAGTCAGGGAGAGAGAGAGAATATTATTTTCATGAATACCTACAGTACTAGTTTTTGTTCTCAAAATTAAGTCATCTATTTCAAGAAGCAGTTTGGTTATGACAGCGAATAACATTAGGAGGAAAGTGAACAGAACAACCATCCTTTACCTGTGTCAGCCAATAAAATATGGCAGTCCAATCTGCTCTGTCTCTGATGACTCTGTATGAAGTTCTACAATTAGAGAAGTAGGCAGCAGGCTGCTGGTAGACAGAGATGCTGTTTATTAAAGGGAAACATTATCACTTTATTATTGCTTCCAGAATGAATAGAAGCTATTCATCTTTCTGGGCACAATCTCTATAAATAATGAAAGATGCTCTGTAACAGATATAATAAACGGCTAGTTGTGTTTTACGGCAGAGGAGTACGTATTAAGACAGGCCTTGTGGAAATATAACCATGGAAAGGAGCAGAAAATATCAATCTGCATACCTTCCCAATTCAGTATTCATGTTTCCTAACTGCTATATGAAAACCCAGAACAGTTTTGTATTCAAGGCAAGTCATATTCTATATTTACATTACCCCCATCTGCTCCTTATATCCTAGTGCTATGGAATTTGGTCTTATTTCGAATCTCTTGGGTGAGGAATAAAGCTGTCCACATTTCAGAGAAGCAGTTAAAACCTGGAGGCAGATGGGACTAAGAAGCCACCCTATCTAGCTCTCCCTGGGTATCCCCAAGTCCTGCACCCTCCTGCGCTTCCTGATTTTTTTAAAATTCAAATTGATAAAAGCAGCTGGGAACTGTCTGCATCCACCATGATATCTCTTGCCAGAACTACCAGATTGGGCAGGCTGGCTGGTTCCCTCTGGGTTGTTTTTTCCCCCCAGCAAAAAAGCCATTGCTCAGGGACTTCTCTCCCACTGCTTTGGCGTCTGAACACACTCACTACAGCAGAGATGAAGCCAACGGAGTGCTGGCAGTTTGTACTTGTGCAGTAGGAGACTCCTCTCAAGGCAGATGCCTGGCTGACAGTAGAGGCAGAGACATGGCTAGGGGCCAGGCTGGCTGAAAGATTTCAGGGGAAAGCAATGGAAAGGGGAGGCTTATTGGTAACAGCAGCAGCAAGGGCTCTTTCAGGGAGAGAGATTGAGGTGGAAGAAAGATGTCCCTGTTACTGATTTCCAAGACAATCACTGTTATTGAGTTCCAGCATCCACTGGAATAAAATGTAAGGAAAACATGAGTGCAAAGATTTTTGTCCTAAGAGCTACTCCTAGCACATGACACAAGAGAGGAAGCTCTGGATCAGGCAATGTTTCTTTAGCTGTAGAGTTCAATACAGCTCTGCCATTGGTCTTTGCCATTGTTACCTACTGTTCCCTGCTCCCTGGTTCCTTTTAAGCCATGTATAGACGTAACACATATCTTTGGAATTGAGAGGAAGCCTGAGAGCATTTATAAAACTGACCAGCCACACAGTCACAAGAAAGTAATTGGCTACTGAGAAAAATATTGCCAGGTAATTTTCTCTTCATAAATGATCACATAAGCTCACTCTCAAACACTACTTGTTTTGGTGCAAGTAGAAGCTGTCTTGGTCAAACCACCACACTCACTGTGTAACAAGACCATTCCTCAAGACCGATGAGGAGATCTTTGAAAGACTTCCTGTCGGGAGGATGAGCTGGGCTCCTGGGGGGTTGTCAGAAGAGGATTCAAATGGCTGGCAGAGGGAGGAGGGAGGAACTTACCCTCTGTGGAGCGAAGCCAAAACAGAGGACATGCCAGAGATAGGGTCGCCTAGCAACGGGGAGCCTGAGAGCCTTGAAGTTTTAGAATCCCCCCCAGACATTCCCAGGCCCTCCCTTCTCCGCAGCTCAGAGCAAGAGGGAGGGCTGATCACAGCAGAAAGGCGGAGAGATGGTTTACCCTCAGCCCCTTCTTTATCACCCATAGGGGAATCGGACACTTCAGAAGAGGAGGAGGTGATGCCTCCCCCCTCACCACGCACACGCAGACGGTTGAAAAGACAGGAGAGAAGGGGGGGAAGGCGGGCAGTACCTGAGGGGCAGTTAAGGAGGAGCGAAAGGTTGCGCGCCCGTTTAGCCCCAATGTCGCAGGACCTGTATCCCTGTATTGCTTCATGAGAAAGCGCAGTCTTTGTTGGACATTACTCTAATAAAACACGAATTAACTACAACCTCTGGTCTGGTTCCTGAGTCGCATCCTGGGCCTGACACTTCCCTGACAATACTCTGTGTGTGTGTGTGTGTGTGTGTGTGTGTGTGTGTGCATGTGTGGAAAATAAACGTGTCAGAGAGAAGCTAGTCCACAATTTTTCTCTCTGATCCCTTTACCACACACATAGGATTTCTGACATGGAGTTGCTTTCACTTTCAAATAATTTGGTCTCCACATTCCCTCTAAAATGGTCCACTGATTAACAATGAGGAAACTGTATCATGTGCCAACCTGCAAATCTGAAAAAGTTTAAAGAACCCAGCATCTTTGAACCCTCACAACCTGCTTCAGCAGAATCATGACATGGCCTCAGCTACAAGAATCAGAAGTACTGACCTTCAGCATTATTTCCTCACATGCTTACAATATGTGTAGAAAGGTCTTTAAAAAAACTAGAATAACAGAAAGGTAGAAATTATGTTTCCTAATGATTTACTAATTATATTTCCCCACCCCCGTGTCATTATTTTTCATAACAGCTCACTCCTTTGGCCTACACAGTCACCAGGTCTGCTCCTGGAGACGTTTCCTCTGTTGTCATGTATTTACATTTTGAGCTTAGTATTCTGAAGAATTAATGAATAGGTCAGCAGGATTTAGGTTGTTGTAATTAAGTGTGGGGAGAGGGGAGGGCATATGGAGTGGGACAGCTTCCTTCTTCTCAACTGCACCTGGCTTGTCAAGAGCTGCCCAACTGGGCAAGGACAATTTACTGTGGGTTATGCCTTACTGCACCAGCACCCCAATAAGAGGCTGAAGGGCCCCCTTTTAAAAATCAGGCAGATTTTCAACTGTGTACTGCAGGTACAAGCTGGAGCTAAAACAATGGCCAAGGTTTTGTTGTGTGCTTTTCTTAAAGAAGAAATTATGAATGAAACTCAGCCATTTTTACAAGTCCACATTTTTCAAATATGCCGGAACACATGGGAGATAAGAGCATTCACTTGTACTTGTAAAAAGAGCAATCATTTGGAAATGGAGACCAGCCAGCTTCTCCTCCCACCCAGAATTCTTTGCCAAACACCTAAATTGTGCTGGCATGCCGATAGCCAAGCCTAATAACATTCCTGGGAATGGATTCTTTTGTTTTTCCTTCTGTAGTTCCACCACATTTCATTACTTTCATAGTTATGTGAATCGACACGTGATAGTGCTGCCTCATTATGTGGATGGAGCAACTGAGATCAGGCTGCCTGCAAGGGGATCTACTGTTTAACAGCTGAATCTTCCATGATTTGTAGAGAAATGGATAGAAGTCCAAATATTTTACAGGTAACTTTGTTAGCCTTTAACAAAACTGGGGTTGGAAGATGAGCGTTCATGGGAAGGAGTTTTGTTTTGATGCTGCTGCCGCTGTTGTTTTGGTAAGCATTTGCACTGCATAAAGTCAGTATAAAGTACCATCTGGAATCTGATAAGCCTGGCAGGACTCCACTGAAAGGAAAAGCCTACATTAGAGCTGCATTCTATTGATAGCCATAATTAAAACATCAAATAGAGTATTAGGCAGGATTTTAAAAGGAAATTATTTGTACCTTGTAATTAAACACACACATCCCCTTAATATGCTATGTGCATCCAACCACATATTTGCCCAGCACTATTGTAGAAGATTCAAAAGTGAATTGCTTCCTTCCTTCCATCTGACTCATATGGTTAGTGATTTCTTAATCAATCCCATACATCGCAATTGTTAAAGGCCAAGGCCAGCCTTGTGCATCTGGTCATCTCATGTGCTCCTCCACCCCAATGGATCTTGTGGTCCCTCCATTCTCACTCTGTGCTGGTCCTGCATCTCAATGGAGAGGCTAAACATGGCACCCCCTTCCACCACCATCCTCTCCCTTTCCTGTCCCCTTTGAAGGATCCCAGACTTGGTGACAGATTTAGATCCTAATGGACTGTGCATGAATCTGTAAACCTATTCATTAGGGTAGTGAGGGAATTCAGCAGAGGTTACCTTGGTGAGCACCCTAAGCCATCTTTATGGAACACAGTCAGCTATCCAACTGACCTCTCCCAGCTGACTGCTGTGAGGGGCTACAGAAGGAGAGCTACCCTTGGGCTCTGGCAGTCTCAGAATATCTAAAGCTATCCAGTCATGGTAGTATGGGGTGATCAGGCACCTCCTCAATACCCCTTTAAGGTGAGCAGGCAACGACAAGCACCAGTCAGCCAGTAGACTGAGCGAATGTTGGAAACCAAGGTGGATTCACCCAAACCAGGCAGACAATAGAAGAGGCATGTTCCTTGCTCTCACTTGAAGGCCAGGGGCCTTACTGAGAGATGATTGGCTTTTTGCTCACAGTTTTTGCTGGTTACAGATCTTTGAGAGTTAATAAACCTGTGGCCCATTTATCTCTTATACTGCCTTGCATTTTCATTCCTGCCCGGGAACTGATGTGAGGACAGGCAGGAATAATATGCATTGTGCTGCCATGGAAGCAAGATGCCATGCAAGCATCAGACAAAGCATTGCTTAGGCAAAGAGTTGGACTTAGTCCAAAAAGCATATATAGCTAGCTACAGCCATAGGGTACAAATGGCAGATATAGGGAAGAAATGAGGGGAAATAAGTGGCAAAGCAAAGAACCCTTGGTTAGTGAAGCTGGGTGGACAGTTTGAGGTTGCCCAGACCTGGCATGGACACAAGTGGATAAAGTCTGAGATCTTAACTATTATGTCAGTGATTTATATGAATGTTAGTTTCTCTGAATTGATAAGTACTCACCTAGCCTACTTGCTTCTGGCAAGAAGGGTTTAGGTGCCCTCAGGCCAAGCCAGTCACCAGAAGGCCATTGTAGGAAGAAAGGAGCCTAGTGTTGTGGAGATGTTAGATGGGAGCACTCAGGAGTAGAGATGGATGCCCCTGAACAGCTGCAATTCTAAACACGCTTACTAAGGAACTAAGCCCTATAGAACTCAATAGGACTTACTTCTGAGTAGATATGGTTTGGATTGTGGTGTTGGTAAGGCTTGACTAGGAATCCTCTGCAAAGATATTTATAATGCAATCCTATGTTTGTTTGCTCAGAAGCAAGTCCCACTGTATTCAATAGGGCTTATTCAGACAGGGAAGCGTGCACAGGACTGCAATTCAGTGATAAGGAACCCCACTCATCCAATCAAAAATTCAGCATCATGCCATGCTAAACTGTTTTGCAACTGTTTTATACTTGTTTTATGGTTATTGGATTTTAAATGGCTTTATTTCTTGTTGTGAGCTGCCTTGGTTTCCAACACTCACAGGGTTGTTGGAAATATTCCATGTAAACACCCACGGGAGATGTGACAATACATACACCCCATATAATAGTTTATTGTCAAAACCAGTTGGCCATTGCAGAACTTTTTTAAAAAAAAAATAGTTTCTTGCCAAATAAAAGCAGTGACTCCTAAGTAAGCCCTGCCTAATTTAGCTTAAAAACAAAAAGAATCAGAGGGGGAGAGAAAGATTTACAACACAATCCTTTTCTATGTTCACTCAAAAGTCCCACTGATTTTTTTAGCACAATCCTAACCATGTCTATTCAAAAGTCAGTCCTACTTAATTCAATGGGGTTAGCTCCCAGGTATGTGGAATTAGCATTGCAGTTTTACTCCCAGAAAAGCTTCATATTGGGAAGGTTTTCAAAACAGGTTATAGACAAGACAAATAAACTGTCCTCTTCAACAGTCCAGTAAAATTTAAACTTGTTTGACTCCTTAATTAGAAATGTATAACACTGCAGCATGCACACTCTTTAAAACTTCTGTTTGAAAATTATTTGAAAGATAAAATGTATAATATGCCATTTTTGCAAGTAATTAAAAAACCCTGCATGTACACTTCTATGCCTACCAAGATCCTGCTGTGATCTTCTGTTGTTGTGCATGTTTACTCAGAAGCAAGCCCCAATCCTGTACAGATAAAGTACAGTTTATGCTGATGAAAGCTATATATTTACTGAATTCCTCATGCGAGACAAGCAGGAAAAGGAAACTGTGGGTTTAGCTGAAGGTCAACAAATCTTGTCAATCACAACCCTGACTTCACTTAATGGCTAAAAACCTGAAAGGGAAGGGACTGGAGCAGCCGGTAGTAACAGAAGTTGGGGGGTGGCGGCAAACATTTTGGTTTATATCTTTTGAACCAGACCACCTAGAAACCTTTTTATTATTATTTTTTAAAGAAAGCTAAGCAGATATTATGGTGCCTTACCCGGAGACCCGGAGAGGACCCCCAAAAGCTGGAGTCTCCTTGCAAAAACCAGAGACATGGCAACCCTAGTATTAATGTTCTCATGTTTTTTTTCGCATGCAGATCTTTCTAAAATCAGGACTGGAGAACCTGTGGCCTTCCAGATGTTGTTGAACTACAACTCCCATCATCCCTGACCATTGGCAATCCTGTATGGGACTGATGAGAGTTAGACCCAACAAAATCTGGAGAGCCACAAGTTCCTCACCCCTGACTTATGCTCATGCCTGAGCTATCTAATTAATATGTATGTATGAAACAGATCATACACAGGAATACATAATCAGGGAACTTGTCCACTCATTTGAAATGAATAGCCCTTGAAAGTGGGGAGCTTAATCTGTCCACTAGAGTGCCATCTGTACCAATATAAATTTTTTGGAGAAAGGGATTTGCTCAAAACAAAGGCTCATTTGAGTCAACTGGAACCTACTGCTGAAACAAGTCTATTAAGCTGCACTCCAATGAAGCTTCACCTGACATTACTGCTGTCAACAGAATAGTGAAACCCCTCCTGAATTACAGCTGATCAGGCCTAGACATTTGAAGCCTGACAACAAATCCATTAAAGCAAATAGGTATTTTACTGACAACATGGGGCCTGGACCAGTGTCTGAAGAAGACATGCTGTCAGTGAGTGGGTGCTTCTGGAATTCTACTGAGGAGCTTGATATTAAAGAGGAAGTCATTGTGATGGCAGCTGTAATAGGACATGTGGGCCATTTTGATGGGAATATCAAATGGGAAGCTCCTGTCTAGGACCTTTTGAATATTTCAAAGCTGCAAATGTCACATTGAAGAGGATGGAGAGCAATTTCTAACTTGATGAGAAGTTAAAATGTTAATTGTTCTATTAAATATGTGACAATTCTATTCATTGGGCCAGTTTTAAAGATTCATACAAAAATTATCTTATAATGTAATATATGCTGCTATGTTACTGGATGGCATGAAACAGTCCAAACAAATGGATTGGAACAATACTTTTAATATTTACACTTACCCAGCTGATGATTTACATCTTCAGTTTCAGGGAGTTTAAGGTTAATAATAAAAATAAACCTTTTTTCTATGAAATGTCTTGTCTCAGAGGCTCTGCCATGCAGCCCATAAAATAAATCAGTTAGTATGGAATGCTTGGAAACAGACCTGTTTACCGCAATCCTAATCACATCCACACAGTACTAAATTCAACTGATTCCAGAGGAATGCACCTCCAGATAAATGTGTACGCTATCCAGGCATCAATTCATTGAATTAAAATTGACTTAAATCCAAGTGCTAAGATTTAACTCGGTTGTGGAATAGCCACCCATTTGAAGTAGAAGTTTCAAATAAGAAAGGAAAAATAAGACGGAGCTGAAATTTGCAGATTCCAAACAATGTTTTATCCATTGGTATTGACATTAACTGGGGATTCATGCTTTCAGGCATGTGACAGCATAACACAGCATTATATTAAGACTATCTATATGATATATCACCTTTTCTTTACTGGCTTCTGTAATGTTACAGCAGATACTCTGATTTTTTTTTCCAGTCAGGAGTTTCTGCCAATTCTTTGTCATCTTAATTAGTATTACTGCATTTTCAGATAAAAACAACAATCTAGTGATTATGTTAATCTTCAGGATGGGCAATCTTCTTATCCAAGACATTTCCATCTTTGTCTATTTTTTGAAATGTTCTTTAACAACATTGAGGAGCATTACATAATTCCCTTGAAAAAGTTGCACCATTGTAGATGGCAGCAGTGTACCAAGATATTTAATCAGAGCCTCAATCCAATGTGATTTCTTCCTCTTTTTTCCTTTGAAGAACCATCTCATAAACTACTTTTGAAACTCCTGTGGTTTTAAAAGTGGTTTGCTCTGCAGGATGGAGAGAAAGTCTTAAGACCCTCCTGGGTATATGGAAATAGGAGTAAATAGGAGTTGTTTTTAAATACAGTCTAACTTCTAAAGTTCCCAAAATAAATAATAATAGTCACATATGAGTTTTTGTCAATTGTATGAATTTGAATGGAACTTGCATTTATCTGTGTTACAGAGACTCAGCAAATTCTGAGGTAAAAGTTGTACAGAAGGTTATGTAAATGTGTTAATAAGAGTATTTTTTGTGAGATAAGATAATTTGGTTCACAACTACTTATGCTTTTGTGGTAAAAGCTGGCAGTTTGCCTCTGTCTTATGCTAAAGAATATGTGTGGCCCTCATTTGGGAGCGTGCCAGGAAACAGCAGAGCTGATCTATAGTTGCTAGTTTCAGCAGGCATTGTAAGTAAGTTTTTTGAATTTATGTTTAATAGATTTATCTTCATTATATCTTTTCCAACTTTACTGTACACCACTTGGAGACTATGGTTGTCCAACTGATTCAACTAACCTTAGTCTGGATCCAACCACATGTATCAAAAGCAGAACTTTTCAGAAATAAAGGCTGAAAGTTAATGTGAACATCAGTGTTCTATGAGAGGGTTCATCTCTATGGAGGTTCTATTCCATAGTCCTCAACAGTAGAACAGGCGGAGGATAGCAATGTGTATGTTACAACGGCTGTGAAGGAGGATGAAGGCTGCAGCAGATAAAAGACTTCCAATCATCGTGGTATCCCATGCCATTGGATCAAAGCCTTTTTCTGTCAAGATTGTGTGTGGATCGTCGTGCGCCGATCTCCCCACATAAAACAAATTCACGCACAGGCGTCTTCCAAACACCTTACCTTGGAAGACAATCTTACTCAGCCACGAGTGATCGCAAGTAGTAGTAAATCTATTCCACTATACAAGTACTTCCTTCTAGATGGGGAAAAAAGACCAGAGACATTTGAATAAAGTGCTTTATGTTTACTGTCCAGCTCTAGTGCAGCTTGGGACCAGAATATCTGAAAGAGTTTTACTCCTCTGCAGGTGAGAGCCTCTTGCAGATACCATCTTATCAGGACATCAATTCTACACAACATAGGAAGTGGACCTTTAATATTGTGGCACCTACCCTTTGGAATTCCCTGCCCTTAAATATTAGACAGGCACCATCTCTGTTATCTTTACAGAACCGCCTGAAGACCTTGTTTCAACAAGCCTTTTAAATAGAGACCTTATCCTAGTCTGTGTCTGTGCTGGAATTGCTTTGTAGGATGTTTTTAATGCTTTTTTTTTTTTTAAAAAGATGTTTATAAAGATGTTTTGTTTTAATATGTTTTTAAGTCTTTTGTTTTAAAGATGTTTTAGAGTAGTTTTTAATGTTTTTGTTTGCCACCCTGGGTGCTTTCTGGGAGGAAAGGTGGGATATAAATTTAATAAAGCATAAAATAAATAAATGATAATAGTGCAAAATGAAAGTGATAAGATCCAATAAACAGTGTTTTCTTTAAAAGCAGATTTAATGACTGAGCAGGCTTTCTGAGCAACATTGGTAACTCAAAGACTATAGCACCCCAAGCTTCTGTTACTCATTTTGCAAGGAGAAAATGCTTCCAAATCTTTTTTAACATTTACACCATAAATAATAATAATAATAAATAACATTTTGTTTTGATTTAGAAATATCTCATAAAGTCCTTTTTGTAAGATATTAAATACTCTTTTCTTCCCCTTATCCTTGCATGCCTCTCTTTAGTGTTCTGCCCCCTTAAATCTTTCTTTTGAATTAGGTAACCCACTTCATCTTATGCAGCTGTGATTACCCCAGTGGGGTAAAAGAACTATTGCCTGGCAGCATGATGTGTAGGACAATGAAAAGGTTCTTTGTGTCAAAAGCAATCCTACACTAAGTTAAGTTTTCAAGCTATCAAGCCCCATTTTTCTGTGCAAAACTGCTTAAGTTAAAATTACATTCCTGGAGTGGGTTCATGTGCTTTTATGATGAATACCCTGCAGATCCCATTAAGAATGTTCTATTTCAACAAAATGTGTAGGAGTCTTTCATGTCTATATATTAATTTTAAAATCTTCATATATTATATTTTAAAGTTAATGCTGTTTTTAAAGTCTGAAACACAGGAGAGAATGAAAAAACAACACATGACAAGCAGATCACCAGAATGAGTGGCCTTGGACATTTTGGAACTGATAAGATTTATTTAGTAGTGTTTAAATAAAAAGCCATGGCTGGGCATCTAAACCATGTGCACAATGACTACCATACCTTATACTGACATACCTCTTTTCAAGTCATTTTTCAAACAGTGATGCTTTAAAACAGATGCCTGCAGCCAAATCAATATCTGAAATTCACTCAGCCGCCAGTTCTACGAACCTCATTGCCCTCTTACGGTTGCCCAGTCACAATGCTGCAGTGATATTGCAGTTTCTGTCTCTATTGGATTTGAACTGCTTTGATACATATGCTGTTGTTATACATATTGTTTTATGCATACAATTGTTTTAACTTTAATTTGTATGTAACTTTTTATATGTTTTAATGAGAAAACAATATATTAATATTAATATAAATCACTATAAAGTGGAAGAATCTCCCTTTCAGGATTTCACCTATAGACCAGTTTTCTCCAACTTGGTGCACTTCAGATGTTTTAGACTATAGTGCCCATCAGCCACAGCTAATATGGCCAGCCATCAGGGATTATGGGAGTGGTAGACTAGAACATCTGGAGGACATCAGGTTGGGCAAGACTGCTCTAGATTTTGCATTGTTGTGCTCCCTGGTCCCCAGTTCTTTACAGTTCACCCTGCTACCCAGCAGCTTCTCTAATCAAGCTGGCAGAGGACGTGTCGGCTGTGATATTGGAGGAGCCCTGGGTGATTTCAGTGTCCATGCTGAGGTTGCCTCTAGTGTTCTGGCTTGAGACTTCATAGCATCCATGATGACCATGAGGCTGTCTCAAGTTGTCTCTAGTCTGACACTTAGGGCAGAGTACTTTGTTTTTGCTCCAGATGGAGGAATGGGTTTTATGGAGATGGGGGGGTCACCCCATTGTCATGGTCAGATCACTTCTTGGTGAAGTTTAGACTTACAGGTTCAATCCTCTCCTGCAGGGATGATGAACAGATTAAGATGGTCCACCCCAGAGACTAATGGAATCCTGAATGGATTCCTGAATGCCCTGGGGAGTTCCCAACAAACAGAGCAAGTGACCCTGTTGAAGCCCTTGTCACACTGTGGAAAAGTGAGGCACGTCAGGCTCTTGACACGGTTGCCCCTGAGTGCCGTCTCCAGCATTGTGGAGCCCAGCTTGCACCTTGGTACACCAGTGAGCTAAGGGCAATGAAACAGGCTGGACAATGGCTAGAGTGCAATTGGTGAAAGACATGCTGTGAGGCTGATCGGGCATGAGTAAAACATCATAACTGTGCCTACTGTGCAGCAGTGAGGGCGGCGAAAAAGGGCAACTTCTCTGCCTTCATCACATCCACAAGTAACCATCCAGGGGAGCTTTTCCATATTGTCAGGGGTCTGTTGGCATCATCTCTAGGAAATGAGTTTCAGATCCTTTGGAGGACCACCGTGAATTGTTTGCAAGGCACTTTGAGGGTAAAGTTGGTTGCCTCCGTAGCAATCTTGATGCCCCACCCACATCTATTGTAGTCCCAAGTAAGGTGTCCAGTGCAACGTCTGCTGCAACTTCTTGGGATCGGTTTCAGTTGATGCAGCCTGATTACATGGAAAAGGTGTTTGTGATGATGCGGCCAGCAATGCATCCTCTCAACCCTTACCCTCCTTGGCTTATTAAAGCTTGCCAAGGGGGTATGACCGAGTGGATCCAGGGTGAAATCAACAAGTTGTTGCAGGAGGGAGTGGTCCCAGCTGCCCTGAAAAGGTGGTGATCCGACCGCTCCTGAAAAAGCCAACCCTAGACTCATTGTTTTGTGACAACTACCACCCAGTCGCAAATACCCCCTTTTTATGGAAGGTGGTTGAGAGGGTTGTGGCACAGCAATTGCAAGCACTCCTGGATGAAACAGATTATCTTGACCCATTCCAGTCTGGGTTCAGGCCTGGTTATGGGACTGAATCAGCCTTGGTCGCCTTGATGGATGACCTATAGCAGGAGAAGTACAGGGGGAGTGCGACTCTGTTAGTCTTACTTGATCCCTCAGCGGCTTTTTATACCATTGACCATGGTATTCTTCTACGCCAAGTTGGTGAGATGGGCATTGGAGACACTGTTTTACAGTGGTTCTTATCTTCAGGGTTGTTTTTAAAGAATAGAATTGGGTGATTGTCTTTTGGCCTCCTGGCAGTTCTGCTGTGGGGTGCTGCAGGGTACCATTTTGTCTCCCATGCTATTTAACATCTATATGAAGCCCTTGGGAGTGGACATCAGGAGATTTGGGGCAAGGTGTCAGCAGTATGCTGATGATACCCATCTCTATTTCTGTGTGACATCTGAATTGGGAGAGGCTGTGCAAGCCCTGGACCGGTGCCTGGGCTTATTGGTGACCTGGATGATAAACAGTCTGAATCCTAGCAAGATGGAGGAACTCAGGTAGTTCCTGATTTCCGATAATTGGTCAGTTGCCTGCTTTGGATGGGGTTGTACTCCCTTTGAAAGAGCAGGTTCATAGCCTGGGGGTGCTTCTGAATCCATCTTTGTCACTATAGGCCTAGGTGACCTCAGTGGCTAGGACTGCCTTTTACTGGCTTTAGGTAGTAAGACAGCTGTCACCGTTTCTGGACCAGGATAGCTTGACCACTATTGTCCATGCACAGATAACCTCCAGGCTGGAAAACTGCTGTATGTGGGCTGTCCTTGAGGTTAGTCCAGATGCTGCAGCTGGTGCAAAATGTGGTGACGCAACTGCTCACTGGGGCAGGGTATTGCCAATATGTTACTCCGCTGACAAAAGAATTGCACTGGCTACCCATTAGCTACTGGGCCAAGGTTCTGATTTTGTTGTATGAAGCCCTATACAGCTTGGGACCGGGATACCTGAAAGATCGTCTTACCCTTTATATACCCAGTCAATCACTGCACTCTGCAGGGGAGGGCCTCCTGCAGATACCATCGTATCAGGAGGTCCATTCTGCACAACATATGAAGAAGGGCTTTAGTGTAGTGGCACCTACCCTTAAATATTAAACAGGCACCATCTCTGTTATCTTTTCAGAGCCTGCTGAAGACCTTCATTTTTCAACACATCTTTTAAGTTGAGATCTTATCCCAGTCTCGGTATGTGCTGGAATCTTTTAAATATGATTTTGAAGATTTATTTTAAAAAAATGTTTTTAAAGATTTTTTTAAAAACATGTTTTTAAAGATGCTTTGTTTTAATAAATTTTAAAGTCTGTTTTTAAGATGTTTTAGAGTGTTTTTAGTGTTTCTGTTTGCCGCCCTGGGCTCCTATTGGGAGGAAAGGTGGGATATACATTTAATTTATAATAATAATAATAATAATAATAATATATCCTTTGGCTGTTTCCTTCCCTCCTGACAAGTCCTGCCTTGTTCCAATATGTAATTTTACCTCCAATGCAATTTCTTCTTGGATCTTCTTTATTTTCTACAACTACATTGTTTCATCTTTCCTATACAGTACATTCTTTCCTCATATGCTTGCTTTTCAAGCCTGCCTACTTTGCTCTTCCCCCCTTAATCTCCTCCCTTTTGGTCAGCCTTACTTACCCTGACTTGTCTCCAATAACTTCCAATGTCTCCTGCCTGAACTTAAGTGCTATGACTTTTCTTTAGTGTCATTACTCTCATTACCCCCTTCTTTAGGGTAGCCAGATGCAAAACAGAAGAAGGCAAGCTTAAATTCCCTTGTCTACATAACTGTTAAAGGTGCAGGAAACCTGCCCTCTTTTACATCTGACCACTTTTTGAATCAGTTCTGTATCTTTTTAACATCTTTTTCTTTCACCTAACTTCTCCTGCAGCCATCTGTTTTTCATCCTTCCTTTGGCCGCCTTGTTGGGGGGGGCGGTATCCTACTGCTTTAGCCGGCTTACATCTCTATATCCTTTAAACTTGTCCCAGCTATTCCTGTTCCAAAGACTGTATTAAGGTTTGCTCCCTGCCAAACTGACAACCTTTAATTCTCTTATAGAATCTAGATTGCAAACATTCTGGCAGTTTATTTTCTGAATAGCCAAAATATTAGTAAACACTGAGTCATCACTAATTCATCCAATTGGTGTCAGAGGCCTCAACACCATAAACACAATGCATTACAGATTATCCACGGCACTCCATCTGTACATGCTTCATTTAGTAGGTTGCCAGTCTCCATAGCTTCTGTGTGAACACTGCTCAAAGCAGAATGAATAAAAGATTTAAAGAATCCAGAGGTGTTCAGGCACTGTGCTCTACAAATGTAAAAAAGCCTGTACACATATACAGATGTATTGTGTGAATGACTGTATATGTGCTGATTTTAACATTCAACCTGGGGACTGGACCCCTCAGAAATGTAGTGTTATCAGTCACAGGTATTATTGTACTTGCATTGTATGTATGTGAGTTCTATTATGTTTGAATTCAGGGTGAAAATACAGGGTGCTATCAACATGTATCCTGAAATTTCTGTTGACCTCCCCGTATTTTGAGAGCTTGGCCGCTTAAGGCATCTTGCAAACTCCCTTTTAATAAAACATGATAAACATACGAAGCTTCACTGATCCGTGTAGTCCAGCATTGTTTCCTCTGACAAGCAGCAGCTTTCCTGTGCCTCAGATAGTTTCATCCTTTTTTAGCTGAAGTTGCCAGAGATTATACAGCCACGAGAGTGGCTATATACTATAGTCAGCATGGATTTTTCGCATTGCACAATGTTAAATTGAAAATACCCCCATGCCATTCTGATGCTTCCCATAGGCTCATTTCAGTACAAAACCTTACCAAATATATAGTCTTGAACTCAGAAACGCTTGCTTAACAACCTTCTACATTTTCACGGTGATACACAAAACAGTCAGAAAGAATTGAGAGTTCAAAGTCTAAAAAGAGAGAAAAAAACCCCAGAGCCCGTTTGGACTTTTTTCTTTCAGAGTTCTCATAATCTGTTGAAATTCATTAAAAATCAGCCATGTTCACAGAGTACCTGTAATTCAATCACTGACCTTGCCCCATACTCTCACCTTCATCTTCTGCAGTTTAAAAGTTAAAAAAAAATGCCTGGCTGATTTTTACTTAATTTAAGAAATTTAGCATTGAAGTCTATTATAACATCGGGCATGCTCAATAAGAACCAACTGCCAGTGTTCTAAAAGCCAGACTCACAGGTGCTGGGCTGGCCTAATCAGGGCCACACCCACATCAAACCTTTATTTCATTTTAGACAGTCATGGCTTCCCCCAAAGAATCCCGGGAAGTGTAGTTTGTGAAGGGTGCTAAGAGGAGATTCTTGTTCCTTTGACAGAGCTCCAGTGGCCAGAGTGGTTTAACTGTCAGCCATTCTGAATGAAGCTCTGTGAGGGGAACAGGGTATCTACTAGCAACTCTCAGCATCCTTCACTAACTACACTTTCTAGGATTCTTTGGGAGAAGCCATGACTGTCTAAATTGAAATAAAGGTCTGGTGTGGATGTGGCCAGAGACAGCTTTGGTTTAAATTTGGGTGGGAGGCTACATGTGCCTGCTGTAGAATAAAAAGGTGGGGGAAACCCTAAAAATGAATGATACTGTTCACAATGTTTTCCTTTTGGAAAGGAAAGAGGTTTCCCCTCTGCCCAGTGCCCACCTATCCAATCTCTCCCCTCCCCTCCCTCCCTCCCCCTCCCATTTCTGCCCTCCTCCAGGTCAGTTTTACATATCCTAAGCACGATTGCACAGGAGTAAATCCCACTGAAGTCAAAAAGCATGCAAATGATCAAACCTGCCCTCCCTTCCTCCTCCCTCCCCTCCCCTCCCTCTTGCCTCTTCCCTCCCCCTTCCTTCACACCTCCCTTCCCCTCCCCATCCCTTTCCAATATGCTCCTTCCCACCAACCATATGCTCAGAGGCACATGTTACCAAATTCTTCCAAGCTACACACCAAGTGGATTGGACTGTGAAAGACCAAACCAAATTGTGCTTGCATTTTTACAAATTTGTAGGGCAGTACAATATCTCAGAAAGGAAGTCAGGTCTCCTGTTCCCCTGGTGCATGCACTAGAGCTGCCCAGTTTCCCTGCTTTTTAAAGTTTGATAGAAATATCTGTTGGTTATATGTACATTCTTATACTGCAAGGTTTTTTGCCTATTAGTGAATTGAACTTGGACTTTCAACATGTATTCTACTACTGATCTAAAGTCTCTGGCCCATCAGTTGTCTTCTTCTGTTTGGAAATCTTGCAAGGGGTAGTGTCATGTGCCACTAAGTTGAGAGTGCTAATGTTTTCTTGTGTGAGCACTAGGGATGGTATCTGTTGGCTGGTGCAAGTTTGGAAGCATTCCGTTGACCTAACAGGCTGGTATCGATTTGAGTTGGTTCTTTTTCCACTAGCAATTTTTTTTACCAATTTTTTTTCTCCCTTGCAAAATATATTGATATTTGGAAATGAAATACTGGTATTTTGAAATAAAATAATGATAAATGAAATATTGATACAATTATTCTTAATATCAATATTTTAGAGGCAGGGTTGTTGTTTTTAAAAAGTCCATTTACAAAAATATCTGCAGAAAATTGCTACATAAAAATCCAATCTGCAATGATAGAGAATAAGCGAATTAATGGAAAATTTGGTACAAATCCAAATTGGGCGGAATTTTAGGGCCCTTAGATGACAATAGAGGTTGTGATGAAATCTCTCTCTCTCTTTCTCTCTGTCATTTAAGTAGCATCATGTTTGCAAAATTAAGTAACATAATATTGATGATGGAGGGAGAAGTTGTGAATTTACCTGTGATCTCTGACTAAGCAAAATAGACCATAGTCCTTGAACAATATTATTAATTTGTTTGTTTCAGATTCACATCTACTACTTTATGTCAAACTAACCCCAGAGGATTTTCCAGAACATGAAGAATAACAAAATAAACAACATATCATAAAATACAATTAAAGTATACATAATCATTCATAACAATTTGATTTAGCAGCAGACCAAAAACAAAGAGACAAGAGGACAAAAAACCAAAATCAACCTCCAAAGGTAAAGAATCAGAACTAGAGAAAATTGGCAGGTTTTTTTTAATTAGGAATGCTTGAGTAATTTCTTCTTTGTGAATTCTGATAGGAACACCTCCCGGACTCATATGCGGATTGGAACACATTTATGTCCTGTACATTTTGCATTTCTCTGAATTTTGCAATGCAATTCTAAGCTAAAAATAATGTACTAAAATGCATATCAAAAGTGCATGTTAAGACAAAATATATTTAGAAATGGGTATTTTGTGAGAAAATACATTTTAAAATTATGCGTTTTAGTAAATATTTAAATACAAATTTTCATGTGGATTTTTAAAAAACATGGCAGATTAATGCAGAAATGGGATGGAGGAGATTTATGAATGAATAAATATGAAACTGGCATGGACAGGAAATAGACTGATCTGTCAATCTCTGCTTTTAATACATGGCCAGCCACTAAGAAGTTGTATGGCAATTCATAAAAAGGGAAACAAATTTGTTGTCCTCATAAATATGTGGGAAGCCAACAGTCCTTTGAAAAGCAATCATACATTCTCTTTTTAAACTGGAGTGATTTATTAGATTAGATTAAAATAGATACATAAGGAATTTCTGTAGAACCTTCTAGCTTTTTTCAGAATCTGTTAGCAGGCTGGGGAGATAGAGTTTTTTCCATACTATTCAGCATCATTAAGTTAACTCAATTTCCCAAGAGCCATGAAATTAATCCAACTTTAATTTAGCATGCCCCAATTGAAAAGGCACAGATTATTTTACAAGAAAGAACCTTAGATAGTGAAATCTATGGTTCTCAATACTGGAGCATGTCTACTTTGTTAAATACAGGGAATAAATGGTGTGCATGGGTGTGGAGTAATGGTGAAAACTGCTAGACTTTTCAGATTACAATTTTTGAATTTGGCTGAAGTTGGAAACTTCCAAATCTTACATTGAATTCCCTTAAGCATATCTGAGGTTACATGCTATTTCCAGACTACACAATCCCTAAACCATCCTGTTGAGGATTGTTAAATGACATCCTGTGTAAGTAAATGACAGCCCACCTAGTCCAGAGCTGTTTGACTTGGAACTACTTATAAATAATGGAACCTGCTTATAAACAGAGCTTGTGTAAGAGATGAAATAGGGTATTGCATGTTACATATGCAAGAACTGCACATCATGGAACTAGGGAGCCTATGAGGGATGTATGTGGCACTCCCACCACTATCCTTTGCAGAAGAGCCAAGGAGTGCATTGTGTAACTCATTTGTGCAATATACAGCCCAGTGGAATTGCATTGACATCTGTTCAAGCTGATCAGTATGCGTACGGCAGTGTTATTCAGCACCAAGCTGCATGTTTAGCTGAGGATTTTTGAATTTACCATTTTGCTTGTACATAGTGGTATCTAACTTGGGAGTTTTAGAGAGGTGTTTGTCCCTGAAACAGGTCAAGCCTTTGCAAGCATTCCAATGCTGATTTGCTAGTAGTGAATGTAAATACTAGCAAAGAGTTTTGAAGGAGTTTACAAAATACTGTCCTCCTCCTCCTCCCCCCCTCCACCATCTAGGGCCCAGAAACTTATCTTGGTACAGAACAAGGGGAGACAGCTGTGGATATTTCCCAGGCCATGTGGCAACATATTTTCCTTCTGGGAATTGGGACTGGTTATGGTATTGGCAGATTTATTTCCAGTGATCCTTAACTGGAGATGTAAAATTTCTGGAAATTTTGAAGCCATGGGGGGGAAAATGTTTTCTTCTGGGTTTTTTCAGGAAAAAAATGGAACTTTTCAGAAAAAAATTAAAAATGCAATATTAGCACTTTTTACAGATTGAAAGTCACTTTGTTACTTCAGGAACGTCAAATGTAAATATGTACAAGTTGGTTTGGCATAAAATTATCATATTTGGTATATTAAAAGTATATTTTATCCAAACAAATATTACCAATTGAATTTACTTTTTTAAATTTTTACTTTTTTGTGTAACAAATGGATCTACAAGATCCTGAACTGTAAGGAACCCCTGAACTATAAGGAACCTCTTTCGTTTTGCCACTTTATGAGGAGCAGGCAATTTAAAAAAAAAAAAGAAGAGAAACCATCAACATTAATAACAAAGAATATTATTTATGTCTCCGCTAGACCTCCACAGTGTCAAGCAGACATAAAGCATCCATTCCCATAAAAAGAACTGAGAAAAGGGGGGGCAAGATTCTATGAAACCTTTGATTCATCATGCTAAAATAAAACATTCCATAATCCATTTTTTCTTCATTTTTTTCAATTTTTTCCAAATTTTCAGAAAAAAACACAAAAAAGGCTTCAGAAAAAAAATGGAAAAAAAGTTTTTTTGTTTTTTCCTGGGTTTTTTTTCCGGGTCTTCACATCTCTATCCTTAACACAGAATTCACCTTTTCACACCAGCTGCACAGTGTGAAAACATTTTCATTGACTTAACCACCAATGGTTCCAATATATCTTCCCTGGTCAGTCACTGCCAATTCAGCCCCCTTAAGCCTGGGGTTGCCACCCTCCCATGGGAGCCATTTTGTGACTTGCACCCTCGGCACTTTCTCAAAATTCAAAATATGCCCACTGGCCCAAAGAGGTTGGAGACCCCTGCCATAAGCATATATATAATGCTAGGTTTGTTTGGGGTTTTTTGCCCCAAAGTACATCATTCCACACTTGCTAACACTGAACCAAATTTGCCATTTAATGACTATTCATCCAGCTTCAAGAGATCTTTTTGAAGTTCCTTGCAATTCCCCCCTTTTTTACAACTCTGAAAAGTTTGCGCCATTAACAAACTTTGAAACCTCACTACTCAACCCAACCCCTATTCCCTGATACTTTATGAATAAATTTAAAAACATTGGTCCCAAGGCAGACCCTCTGGGGATTCCACTTCTTTCATCTGTCTGCTTGCTTATGCAGGCACCCTGGCCCTATAATGGCTTATCCCACAATGAGAGAGCCAGAAGAGGAGAAGTTGCTTTGCAAAGGGTCCCCTTTGCTCCAACTTCTAAAGATAACAGAAATGAAGGGGGAAATGCTATGAAAAAACAACACAGGAAGTATAAGATAATGGAGAAAAGATAAATTCAGTTCTGTCACAGAAGGAGGGATTTGAAATTACCTGGCCTGAATCGTTGTCAAACCTCTGTTCTGGATTCTGCCTACGGAGGGGAAGAAACTGTTGGTGTGTTGCCTCCAAATGCTGAGAACCATAAAATCCACTGCTCAGATGGTTGCTCAAGGTGGACAAGGTGGAGCACTGGGAGGATTTGTCTGCTGCCTTCCAGAGATTTCCACCAATCTCCTGTGGCAGCAGTTGAGGCAGGCAAGGGCTTCTCTGCTGCTGCCATCACATACTCTTGCATGTTTGAAAAGTGGGTTTTTTTTAGTTGATCAGCCCAGGCTCATCCCAGCTTGGCACTGCCACCTCTTGCCAGTTTCTGTTTGGGATACTGCCAGTTGTCGCTCCATGATCCTAATTGGGGTGGCAACACAATGTCCTAGAGTAAGAGTAGCTGACTCTGAGTCCTCATATGCCGGGACTTCCACACTCAGCTGTCTTGCCCCTCACCCTGACTCACAAGCAAGTGGAGGATCTGGCTGTCTATACTTTCATGTGAAAATTGCTGATATAGTCCAACTCTCTGCCTGTTCTTTAACCAGTTACTCCGTGACTGCGAAGCATACTCAAGAGGTTTTGGTGAGGGTTCCTATCAAAACCTTTTTGAAAGTCCAAATACACAATGTCCACATAACAACAAGCATCAACGTGCTTATTAATACTCTCAAATAATTTACTATGGTTAGTTAAACAGGACTTACTTTTGCAGAAGCCGTGCTGATTCTTCTTTAGTATAACTTTCTCCAGCTGATTGCAAACAAGCAATGCCTTAGCACCTCTAAACAGCCTTAGTGTGAAGGGAGCTGATTTCATTGGGAAAGGCTGACATGCATACTTTCTCTTCTATTAAAATAATTGAAACCTACAGATACTCAATTTTAGTGTTGGTGGTGAGGAAACGGGACCAGCTCTACCATTAGGCATAGTGAGGTACCTGCCTTGGCCATCAGATGCTGGGGAAGGGATCAATTGTAAGGCATTAGAGGACAGAGCTGTGTGTGCCACGTGGTTTACCCTATGCCCCCTAAACTACCCTGCTGTCCACAGGAGCAGTGGAGGATTCTGTCTTGAAATAAGATACAACTGCCAATCCAGCTGGATTTTTTACATGGAAGGGCACTGTTAAGTCCTCCTGCTGCTCTTTACCCAAAAAGACACCAGAATCAGAGTTTTCTGCTGCCAGCATTTTCTTTTTACTGAACATTCCAGAACAAGAAGAACAGCGAGAAAAACCCAAGGGGGTATGCCTGAATATGTTTTCCAGGCAGCCCTAAATAATCACTGCCAGAACAATAGATTAAGACACACTTAAACAATCACAATCATAACACTGCCCAATACAATACACTCCTCCCCGCTGGATATACAGGCATACCCCGCTTTAATGTTCGCAGTGGGACCGGAGAGTATACTGTAAGCGAAAATAAACGTTAAGTGAAGCAATTGTCTTCACTTGTATTGCACGCAATCACCACTAGATGGCAGCAGTGTCATGCTGATAAAGTGTACGTTATTGTGAAGCACGCGAACGTTAAGCGGGGTATGGGGACGTATGGAGCACGTACGTTATAGCGAGGCGACGTTAAATGAAGTGACGTTAATGCCTGTAAATCCATGTTATCTCTACAAATTTAGGCTCTGTGATGGCTTTCTTATTCAAGTCGGATAGCGCCTGTCATCACAGGCAGAAACGCTTGTGTCTGGTGGTACTGGTGACTGTGGAGCAACCACTGGTGGCATGTCTTCTTCGAGGATAGGTGTTGATAGTGGTGACTCAGAAACTGCAGTTGGAACTCCAGCCATGTCTGATGCTACCTCTTCTTTCTGTAACCCGATTACCTCAATTGGTCAATGTTGTTGGGAGCAATCTCTACAGTATAAGAGAGTGGTCCAGTCCTTTCTTTGATTGTCCCAGATACCCACTTCTGTTCTCCTCTGTAGTCCCTTACTAGAACAGGTTGTCCTATTGAGAAGTGTTGTGCTTCTTCTCAAATTGGGCTTGAGAAGATCCAAACTTGAACACAAAGTATGGCCCAAGAACAACACTGCAGTGTTGTAATATGGAAATAGAAAATTTGCAAGCTTTTGGCTTAGTGTAATGTTTTCCCCCAACATTGCTCGCAAAGCATTTTTTAAGCTTTCAACAAACCTTTCAGCCAATCCATTTGTAGTTGGATGATACGGTGCTGATGCTATGTGTCTCAATTTCATTCTTTTTCAGGAATGTCTGAAACTGTTCAGCTACAAATTGCGGTCCATTGTCACTCACCAGATGTTCAGGAACACATGTTCTTGCAAAGAGGTCTCACAATACCTCTATGGTATACATGGCCATTGTTGAAATCATTGGAAACACTTCTGGCCACTTGGAAGATGCATCCACCACAACTAAAAGGTTGTGCCCAGAAATGGTCCTGCAAAGTCTATGTGAATTCTCTGCCAGGGCAAGGCAGGCCATTACCATGGGTGAAGTAGAGCTGTTTTGGACAAGCCGAACAATTCATTGCAAGCTGTTCAATTTGTTGGTCTATTCCTGGCCACCAAACAAAACTATTGGCTAATGCCTTCATTTTTACTACTCCTGTATGTTCAACATGTAGCTCCTCCAACACTCGAGCTCTTAGCTTGGATGGAATGATGACCTTTAGTCCCCACAGAATACAACCACTGTCAAGTGTAAGTTCTTCAAGGCAGTGATATAACTCTATGAACCGAGATTTCTGTTGTTCATTCCAGCCATTTTGGGTTGCTGTGTAGACTTGTGACAGTGTCAGGTCTCTCCTAGCTTCTGTTTGTATCATCTCTGCTGTGATGGAAAGACTCTCAATCTCCGTGAGAGAAAACATGTCAAAAGAATCTTCAGCTGATGTGTATTTCTCAGATTTTTCATCCTCTAGAGGTAAATAAGACAATCCATCTGCATTTGAATGACTGTGCATCCTCTTAATTCTATTCTGCCCTCCCAGAAACAATACCCATTCAGGCAGCTGCTGTCAGTGGAATCCCTTTTTGTGGATTGAAGATGGACAGTAGTGGCTGGTGGTCAGTGATGAGGGTAAACTCTCTTCCATATAGGTACTGATTGAAACATTTCACCCCTAAACCAAACTCAGTGCTTCCCTTTCTATCTGTGCATAATTTTTCTCTGCAGCTGTGAGTGAACATGATGCAAAAGCTATTGGACGTTTGCTGCCATCTTCCATGATGTGATACAGCTGCACCAATGCCATATGGCGAAGCATCACAAACTAGTTTCACTGGTAGGTATGGGTTATAGTGCGTGAGCACAGTATCTGATGTCACCATTTCCTTCACTTCCTTGAAAGCGTGTTCACAGTTTCATCCACTGCCAGGTTCTCTCCACTTGTAACAAGGTGTTGTAGGGGTGTAGCATGGAAGCTATGTTTGGTAGGAATCTGTTAGAATACTTAATGAATCCTAAGAAGGATCGTACCTGGGACACATCTTTTGGCCTTGGAGCATTTATGACTGCTCAGATTTTGTCTGTACACTTGTGTAGGCCTTGCGCATCAATAGTGTGACCACAGTATGTAATGCAATGTTTTAAAAACTCACATTTGTCATGTTGTGCTCTGAGTCCGTAGTCTGCCAATTTCTTGAGGTTTTGTCATCAGGGCCGGTGCCAGACATGCCGGGGCCCTTGGGCACCAGCTTGCCCTGGGCCCTGGCACACATGTGTGCACACACACATACACATGTGTGCACACACACATACACATGTGCGCACACCCAGGGCCAGCCCCAGGCACACTGGAACCCTTGGGCAAAAGCCTGCCCCAGGCCCCAGCGCTCCCCTTCTGTGATTTGTGCACGGTGAGAGCTTTGAGCTCTGCCATTCCCTTGCTTAACTTACCTTGTTCTGCGGTTGCGCACACAGCGGTGCCCTTAAGAAAGATGGTGGCTGAGGTTTCCCTAAGGAGCTGAAGCCTCTGCCACCATCTTGGTTCATGGCAGGGATGCGAGTGCGCAGCATGCATGCGTGCCATCAGCCAAGATGGCTGCAGAGGCTTCAGCCCCTTAGGAAAAAATCAGCCGCCATCTTTCTTAAGGGCACCACTGCGTGCGCAACCGCAGAACAAGGTAAGTTAAGCAAGGGAATGACAGACCCCCGAAGCTCTTGCTGTGTGTTCCACGGCAGCGGTCCTGCTGTGAATTGCAGAAGGGGAGCAGAGGCCTCCCTTAGCGGCTCCTGTAGCCTCAGGGGCCCTCGGGGCAGTGCCCCACCTGGCCGCCCCTTGGAACCGGCCCTACATCTCATCATTCTCTCTGGTGATAATGATGTCCTCTAAATAGCATTGAGTGCCTGGACAGCCTTGTAGCACCTGAACCATGGCTCTCTGCCAAAGCACTGGATCTTGTCCTTTGTCTCAGGCAGCAAAGTATGTTAGGCTGGCCCTGGGGATTGTAGGAAGAGAATGTACTATTCTTTAGAAAGTATGTCACATTGTAAAAGTGTTCACCATTGTAACTTGACACATACCCACAATCAGTGTTTGTTTGTTTGTTTTTGATTGTAAAAAAAATGAGATGCCAGTACTCAGACCTTGATAAAAGTGCTGTGGGTGCCAGCACAAAATGGTTGCCATAAGGTGAAAAAAAAAGTGTTGGTACTCCATACTATTACAAAAAAAGCCCTGCTCACAACAACCCTATGAAATCTATGTGGAGCTACCCTTGAGTCTTGTCTGGAGGCTCCAGTTGGTGCAAAACACTGTGGATGAGCTCACACTATTGCCAACACATAATTCCAGGGCTCAAAAGCTTGCACCAGCTGCCCATACACTATCAAGCCAGGCTCAAGGTTCTTGTATTAATTTACAAGGCCCTTAACAACTTGTGTTCAGAATACCTCAGGGACTACCTGATCCCTTATATATCTCTGCCTGATTGTTGAGTTCTTCAAGGAAGAAATTAGTGGTCCCCCATGATGACTCAGTTACACAACTCACATCTACCAGGAGCCATGCATACAGTAATATTGTGAGCCCAATTTTAAGGAACTTCCTTTCAGTTGACCTTCCAGTGCCTACTGAAGACTTTTTTTTCTTCCAGCAGACATTTTAACTGAATTCTTGTTTTGTAGTTTTAACTCATCTTTATTGTATTGAGTTACTTGTACAACACTCAGACACAATTGTAATTAAGCAATATATATAAATTGTTGAAATAAAAATAAAGTCTATCCTATTATTTCTCAGTTTTACAGGTGGAGAACTGAGGTTGTGCAATAGTGCCTTGCCCAGCTCCATCTACTGAGTGTTTGATCATTTACATCAAAATGTCCTTGTTGTGAATACTTTTCCTGGGGTATTTGCAAATGGAAGAGGAAAGTAAAATGCATTAGCCTTCAATATTATATATGTGCATGCACATAGGCTCCCTCCCTGCCTCCCTCCCTCCTTTCCTGATATATGTTTTACCTTTTAACTTGTTAAAACTGTTTTGTAAAAGAGCAGATAGATGCTCCCCTTAAAAATGATCGTTTATTGCTTCCTGAAGAGCAAAATGCAGGAACTTCTGATGCTGTGTTCAGTGGAATACTAAAGACAGATTTAAAGTGTTATTTACACAACCAAGTATTCCTTAGTGATCAGGGAAAGGGGACCAGCATTTCCAGCCTCTCCCACCCCAGAATTTATGACAATTAAAAAGGAAAAGATTAACTCTGTCAACTAGCTCGATTTGCATGAGCTGCTTAAGTAATATAAGCTTGGATTTGGGGATTTGTGTCAGAAGCTTGTCCAGTTCTGCAGAACCTTTTCTGCTTGGGGTTTTGAGAGCTACAGTTTAGTATTACATGTGTCCCCCCCACACACACACACACAGAGCCAGGAGAGATTTTGTATTTTAAAAACAAATGTCTAGGTGGAGGATTACCAGTGCTGTGTATAAAGCATTTGGTTCATGTAAAGCAAGATGGAAAATAAACCACATTAACAGGACATAATAGAAACACTAGCAAATTACTAAACAGATAACAGGAAAGAATGATGCATCAATCAGAAAGGATTTGTTCTGTCTGAGTCAGAGCAGCCTAGCCCAGTTCAATCTACTGACAGAATCAGCACAAGAAAATAGAATCATGTAAGTTGGGCATGATCTACTGAGCACCTTATTTCTACAAGCAAAAGTTAAACACTATGCTTCATCTATAGGCTTTGTGGGCATTTTTTCGCCTTTTCTCCTTCAGATGCAAGCAGTGTATGTTTTTTGTTTTTTTTTTAAAGAAAAAGAATAGAGAAAAAACACCATGTTCCATTTTCTCTATAGTTATATTCAAAAAAACATTTAAAAAGCCAAGTGTATCAAGGTGTTGAACAGCAAAAGAAAAGTCAGACACAGCAACATCACTATTACAGGTACAGGCGAGATTTCAGCCTCCTTTGACAGGACCCAGACTGAAAGCCATCGGAAAGAATAACAAGGCAGAAACAAACTGCAGGAAAAGCATCTGCATATCAGCAGAGTTATGTACACTGTGGGGAAAATCCAACGAGTTCTTATCCCATGTAAGCCCATTGAAAAAGTGGTTGTGGGAGAAGTGTGTGTGGTTTCAACCACCCAGAAGCTAACTTTGGGTGCAATCTTAACCCCAACCCAGCAAGGTTTTGCAGAGTGGTGGGGCCACCATAACATCCACAGCCTGCTGCTCATGATGGCAGTGGTGGAAGGTGGGGCAGAGGATGATTGGGCCTGATGCAGGCTGATGTGATAGCAGTGAGCCCAGCTCAGGATCTAGCGGATCCTGGCAGACTCAGCCCTGTCTCCTCCAGCCCCCTCCAATCCACTACCCACTCACACACACACACACCAGGCGAAGGAGGAGTCAGGAGGGGAAGAGGCTCCCCAGCCAAGCCACACAGCAGAGGCTTCTGCAAAGCTTCTCTGAGCAGGTGGAGGAGGAAAAGAAAAGGAAGAGGAGGTGCAGCACCACAGGGCAAGAGACAGGCTGCCGGCAGAAACTGGCAAAAAATCTGCTTAATTCCAGTGAGGGGGGGTCAGAATTAACCAGATATTTGCCCATCCCAGCCTACATCCTGCCTCTTGCCCTGCAGTGTGGCTCTTCTTTTTCCTCCTCCCTCGGCTAGCACTCCTGGGGAGGATATTGCTGTGGCCTCCACTGCATGGATGTGCCCAGGGGGGGTCTCTTGCCTCCTTCTCCATGGTAGTGGTGTGTGTGTGTGGCAGTTCTGTAGCGGCACAGTGTGAGTGTGTGTGTGTATGTGAAGGAGGTGGCCTGAAGGGATTCTGCACTTGAGAGAAGTTTACACAGGAGAACGGTGGCAAGGATGATTGAAGGTGAGAGGAGTTTACACAGAGGGAGGGCAGAAGGTAGTTGTGACCCCAGGAATGTCTATTTTGACTTCAGATTGCCCAGTCTAGGAAGGAATGGGATGCTGTGCTTGCTTCTTGGTTTTTTTACCCCCTCCCAGAGGTGATGGATCAATTCAGGTTTCAGAAGAGGAAGAGGAGCACATTAGTTGCAAAGCATTCGAAAAGGATGGAGAATTGTGCCGTTTCTCTCTTTCTCTTAAAAAAAGAGGCTTTAGAAGTTCTGCCTTCTCCCCACTCCGATTCTCTCCCCCCCATGCATCTGAAAGTATTCCTGATGCAAAGCATTATAATTTGCAAACACAGAAGGAAAATGGGTGCTTCTTGCCTCAGTTTGTTATATGGTAAAGGTAAAGGTGTCCCCACACTTATAGTGCGAGTCGTTTCGGACTCTTAGGGTGAAGACTTGCAACGTTTACTAGGCAGACCGTATATATGGGGTGGGTTTGCCAGTTCCTTCCCCAGCCTTTCTTTACCCCCCAGCGTATGCCGGGTACTCATTTTACGCAGCCTTAATCTGTTCCCTATGGCGAATGGATGCTGATGCTGTGGGAGGAGTGAATGAGGAAGCAATTTTCTCAGCTAGGAAGGCAGCAATACCAACATGTTAAAGCTAACTTGGGACTAAACTTCATTGATCACGGTGGAGTTTGCCAAGAGTAAACATGCAAATTATTGGGTTGCATGATATTATAGCAGATTTATCTTGATAAAATAGGTTGTTAATTTCTTTCTTTGGTTGGATTGTATGACAAGATTAGAGATAAGAATGATAGAAATAATTCATGTGAGTTAAGGTCATTTTATCATTCTAGGTACATAACCTTGGGGTGGAGAAGGCATGGAAGGATCTTTCAACAAATGACCTTCTAAAACCACAATATGCTTTTTAAAAAATTCCTTGATGAAAACAGGCTTTAAATGGGAAAGGGCTGTAGCTCAGTGGCAGAGCATCTGCTTTCCATGCAGAAGATCCAGGTTGAATTCCTGGCACCTTCCGGTGGAGCTGGAAGAGACTCTTACCTAAAACCCTGGATTGCTGCTGCCAGTCAGTGTAAACAATACTGAGCAAGATGGACTCAGTATAAGGCAGTTTCCTGTCTTCCTATCTATCTTCCTAGACTTGCTTAACTTCTTTCTTTGATATACTGAGAATGAGTTGTCTCCAAAAAAAGAGAAAGAAAAGTTACCTGTATTAGTCTCATCTGACAAGGACAGACAGGCCTATGAAGTCTATGACCAAAAAAGCCTATCAGCCATGCAGGGTGGTTTGTCAGAGACTTGACGAAACTCCTATTTGCTGTCTATATGAAATTACAAAAATGCAGGATGTGAAATACTTGCAGGCCACAGTACTTGGCTGGGGAGTGTTTTTTTTTGGGGGGGGAGATTATCTTGTGGAAGGCCGATGGGTAATTTTGGGGCTAAGGGAGTGTGCAGGGGGTTGGTTAATCTATGTGTGCTGGTGATTCAAATGGGAAGGGATTCTTCCATGAGTACTGAGATGAGAGGGTGAAGCTTCCATACAACATGATGGTTTTTTCCCCCTTTATTGCTGTAGCTTTCCAAGTCAATTATGCAGGCCCCAATAGTGTCAGTGGTATACACGTTAGAAGGGGTGGCAGTGGGAGGTGTGGCATGACTCGCAAAGGGACCCTGCACTTCTCAATCTGCCACTACACTACTGCCTCAGAGTGCCCCATTTCAGCCCTTTCTGCTGGCTCTTCCTGGCAGGAATCCCAACACCTAGCCTCCCTTTTGCCTGCCCACGTGTTCACTTGGGAGGCCAGCTTAGCTGGGGAGCTAGGCAGAGGGGCACCTCCAATCCACACACTCCCTACTAGCATAAGGGCAGGCTGTAGATTGCTATGCCCACTGGGAACAAACATGAGATCTTTTAAAAAAGGAATGAGAAAACTCATGTGCTTCTTCTGTTCCTCAGATCCCTGCAAGAGATATACCTACCCTGAGTTGATGCATGCTATTTTCTGTATCCCTATAGATTAGCAGTTAGGAAACTCTGGCCTAGCATTGGAAGGCAGCCTTCCCAGTCTCTCTGGCCCACAAAACACTCCCAAGCCACACTCCTCCTCAGGCCATACCCCTCACCTGCCCTGCTTCTCATCCCGTTTGAGCACTTTTGCCTGGTTAGAATGTGTCCCTTGACTATAATAATGCCTCTTGCTCCCCTGGATGGAGGATGCAGAGGACTGTGTGTGTAGAAACATCTGACTTTTGTATGACTGGAATGTAACCTCCTGTGCCTAGGAAACATCACACTTGCCACTCTGCCAAGATGCAATTTTCCTCTCATGCATTATACCTCCTCTTTTGGGGAACTTTTTCTCAATTTCTGGTTTGATACTAAAATGTTGCATATAGTGGAAAACTGATCTGATCCAGCAGGGCTCTTCTTATACAGGAAGATGATGATGCGTGAGTGATATATTGCAGCCATTGGGACCTTTGTGTCCCCTTCCTTTTTTTTTTTTTTGGCCTGGTAGCCTTAACTTTTTAAGCCATTTTTATATTTTGGAATCAAGCAAAATCTACCAGACACGTCCATCCCACTTGTTACTATCTGAAAGACAGTAAAGCTATTCTAAATTCACAGGTAACATTAAAGTAAGATTTTTTTAAAAAAAGAAAAAAACATATTCAGGCTTACGATGAATGCTTAATTTGTTCTAAAGTGTTTTTTTTTTAAAAAAAAGTTAATGCATTAATATATGCACATAACATAATATTCTTACTCTTTCCCCCTCCATACATAGTAATATTATATTGTTACATAATAATAGCAATATTGTAATAATATTGTCACTCTCCTTTCAATCAGTAATTTTTTTGTCTGCTTTTGATTTTTCAACGTCATCTATCAGCTTAAAACCACAAGGGATAAAGAAGCAGTCTCACTCTGAAAGCAAGAATAACTTTACCATTGACAAAATCCACAAATATGAAGTGTACATTTTCATACGTTCATGCTACAGCATGAATCAAAGCTGACCTATGCCACATCCTGGCACTATGACTCAGTAGAGGGTGGCCTATAATATTATGCTTTTATGTCATACCTGTAAGGAATGAATATATTTAACTTAACTATACCCATTGAAGATGACTCGGTAGTGTACGCTGAAAGTTGTACATACATTGCTCAGTGGCACTCCCTGGTACTTTCTGTTCCATGGTACAGTTGGAACATGTGAAACAATATGTAATTGAAGCATCAATATTATGTTGGGGAGAGTGCCCATGAACAGCTAACCAAAGCTAGGCAGGAGACCACCTGGAAACCAACTGTAAGCCACTCTCTCATACAGAACAGCTTAGACAAAAGACATGAAGGGTATTTTAGATTAAGGGCTCATCTGCACTGTGGTTTACTGTGTGTTTGGTGCTACTCACATCTGCTTTTACTTTGCATGGTTCACATGATGTTACAGAAGCTATCACACAGTTTCCCCTCTGTAAATCCATAGTAACCCAATCTCCTGATAATATGAAAAGGGAAGACAAAACCTCTTCACTCTGTTTCTCAAGTGCTTGCAGATGCCTTGCTCCAATGCCCATTTTCTCCTCCCTTCTTTCATTTCATTTCCTGTGGGCTGACAAGCAACTGCTGGCTGATCTTCTCTGCTCTGCTGGCCTTTTTTATGTTTCTGCAAACGGTGCCATTATTTTTCTTTCCCCCCTAACTTGTGCATAAAAGCATAAAACTGCTCAAACAAAGATTTGTGTTTCACCTGTATTGTACCAGTGAAAATACAAATAATCACACTTCCGGGTTGTTGGTTTTTTTTTAAATGGAACTTACTGCAGCTGGTAGAACAAACTGAGCATGCTCCATTGCCAAGCAGCCAGAGGGAGTAGAAATGTTAAATTAGATTGTGTGATCATTAGGAAACTGCATAATTGATCCTTCCCCTCACATGTGAATAGAAAACACCGTGTTTGCAGCTGGCATTGAGCCCTTATTGTGGATGGTGCAAACAGAAAATGGAGGTAAAAATAGCGTCTTTAATGTGAAATAATGCTCCTGTGTGGATAAGTCCCAAGGTTCCTATTTATTTATTTATTTATTTAGAACATTTATAATCCACCCTTCACCTGAGGGCAGAGAATATTAACACAAAATTAATGATAAAAGGCTAAAACAAAAATACCAGCACATCAATCAGTTTTGATCAGATGGTATTCATTCATGTTGTTTTCAGCTGCCTTGGAAACATTTAAGCTAAAGGGCAGGAATACAATACAATAAAATAAAGTAAGGAAAAGTGCTTGGTCTTTCACAAACAGTCATTAAAATATGGTTTCTCCATATGGTCCAAGCAATCAGAGATGCAGAATCTGCATTACAGGGCTAGCCCCAAACATTTTGCTTCCTGAGGCAAAGGACAACATTACACGTCCCCCCATTCCATGTACAGAAGCCAGCTGGACTGGCAGTTAAATGTTGTTTTCAATACCAGCCATAGGATAGTGTCTTCTACACTTGAGATTAGCAGGCAAGTATGGGGGTACAGGACAGGCCATGTGACAATTCTGTCCTCTAATACAAGAGATTAGCCAGATGACTCAGGAGGAATAGCCAGGAGGCTGCCCCTGCTGCCCCCCAGCATCTGCTGCCCAAGGCTGTCACCTTACTATCCCTAATGGGACAGCCAGCCCTGATGCATTAAGAATAAGAATAAGAATGCAGATAAAAGAGAATCATGAACTCAATGGGCACCTTTAGGTAAGATTGAGCCCTTTGAAAAAGACCTTTGGGTTGAATGCAACTACTGGTTTGGCACTATCATTTAATTTGGAAAAACAGGGTTCTTAAAGGAGAGGGGAGCTTTCACAATTAAAGGAAACTCCTAGTTTCATAAGATTGCCCTCCAATGGCAATTGAAGGCTATGCCCTCCTTACATGTTTAGTTAACTCTGATTTCAAATGCCTGAAGAGGGCTTCATGTTATTCAAATGAAAGATATGTTTATTAGAGAGCCTGCTGGACAGGATTTGCCAAGTCTTTAGAAGAAGAAAATTAAATGCTTTACAAATATGTTTGTAATACATAGAACAAGGAGATGGAATCAATTTCCCTAAATTAAAGACAATTAGTATTCATATTTTGGTAAATTAGCACTCATGAACATTCACACCTGTTTGCATTTTCCTTTATTATACAGAGGTTTCCTTAGCAACTAGGTCATCTGACCCACTTAATTTTCTAGCATTATAGGTTCTCAATGGAAAGCAAAACAAAGGTTCTCTTTCCATTGAGAGGCAAATAGATGGAAAACATTCCACCTAGGAAAGAGAGTTAAACCCATATGTAGATCACCACCTGCGCCAGTCTCACATGTTTCTTTGAACTGAATATATATGTGGGCTCCTAATCCAACCATGTGTCTGTGCTCCTAGTAAGTGAATGGGAGGAGCACTTCCTCATTTATCCTCCCAAAAAGATTGGCACTAATCTGCTAATTATCTGACAAGGATATGTTAACTCGATCCATTTCTATACATGAAGGTGTCCTCTCGACCCTTGCCCTTCTTGGCTTATTAAAGCTTACCAAGGGGGTTTAACCGAGTGGATCCAGGATGTGGTCAATGCACCATTGCAGGAGGGAGTTGTTCCAACCGCTCTAAAAGAGGCAGTGATCCGACCACTCCTGAAAAAGCCCACCCTGAAACCATTGGTTTATGACAATTATTGCCCGGTTGCAAATTCCCCCTTCTTTGGGAAGGTGATTGAGAGGGTTGTGGCACAGCATTTGCAAGTACTCTTGGATGAAACAGATTATCCTGACCCATTCCAGTCTGGGTTCAGGCCTGGTTATGGGACTGAATCAGCCTTGGTTGCCCTGATGTATGACCTTTATTGGGAGAGGGACAGGGGGAGTGTGACTTCATTATTCTTACTTGATCTCTCAGCAGCTTTTGAAACCATTGACCATGGTATCCTTCTGTGCCAAATTGGTGAGATGGATATTGGAGGCACTGTTTTACAGTGGTTCCGATCCTATCTCTAGGGTCATTTTCAGAGAATAGCATTGGGTGATTATCTTTTGGCTCCCTGGCAGTTGTGCTTGGGGTGCCGCAGGGTACCATCTTGTCCACTATGCTATTTAACATCTATATGAAGCCCTTGGGAGTGGTCATCAGTTGGTTTGGGGTGAGGTATCAGCAGTATGCTGATGATTCTGAGCTCTATTTCTTTGTAACATCTGAATCGGAAGAGGCTGTGCAAGACCTGGATGGGTGCTTGGACTCGGTGATGGGCTGGATGAGGGCCAATAAACTGAGTATGAATCCTAGCAAAACAAAGGTGCTGTGGCTTGGTGGTTCCTGAGTTCAGATAATTGGTCAATTGCCAGCTTTGGATGGGGTCATACTCTCTCTGAAAGAGCAGGTCTGTAGTCTGGGGGTGTTCCTGGATCCATCTTTGTCACTAGAGGCTTGATTAATCAGAGGGCCACACCCACACCAGACCTTTATTTCACTTTAGACAGTCCTGGCTTCCCCCAAAGAATCCTGGGAAGTGTAGTTTGTTATGGGTGCTGAGAGCTGTTATAAGACTCCTGTTGCCCAGATGGCTCCAGTGGCCAGAGTGGTTTAACTGTCAGCCATTCTGAATGAAGCTCTGTGAGGGGAACAGGGTATCTACTAGCAACTCTCAGCATCCTTCACTAACTACACTTTCTAGGATTCTTTGGGAGAAGCCATGACTGTCTAAATTGAAATAAAGGTCTGGTGTGGATGTGGCCATGGACAGTTTGGTTTAAATTTGGGTGGGACGCTACATGTGCATGCTGTAGAATAAAAAGGTGGGGAAAACCCTGAAAAACAATGATATTGTTCACAAGTTTTCCTTTTAGAAAGGAAAGGGGCTATCCCTTTGCCCAGTGCTCACCCAAACAATATCATTCCCTTCCTCCACCCCTCCCCCAGATCAGTTTCACCAATCCTAAGCATGATTGTACAGGAGTACATCCCATTGAACTCAAAAAGCATGCAAATGATCAAACCTGCCTCCCCCCTCCTAACCCCTCCCTCTTGCCCCATTCCTCCCCCTTCCTTTCCCCCTCCCATCCCTTTCCCCCTCCCACCCCTTTCCCCCTCCCTTCCTCCTTCCCTCTCTTCTCCCCTTTCCCCCTTCTCCTCCGCCATGGTCAGTTTTATGTATCCTAAGCATGATTGCATGGGAGTAAACCTCATTTAACTCAACAAGCATGTCAATAATCAGATCTGTCTTTCCCCTCCCACTTCCCCCCCATGGCCGGTACCAAAGGGCAGCCAGGTTGTGCCTTGGCCAAGGGCCCCTAAAGGACCCCTCATTAGGGTGGGAGAACAGTGCTCCCATTCTGTGATCCACGGCAGGATCCCTGCCACAGAGTGAGCTTCCAGGCTGCCTGCCCATTTGCACACTTCACCTACCTCTCTCTCCTGTGTTCTGTTGCACATGCAGGACTGCTATCAACCAAGATGGCGGCAGAGACTTCTTTATGGGACTGATGCCCCTACTGCCATCTTGGTTGACGGCAGGCATGTGCGCACACAAGATCGTGGCAGGGGGCATCAGCCCCTTAGAGAAGCCTCCACCCCCATTTTGGTTGACAGCAGCCCTGTGCGCACAGTGCACGCAGCAGCAGAACACAGGAGAAAGGTAGGTGGAACAGGCAGGAGCTGTGTGCCCAGGGCAGGCTGGTGCCCAAGGGCCCAGTCATGCCTGATGCCAGCCCTGTCATTCCCTTCCTCCCCTTCCTCTCCCCTCTGATCAGTTTCACCCACCCTAAGTATGATTGCAGGGGAGTAAATCCCATTGAACTCAATAAGTATACAAGTAATCCATTCTCAGCAAACTTGCACAGGATCTCATTTCTTACTTCCTGGATTAAAAAGCAGAGAAATTCACTAACAGGCAAAAAAAACCTTGAGGTTTAAGAACATACCTATAGCCAACAGGTATTTCTATAAAACTTTCAAAATCAGGGAAATTGGGCAGTTATAATGAATGCACCAGGGCAGCAGGAGACCTGACCTCCTTTCTGAGATACTGTAATGCCCTCTAAATTTCTAAAAATGCAAACACAATTTGGGTTGGTTTTTCACAGTCCATTCCACTTCCTGTGTAGCTTAGAAGAATTTGGTAACATGTGCAAGGTTGTTTTGTCTGTTAGGTAATATAGTGTTATGAGCGTGGGGGGGGCTGGAATGGATGATTTCTGTGGGTCACATTTCCAGCCTCTGATTTGGAATCCTATGCCTGGGAGGCTGGCTCTGCTAGCCAGATGAATCTCCTTTGTTAATCAAATAGAGTGGCCAGGTAGTTAATGGGCCTATTTAGTTGCCCCGGCAACTGGTGAAAGGGGCTGGGAAGATCCTTTTGTCATTTTAAACTCTACTGGAGGAGAGTCTCCCCCCCCCCCACTCCTGGGCGGGGAGAAGTGTGTTTGGAGTTGGCAGTGTGTGTTCTAGGGAACTAGGGCTGCAGGCATGCGGAGAGGCTGGCTCCCTGCATCGTGGCGATAGGATGCCCCTGCACCTAGATGGAAAAGCTGGATATTAGACTGCTGATGCCTTGAACCCCTCCATCCTAAGCTCAGGTTGGGATGTGTGTATATAAATAAACCATATTTCATAAAGACACCGCAGTCTCCGCTGGCCTTCTTCCCAAAGGAAACCAAACCCTGGATGGGCGCAGGGACCCCCTGAAATCTCACCGCTCGGAGATTGGGGGAGGCGCGCAACAATATTATCAAAACATACTAACATGTTCCTGGGATCATGTGAATAATGAAGAGCAGGTTGTAAATTATTTAAATAAATAAATATTTTCAGAAGGAAGCCTTCTTGCCTCATTTAAAGATCCACCTTTAAAGATTTGGGTTTTTTTAAAAAAAAAATACATAAAGCCTGTGACTCATTACCTTCTGCCTTCAAGTAATTGCTTCAGTCAGATCATTTGGGTTTTTTTGCAATTGAACTCTTGCAGGGTTCCCAATTTATTGTAAGGTCTGATTCACACAACTGAAAACTGAAGAAGCTGTCATCTGATGACTTCATTGCACCATGCTAAAACGGTTTTCAAAATATGAATCACTGATGTGTGGGTAAAAGATACTTGCCTCATGGCATTTTGAAAAAGATCCTGGTAACATGAAAATGAAAAATCTGATGCTACATATGACAAAGCAACCACTTTGCCAAATAGTTGGCTGCCCATTAGCTACTGGGCTAAGGTCAAGGATCTGGTTTTGGTATACAAAGCCCTATACACCTTGAGACCAGGATACCTGAAAAATCATCTTACCCCTTATATACCCAGTCGATCACTGTGCTCTGCAGGTGAGGGCCTCCTGAAGATATCATCTTATCAGGAGGTCCATTTCACACAACATAGGAAGCGGACCTTTAGTGTAGTCGCACCTACCCTTTGGAATCCCCTCCCCTTACATATTAGACAAGTGCCATCTCTGTTATCTTTTTGGCGCCTACTGAAGACCTTCCTCTTTCAATAAGCATTTTAAGTAGAGACCTTATCCCAGTCTGCATCTGTGTTGGAATTGCTTTTTAATATGTTTTAAAGCTTTTTTAAAAAGATGTTTTTTAAAATGTTTTATTTTAATATGTTTTTAAAGATGGTTTTTCTTTTAATATGTTTTAATGTCTGTTTTTATGATGTTTTAGAGTGTTTTAGTGTTTTTGTTTGCCCTGGGCTCCTATTGGGAGGGAGGGTGGGATATAATAATAATAATAATAAAACTAGCCAAAATTTTACTAGAGAGTGCACAGAAAAACAATTCCCAATGTGGTGCTTCAGAATCAGATATAAGGCCTGTTCACCTCAGAACTATTGGTTGGTTGTCTAGTTGTCTGCCTTTCCCACCTTTCCTCTAATGAGCTGAAGATGGTGCATGTAGTTCTCCTGCTCCTCATTTAATTGCCATAACAACCCTGTGAGGTAGGTTAAACTGAGAGATCCAGTGAGGTTCAAGGATTAGTGGGAATTTGAATCCTTGTCTTCCAGATCACAGACCAGCACTCTAACCATTACACCACACTGGGTAACTCTCGCTCTGCATTAGATTCAGAAAACTTGAAACTCGGAAAATTTAGCAGATATCAAATTTACATGAAACTGCATTCTAAACTAGATGAATTTTGCTCTCTCTCTGTGTGTGTGTGTGTGTCTGTGTGTGTGCCTATGTGTGTTGGTCATTAGGAATTGGCTTGCAAAACACAAAAAAGTTACTGTCCAAGAAGGCATTTATCATTAGCATTGTGTTTATTAACTCTAATTGTAACTTGACAAACTGCTTAATCTGGAACATCTGCTGCGTTGTCCCATTGAGTATTTAGGATGAGTCTAAAGTGATTAGATTATGGATTGATGACTTGGGCTCTCTTTTTCTTTAGACCCAGAAAAATATTCAATTTTTGATTTGAACATCTGGCATTAGTGCAGCCTCAGTGAAGGTTTTAAGTGATTCTGGCAGTCAGGAATTCTATGTGATTATTCTTTTCACGGATTGTTCATATTTTTAGTGGACTTTTTTTTCTTATTACTGAATCATTTCATCATTACTAAAAAGAGAAGGAGAATTAAATGGTTTGATAAAACTGCAAAAATCTATCAGATGAAAATTGCTAGTCACTAACAAATTTACTAATCTAAAGCTAAAACCCTAGCTTGACTTACCTAGGAGTAAGCCCCATCAACTTCAATATGGCTGACCTCTTGGTAGACATGGTTAGATTTTGCTGTAAGAAAGTACAATTCATAACATCATGAATGTGTTAACCTGGCATTAATTTCTGAATATCTTAATTTCAGCAATTATGTTACAATATTCCATTCATGTATTTATTTTACCTGTCAGCATTCCCATCACTTGTGCAAGAAATGGCTTTTTGTTTCCCCAAATAGCCAACAGTTTCCTTTCCCCTTGTTTATACATGTTTATTCAGACATTTTTCACATACTTATATGCCACTGAGTGCGCATCTTATATTTTATTTATAGCTTACTGTAATTGCAGGAATTCATATATTGCTGGATTTCTATTTATTAAGGACAGAATTTGCCCATATTGTTGTCATCAAATTAATTCATGTAAACTGAGTGTCAGCGGATAATAGTAAACTTTGAGCATGTTAAAAAAAATGTTGGGTTGTATCCAATAAAAGTTCTACTCAGAATAGACTCATTGAAATTATTACTGCCATGGCTAATTCATGTCCATTATTTTCAGTGCTCTGAGTATAAGCCATCAAATTATGATGACGGACAGAACAAATGAGACCTTGAAAGAATATGTAGCAGTATGAAACGCTCTTGTTCAGAATTCCACCAGTGAGCCAGTAATGCACCCTTCTAAGATACCCTTCCCCCTGGTTTTCCATCCCTTCTAAGATACCCTTCCCCCTGGTTTTCCATCCCTCCCAACAGTCAGTCAGCATTTCAAGTCCACTGAGCTGTTTTTAGAATTTTGTCCTTCCCCCATGATTTTTGTGTGTGCGTGTCTGCAAACCTTTTTCCAAGCTTGCTGATACTCTCCCCTTGTGTGCCATCAGTATTTTGCCATTTTGGCTACATAAGCTTTCATGCTCAGAGAATGAATTTGCTCTTCATTTTACCGTGGCCTCTGTCAATCTAGTGTGATCTGCATCATCATTAACCTAATGCCTGTTTAATGCAATGTTGTAGACAGGGAAATTTCTCTTTATGTTTAATTATAAAAATAATTTGAACAACATAACCAGATGCTCATGATTATACTGTAGTCAAAATAAACCCTGCAATGAACTTAGCAGCATGCTAAGCAGGTCTATATATTATTTACCATTATATGTTGTAAATAAAATATATTTCTAAAACATTTTTAGTTCATCAACAAAATATATTGCACTTTATAGAACAGCATTTTTTTTAAAAAAATGTGTTCTGTTTCCTTATTGCAATAAAGGTTTTTTACTCAGATAACACTGTAAGAAGCTATATTCTAGAATGCTGCTGCTTAACAACATGTAATTGCTAATGATTTTTCTTATCTTTTCTATACAGAGTTTTTTAATTTAAAGCCATTATGTTGCATTGCCACATTTTCATCTATTTCTTGTTTGGAGAATAAAGGAGCCTTTAACTATTGCAAATCAGGGTTAAATGAAGGCCTTAAAAAAAGGAGATTGCCCTGTGTGACCTTACATTAAGGAATGTTAGACTGAGAGAAATACTGAGATTCTGCAGTAGAATCCCATGGTTTTAATACATATTGTCTGTATGGAAGAATGTCTTCTAAAATAAATGTATCAAAAATGCATTTTGCACCAGAAGAAACACTTCTGCCATTGCAAAGGAGACATCCTATTTATACCAATCCCTCCTATGAGCCCTAGATATCCCAGACTTTAGGAGTTTGAGGGAGGTGGCTCAATTGGGTAGGGAGAATTGGCAAAAATCAGATGCCTTGCCTGATTCAATCTGAAGGGTTTCTGCTACTGAAAGTCTACCATTTGATAAAACCACTACTAAATATGCAGTTCAATCCTATGCATGCCTACTCAGAAGTCAGTGTCACTGAGTTCAATAACACTTCCTCACAATTTTAAATGCATATAGAATTGCAGCCTTAGACACACATATGTCACAGCAAAAATGTGATTAACTTGGAATGGTACTGCAAAGATCCTCTAGATAGAAATTTTTGCCTAATACAAAGTTGCAACAAGAAGCACTTGGTATCCTTGGGCAGCTGCCAGATCTGGGGCTATGTGAGCTCCCCCCCCCCCGCATCGCTTCTGGGCCTGCTTTGGCTCTTTCGATCAGGCCCCTATTCACTTTGGATCACTTCAGGATGCCTCAGTCTCTTCAGACCCCAAATTCTTAGCAATATTTGGAAAACCAAAACTTCAGTCCTCCCATTGACTTGGTTTGGGAAACCAAACCAGCCATAACTTTTGTGGGGTTTTTTCACATAGGTACATGCAACCTGTACCTAAAAGGGGATTAACCCAGCCAAATTCCAGATAGGAAGATCAGGGTAAGTAACAACTGAAAGCTAATATATGAGTATTAAGTTATATGTAACTATCAAGACACAGAGAAAAGACAACACACACATGTGGGCTGTGTTGGAGTAGGAAGGATGGAAAAGAATAGAAAAACAGGTAAGGGGGTTATGAACAGAAGGATTAACTGAGGCAGGATACAGCCCTAAAAATGCAAAAACTAATGCTATAGCTAAAATTGTGTGTGGGAAGAGAACTATTCTAAGTAAAGACTAATACTACAAGTAACTAAGGGTTGTATTCAACTCAGTCCTACTCAGAGTAGACCCACTGAAATTAATAAACCTAAGTTAGTCATGCCTATTCACTTCTGACTAGGACTAGCATTGACAAGAGACAACAAACATATTGCATATCATGAAGAAGAGGCTGAGGTTGATTGGGAAGGATGGAGAAGAATTTCAAAAAAGCAAACAGGTAAAAAGGGTGTGTTAAGGATAAATAAGACAAACTGAATAAAAATTCCAGCAACAAACTGTTTGTAACATCCAGAGAATTTGCCAAAGAGTCCCCCCTCAAAAAAAAAGTACTGGGAAAAAGGTTTTATAGAATCAGCATTCCATCCTCCAAGCACTGTAATTGCTGGGTGAGATTCTAGCCCTGGATTGGAAGATGGACTGCTCAGTGAGCAAACTCCAGCTCCCCTCTTCCCGTCCTGTTGTTTCTCTTATATAGAGGTGTTTACATTTTTTCTATCATTTTGGAGATGGGCTGTGTGATTAGATCATTTTGTTGCTTTTTTTAAAAAAAACTGAATATCTCTGGAGAGCTGATGGTACTATTAGCTTTGGATCACTTTGGGGGGAGTCTTACCTCAGAGGGGCCCCACTTCAGTCTAAATATGCCCACCTTACCTTAGTATTCAGTATTGAACAAAGTGGTTGCATAGCTCTAGGCAGGGCCCATTTCTGATTCTTACCTTGCCCTCCTTGATTTTTTTTCTCTTCCAGTATTCCAGACAGTGCCAGGCAGCTGGCTATAGGAACCATTTAAATTTCCCACTGTGCTGCACTCTGTTGTGGGAAATTAAAAGACTGGCAAGACCCAGCTGCCCAGCACTGCTTGGAGCTAGTTAAGCCCACCAGGCTAGTTAAGCCCACAAGGGTCCACTGAAAGAAGAGGAGTCCCACCAAGGGTCACTTTGCTCAGGAGCCCTCAAATCTGGAACCAGCCCTGAATGGAAGGGATAATCCTCCATTGTGGCACTCATCCTCTGCAAGGGAGAGTTTCAGGCAGTGACTAAGGATGTGCTAGATGGATTCCTTTTGTATAGATTTGATAAACATTCATTTAGACTCAGTGCAGCTTGTACTGAAGCTATAAGAAGGATTTAGGGTACAGAAATAAAAAGGATGGGGTGATGGCTTTCATAGGCATTTAGGGCCTGTATGAGGTTTCTCAAAATACCCTAAGTGTGTAAAAATTATGAAAAAATAAGCAGAGGTTCCACCGCATTATGGCAAGTTCTGTTTATTAGTGTTGGTTACATTGCTAATTGTTATTTGGGGGGGGGGAATCTAATTGCAAGAAAAGACCAAGGGAGACCACGAGGGCTGAGTAGCTCTGCTGGTAGGAAGTGCTATATAGCTACTTGCTTTACACTCTCTTCCAAAGATGCTTGGGTTGTTGCTCCACTGCTGGCCTTGCTATAATACCTTGAGGGAAACAACTTGGAGCTGCTACAGGGAATACATTGATTTTTCAGGCCTTGGCTAAGTGATACCAACCATCTTAGCTTCCCCAGCCTCTTTCTGCTACACCTGCAAAACAGCAGTCTTTTGGAGGAGTCAGAAGGTTTGGCCTGCTGCCCCCAGCCATAAAGAATAAGAACCTTGATATATTGGTGGCTGATTTCCAGGGGGAAGCCCACTTATTTGGAGGCTGATATTGATTGTGCATTGCTGGTGGGCATCACTCCTTTGGGTCTCTCCTTTGGAATGTGATGAGGCCAAGACCACTCCCCCATGGGTGATTGGTTGTGGAGTGGATGGGCTTGCTTCTAGCTCAGAGACTGGGAGAGGAAGGTTATAAGCTATCCTGGCTTCCAAGTGACAGCAGCGGCATCACTAGCGGGATGCGGACCGCACCCGGGTGACACCATGAGGGGGGTGACACCCAGAGCTGCCCTGTCACGGGGCAGGGCGCCCGTGCCGTTGCCCGGCGAAGGAGCCAAGAAGCGCTCTGGGTCGGCGTTGGAGCAGCCAACTCCTCCTTGGAGGCAGGCAGGCGGGCAGGCGACACCGGGAGCAGCGTCGGTGGGGCAAGGGAGGCGCTCTTGCGTTCCCAGGCCTGATTCTCCGGCTGGGTGCCCCTCCAGTGCGTGCCCTCCCAGGGGCATGGACGGGGGTGGCTGGCCTCGCATGCACGTGCCTGCTCATCACAAGATTTGGGGACTCACCAAGGGCCCCCCGGCACCTGGCCCTGTGCACGCCCAAAGCAGGTGCCCGCTCGCTGGTGGTGAAGCCGGGATGGGCCTTCCACCGTCAGCCTGGAGTGCGTGGTCAGCATCTCCTGCTGAGTGTGTGTGCGCGCATGTGCGTGCGCGAGGCCAGCCACCCCCGTCCATCCCCCTGGGAGGGTGCGCGCCGGAGGTCCGCACCCCCCCCGCACTCCAGCTAGTGACGCTGCTGAGTGACAGGTGGAATGCTGTGGTGCTGTGGTGTCTGTGTCTGTGGTGAAAGCATGAATGAAGCTCAAGAATTTCTATTGATGGGTATTCGGTGATTGTGTTATTTTATATTGCTTTGATTTATTGTATCTCTCTTTTGTGTTAGCATGTTGTTCACTGTGTTGGGGACCTTTGGGCCAAAAAGTGGGATATAAATAAACTATAGCATAACATAATATCAATCTATAGCCTTTACCCCACTATGTACATCATCTCAAAAGGAAAAAAAACCTGCTGCTTAAGAAAGTGTAGAATGGTGAAGGTGATCTGAAGTAGAGCTGAGCCAAAATTAGTCAGAATATATGTTTCTGTGAAAATGTCTGAAATCGTTCTCACCCACCTAGAAAAAGGCCATGCTGCACAATTTTCTCAAAAAAATAATAATTTCGTGGCAGCCACCATCATGCAGCAGCCACTGGATGCAGATAACATTTTGCAGTGAGTCCTGTGGGATTGTACCCTAGGCAGGCCGAGGCTAAGGATTTAAAGCAGAGGCTTGCCCCTTGTTACGGCAGGCCTGTTGTGGGAAGTAAGCAAAAGGTATGGTCACTGGTGAGCACCCAGTGATGCTAAGATAGTGAACAGGGATCACCTAGGCCTGCCATAAGTGGCTGTGGAACCTGGGAGAGGGCAGGGCAGGGAGCCTCACCATGCCGTGCCTGCTTCACGCACCCAGAATCTTGGGGTTTAGGAAAGGAGTACAGAGATGGTTGGGGTCTTCTTCAGCACTGAGTATGGCCCAATGGGGAAGAAGCAGGCTGTACACTACAGAAGGGCCCCACTTATATGGGGGGTTAGGGACCAGGCCCCCGCCGTAAAGTGGAAATCTCCATAAAGTGGAACCCATTGACTATAATGGGCCGCATCGTGTGAAAATGACGCGAAAATGTCACAAAATCGGCTTTAAAATGGGGAATTCCCCCGAATTGAAAGCTGCCGCATCAGCGGAATGCCGGAAAACGGAATGCCGGTAAGCGGGGCCCTACTGTACTTCCAAATCAGAGATGGGTCAGGGTAATGGAGATGTTGCAAGGTCACTCCCACTTTAGACAATGTCCAGCAATTTTCATCTCCTATTATCATGTTTGATAAAACTGTGACCTTAAATAATTTAACTACAAGTGTCTCACCATTTTATCTTGATATTGGTGCAATCAGGAAACTGAGGCTGATCCTAAAATGCTATTTCATCGTACATGTCGGCTTGTAATTCTCAGCTGGAACCAATTTCTATGCTGTCCAATATGTATTTTGTCATTATTGTCAGTTTTTTAGATAATCATCATCACCCTCATTTATGTGTATACTGCCTTTCCAAAGCTAAGCCATGCTCAAGGCGGCTTACAACATCAATTTTTTTTGCATAATTCATTCTAACAGATACAAAAATAAAATAAAATATAAATAGTCAAACAATAGTCATAAACAGTAAAGTAATGAAAACATCTCAATAAATATACAATAAAATTAAGCAATCCCTACATACTTCATAATAATGTCTGACAAAAATACAAAGCCATAGTCCTATTAACAGCAAAAATGCATCACTAAAATTAAATCTTGACCTCAAAAGAACGTCTAAAAAATACCACCCTGATGGCCTATAGACATCCTAAGCAGCAGATCTTTCTAGACTAGAAGTAAGATGGCTCTTCATCCCTTCAGCAGTTACTGCTTTTGTTGCTGGAGTGAATCAGGGCCCTACCATCCCAGGCCAGGTGGAAATTAGCCAGCAATAAAGGGAGCAGGTCTTGTAGGACTCATGCAGGTAAGATGGTAATACATGATCATCATCATGCAGAAAGCTGTGGTATATAGCATGTGTTCTGTCATCCCTTGTTCAGCTACTGCAGGTTTTCCTATGAATAATCAGAGCCTGTATCACTGAAGTCAGGGGAGCTTTGTGATTGACATTGTGCTGGGAACACACTTCACAATGCAGTTAGCTAGGGTACAGCCACATTGATTTCAGCAGCTCATGTGGCATGCCAAGTATTCAGATAATCAGAGGTTTGGTTGAATGGAAGTGCTATTTACATAGTATTGCATTGTGATAGGGCTTCATAGAAAACTGAAAATGGTTAAATAACTAGGAGTTTCAAATACTGAGTTTCTGAAGGTTCTCCTGTATTTTTATTGCTCAAAAACTGCTGGTTTTGAAGGCCTATTTTTGAACTATTGCTCATGACAGAACAAAAGCTGGGATTTTAAAGATGTATCTACTTTCTGAGAAACATAGGTCCTCTGGGTCCCTTTGAAAATTCCCACCTTCTATTATTTTTCTTACTTGGTTTAAATTGTTGCAGCAAAAGGAGATTTGTCAGATTGATCGGCTTTGAAGTACTTCTGGGTGAGCTATAACTCTTCTCTGTTATTCACGAAATTAACAGCTTATCTCTGTTTCTGTCGCAAAAAGCTGTCCTGGAAGTGTATCCTAAAGATATAAACAGAAGAGGGATTTCTATTCCGAGGAATGTTATATTGTCTGGGACTATTCTCTTTTTGGTCTATTTTATTTCGACGAATCTGCTTCATCACGACGCCACTAACTGTTTTGATGCTGGGAACCAAATTTGTTTTGTATTCTTGAACATAGAGAGATAAGGCAGGCTGCTCTGTTTATACTGTGATGTCATCAAGCCTGGAATATTAACCCAATTGTTGCTGAAATAAGAAGTGGTTCTTCTTTACTTCTGTTTTGCTTTGTTTTCGTGGTTTTAAAAATGGCAATCAAGAAAGTGGCTGAGAATCTGGAAGTAATTATGTTTCAGAAAATAATGGATGAGACTGAGATAACGAAACAAACCCTGCGACAGGGCAGTAAGGAGCTGAAAATTGAACTGAGCAAAATGACGCAGGAGTTTAAAGAAATAGGGGATCCTGTGAGAGAGGAGAATGAGATCAGAGATGAGAAAAGAAAAAATAAAGGGAAGATACAAGCCCTGGAGATTGGAACAAATGTGGAATTGGAAAAAGATCTGGAGTTTATGGATATTAGAAATAAAATCTACTGTTTGGAATTTAACGTTATCTCTGAAGAAATTAATGAAGATATTAGAGATAAAGTTATCAATGGCTTGGATAATCTTCTGGACTGGAATGACGTGATGGAGTTTGATATAGAGAAAATCTATGGAATTAACTGCAGCCATGTGACAATGGAAAAACTCTCAAGAGATGAGCCAGTGCATTTTGTAAAAAAGAAGAACAGAGATATGACTTTACAACAGTACTTCAGCAACTTATTCAGAATGGATGGCAAGAAAATATTTGGGATAGAGGAAATTCCCGTCAGACTCTTATTATATGACTATGGCTATGACAGCAAGATTATTATGGAATACTGATAATGGAAGATTGGACACTGAAATTACTGGATTTAACAGGACTATTGAAGATGGAAGATGAAATTAATAGGGATAATGGAATAATGGCTATTGAAATTATTGGACCTAACAGATTTTGATGAGATGGATTAATCGAAATGTTTATTTGGAGAAAAATTGATAGATATATTTCTTAAAGAATTGAAACCTCTCTTTGACTTTTTGTGGAAAGAATAAAGTAATGTTTATGAGATTTGATGATTAATTAAGATAACTACTGGAGGAAAGTGATTTTATAATATAATTTAAGAGACAGGATTGTTATATATTGTAGACCTATAACTGATTTGATCTGTGACAAATGGGAAGTCAATATTTTATTTTTTTGTTTAATCATTTTTGTTTTGTTTTGTTTTTTGTCTTTGAATGTTTTATGATTTTGTTTTGTATGTTTTATGAAAATTTGAATAAAAATTATTGTAAAAAAAAAAGAAAATTCCCACCTAGCACATAATTAACTTTGTTCTCTAGTTCAGACTTAAGAGTCTGTATCGACTTAAGAGAAACAGTAGGGCAATCTGTCAAAAGGTATATTCAGTGAAATATCCTTTGTCGGGTCTACATTTGCAGTACAAAGTGTGCTGAGCAATCATGGCTGAACTAATTTATGCTCACAGTTTAGTGTATATTCTACAGCTGTGCACCCACCACTAGATTCAGTTTGCACTTCAGTTTGGTGCTGTGTAAAACATCCTGTTTCAGCTCAGACCAATTTGGAGGCTACCTGATTCAACTTGGGGTCTCAAGTCTACTTTGATTCCCCCCCCTTCACAATTGGGAAATAAAAAAATGGCTACAACTTTTTATCCTTTTGACAGACGTTACTGAAACTTGCAGGCATACTAGTCCTTCCAGAGTGAATATAGCCTAGGGTTGCCATATTGCCCGGATAGCTGGGTTTTACCCAGATTCTAAGCATGCCACCCAGCGCCCAGCTAGTCTCTTAGGTGGCCCGGATTCTCAGCTTTCATTTAAAAAAACAATTAAGTTTCTAGGTGGTGCGGTTCTCGAGATATATATAAAAACGTCAGGCATCCCCCCCGTTAAATCTTTTTTTAAACTACTGTATAGCACTTCGTAGCTTTAACCCCGCCCGTTCAGGATTTCAGCCAATCAGTGAAGTGTTTGTTTGGTGGCAGTGTCTGCAAAACATCATTGCAAGGCCAGAAAATGGTGGTTTCCCCTCCTGTTTATCTGAAAATCTCATAAATTGGGTAAATATATACATTTCAGTTTTTCCCCCTCTTGTGTGTAGGAGTCAGATCCTCGGCAGTGTTTTGAAAACCTTCCCAATACTTGCTTTTGTGGGGGTAAAAGCATTGCTAATCCCATATGTCCAGAGTAAATCCTATTGAATTCAGTAGGAATTACTTTTGAGTAGACATGATTATGAATGTGCTGAAAATCAATGGGACTTTGGAGTGAATGTAAAAAAGAATTGTGTTTGTGTTTGTGTTCTCTTTCTGCCCCCCCCGTCCTATTTTAAAGCAAGTAGGCAGGGCTTACTTAGGTATTACAGTTTTTATTCTGTAGGAAACGAATACTGATTTTTTAAAAACTAATACTGATTTTTCTGCAATGACCAACTGGTTTGACAATAAACTATTATATGGGCTGTATGTATTTATACATCTGCAGTGTGTGCGTGTGTGTGTATGGAGTCTTTCCAACACCCCTGTGAGGTAGGGTTGCAAACCAAGGCAGCTCACAACAAGAAATAAAGCCATTTAAAATCCAATAACCATAAAAACAAGTATAAACAGTTGCAAAACAGTGTAAAGTGGCATGATTCGGAATTTTGGGTTGTGTGAATGAAGTTGCTTATCACTTGAGGTTGCATTTCTGTCCCTGTTTGAGTAAGCCCCACTGAATACGCTGGGACTTGCTTCTGAATAAATAAATTTAGGATTGCACTATAAATATCTTTACAGTTTGTGTAAATAATAAATATATTTGATAGTCATGCTTATATAAATATTTCTTCATTTATCATATTTTTGGTTTTTGGTTAGGAATCCTGACTGGTTGTGAGATGCTTAGTTCTTTGCCTTACTCATAGGAATCTTGTTGTGGTTGGTATGGTATTACATTTAGGAAAGTGTTACTGCCTTCTGTATTTTTTCCCCTATTTTTTCCTATATTTCACTTATCTTTAACCTCACTCCATTACAGCCATAGAAGCAACAGCAGCATATGCAAGATAATTAACTCCCATTAGTGATAAGAACAAGAATTTATAATTATTATTTCAATTAAAACAAGAGGCTTCTCAATACTTTGAAGAGGACCAGATATTTATTTTCTTTCTGAGCCCAGGACTGGGTCTTTCATGATGCCCGGTGTGTGTGTGGGGGGGGGGAGCAGGAGAGTAGTCGATAAGACAGACATCCTGGCATTGATAATCGAATTAGCAAGGTATGTGTGGGGTTGTTGCACACTTCCAGGCCCAGTTTCATTTTGAGTATGGAGGTGGAACCTGTGTAGATGTGGTTATCAAAGGGAGAAGAAATTTTGAGTTAAGCAAAGCTCTGCTTTTATAAAACCTAAGAAACATACAGATACTTTGAATGTCTGAGTGCCTGCACCAGTGGAATACTGGAGGAACTTGTAAAACTTGCTGCAACAGTATTTAGAACTGAGTATGTGGTGTGAAAGACTCCTTTTCCTAACATTTTGGCTTGTTTTTCTCCACCCACCACATCTCTGAAATATATTGTATATGTAATGGTTAACCGTGCTGCTGCCCTGACTTACTTTGTTTGTTGCTATTTTGTGTTTTTATTATGTTTTTATATTGATTGTGTATTTTTATTGTTTTTATTATATTTGTAAGCTGTGCTGAGCTCTGTTTTTAACACCAGAAGGGCAGGATATAAATTCTCTTAATCAATCAATAAATACTCCATAGTGTTGGAAACTAGAGTCTAGGCATTTAAGGCTGAAAATGTTGCTTTTTAAAAAAAGATTTCTCACATCTTTCCCCAATTTTTGGTGGTAATTCCTAGGCACAAAAACAAAACAACTGGACAATCCAAATATTAATATGCAAATATTTGCATAATATGCAAATTAACCTACCCGGATTTGTGGAACTGGAATATGGCAACCCTAATATAGCCTGCCAGACTATAAGCAAATAGGTCCAGGAATATTTATGCTGGACATGTCCAAAATGTGTCCCCCCCAAAAGGAACCATCTATAACTTTTTGTAAAAACAAATGGCCAAAATTGAATGACATTTGCAGGCAAGCTAATTTCCTCTGAGGGCATGAATCTTGTCAAATTTCAGATGAATAGCTGCAGTTGTTTTCCTGCAAGCGTAGCCATTACCTTTTGGGGGTGGGTGAGAATGGAATCACTTAATCTGCTCAGTATTTGGGGGCAACTGGTATGAAAATTGCAGACACGAGAGTAAAAGAAACTGCCAAACTTCAGATAAATGGGCCCGGAGGCTTTTGTGCTATGTACCTTTAAAATTGATTTTGTGGTCGGAAGAACTAAAAGGGATTTGTTTTCAGAGTAAAAACCATTCCCTCTGATTGCAAGCCAGACCTATCAGCCACAAAGGAGCTCCCTCTCTCCTTCCTCCCTATCTGGTCATCTTTCTTAAGCTTAGAGATATACGTTTCACTCCTGTAATGCTTCTCCCTCCCCCAAAGCCCTGGGATTGGAGAGTGCTGGTAAAAGCATTTCTTTTCATTACAAGCTAGACCTGTCAGTCACAATGAAGCTCTCTCCATTCTGGTGTTTGCTGTCCCTTCCCTCATTATTCCATTGTGGTTTTACGACATTATGGTAAGCTTAGAGACATCACTTTTACTTTTAGCAGAGTTATTTTGATGTCCAAACTGCAGAGGTTCTATGAAGCAGACTCTAATTCAACTCATGCTGCCCCATAGAGATCCCTTATCCCCTCTGACAAGCCCCAAATACCTCTGAGGCATACAATTTTATGCCAAGATATGAAATTCATCTGAATCTGATGAACCATCCTAGTATATACAGGCACATATCATTCATCCGAGAAGCAAGACCAAAAAAAATCATGGCTAGCTACGGGGTGGCAGTCCAACCTATTATATAAAATACAGGATTTCACAGTAGATAACTTTGTATATATATACACCTTCTTTGAGAATGTAAATATTTTCATGACAGTCTACCGTATCAATTACCAGGTTAACATTTATTCTCTGCTTGGGACATGTGCATGTGTTGTGCACAACCCCCCCCTCCTGCCACAAGCTGACCCAGGGACCACCCTAATTAAAACCCTAATTGAACACACCCTAATTAAACTACGGGGGAGGGGAAAGGGGACACAGCATCTCTTTCCCCTCCTCCTGATCAAGAGGGTATGAAGGTTCACTCTTGCAGGGTGATATTTCACAAGAGCCTGCCCTGCAGGGGAGGTTCTGAGAAGCAACATCCTTGCAGCCCATGAAGGATTTGATCCTGTGGGATGCTGCTTCTACGGAGAAGGCTCTTGAGAAGCAGCACCTGAAGGTTTGAGCCCCCTTGCTCTTGGTCAGAATGTTAGAGAGCCAGCGGCAGACATACACCATACTGAACCAGCTGAACCACACTGAGCTCTACTGACTCAGTATAAAGCAGCTTCCTATATTCATTTCCTGCGTTCCTCTGGATCCAACCCAATAACTCATTTCCGTATGGGGAGTAGGGATGTGGGAGAATTTCTCTGAAAACGGATGCAAATACAGATAATTTCACCATTCACATGTCCACTCAGTATTCAGGAATGGAATTCCTTGAAGCACATGCAATCCACATTTGTTCACAGCAGGGTTTCCCCCCCCCCAAAGTCTGCAGACTTTATGTAATTAATTACTTTTTTGACATGTCACTTTGTTTCACATTTCTTAATACTGTTATCATGAAGCTCAATAAGGTTTAGAACCCTGCACTGCAGCGAGGTGGCTAATTGATGGTCCATTAGCTGCTTCATTTACTTTGAAAAAGAACACACAGGGAAGTGAATAATGCAAGGTTTTTTGTTTGTTTGTTTGGCCAAGAGAGGTGCTGCCAAGGTGTGAGAAAGTCATCGATATATACACATGAAGTACCTCTTTGCTTTTCTCATTTCTGAAGTGTTGTTTCTTGCCAAAAAGGAGACTATATGCACTAAGATTGCAATCTTAGCCGTGTCTAAAATATCTGATGAAAGTGTGAATGAATTTTGGAATGGTTTGAGGCATGTTTGTATATCCCTAGTGGGGATTAGGGTGTTCTCTCCTCACCTGGGCAGATGTGCCATTTGAAAGTGCAGGTGTAGTTAGAGCGACACTTTCAATGCACTCAGCTCTCTTTCCCTTAGCAGGGAAAGAGATGCCACCCCCACCCCCACCCCCACCTGACAGGGATGCCTTTTGAAAATGGTGATACAGCTGGATCTGCACTTTAATAGTGCTCAGCTTTCCCTGCCCAAGCAGGGAGGAAGCTTCTCCCTCCTTGTCTGTGCAGAAATGCCTTTGGAGAACTTTGTCCAGCCTCTGCCACTTGCCAGGAATTTCTCTGAGTTTCAGGGGTGGAGCCATGAGAGACAATGGCCTGAAGCCCATGGGTTAACTGCCTCTGTATTAACGCAGTCACACTTATTAGCAGGAATCTCTGACAATATTGAGGGGGAGGTAGTATAGGAGGGAGATGCACCTACACAAAATGTCAGCAAGAGGCTGTTTAAGGTCTTCCAGAAAATGGATTCTCTTGACCAACATTTTAAAGGCATTCTTTACAGATGCATTCTTCACACATCTATCTCAAGGATGCATAGACAGTACATCTAATCCCAAACAAGCAACACAGGCATTACCCACTCACAGAATGCTTTGCTGTTCTAACTCTCTACACAATAGATTCTTTTTCTCTTCCATATCTTTCTAACAATAGATTTATTTAAATGTAACAAAGTAGTTTCAATTCACTTCAATAAGTCTGAAGCAACCAGTTATGACTTGAACAGTTACCATTAGGGAGAGAAGAAATGAAGATTTCACATGACAGGAAAAGTGGATATCCCCCAAAATAGTAGTAATTTGAATAGCAGACACTATTCAAATGAAAAAAGGAAATATTGTGAAACTGGATACGAAGAGGACATGTGAAGAATATAAAGCTGTTTGAAGGATGCAATGAAATATCTTCCAAGGTAGCGAAGTAAGTAATTCAAGAAATCTAACTCAGAGGCACTTTTATTATTTATTTTTTTAGATCATTTATATACCACCCTTTGCACAAACCATAAGTTGGTATACAATCAAATCAAATAAGATTAAAAAGAATACATAAAACATATAAAACAACACAATCCTTAAAAATAACAGCACAACTCATTATTCATTAAATAGCAGTTTACTAATAGCAGCAGCAGCTAATTCAGTTGTCTAATCAGGTATCTCTTCCTCCAAATGCCAACTGCAAAAGGTGCATTGTAATCAATGGCCTAATACTATAAAAAGATGGGGCCAGATACACCCGAGTAGGGAGGGAGTTCCACATGAGAGAAGCCATCACTGAAAAGGCCCTTCCCTGGGCCCCTGCATAATATACATCAACAAGAGGACCTGATCTGCAGATTTTAAAACACAGGCAGGTCTATATGGAAGAAGGCATTCTTGCAGGTAATTGGATGCAGACACTTAGCTGTGATGAAAGTTCTGTCCTCCACATCATATTCACAATGTGTGATATAGATGCTCCATATAGATTGTGATACGCCTGAAGGGCTAAAGTATGGAATTTCCCCCTTTTTTTCTTGAGAGGGATGAATCACAAGATTCAGGAATTTATTTATTTATTTATTAAATTTATATACCGCCCGACTAGCAATAGCTCTCTGGGCGGTGAACATAAAACAGCATAAAAATACAATAAATATGAGAGGAATATGAGTGTATATATGACTGTGTGGAACATCCACAATACACTTTATTTTGGAGCATGTTGGCAGAGGGCATAAATGTCTACAATGGGATTTTTGGCCTAGGTGAGGGCCTACATTGGGTCAAAGACTCAATAACCTCTATTGTTTGGACATCTGGAATAGCAAAGAATTCCTGAAGAAAAAGAAGCACAGTACTAAAGAACAAATAAACAACTTCTCATCTCCCTACTTTTCTAGAGTAGGGTCACATCTACCCCCCCGTTCATTCCCAAATGATTGCTCATTTTCTTGTTGAAAAAAACCCTATGTCTACGCAGTGTGACTTCAAGCAGACTGACTACATATTCACATTCCTTAGCTGTGGCAGCCTCTAAGTATCTTGCATGAATTTTAGGGATAGAATAGAAATCCTAGGACAGTACTTCTGAAGCCCTGCTAGCTTAATTTACTGTTGTTATGGGAAGCTATTCAAGCAAATTACTGACAATCCATTTGCAAGTAAAAAGAAATGTGATGGAGGCTACATTAATTTGTTAATAATCAACCATGTATCGTAGAATAGAATATGCCATAAATATTGACTGGAGGCCATGTGTACCCCAAACTGATGCTCCTTCAGAGGGTGGTGGATTGGGTCATAGAATCATAGAATCATAGAGTTACAAGGGGCTTAGAAGGCCATTGAGTCAAATCCCCTGCTTAATACAGGGTCCTGTAAGAGTTTTGCCTGCTGCCAGATAAGAGACTGAACTGTTGCCAGGGGGATTGAATTGAATTGAAACTTTATTTTTACCCCGCCCTTTTTCCAAACTGGAACTCAGGGCAGCTTACAAATAGAACTACATGTAGTTAAAAACATAGAAAAACATACAATTAAAATACAATTAAACTATTAATTTAACCTAAGACCACCCTCAAATGGCAACTGCATGTTTAGGGCTCTAGATCACTGACAATGCACTATACAGCCTTTTTAGGCAGGTATATATAGAATTACAAAATGGGGTAGCTTTTACTTTTTATTGAACCAACTTCTAGAGTAATCTTTGATTGGTTGGGGGAATATAGTCAAGGTGTCATTTTTCTTAGATATAAGACCTCATTTTGTTTCTTATCACTGGTTTCTAAAAAGTCCCTCGAGTTACGCAATGATTTAAAAATGCAGTTTCTTGATTGAAAGAATTCTTATGGGGTCAAGAAGCTATTCCAAGCATTGTTTTGGCACTAGATCCCCCAGAAGAAGATTTTATGTAATGAGAAATGGATTTTTTTAGTTGGTTCAGGGCAAGCTTCCCAAGTGCTGACAAGGGAGTCAATACTGCCAGCTTGATCCCTATCCTTTCTTATAGGTGCTTTGCTGCAAGCAGAGTTCTGTGATACAACATCTCCTGTGGCACCCTGGGCACAGGAAATTTGATGAAGCAGCTCCATTTTGCTTGTCTCAGAAACATAGGAAGCTGCCTTATATTGAATTAGATCATTGGTCCATCCAGATTAGTATTTTTTGCACTGACTGGTACCAGCGCTTCAGGGTTTCAGGCCAGAGTCCCTCCCAGCCCTACTTGGAGATGCTGGGGATTGAATCTTGGGCCTTCTGCATGCAAGACAGATGCTCTACCACTGAGTTATGGCCCTTCCCCATAACAAGAAGAAAACCAGAAGAAAACCCTTGTCACATGGGATGGTTTTAGGAGCTGTGAACTTACTCCGCAGACCTTAAGATGGGACACCTTTCTCTGTGCTCACTCTCCACCCTCCAAGACAGCTATGGGTAGGAAACATCTGGGCACCCAGATGTAGTTTGACTACAACACCCATCTTCCCTGCACCATTTGCCATGCTGGCTGGGGCTGATAGGAGCTGGAGCTGGGAGCTGGGGCATAGGCTGCCCTTCCTTCTTCTAAGAGATGCTTCCTTGGCATAGGAAGAGGGCAAGGTCCAAACACTGGAGCAAAGGTCAGAGATCTGCTTGCTTCCAGGCTGGGAATCTGCATGTGACCTCATGGTGTATGTCTATGCACAGCTGAGCACTGGATTATCTCTTATACTGCAATACGATATAGGTTTGTTTAGAAGTAAGTCCTACTGTGTTTAGTGTGTTCTCTAGTAAGCGTGTTTAGGATTGTAGCCTTAGAGTTTCAAAAGGGTTTATACATGCACTGTTTTATGTAGACTAGGGATGAAAAGATCTGTCTGTTTCAGTTCTCTCCATTTTTCATTTTCCCCAATGTTAAATTCAGTTCTCTACATTTCTACAGTAATCTGTGAATTTTTTTAAAATAAATCCTTATGAAATTTCTCCATTTTAGTGAATTTCTCCAAATAAACACATTTTTGTAGGCAGTTTTGACAAAGGTGCACATTTTTGCAAGCCATTTCTCATCATTTCTTTTTGCTTGTTATTTTCACTCATGTATTCATGTTTATGCACACTTTCCCTTAATATATGCATTTTTGTAAATGTTGTTTAGTTGGCGAACTGCACCCCAAAATTCGAATAAATGTGAATTTCGAAGGATGGCTGTGTTTTGGGTCTCATATTGTTTCAGAAATTGCAAATTTGATACATTCTGCTTAAAATGCGAACTGAATCAAAATTCTCACCCATTCCTAATGTAGACTGAATTTTAGTACTGTGGCTAAAGAAAGCTGATAAACAGGAAAACTGGCATAAGTCAGCATGCATTTACTCTGTTTGATCAAGTAAATAAGAAATGCAATGTACAGTGAGAAATACAGCGTACAGTCCCTTCAAGGCAGCAGCTAGAATAAATACAGTCTTATATTCTAGTTATTTGCCATGAAAGTCAGTCAATTACATTACTAAATGCTGATCTCAGAGATGATTCAATCTCCAGGTGAAACCCATTTATATTTGAGCACCACTTCACTTAATCCTCCCTTATAGGAGCTTGCCTGCCCATGACAGCCTGAAGCTGTTTACAACCCCACAAATTAAGAAAGAGGAGAGAGAGCGTGAGAGCAGCAGAGCGGCACAGTATTCTAGTGTTTAGAATATGCACGGTATACTCATTGGACTTGCAAATTGTGACGGGACCCCTTCAGATGTATTTAACCCACTATGCAAATTCAGAGGGTAATGGGAAGAAAAACATAGTGGAGATGGCTGCTGCGGTTCTGTTGTGCTTTACATTTTACTGTTCTTCTGTCACAAACAAAATACCAGTAACCATAGTTACCATTAAACAGAGTAGTTGCACATTAAGCTGTAGACACTTAGAGGGCCTAGTACACACAAAACCTCATTTTTATTTTATTTTATTCTATGTAATTAAAAACGTAGAGATAGCTAATCCAATATGCTAAAGACAGCCATCCCGCTTCTAGACGAGATAGGCTCGCTAACCAATGGAAAAGAAGAATAAAATAGTATGGCATACATAGCTGTGCTTAAAAAATGTAGGACTGCCTCAGTAATTTGTGAAGCACTCCCCTTGGAGAGGCCAAGTGATTCCTGATGATGCCGCTGAGGGCATAATAGCTCAGAAGGCTTTAAAAGGGGATTTGACAAAATCAGGAAGAAAATTCATGATGGCTCATGATAGATCTATCATAACGGATGATTGCTATGTGCTACCTCCACGTTCAGAGAGCATGCCTCTGAATTACCAGTTGCTGCAGAACATAAGTCATCCCTGACCATTGGCCATTCTGGCTGGGGCTGGTCAGAGTTGGAGTCCAAAAACATCTGGAGCATCACAGGTTCTCCACCTCTGCTCTACAATATACCACATTTGGTTCGTGGTGGCCATGATGGTGGTACTGGACATCTTCCAGGTATTGTAGATTCCCCATATCAACAGAAAAGACACCATAGAATGCTTCCCACAATGCATCACAAAATCTTTTGCAATGTACGGTGTGGAAGGGGTTCCCTGAGGGGAGGATGTTTGAAATAAAATTGATGGCCATAAAATATAATACAAGCACTCTAATTGTTTCAGCTCTGAGCACACTTTGAAAATGCAAGTCCTATTAATTTCAACAGAATGTACTCCCAACAAATATGCTTAAACTGTTGCCTCACTCTAGTTTTATTTTTAAGTTCTCCAAATGTTTAAATTGCACAGGGGGTTGTTTGTTTTTGCCAGCTGTGACTGATATCATAAATGGAATTTTGTGCTTATACATACAAGTTCACTTGCTCATTACTAGGACTTTTAAAAAAGTCCTTAGGCCAACAATTAATTGGATTTGATGTTATTCCGGAAAGCCCAGAAACAAGATAGTTTAGGGCTTAAGTAGCAAGTAACACTGTGATAAACTAGAGATGATGATTTGACAGAGCAGCCCGATAACCTGTTCACTCAGAAGTTCAACTATATTCAGTGGGGCTCTTTCCCAAGTAAATGTGCACAGGATTGCAGCCTAAGTTAGGATTTTTTAAAATAGAAAATACAAGAATAAAAATTTAAAAAACAGCACTGTTATATAGTTTATTAAAATGTTATTCATACGTGTAAATATATACGTGTTATAATATTTAAGCTGAGCATTAATTTGCAATACACACGTAGATGATCCAGCAAAGAGATCTATACATAAAAAGCCAACTTCAGTTCATGTAGCCAAGGCACATTATGATATGCAATTCCATCTGTATTATGAGGGTAAACAAAAGCAACTGGGTACATGCAGATTTCAATGCAATTTCTCATTCAGCATCATCAATGGCTACACACAGCTAGTTGGCCACACTGGATTGGACTTCTTGACAGTAATGTATGTATGTGGTTTATGTGTGGGGTGACCATGTCCCCTTTTGTCCCCTTTTGTCTTACTCATACCCACTTATGGCATGTGGCCCTTGGGTTCTTGGCCAAGAGCAAATGCAACCCTCAAATTAAAAAGTTCTCCACCCCTGTGTTAAAGCCATATTTATAAAGTCCTGTGTTAAACTCCATATTTATGAGAGTTAAATCTTACAAGTGAAACCTGCAGCTAGGGATAGAGGAGAAATTCGATTCAGTTTGCATAGAAAGCCAAATCTATAAAATCCACACTTTCCGCAACAATATGAGAACCAGAACACAGCCATCCTTCAAAATATGCACTTATCCAGTTGCAGTTCTCCAACCAAACAATGTTTACAAATGTGCATATAAAGGGAAAGTGTGCACAAAAATGAATATGTGAGTGAAAATAACATAAAAAATACTTTATAGTAGGAGAAATTGCTTGACACAAGTTGTTAGTCAACACTGCATACAAAAATGTTTTTATTAGCAAGAATTCACATTAAATTGCTGAAATTTTCATGAGGATTATATATATATATATATATATATGCAAATTGCTACAGAACTAGGGTTGCCAGGTCAGAAGCATCCCAAACTCTGAGATTTTGGGGGTGGGCCTGAGTGATATCATGGGGCGGGTCCGAATGATGTCACGAGGCAATTCCAAGTGACATCACAGGGTGGGTCCAAGTGACATCACGGGGTGGGTCCAAGTGACATCATTAAGCATGATAGATTAAGCATCAGCCACAGTTGCTTGGCGCATACAATTCATACAAAAACATTTATCTGATTGGAAATTAAGATAGAAATCTTAGCTAAAAGATGGCGCCTGGGTAGGGAACATTTAATCTAGCCAATTTGCTTCTGGCTAAAAGGGTTCAAATGACCTCAGGCCAGTCACCAGAAGGCCATTGTAGGAAGAAAGGAGCCTAGTGTTGTGGAGAAGTCAGATAGGAGCACTCAGGAGTAAAGATGGATGCCCCTGAAGGCTGCAATTCTAAACATACTTACTAAGGGACTAAGCCCCATAGAACTCAATAGGACTTACTTCTCAGTAAATATGGTTTGGATTGTATTGTTGGTAAAGCTTGACCAGGGATCCTCTGCAAAGATATCCATATCCAAGCAGGGTTGGCAACCCCCTGCCTGGAATGCCCTGCCCCTACCTTTTAACATCCAAATTTCTTTACAGATTTGACCCTTCACTTCAGAAAGAGATCTGAGAAATGAGTAAGAAGATTCTCTACCCTTTTCTTCTCCCCGTGGGCTGCTATAAACTCACTTCATCAGCCAACCCAATTCCAGTGAATATAATTGACAAAGAGAAAGCACACATGATTTGGTCTACCTTCATACGGAGCAGCTTAGGAACAACACCAATTGCAGCCACGCTTCCCAGTATGTGAATTCTCTTTTACCACTATTGGACAAGAAACAAACAACAAGGTGAATCATCAGTGGGTTTAAGAAGGTTGAGCAGGGCACATGGAACCACTGTTGTTGCTTCTATGGATGAAAGCGAGTGAGGATAAAGGTAAATGAAATGCAAATAGAAAAAGGAAAAAAAGACAGTGATGATTTCTTAAATGCAATACCATACCAACCACAAGATTCCTACGAGTAAGGCAGAAAACTAAGCATCTCACAACTAGTCAGGATTCCTAACCAAAAACCACAACTAAAATAATCCTGACAGCCAGTCAGCCAAGGTCACAGACTGGTTTCCAGTCACCAACCCTACATCACAGGGTTGTTGGACAGAGTCCACATACACACACACTGGAGATGTAAAAATACATACACCCCATATAATAGTTTAGTGTCAAAACCAGTTGATAATTCCAGAACATTAAAAAAAATCAGTATTATTTTCCTACATAATAAAAACCAGAGCTTGGAAAAGTTACTTTTTTAAACTACAACTCCCATCAGCCCAATCCAGTGGCCATGCTGGCTGGGGCTGATGGGAGCTGTAGTTCAAAAAAGTAACTTTTCCAAGCTCTGGTAAAAACAGTGATACCTAAGTAAGCCCTGCCTAATTGCTTTAAAAATAGGATTGGAGGGGGCAAAAAAGATATACAACACAAACACAATTCTTTGCTATGTCTACTCAAAGGTCCCATCAATTTACAGCACAATCCTAACCATATCTACTCAAAAGGAAGTCCTGTTGAATTCATTGGGGTTTACTCTGGGCAGGCCCTCCCTTAGCATGTGTGGGGCCCGGGGCAAAAGCATAGTTGGGGGTCCCCCACATTTGCTCCGGGTCACCGTCTTGGTCTTGGCTGAGTCGCCGTAGGTGCGCAGGCACCAGTCCCGGAACTGCCGCCCCCCCCCCCAGGGCGGCTACCACTCACTGACTGCAGCAGGAGTGGCAGCGGTGGTGGCGGCTTCGGCGTGGCGGGTGGGCGGGCAGGCGAGCGAGCCCCTGTCCCGGGTGGAGAGAAAGAGAACGAGCGAGTGCTGCACCCTGCCTGGCGAAGGCAAGCAGGCAGGGAGGGAGGAACCGGCTGGTGAGCAGATTGCCAAGCGCGGGGGCCCCCTGAAGCGCAGGGCCCGGGGCAACTGCCCCACTTCCAGGTGCCTAGGGGCGGCTCTGACTCTGGGTATGTTTACTCTGTGAAAGCAAGTACTGGATTAAAGCTTCATATTGGAAAGTTTGCAAAACACTGCCCTCTTCAAAATTTAAACCTGTCTGACTCCTACACACAAGAGAGAAAAAGACTGAAAGCTTACTTATTCAATCTGTGAGATGTGCAGAAAAGCAGGAAAAAGCATGTTTTCCGAGCCTTGGACCAGTCACTGCCTCTCAGGCTCAGAGGGAGGCAATGGTATACCCCATCTGAATACCGCTTACCATGAAAACCCTTTTCATAGGGTCGCCATAAATCGGAATCGACTTGAAAGCAGACAATTTAATTCAACATTTTTTGGCTCTATAATTCCTTTTCAATCACAACCCTGACTTCTTATTGGCTAAAAACCTGAAAGGGCAGGGATTAGAACAGGGATTAGAGCAGAATTTAGAGCAACTAAGAAGTTGGGGGGCAGCTGCTGTTTTGGTGAATATCTCTGGAACCAGACCACCTAGAAACTTAATCTTTTAAAAAATGAAAACTGAAAGTCCGGAGATTAAGGTGAGTCACCCAGAGGTGACCCCCAAAAACCTGAGTCTCTGGCTGAAAAATGGAGATCTGGTAACACTATGTGGAATTGAATTTACGATGAGAAAAATGAGATATTGTGAGAACTACGGGTGTAGTGGTCCAGGGTATTTTTTGGGAGCAGGGTCCCAATGTGTCCAGCATCCTACAAGCCAATCAGCATGAAAGGGGAGTGTGTTAGACACTGAGAAGACTCTTCTCAGTAACTAACACACTCCCGTTTCATGCTCATTGGCTGCTAGCGAGGTCTGTTGTTGTGGGGGAAGGTTAACGTGGAAAGGACTGAGGAGTGTGGAGATGATGATGGAGAGCAAGCAAGTGAGGGGTCGTGGATGTGAGGGGGCATGGCATGACTATCATGAAGGGACCCCGCACTTCTGAATTTGTCACTACATTACTGGAGAAAAGTAAAATTGGCAGATCCTCCCAACCTTACCTGCAACGAAATGTTTCAGTGTATCCTCATCCCTAAGAGGTCTTGTTCAGGACTCTTATCTGGAACAGGAGACTTGTAGTGCTGTGTGGCAGTTGAAGAGGGTGGGATGATATTTCGGAAAAGGAAAAAGAAGAGGAACCCTCCCCCCCCTTTCCTCCCTTTGAATTGCAGTACAGTGTTAGAGGGTTGGGCTGCAGTGGGGAAGATGGGAGGGAAACTTCTGCTGGTGAGCTGAAGTCCACTTGTATGATATAGGATTTCTCGCATGTACTTCTGCATATCTAAGGCATCCCCCCAAACCTGAGTATGTAGAAAATCTCTATTTTTGGATGGCCCTGTTTTGCTTTCAAACTAACAGGTACTCAATCATCTGAGTTTGCATCAGAGAGAATTATATCACATTAGGAGATTCTACCTCTGGTTTTGCTGTCAAACTTTGGCGTTCATGAATTTATTCATACTGACTATATCAAAGATCTCGACAGTGTACTTTGATCTTGCAATAAGTAGAAGGAAAATTACTGGAATGAAGATTTGACAACCACCTTAGCAATTAGTTTATTAATCAAAGATATGCATTCCACATTATGCAGTCAAGGAGGCTACTGTGGCATCCGGAAATAATCTGTCAATATCAGACTTAACAGCAAACTAAATGAGATCCCCTTGTTGATTTTCTTCCAACTGTACCAGCTCCAAAATGGCAAACAAGGAAAACTCCTCATTAGCAGCTAATTAAATTCCTGCCCATCGATAGACCAGGAGGGCTCTGTTGATGGCGGGCCTTTGGAGCCATGCTGGGAGAAGTCCTGCTGTGGCTTCAAAGCCCACTGATTGTGGCGTGGCCATGCATGCTGCATTGTGCAGGGGTTAGGGCAGGGTGGTTATTTAAGCCCTGCTCCACCCTCCCTCAGCCTCTTTTTGGCCTGGTGCAATGACAGAGCAGGTTGCCTTAGGTACCTGCTTGGGCCTTGCCTGGTGGCCTGTTTTAGTGGTGGGTGGGGCACGCAAAAGAGGGTCTGGAGGGCCAGCATTGGAGCAGCATTGAGCAGTGGCAGAGAGGCAGCATTATTGGGAGCTGTGGCTCAGTTGCGGCAGCATCATTGGTGGGCTCTTAGGGGCCTGCAAGGTTTAGAGTTGGGGCTGGGGAGTCTTGGGTAAGGCTTGCAGGCCCGCTCCATTTTGCGGCCTCCTGTGTGGCCTGGCTGGCCTGTTAGATTATGCCGCCCGACAAGATCGGCCACACAGGGCCTTCTCTCAATCCCGCCAACAAAAACAGCCAGATTGGCGGGTACTAGAGAGAGGGCATTCTCAGTGGCGGCCCCCACTCTTTGGAACTCCCTCCCACAAGATCTCCGGCACGCCTCTTCCCTAAATGTATTTCGGAAAGCCTTAAAGACCTGGCTCTTTCAACAGGCCTTCGGGGTTTCTGGGGAGGGTTAACTGCTATAACTGTAATGCCTCCTGCCCTCTTTTAATACTGTTGTTGCAGATTTATTGATTTTACACTGTTTTATATTGTATCACTGTATTTTATTAATTGTATTTTAATGATTTTGTACGTCGCCTAGAGTGGCCATTGGCCAGATAGGCGGCACAGAAATTAAATTTATTATTATTATTATTATTATTATTATTATTAGATGCCTGGAGGGCTGGACTGGCAGCTTTCAAGCCTGGGTGGCAATTTTGGTGGCTGCATAACTGGGCCTTTGTGGTGCGGTGGCCATTTTGAGGCCTTTCTTTGGCACGGCGGCCATTTGTGGCTTCGTGTGTAGCTGCCATTTTGGGGCCTACTAGGCAGCCATTGTTAGAGGTGGCCATTTTGGGAAGGTCATTGTCAGCCATTTTGGTAAGGTCATTCAGCAATGGGCATTTTGGTAAGGTCATTCAGTGGTGGCCAGTTTGGTAAGGTCATTCAGCAGATGCCATTTTTGTAAGATCATTAGCAGAGGCCATTTTGGTAAAGTCATCCAGTGGGCAGCCATTATGGTAAGATCATCCAGTGGGCAGCCATTTTGGTAAGGTCATCTGGAGGGTTGCCATTTTGGTAAGGTCATTTTGGGGTTAGCTATTTTGTTTAGGGCTTAGGTGACCTGTTATTTGATTGACTAACCAGTTTAAGGTCAGCAATTTCTAGACCTATTGGTTAGGGCTTACAGGTAAACTGGGTTCGAGGATAATGCCTCCTAAGAAGGGCAAGGGTGGTCCTAATGGAAAGGGAAAGGCCTCAAAGCAGCCAGCTCAGCATCAGCTTTCTTCACCTCAGGACCTGTCATCCTGTGAGGATAAGGGGCCTGATGTTGCATCTGTATTGGTTCATATAGAGTCTCTGGAGAGGTTAAATAGAGAACCTCATGAGGATACTCAAAAGAAGGCTAAGACAGTTAAAGGAAAGCATGATAGGAAGAGCCTGTCCAACACTACCTGGAGTGCTGGTTTGGACTGTTTGGCTGCATTGGAGGGATCATCTGGCCAGTTTGCTCCAGTATATTCCGCTCCTGATATGGAAGCAGTTGTGGCTACGGGAATTCCAGAGATGGAGGCTGCTGCAGTTCATCTTTGTTTTGGTGAGTCCACTCCGCAGGGTTCTGTGTGGCAATTTCCTGGGAGGCCTGGGATGGGTTCCTGGATTATGTCATGGGGCACAGCTCAGGGGTGGCCTTACCCTGGGTATGCTGGAGTTGGACACGGGTTTCCTCCTTTTTCCCAGCATCTGATGAGGCCTGCAAGCAGGTTTGGAACCCAGGGGGTACTCCGGGGGCTGTTTCAGCAGTGGGGGCAGCCCAGGATCTTTTGTCTTCTGTGCAGGCTGGGGCGCTCCCATTTGGGGAGATGTCCGCTTATCTTGGGGCTCATTTTCTTTGGGTGACAAGAGAGCGTATTTGGAAGGGAGAATACATTGATGTTTTTTCTTTATTGTACCATGAGCCTGAACAGAAGGAAAAGGCTAAGCAGGATGAGAGGGATAATGAGAAGTTTAAAAAGAAGAAAGGTGACAGAACCTGGGGTAATTGGATGGCAGAATTTTTGATTTCTATGGCAGTTGTACTTCAACGCCAGCCCTTGAGGGCGGCAGCTTTAGTGAAGTACTTGGATATCATCTTTAGGGCCCACACTGAATTCACAGGTTCAGCGTGGTTGGCCTATGATGAATCCTTTAGGATGCGGGCAGTGACTGATCTGAGTTTATGACTGCAGCTCGACCTGTGCAGGTTGATAAAGTGGATAGCAGGCATTTGCTGGGTAAGTCTGCCACTGTGGTGCCTTCCCATGGGTCCATGGGGCAGGGGGTTCAACCTTGCCTGCTCTGTTGGGAGCTCAGTGCTAAGGGCTTCTGTAACAGGAACCCATGTAAATGTAGACATGAGTGTTCCATCTGTGCTGGCTCTCACCCCTTCACCAATTGCTTCAGAGCTCAGGGATTTAGGGGCTTACAGAAGGGAAAGAAGCTGGGATCTGGAGGGAAGCCTTCGGGTAAGGGTCCCACCCAGATTAATATTCAGTGACTTTTGCCTTTGCTACGTCAGTATCCTAAGTGGGCTGATGCTGTCTACTTGGGGCAAGGTTTTTTGTTATGGTTTCAGGATTCCAGTTGTGGGAGCGCATAGGCCCTTCATGTCTGGGAACCTGAAGTCAGTAGTTTGAATGGGACTAGTGGTGCAGGAGAAAATAGATAAGAAGGTATCTGAAGGTAGGGTACTGGGTCCATTTGACTATCCTCCTATGCCCACTTTAAAGGTGTCCCTTTTGGGTATCATTCCTAAGAAAGATTCTGGGCAATATCACCTCATCCATCATCTGTCTTACCCTAAGGAGCAGTCAATGAATGACACTATTCCTGAGTATTTGTGTTCAGTACATTACTCTTCCTTTGACAGTGCAATTGTTATGGTTCGGTGTTTTGGCCCGGGCATTCTCATGGGTAAATGTGACATCAAGTCAGCATTCCGCCTACTGCCAGTCCATCCTTCAGACTTTGATCTTGTTGGGGTTTTCATTTCAGGGTTTGTTTTACGTAGATTGGGCTCTACCATGGGATGTTCTATTTCATGTTCAGCTTTTGAATGGTTTAGTACATTCCTTGAGTGGGCTCTCAGGAGGCAGTCTGGCTGTACTGCAGTAGTGCATTACCTGGATGATTTTTTTTTTTGCCGGTCCTGCAGGCTCACAGCAGTGTTTTCAGCTTATGTCTGTGTTTAGACAGGTGGCTACTGAGCTAGGGGTGCCTTTGGCCATGGAGAAAACTGAGGGCCCTTCACCTGTGCTTACCTTTTTGGGAATTGAGCTTGACTCAAGCTGCTTTCACACATGGGGCTAATAGCGCTAGTTTAACGGATTAAAAAGGTAGCACTTCTGTCCTGATTTCTAAAATCCCTTTCATACTGCAGTACCTCTTGCAATAAGGAACAGTACTTTTTCAGCCAATATAGCGGCATTTTGCACAACTGTCTTTCACATAGCTTGTTTTCGTCCCTAACCCATGCACACTGTTCCCCACTGTGTAGTAGGTCTAAGATCTTGTCCCATTGCCATGCAAGCCCTCTCCCTTTAGGATCTGACTTTTTTAATTGTTTTAGTTGTATCAAGACTGGGATCTGTGGGAAATGCTGCTGCTATCTGCGCCAATGCCAGAATACTGGTACAATGTTCATCAGGGAAAAAACCCCAAAACCTGCACGACTAAAGGGCGGGAATGCACTGCATGCTGGGATGCCTGTCACATGAGTGGCAGCACCTAGCAAAAACCTCCCGTGATCTTCCAGGTTCCCAGCCTGGCTAACGGATTATTTCTGGTATCATTTATTGCGGAAATTAGCGCTATACTTGCACTACATTCCACCATAATTCTGGAGCTACCTGGTATGTCGTGTGATATAATGTGCAAATTTCTGGGTAAGAAATGGTCAGAATAATGGAATAAAGTGCAGTGTGAAAGCACACCCAGTGGCACAGGCTTGCCATTTACCGGCAGTCAAGTTGGGGGAGTTGAAACTCAGGGTGCCAGCATGAGATGTGCCAAGAAGGTTACACTTAGGGAGCAGGAGTTGGTAGGGCATTTAAACTTTGTGTGTCGGGCCATAGCACCTGGCAGGGCATTTCTGTGTAGGATTTGTGACCTGATGAGGGGCCTCAGTAGACCTCATCATCAGGTTAGGGTTACCTGGGATATGAGGAAAGATTTGTTACTCTGGTCCCAATTTTTGGATCATTTTAATGGGGTTTCTTTTTGGCGACGGAATTTATTATTGGAGGCAGAGTTGCAAATTCACTCTGATGCCTCTGGGGGATATTTTGGGGGATAGTTGGTGTGCAGAGGCAGGGCCAGTGGCCTGGGAAGAGGCTGGCATCACTAGGGATCTGACCTTTTTGGAGTTCTTTCCCATAGTGGTTGCTGTGCATCTGTGGGCAGAGGCTTTGGCTAACTCCATGGTGCATTTTTGGTGTGACAACCAGGCCACAGTGCGTGTTATTAACTCCCTTACTTCTAGAAACTCTAGAGTGATGGTTTTGGTGCATGCTTTTGTAACACAATGCCTTAAATTTAATATTCTTTTTCATGCTCACCATGTTCCTGGGTTGGACAATGGTATGGCTGATGCCCTTTATCACTATCAGATGTCACGTTTTCAGGAGTTGGCCCCTTTCTCCAGGCTTCAACCAGAGCCAATGCCAGTGGCACTGTGGGAACTTGGCAGTTCAAAGCTGAGAAGGCCATAATGTTGTCCCTTGCAACCAGCACCAGCACAAAGTAGGGAATTTGACACTTTTCTTTTGAGCAGGGGTATTTGGTCCTCTGGCCTATCCTGGTGGACCAGTTGATTGAATTTTGCATGGTTCTTCACCAGCAGGGCCTTTCTGTGAAGACCATTAGGGGTAAGTTAGCAGGGATGGGATTTTTGGCCAAGGTTAGGGGTGTACCTGACTTCTCAGGTGATTTTAGGATAAGGAAGATGCTTGAAGAGTGGACCCAGGCACATCCTCCTGCACTACTCATTGCCCTACTTCACCTGCTATGTATTGGTTCATAGTTAGGTTTTGGTTATTCATTTCGGAGACAATGACCTGGGAATGTTGAAGGGAAAATCCCTTATCTTTCAGGCTTGCCTGGACACTGAGGCCATATGTAGGCAGTGGCCTGGGATGGTGATAGCTTAGTCTGACATCCTCCCCAGGAGGATTTGGAGGGTGGGAATTGACCCCAGGAGCCTGAACAAGGCTAGGAAGGAAGTAAATAGGGAAGTCTGGATCACTTTTGCAGATTTGCAGGGCAACGTAATACATCACCCAGAGGTAAAGTGTGGCAGGGCTGATCTTTACCGGCCAGACGGTGTTCATATGTCTGACTTGGGTAATGACAGTGGCATCACTAGGGGTGTGGGGGGGGTGCAGACCACACCAGGTGACACCATCAGAGGGGGGTGACTCTCAGCTTTAATTTAAAAAAAAGTTTCTAGGTGGTCCGGTTCTCGAGATATACATAAAAACATCAGCCGCCCCCCCAGTGGTGTCACTATGGGGGTGTGGGGAGTGCAGACCACACCAGGTGACACCATCAGAGGGGGGTGATTCTCAGCTTTAATTTTAAAAAAATTAAGTTTCTAGGTGGTCCGGTTCTCGAGATATACATAAAAACGTCAGCCACCCCATTAAATCTTTTTTTAAACTACTGTATAGCACTTCGTAGCTTTAACCCCACCCGTTCAGGATTGCAGCCAATCAGTGAAGTGTTTGTTTGACCTGTGGCAGTGTCTAGTAAACCTCATTGCAAGGCCAGAAAATGGTGGTCCCCTCCATTTATCTGAAAATCTCATAAATTGGGTAAGTATATACAGTTCAGTGTTTTCCCCTCTTGCGTGTAGGAGTCAGATCCTGGGCAGTGTTTTGAGAACCTTCCCAATACTTGCTTTTGTGGGGGTAAAAGCATTGCTAATCCCATATGTCCAGAGTAAATCCCATTGAATTCAATAGGATTTACTTTTGAGTAGACAAGATTATGAATGTGCTGAAAATCAATGGGACTTTGGAGTGAATGTAAAAAAGAATTGTGTTTGTGTTGTCTTTCTGTTCCCCCCTCCTCCAGTCCTATTTTAAAGCAAGTAGGCAGGGCTTACTTAGGTATTGCAGTTTTTATTCTGTAGGAAACTAATACTGATTTTTAAAAAACTAATACTGATTTTTCTGCAGTGACCAACTGGTTTGACAATAAACTATTATATGGGCTGTATGTATTTATACGTCTGCAGTGTGTGTGTGTAGTCTTTCCAACAACCCTGTGAGGTAGGGTTGGAAACCAAGGCAGCTCACAACAAGAAATAAAGCCATTTAAAATCCAATAACCATAAAGCAAGAATAAACAGTTAAAAAACAGCCTAAAGAGGCATGATTCTGAATTTTGGGTTGGGTGAATGAAGTTTATTTATTTATTATTTGATTTATATCCCGCCCTTCCTCCCAGTAGGAGCCCAGGGCGGCAAACAAAAGCACTAAAAGCACTTTAAAACATCATAAAAACAGACTTTAAAATATATTAAAACATCTTTGAAAATATTTTTTAAAAGCTTTAAAAAACATATTTTTTTTAAAAAAGAAAAGGCTTAAAAACATATTAAAAAGCAATTCCAACACAGACTCAGACTTGGATAAGGTCTCAACTTAAAAGAACAAGTTGAAAGAACAAGTTCCTTATCACTTGAGGCTGTAGTTCTCTGCACACTTCCCAGTATTGAATGGTGGCTTGGCTGCTGTTTTTTCAATCTACGCTGCATGCGTAGCAAAGGTGATACATCATCTGGCAGCTAGCTTCATAACGTGAGAATGAAAAACGTTTGGATCACCATTCACTTGTTTACTTTTCTCACTATTGAGACCACTTCATATATTACTTTTTCATACACAGAAATTTAATCTTTGTATAGGAAAAAGTATTTTGTAAAATGTGAAGGACAGTGGCTGCCCAGTCAGTATAACCACTATACAAGATCTACTCAGCCACTGTAATTACCTGTTTGTTTTGAGTGCCCTTTTGTCTAGGTCTTGGTTCAGGTGTGTATCCAACTTTGATGTGCTTATGGAAGGGGTGTGCAAGTAGTGCCCCCCCAAGTGTGGAGGCTTGGACAAACATTGTGTTATGGAAAACCAAAGTCTGTGTGAAAGTACATATTTGGGAATGCCATCAGTGTAATCCTAAACACACTTAATAAATAATATCGAACTTGCACGTCACAAAATATATTACGGTCATGTCCATAAGCACCAGGAGGGTAGTCGCCAAGGGGATCTTAGTCCCTCTGCTTTTTTGGGAGCAAGGTTCCTATGTCTCCAAGCATCCTACAGTCAGCATGAACAGGGAGTGTGTTAGTCACTGAGAAGAGTCTTCTAATATGCTTCCTTGCCTTTTCTGCAGATTGGAGCCAATCAGAGTGAAAGGAGGTGAGTCAGCCACTGAGAAGACTCTTCTCAGTTGCTAACGCTCTCCACTTTCATGCTGATTGGCTCCTGGAGATGTTTGTTGTTGTGAGAGAATGCATTAACAAAGATCTCAGTCTTAATCCAGGAGCAAAAAAGGGTGTACGCGGCTGTAACTATCATGAAGGAACCCTGCAGCTCTGAATTTTCTACTAAACAACTGATAAATACCTATGTAACTTTGTGTCTGGAGACTTATTATTAAGAATCACTTTCCATAATTGTAAGGAGGTGTGTCCACACGCATGCATCCCAGGCACCGAAATGAGGGGTGAGAGCAGCATAGGGACATAAACAGATGTCTTATTCCAGGGGTTCCCAAACCTTTCTTCTACATAGACCACTTGAAAATTGCTGAGGGTCTGAAAGTATCTGAAGATTTACTATAGGAATATGCAAGATAATTAACTCCCATTAGTAATAAGAGCAAGAATGTGGGCTGTGCGTATGATATTGTAATTTAAAGGTGTAATTTTAATTTTGCTAGTTGTTTATGTCACTACTATTGCCATTACATTCAGTGATATATGGGAATTACAATTTACGAGTAACATTAGTACAAAAAACATTACTAAGGATTCTGTATGGCCTGGTATGGGAGGAGGTCCATGGGGGTGACACCATGAGTTACCGCACCAGGTGACACCAACCCTAGTGACACCACTGGGTAACGATCTGTTTCTGACTGATCTGCAGCGTGGAAGGCAAAATGAATTTCATTAGAGCTGTAAACATACTTGATAATTGTATTGTTCCCTGAGATATTTCTGATTCTTTATTTTTACTTCATTTTAAATAATTATACTTCTTACTGCTTGTTTCTACATAGTACTGGTTTGTTTTTTAAATGTCTTAATTTGCTGAAAATATTTGCTTGAATAAAATTTAAAATTTAAAAAATAAACACAAATTTAGTTCTCTCCCTATATACACAGGAAGTTTGCCGTGAATATTTTCCAGATATGTAATTAATTAGTATTCATTAGCAGATTGTGATGTCCACTGATCAGTAATATAAATCAATAGCTAATAATACTTAGTAACTCACATGTAATGATTTTTTTTTTACAGGTGAGATTAACATTTGCCAGTATATGGTTTTGCAGCAGTCTGTATTTGATAGGTAACCTGCAGTATCATGCAACGGTTGACACTCTTACATGTAGCTATCAATATTTAATATCTATCATGCAGCCATCAACATTTAACAGAATTTGACAGATGACATGCAGCAGTAGCAGCAGCCAATGTTTGACAGTATCCATCATCTCATGTTACTATTGCCATTTCACTGTAATTGACAGCTGATGTGGAGGAGCAAGAAACAGAAGAGTGAAAAGATCTCAACAGGTGCTGTGGAATAGTTTATTAAAATGAGCTGGTAAAGCCCATCACATTTGGGATGTAAAACTCTTTCTCAATGACAGTGTATGGGAAAATGACTGCAAGACATCTCGATGTATGAGGAGGTATAGATTGGCATGCTCAATTTCCCTGTCCCATTCTCCTATCTCAAGCCCCTGCATCCCAGCAAGGTGGGCCTTTTTGCATGCTTTCTCACCCTACCTATGTTGAATAAGCTTTGTTTATGTAACACAGATGAGGTAAGGAGAGGCTCTTAATTGGCCAAAATAGACAGCGTATGCCAATTGCTCATTAGTGAAGATGTTTTCTCTCACTGCTAAAGCCTGGGGACCTGGCCTTTAAGGCAGGTGCGATGAATCAGGCTGCTGCAAAGCTCAAGGACACTGACCAACATAACTGACAAAGGCAGAAATGTGAGACCCAAATTAAAATAACACCCCTATAGGTATAGCTAATTAAAGTCACAGGTATAAACCTGTTCCCAGGTCCAGGGACTATTATGGGTATAAATAAGGCTCCCTAACTCCTGCTCATAGAGCTTCAGCACAGGCCCAGTGTGGTGGAGTGCTGTGTATTAGCTACCTGGGATCTCTCTGTCATTGCTTGTCTGGGGCTCCCAATGACTGAAAGGAGAATGTGAGATCTGTGCTCATTAGTTGCTTTATCTGTTTATTGCCTTGCTTGCCATGAACCACTAACTGCTATCTCAAATAAAGCTACAACTCTTTACCACTGGTGTCTTCATTCATTGCCTTTGAAATTCCTGAACTTTCTTGCCTCTGGCAAAACAGCTATGTCTCATTTGTTCCACTGATAGGTACTAGTGACGTTCCTGGTTGGATTATGAATCAGTTTCAGTCCTAGGATGCATTATGATCTAGCAAGTTCTTCTCTAGTTTGAATTGTAATCCAAGCCAAAGAAGAACTCCTCACCACCTGCCTCCTTGTCTCCCTCCTGCATTCCTATTTGCATGGTGGTCAGGGAATGCCCAGAACAGCAGCAGGGAGTCTCAACTTCCATTTTCCTTTGGTGTCTTGAACACTGTTCCGGTAGTATCCCAGGCACCAGTGAGCACTAGGAAATGCATAGGAAATGCACCTGGGTTCTTCGTATGGATGACATGTACTCTGGAAACTAGGATGATCTTCTATTTCCCAGGGTCCCTGGAGGGAGGTCAAACCTCCATGCAGATCCCATTGCTTACAACACAGTTAAGCCAGATAACTGGAAGAGCCAGCAAGAGAAGCTACAAGGGCTTAAAAGTAGGGGTTGTGAAAGTTGTCATCAGGAATGCAATGGCATCTGAATTGGACTTCCAATTGAACTTTGGATAAACAAAGCTCTTCTCTTTTTTGGGGGGAAAGAATAACTTGGTTTGTTGATTACAAATTAAGCTGGGGTTGGACAGTTCAACCACCATGTATTGATGCATCCCCACACTTTTTCCTCTTTTAGATATGTAGCAGTCAGCATTTTATAATATCTGAGAGCTAACATAAAGTAGCATTTTGAACTACTGTCTTTTAACCACTCACTCAGATAACATCCAATTGATAAGGCCACATAACATTCTAACGTTGACAGAACATGTTGATCTTAAAAACCTGGTTGAGGTTTTTTATAATCAAATTTTGACCAAATACTATTTGTAAAATTTGAAATGTTGCTAGATTTTACTGTTAAAAAAGCTTTCTGCTCCTAAGTGCTTGTGTATATGTACACTATCTATGTGTGTATATATAAAAACATAATGTTTGCATATTGCCTATCCCATCATACTACAATGCTGTCATCTTCAGTAATGCCTGCAAACCATCTTTGGAATCTTAGCAAGGGATTTCCTGTTGCTCCAGCTGATAAAGTACTGAAACCAATCCATCACCACAATTGCATAGCAACAATCAAGTAAAATCAACTAGCTGTATCCCAAGATGCAATATATTAAGCTAACTCATACATTAACTTACTTAAACAATGCAAGGGAACGACAGACACATTCTTATTTTTTCTTCTTAATACACAAACATTATCATACATGCATCTAAAATTCAGACATGCTGTCAAATCATTGGAATATTACACAAATAACAAAGAAAATTTCAGTAATGTATCTGTTTCACCCCCAGACCACTTATATAAGCAATGTACTGCATAAGCAATATGAAACGACCCCTATGACTCCCTTACCTTCATCTTGAGCTTTCAGCATGCTGACTTTAATCATATGGTTCAGAGAGTTAGAACCACATTTTAAGCAAGGGACCTGATTTCATTTCTCATTCTCCATTTCTCTCTAGTACAAATTGCATTATATTTATTCCCAATTTCCATCCTTTAAATCATAAAAAATACACCTGCAAGCATTTTTTAAAAAATTAATCACTATTTTATTAAAAATCAAAGCAAAATATATAAATTAAAGCAAAATCATTAACTATGAATCAACAATCATTCAACTGGTCTCAACACCATCAAAAGATATTCAGTCAGCTCCTCAATTATGTGGGTGGTTACAAGAGATAGATGGATCAGCTGATTTTTGTCCCATGTTTTTTCATGTGTGCATGAAACCAGCTCCATCTTGTCTTAGTTTAAAAACAAACAAAAAACTTAATAAAATACTTAGGTTTTTTTCTTTTACATTTCTAGCTTATTAAAAATGATACAATAAAATGTTTAATCTGTAATAAAAGAATATAAAGTTTTCTATAATTTCTGTATGTTTCCTAATAGCGAATAATTTGCCCGCCTTTGCTCACTCTTGTTAGTTTTTTAAATGTAGTCATAAAGACCATTTTCCAAACTCTAGGATGCTAGGAATTTACTGATGGTGGAAGAGGGTTTTCCAGTTTTCTATTTTTGCTGCCATTAATTGATAGGTTACAATTTCTTGATCATCCTCTGGAATTATGCTTTTGGGATATCCAAATATTGTTACAATGGGATCTGTGGGAAGGTCTTGACCAAGAATGTTGTTTATTTCTGTTAATACAGACTCCAAAAATTTCTTTCTTTTACATTTTACAGCTTGGGGCAGCTAGCAAATCCACCATGGCTGCATGGTAAAAACAACAACAACAGAACCCTCTTTTAAAATGCTCCCAAGAAGTAACCATATATCTTAATGTGCAGTCCATTGCTGAAAAATTGTAGAGAAAAATATGGCTGCTCCCATTGGTACCAATGAGGGCAGTCTTCTTTTTTTCCATACAACATTCTTGTAAGGCTACCAAAGACATTGTATGGGGGAAAAAAAAGATTTTTCTTCATACAAATTCTCCAGGAAGGGGCTGCATGTTATGATGCATAGTTGCTTCCTTGGAGCATTGGCTATGCAACTGTGGAGGTTGTATTAGCTGCTCAAAGCAGATGTAAAATGTTAAGGAAAAAGAGCACTTCATCAGTAGAGTATAGATGGACCCATGCATGGATTCAATTGTCAGTTATCCAGCTAAATCTGCATATCTATATTCTCATATGCACATGGGTCTGAGGGTGTGTGTGAAATGTTCAGGTTCATTGCAAAACATAGAGTAAACTGGAATCCTTCCCATCCCTTGTGGTAACCAATCAATTCTATGTTTCTCTTGGCCCATTTTTTCAACCACAAGCAAATCTCCTATCACATTCATGAACTGGGTGCATTAGCAATGATACATGCACAGAGATTGCCCACCCAGAAGAGCTCCCATTCATTGGAATGGAAGGGTCTGTTCCACATGTGCAAAGGAATACATGAGCCAGGTTCATTCATTCATTCATTTATTCATTTATCTCATGCTTCTCAGAGAATTATTGTGTCTGATCACATCAATGAAAGAACAAAAAAGATACAGGCCCCACCATAAGATTGGGCAAGGTTGTTCAGCAGGTGGTTGCTGAGCAACTCCAGGCACTCTTGAATAAGACTGATTTTCTACATCCATTTCAAAAGGGGGTTCAGGGCCAATTTTGGCACTGAGATGTCCTGGCTCACTCAGTATGATAACCTATGTTGGGAGTAGGGATGGAAAGATCTATCCATTTTGGTTTTCACAGTTTCTCATTTTTTCCAATCTTAAATTCAGTACTCCATATTTCTGCAGCACAAAAAAATCCTAATAAAAATTCTCCACCATTTTAGTGCTAATTTCTCCTAATAAACATATTTTTGTATGCAATTTTAACTAATGTACATATTTTTGCAAGTCATTTATCGTCATATAAATGCATTTTTGCATGGTATCTTGCATGTTATTTTCACTTATATATTCATTTTTATGCACATTTTCTTCAAATATATGCATATTTGTACACATTGATTGGTTAGTGAACTGCATTGCAAAATTCAAATAAGTGTGAATTTCAAAGGATGGTTGTATTTCAGTTCTTATATTGTTTCCAAAAGTGTAAATTTAATAAATTTGGCTTGAAATGCGAACTGAATCAAAATTCTCGTCCATCCCTAGATGGCAGAGAGTCAGGGGAAGTGTGTCCTTCTTGATTCTCCTTGTTCTCTTCATGACTTTTCATACCATCCACCATGGTATCCTTCTGGAGAGACTGTCCAAATATGAGGAATTGTTTTGCAGTTGTTCCACTCCTACTTGCATGGTCATCTCAAGAAGGTGGTTCTTGGGGATCATTGTTTGGCCCTGTGGAGCCTCCAATGTGGGTTTCTTCAGGGTTCCGTTCTAATCACCATGATATTTAACATCTACATGAAACTGCTAAGTAGGGTTATCAGCTTTTTGGAGTGTGCTGTCATCTATATACTGATGGCATACCTGTCTACTTCTCCTTTACAGTTCAAGCAGGTGTGGCTGTGGATGTGCTGAATTGATGTCTGACATCAGTAATAAACTGGATGAAAGCCAATAAACTGAAGCTCAATCAAGCTCAGAATGACCAGCTGTTAGTAGGTGGTTCCTTTGGAGTGGAATGCATCCTGTTCTCGATGGGGTTACCCCCCCCTTCAATGAGCAGGTGCACATCTTAGGGATACTCTTGGATCTAATACTGTCATTAGGGGCACACAGAATGCTTTCTACCAACTTTGGGTGGTAGCCCAGCTGTGACCCTCTCTGGATAGTAGTAGCCTGGCCATCCAGAAAAAAAAATGAATCTAGGGTGGAGATTTTTGTGACAGCATACCAGGAAACTGCTTTGGCCCATGTAAGGACCAAAGATTATTACTTGTCCAAGGGTTGTTCAATCCTGATTTTCCTTATCTATCAGGGACGCTGATGATACACTTCCATTACCAGGGAAAATACCTTCACCCAAAAAGGACTCTTGGATGTTTCTGATGCTGCAAGTCTTGGATGGAAGACTTGTCTGCTTACTCATGTACACCAAGAAGAGACCCCAAATCAAGGCCTGCAGCCTCTGATAGTTTCTGTGGATTCAGAGTTGGTGTGATGTTATCTGGAAGCTCAATTAACTGGAAATTGAAAACAAGTGCTTTTACTGCACAAGCTAATCTACTTTTCTACTATATCTTAAAAGTCTGAGTTGTACACATCCTCTAAACAATTAGACCATTTCCACACTAGGAATCTGAAAAGAAATGACAGCCCTGCAGTTAAACTGTCTTTTGCTGAAATATAGCACAACAGCGGCCACTTTAGTGGTTTCTTTCTTAAAAGACATTCTGTCAAGATCAATGGCCCTTAAAATTAAGCAATATGATACAGGAACCAATGTATTGAGCTGGATATTAGTTAACTTGGGGCATCTTCTGGGGAATGAAACAAAACCCTCATGACTTCAACAAAATGAAGAAGTGTTCATCTCCAGGGTAAAGCAATGGATACAATGAACCACTTCCACTGGGGCTATAAAAACAGTGAAGGTTAACAATTATAATCGATTTGTTTAAAGTACTATGCTTTAATGGTACAGCAGGTTAAAGGCAGGCATTAAAGACTTCAATATTCTAAAATAAACTTTGAACATAAGGAAAATATTGAAAGGGAGCTGGCCTACGGGGAGGGAGGGACCAGTCTGTCAGTTCTGGTTTCTCAGAGTTTCTTATTTTTCCAGTCTTAAGTTCAGCTCACCACATTTCAGCATTATCATGAAAATTTGTCAGCATTTTGTGAACATTTCTCCTAATATACACATTTTACACTGTATGCATTTTTGCCTCACGTTTTGTAAGCAATTTTCTTTAATATGATGCAATTCCAATGTTATTCTCACTAATATATGCATTTTATGCATACTTTCTCCTATTATACCCATTTTGTACACTTTGTTTGCGGGGGGGAACTGCATCACAACATTCAGAAAACTCTGAAGTATAATTGGGTTCTGGTCCATTGTATTGTAAATGAGATAGGTTCACATTAAAATACAAACTGAACTAAAATTCTCTCCCGTCCTTAGGTGTGGACATGAAGATCTATTGGCCAGGCTCATTTATTAAAATCATTTCTGCATAGCATTTCTAATGATCCACTTCCAAAAATAGTATTTCACAGGAAAACCAAACCAAAACTATCAACTACCTATAACTCTTACAAGATCTGCGCATAACATTTGCTTACTTGTTCTTTCTTGTTCTTTCTATTTATGTATTATTTTTATTGCCAGCATTTCTAAACCACTTTCCTAATAAGGCCCTTCACAATATCTAATGCAGGGGTGGGGGAGCCTCTCCTCTAGGAGCTAAATGAGCCCCCCTGGGCCTATCTATCTGGATCTTGGGACTCTTCCCAGGCCAGACACCCTCCCTAGTCACATCCTCTTTCCCCAGGCTTTCGTATTTGCATGTTTTTGTATGGCTTGAGTGTTTCCTTGAAAGCTGCTAAAGGCTCTTGCTTGTCTGGATGGAGGATAAAGGTGGGTGGGTGTGTCTAGAAACTAGCTTACTGTGCAAAGGTAACATTTACATTTGTTGCCTTGACCACCAGTTACTCTGGCCTCACCCACTACCAGCATAAGAAAAAATAAGAATACAGTGAGCAAGGAAATACCAAAAGGTATTAACTCCTCCTTGAGGGCTCCTCCTAGGCTTGTTCCTGATCTTTAGATTTTCCTTCCCATTGGACAATCAAGTGAACCTTTTTAACTGGTTGCTATATAAAGGACTAACTAAGTGATTGGAAACTAATTGTGGAAAGCAACTGGAATTTGTTTTATTTGTTGCTGGATTGATTTTTCTGCCCAGAAACCATGAAAAGACCTCATGCTGAGCTACACACATTGGGAAAATCAGAAATTAAGTCTGAGTTACAGCCTAGGTGGCAAGCCAGCTAACTGTAGTGTGCATGAGTACTTTGCCATCAAGTACTCTACAGTGTGCATGTGTATAATAGATGAGGGACAAAAGCAAGGCACTGTTCATTGCAGCAGTGTGAAACACAATTGTGCAAATTCTGGTATATTGGCTGAAAAAGCCACAGTTCCTTAACACAACAGGTACTGCAGTGTGAAAGTAGAGCAGGATAGCGTGCTTATTGCTAAAGAGTGAAATAAAGAGATAACTTAAAATGATATGAAAAAATATCTACGGTAGGTTACCCTTTACTCTTTTATGCACTCACTATACTCAGAATCATAGTGGCTATTTTTTCTTATTTTTCTTGTCCTCCATAATTCACTGCTTGAATTAGTGTCTGGACATGGGGGGATGGGAAAGGAGGAAAGGAATGCTGGTACCCATGTCTATGCAGGAATACCAATATAATTTTCATCAGGCATAAAAAATTGGTGCACACTTAAAGAGCAGGAATGCATTGCATGCTGGGATGCCTGTCATGTGAGCAGCTGCAGCTAGGGCAAACCTCCCACTATCTTCCATGCTCCAAGGCTTGCAAACAGATTGTTTCTGGTATTATTTATCATGAAAATTAGCACTAAACTTCCACTAGATTTCACTAGATTTCTTCTACTAGCTTTTATGTCATGTGAAAGGTAAACGCAAATTGCCTGGTAAGAAATTGCCAGAATAATGGAATAAAGTGCATAACATTTGCTTACTTGTTCTTTCTTGTTCTTTCTATTTATGTATTATTTTTATTGCCAGCATTTCTAAACCACTTTCCTAATAAGGCCGTTCACAATATCTAATGCAGGGCTGTGAAAGCAGCCATATTCTTAAATTGCTCCTTAAAACAAGCTGCAATTCTTGAAATGGAGGCTGTCATTGTTCGTCATGTCACAAATGAAAAAGACAATTTCCCCAAAAAATCAGGGTGGGGGTGAAGCACAACTCTAGGAGGGACAGTGTACCCATCTGCCCCACCCTGGCTACGGGGCTGGCCTTGAAGGTTGTCAAGAAAAGAACATGGCCCTTAGTCTGAAAAAGGTTCCTCATGTCTGATCTAACGTATCAAAAGACATCAAGCCACCAAATCATGAAAACTAAAATCCATATAGCAGGCCATCCACTCTCAAATACCTGGAAGAATAAATAGGCTTTTATGGGTTAATTCCCTAAATTCAAAAGTGGAAAAACCTGGGAGTTCTCCTTAGGGAAAGTCTTCTATAACTGTGGTGCCCCAAATGAAAATGCCTTCCTCCGTAAAATACTCTGGAACCTTTTGGAACTTCTCGACTCCAGAGGATCATACACAAGAAAGGGATTCCTGCACTTATACTGCCAGGATTTTCAAATTACAGCTTCAGCAGCAGTCTTCAGATATGGCTTAAGTAGAGATTGATGCCTTGGAGCTGAAAAGTATATTTGCATTGGGAGTGTGGGACTATATGTCTTCTATGAATGATGCTTATAAATGGGATTTTTATTTTATTTTATTATTACATTTATATGCCAACCCCCACCTTCATTCAAGGAACTCATGGTGGAATTCACAGTTCTTGGCTCCTATTTCATCCTCACATGAATCCTGCCAAGTAGCTAGGCCTGAGATGTAATAGCTCACAGTCACCCGGGTGCTTCACGCTGAGAGGGATTCTGAACCTGGGTCTCCCCTGTCCTAAAACAATACCTTAACCACTAGAGGTATCACCTCTAGATTCTACTCCAAAACTTAAATCAAGTGTTTACAGGGTCTACTTGGCCACTTTTGTTTTCATTCAACAGTTCATAATACGTTGATGGTTCCAACACTAGTTTTGTGCAGCTGAGCAGCTTTAGAGAACCCCTTTCTATTTTCCAATATACCAGTTTATGTATAATGTGTCTAGCAGTGTGAACGGTGTAGTGTAGAAGGAGGAAACATCAAATACTCTGCAGTTACATTTCATATTTATGCTCCTCTGTCCTTTAGGCGGAGGTGGCTTTGGCCCACTCCGTACCAGAGAAAGCCTCATTAGGCTTACCTATACTGGGGAGAGGGAGTGAATAACTTTAGGTAGTTCTCACCAATCAGGAAGAGGTGGGCACCCCCTTCATAAAGGCACCCCCTTGTAGATTGCTATTTGCATTAGCATGGCATAGAACTTGGACCAATGCCATACTTCATCTGTGGACCTATGCTAAGACCTTTGGTTGTTACTAGACCATCTTCAGCCCATGTCAGGACCTCTGTTTTACTGCCATGATCTGGCTCGATTGGATGCTTCTCGGGCCCTCTTTGGGGGCTCTTCCTTTCATAGCTGCAACTTGGCTGAGTGGGGACCAGCTTGATCAGCAGGCTCAGAAGATTGGTGGCATTTTGGGGAGCAGCAGTCAGCATAGCCTGGTGCTCAGAGTGGCCTGACTGCCCTCCCCTTACTTGATCACCTAAGTCCCTCTTCTTTCAAGTAATCAGAGGGAGGGTGCCTCCCCATTTGGGACAATTTCTACCATCTTGTACCCGACCCTTAAAACAAAAAATACAATGAAAGAATTGGGAGATTGAAAAAAATACTGGCAGTATTTTATTTTATTTTTAAACTCACAGAAGCACTCATCCTTCTGTGTCCTGGACTTGTTAAATTTTGTTGCTTTCCTTCTTAATATGTGTTAGCTGAGCTTGGACATTTCTCTGAGTCTTTAGTAATTCTGCAATAATTAATTGCTCTTCTTCAATTGATTGCTGTTGGTTGCCTTCTCAGTTTTTCCATTATGCCCCCTAAGAAGGCCACACAAAGGAGAGGGGGTAAGCTTGCCCAGCCTTCACAAAAGCACCCTCCCACACCTGAAATCTCCTCTGATGGGGAAGAAGAAGCCCCTTACATGACCCTGACTCCAGAAAGAGGCTGCAGTCAATCTAGTAGTCTCTTGCCTCAGCTCCTGGCTGGGTCAGGGGGCATAAAAGCCTGGCTGCCTTTTGGGTCCTTGGGAACAGCTGCGGGACTGGGGAACCGGAGAAGACCTTTCCTGGGAGTGAGTACCTGACCATCTGGGTGGGTGCTTGCTTGCTCCTCTAGGTTGCTCTCTCTTGAGACGGTTGAAGTCCCTGGTAAGTGCTGAATGGACTGGGACACCCTGCCTGACCCTGATTCCAGATAGAGGCTGCAGTGAACCTGGCAGTCTCTTGCATCAGCTCCTGGCTGGGTCAGGGGGCTGCCCTTGGCTGACGGGTCTGCTGTCAGTGGGATCACCACCGAAGGGGTGACACCAAAGGGGATTGGCCCTTGGGGAACCCCTTAGGGAGTCCTGAGGGCGAGGGCACTACCCCCTTCTATTTCTTAAAAAAAATCAATCTAGAGGAGATTGGTAGTGGGGAGGGTTTATGGTGCATGTGTACCTCCTGCACAGGGTGAGAGCCTGTGCAATGAACTGAACAATAGGAGAAAGTCACCAGATGACTTCAGAATGAGAGTCTGTAACTGACAGAAGGCTGGCCCTCCCTGGGTGTGAGATGGGGGGGAGTAGATGTGCCCTGTGTGAAGAATATTGAGTGGGTCTGACTGTTCCCAATTCTCTGAAAGACCTACTGGGATAATTGGTTCAAGTAGGTTTTGTTGGTGGGCTCTTGTTGGGTTCATGTCAGGCATTTAGGATGAGTCATAGTAAGGAGGAACATGGGTGATGCCACAACAATTACAGTGATCATGGGAAGAGGGAGGTATGGCCATGGGGAGGTGGTGAACTACCATATAAGACAAGGGAAAGGCTATCTACATTCCTCTCATGGACGGGTCCCTCGTTGCTCATCTGCTCTGCCCACTGGCCTGTGTGTGCTGTTGTTTAATGCCAGATTGGTACACAATAAGACCACACCCATCCATGATTTGATCAGGGATGAAGGTCCTGATTTGTTATGTGTTACCGACATTTGGGTGGGTGAGTTGGGAGGAGTTGATCTCACCCAGTACCTCAAGCTCTTGGGGTCGCCCTAAGGGTGGCTTGAGTATGTTCATCTCTACTAACCTACGAATCTCAACCAAGAGACTCAACCCCCTGGAGAAGCTTGCAATATCCTTAGTCATCAAATTTGACTGGGCCGGTTTATTACTTGTTAACGTCTACCTTCCTCCCTGTCGCCAAACAAAAAGATCTAGCTCCCAAATCTTGCTCAAAAAGTCATTTTCCTATATGCAAATCCAAACAGTCACAGTCGCCAACTTTGCTTTGGCCTCCAGGAAGCTGTGAGCAAGACATATTAAGACTTATAATGCCCTGTGATCGTCTTTTAAGTCTGGACTAATTTTAGCCCCCTGGCGTCCTACTCACCTACCTATTTTAATCTTCATTGTATCTTGCAAAGGCCTATGGCTATACGCAATAAAGTTTTGATGATGATCTCACCCAGCTTTGTCCACCAGGATACTCCGTGCAACAGCAGCATGGGCTCCAGGGAAGGGGGGGAGGAGTTGCTGTGGTCTACAGAACTTCCATCTCTGTCACCAGCAAATCACTCTATCTTGGAGCTGGCTGTGAGGGCCAAGGAGACAGTAAACTAGGGTTGCTGCTGGTGTACAGTCCACCCTGCTTCCTGGCAGCTTCTCTGACATAGCTGGTGGAGGCCATCTTGGCTGTGGTATTGAAGGAGCATGGAGCAATAGTCCTGGGGGATTTCAGTGTCCATGCTGAGACTGCCTCTAGTGTTCTGTCTTGGGACTTCATGGCCTCCATGACAACTATGGGGCTGTCTCAAGTTGTCACCGGCCTGATGCATAAGGCAGGGCATACTCTCGACTTAGTTTTTGCTCCAGATGGAGGAAGGGGTGATCTGGAGATAGGGGGCAGATGTCACCCCATTATCATAGTCAGATCACTTCCTGGTGAAGTTTAGACTTATGGTTCCGATCCTCGGCTACAGAAGTGATGGGCAGATTAAGATGGTCCACCCCCAGAGACTAATGGAATCCACAGGATTCCTGAACGTCCTGGGGGAGTTCCCAGTAGATAGAGCAGCTGACCCTGCTGAAGCTCTTGTCATGCTGTGGAACAGCAAGGCACTGCAGGCTGTTGACACAGTTGCCCCTGAGCACCCTCTCCAGCATTGTGGAGCCCAGTTTGCACCTTGGTACACCAGTGAGCTAAGGACAGTGAAACAGGCTGGACAATGGCTAGAGCGCAAGTGGTGAAAGACGCACTGTGAGGCTGATCAGGCATGAGTAAAACATCATAACCATGCCTACTGTGCAGTGGTGAGGGTGGCGAAGAAGACCCAGTTCTCTGCCACCATCCAGTGGAGCTTTTCCATGTTGGCAGGGGTCTGTGGACATCAACTCCAGGAAATGGAGTTTTAGACCCTTCGGAGGCCCACCGTGAATTGTTTGCAAGGCATTTTGAGGGTAAAGCCCACATCTACTGTAGTTCCCAGTGAGGTGTCCAGTGCAACGTCTGCTGCAACTTTTTGGCAACGATTTCAATTGATGCAGCCTGATTACGTGGGCAAGATGCTTGCAACAATGTGGCCAGCAATGTGTCCTCTTGACTCTTGCCTTTCTTGGCTTATTGAAGCTTGCCAAGGCGGTGGTGGGCTGCATGAGGGCCAATAAACTGAGTCTGAATCCTAGCAAGACAGAGGCGCTGTGGGTTGGTGGTTCCCTAGTTCAGATAATTGGTCAGTTGCCTGCTTTGGATGGGGTTGTACTTCCTCTGAAAGAGCAGGTCCATAGTCTGGGGGTGCTCCTAGATCCATCTTTGTTGCTGGAGGCCCAGGTGACCTCAGTGGCTAGGAGTGCCTTTTACCAGCTTCGTCTGGTAAGGCAGCTGCAACCATTTATGGACTGGGATAGCCTGACCACTGTTGACCATGCAGTGGTAACCTCCAGGCTAGATTACTGTAATGTGCTCTATGTGGGGCTACCCTTGAGGTTGGTCTGGAAGCTGCAGCTGGTGCAAAATGCAGTGGTGAGACTGCTCACTGGGGCAGGGTATCGCCAACATGTCACCCTGGTGCTGAAAGCATTGCACTAGCTACATTTTAGCTACTGGGCTAAGTTCAAGGTTATAGTTTTGGTGTACAAAGCCCTATACAGCTTGGGACCAGGATACCTGAAAGACCATCTTATCCCTTATATATCCACTCAATCACTGCAGGTGAGGGCCTCCTGCAGGTACCATCTTATCAGGAGGTCCGTTCTGCACAACATAGGAAATGGACCTTTAGTGTAGTGACACCTACCCTTTGGAATTCCCTCCCCTTAAATATTAGATGGGTGCCATCTGTTATCTTTTCGGTACCTACTGAAAACCTTCCTCTTTCAACAGACCTTTTAAGTAGAGACCTTATTCCAGTCTGACTATGTGTTAGAATTGCTTTTAAATAAACTTTTAAACCTTTTTTTTAAAATAGATGTTTTTAAAGCTTTTTAAAAATATTTTTACAGATGTTTTGTTTTAATATGTTTTTAATGGTTGCTTTTAATATATTGTAAAGTCTGTTGTTATGATGTGTTAAAGTGTTTTTAGTGCTTTTCTTTGCCGCCCTGGGCTCCTACTGGGAGAAAAGGCAGGATATAAATCTAAATGATGATGATGATGATGATGATGATGTTGCCCTTGGTGTCCTGAAATGATGCCTAGGGGAAAGAACATAGCTTGCCGAGTTGTGTGGACACAAGTGACATGGGAGCACTGAGGAACAAAATGTGCAAGACTGCAGAAGCTAAGCTTTGAGGTCTCTTACTGCCAGGGTACCAATAATGAAATGGAGCATCAGCCTGTTTCTGTCGTATCTCCTGGGGTGCCCCCTGTCGGTAACCTGCTCTGGAGGTTATGGATGTTGCTCTCCCAGATGAGAACACAGATGCTGCATTGATCAACAGGTTGCTCCCTCTGTAGAGACATCATTGGTTGTTACTCCAATGACTCCAGGTATGATGTCTCCTTAGCATAACATTATAACTTATGAATCACTGCATAGTTTCTCTGTTAAATTAACATTTCACTGTTTCTTATAAGTTTAAGATATACAGAATATTTAGTAATAAATATATTATAAAAAACTCTAATACTTAGAAGTCATGTGTTATGTGGCTAACAGTATATGTAAGTCAGTGGACAATGGCTTGTCTTTATTTATGCTAAAGATCCCTACTACTCCCCCCAACTCCCCAGTGTGATCATGCTGCTCGTGAAATTGTGAAATTTTCTCTCTGCAAGAGCAGCTCAAATGACAGACTGTGTGTGTGTGTATGTGTTTGAAAGTGAATAAACAGCAATGGATGGCTGCCAAGATTTCTTCAACAAACACGATTAACGAGCTATTAAAGCCCTTTACATAGAAAGCATGTCGTTTCATTCACATAAAACTGAGAGAGATATTTTCTGAGAGATATTTTCTGAAGATGCTCAGCAGGACAAAAATGGAACCAGCAAGATATGATGTGTCAAATCACATATTCATTGCATTGTGAAGCCATTGAACAAGGGGAGATTGCTGAAGCCAAAATAAAGGGAGCAGGAGATAAAAGTTCATTACTACTGACAATGGCCAGAATCTAATGAGGCCTATCAATCTTTCAACTTTTTACTAAAAGTAGCTAGAACTTTGTGCTAAATGTAAAGTCTTTGAGAAACAGAGATGGAGTTGAATCAAGTGACCTTGGACAAGTGCAAAAATAGGAAAGAAAATTAAGAGAGGACCTCAATTCCATCATTGCATGGAAAGCCCTATGTAGAAAACAGCTATGTGTTCCTATCTGCTCCTCATTTACCCACACAGTGAGAAGTTCAAAGGACAGTGCTACTCCAGTTTGGAGGAGAGATCACTGGAGACTTATGGTGCTTCTGTAATGTTTGGATTTATTTACAAATGTACAAGAAGAGCATGAGTGGAGGCAAGGAACATGTGCACTCTAAGAAATAGCATGTCCACTACTCCATATCAGATGCTCAGAGAAAAATATGTTTGTGATCCCCCTCCACCATGCCTGCAGCTTACAGCTTGGGTAGCCATGTGCTCTAATCTACAGAGGATATTCTTCTATTTCAATGGCTGTCAGAAGATGGTCCTATATTTGAAGAGTCCTCTAGCTGAAGGGTTGAATAGTCCAAGTCCAGTGTAAAGAGAAAGAAGGGAAGAAGGAAGGGCTGAGGCTCTGAAAATGCCCTTCAACAGTTAGCACCTGGATAGCAGACTTAATACTCAAACTTGCCCACTATAGTGTGAGGTATTGGGTTTATATTTAACTGACAGTATTTTTTTCAAAATTTGTATATATGCATATATTATTATTATTATTATTATTATTAAATTTATATCCAGCATCTGCTCCCAAAGGAGCCCAAGGCAGCAGATACACAAAAAAGCAATTTAACAACAACAATAAAACATACTAAAAAAGTTAAAAACATTTCAAAACATAATTACAATTTAAAAACATTCTAAAACACAGCTTTAAAACATTTTTTCCTCAGTGATCTTCAGGTTGCCAGGAGCTGTCCCCTTCAACCATCAAATGCCTGGGTAAGCAGGAATATTTTCAAATTCCTCCTGAAAGTTAATAGTGATGGAGACAGACACACTTCACTGGGGAGGGTATTACAGAAATGGGGAGCCACCACTGAAAAGGCCCTGTCACTGGTCAGCACCAATTGGGCAGTGCTCGGTGGCAGTGGCATCATCAACAAGGCCTTGCCTGCTGGATCATAGAGTCTGAGATGGTTGATACTGGGAAGGTGCTCTTTTAGATTCTGGATCCCAAGCTATTTAGGGCTTTATATGCTAGTATTAACACTTTGAACTGTGCCCGGTAGCTCACTGTCAGCTAGTGCAGCACTTTCAGGACTGATGACATATGGTCCCATCGAACTACCCCCACTTACCAGCCTAGCAGCCACATTCTGCACTAGCTGTAACCTCCAGACCATTTTCAAGGGCAGCCCCACATGCAGTGCATTATAATGGTCCAGATGAGAAGTCACCAGAGCATGGACAACTGAGGAGAGGCTATTCCAGGAATGGCTGTAGCTCGTGAATCAGCCTCAGCTGAGTATAAACACTCCTAGCCACAGAAGCTGCTTGGTCCTCTAGTGACAAGTTGGAATCCAGGAGTACTCCCAGACTATGAATCTGTTCCTTCAGTGGAAGTACAACCCTTCTCAGAACAGGTCGTACACCTAACTCCAGGACATCCCTTGCAACAGCATTCTGTAAAAGAACCTGTCTTAGGTTGTATAACCTTGCTTGTATCTTGTAGGACATGTCTTCCATTTAACTGGAACTCTGGGCGCTAATTTGGTTGTAGGCCAATACTCAGTGCATGCTGAATTATATGGCACAGCAGAGCATGCAGGCTCAATTCCCAGCTTCTCCAAGTAAGGGTGGACATGTTTCCAATCTGAAACCCCTGGGAACTGCTGCCAAGTCAGTCAGTGTAGATCAGCTTCCCTAACCTTGTGACCTCCAGATGTTTTAGACCACATCTTTTAGATTCCTGCTGGCAGGATGGGTCTGATGGGAGTTGTAGTCCAAAGTATTTGGAAGACTCCATCTTGAGGAAAGACATGCTAAACTAGATGGTCCAATAATCTACAAGTCTACTTCATATGTTCATATTGGCATCTCAAGAACCCATCTTTTAAAGCTCATGAACGGCTGAGGACTGCTCACAATTAGTTTCCTATGCAGATATCACTTTCATGTTCTGTTTGATAAACACACAATTACCTCAACAAATGTACATGTGGAAAAAAAACACATGTTCAACACGCATAATGATAAACATAGGGAGTACTTGCAATTTCTTGAAGCAGAGTGCAACAGGACATTATTTACACTGCTGCTCTTTACATATATGTATATTTCTAAAAGGTATAGGGACTTGGCTCTCCTACACTAGAAGTCTTCAACCAGAGGCTAGGCAGCCTTCGGTTGGATATGTTTTTGCCCTGGATTTCCTGCACACAACAGGGAATTGGATTCAATGGTCTACAGAGCCCCATTCAGCTCTATGATTCTGTTCAGAAGCAAAACCGAAACTGCAGTCACCATAGATCTCAGCTGAAACTAGGAGGAAAATCAGATCCATCCTCTTATATTTCTACAAGGATAAGCCACTCAGTCTGTAAGCTCTTGTGTTGCTTGTACCATCATAGCTGGCTCACATTTAGAAACAGAAGGTTTAGCAGCTGACTGATTCAAGGTACTGTGAAGCCTGGGTAGCCTTTGGATCTTGCCAAAGCATGGCAAAGGAATGAAAGAAAAAGAATGGAATCTCATAAATGAAAAACTGCTGCCGCCACCTTTTCCAAATTTGAACTGCCTTAGCAAAAGACACTCCAGTTAAACTTGCAAGAACAAACTGCTGTGATTCCAACTCTAAAGTTATCCAAGGCCATGCATATTAGAATATATGGAAAGTGATAAAGAAAGAAACAGTAGTTTTATTTGATTGTTTATTTGGAGAGGGAGAGAATAAAATGTTATAGCTGCTGCTTTACTGCTGAATTTAGCTGTTATCTGATACTATAACACTGCGGATCTCTCCATATCTAGTCAGAAATGAACTCCATTGAGTTAAATGGAACTCACTCACAGGTAAATATGTATAGGATTGTAACTAAGACAAAGTTGCAATCCTATACACAGTTATCTGGGAGTAAGTCCAGTTTAATTCAATAGGACCTGATTCAGAATGGAGATGAATAGGCGGGCACAGTTAGTATTTCATTATTTATTTTATTTTATTTTATTAATTTAAATTTATTTTGTATACCAGAGGTGGGAAGAACAAAGGAGACGTACAAGTAGCGCTGTGACTACTGACGCAGCTGCGTCAAAGCCAAAAGGAAGCCCAGAGGCTGATGCACACAGATGCGAAAGGAGAGTCCAGAGCTGTACGATGCACACAATAGGAACATGGAATGTAAGAAGCATGAACCACAGAAAGTTAGAAAATGTCAAGCCAGAAATGGAGCGTATCAACATTACAACACTTGACCTGAGTGAATTAAAATGGACGGGAATGGGACATTTTCAATCAGGCAACTACAAAATATTTTATGCAGGAAATGAGAAATTAAGAAGAAATGGGGTTGCTTTAATAGTGAAAAGTGACAGCAAAAGCAATTAGGAGCTATAATGCAAGGTCTGAGCAAGTTACATCAATGAGATTAAATGGGAAACCTGTTAACATAACCATCATTCTCTACGCTCCAATGGCAAATGCAGAAGAAGAGGAATTGGAGGGATTTTACACAGAAGTACAAGAAGAAATTGATCACACACCAAAACAAGAGGTGCTGATAATCATGGGGAATTGGAATGCAGAAGTAGGCAACAGAGAAGAACCAGGAATTGTGGGAAAATGAGGCTTAGGAGATAGAAATGAAGCAGGAGAGAGACCTATTGAATTCTGTGAAGCCAATTATTTGTTTCTTGCCAACACATTTTTTGAGCAACCAAAAAGATGACTGTACAAGTGGACATCACCAAATGGTCAAAATAGGAATCAAATTGATGATATAATTGGTAACAGAAGATGGAGAAGTTCCATACTTGCTATGAAAACAAGACCAGGAGCAAACTGTGGTACAGATCATGAACCGGTAATATTGAAAATCAAAGTAAAGTTAAAGAAGACCAACAAAGATATCAAAATGCCAAAATACAATTTAAATAATATTCCAGAAGAGTAAAAGATCAAATAAGGGAAGACTTGAGGCTTTAAACTTAGTTGACAGAGAGCCAGAAGAATGAAGTCAGAAACATTATCAGGGAAGAATGCAAAAAGACAATACCTCTTTGTTAAAAAGAGAGAAAGACCTCAATGGATGACTGAAGAAACTTTTAAAATGGTTAAAGATAGAAGAAAAGCAAAAGCAAAAGGAGAAAGAAACATGGTTAGAACCCTAAATGCAACAATACAGCGACTAGTACGTAGGGAGAAAGAGAACTATTACAATAGTTATTGTATAGAAATAGAAGAGGAAAGCAAAAAGGGAAGAACAAGAGCCCTATTCCAAAAGATAAGAGAAATGAAAGGGAAATTTAAACCAGGAGTAGGGATGTTGAATACAGGAGAACACACTGACTGACCAAGATGAAATAAAAGGAAGATGGAAACAATACACTGAAGAACTCTATAAAAGAGATGCCAGGATGACAGATTCCTTCATGGAGGAACCATGATGAAGAACCAGAAATTTTAGAATGTGAGGTGAAAACTGCTCTTAAAATATTCAGAAGAAACAAATCACCAGGAATAGATGGCATACCAATAGAGTTGCTACAAGCTACTGAGATTGAATCTGTCCAAATTTTGACAAAAATTTGTCAAGAAATATGGAACACTGAACAATGGACCACAGACTGGAAGCATTCAATATACTTCCCAGTTCCAAAGAAAGGGGATCCCAGGGAATGCAGTAATTATCAAACTATTACCTTAATATCCCATGCAAGTAAAGTAATGCTCAAGATTCTACAGGAAAGGCTCTTACCATATATGGAATGAGAAATGCCAGGCATTCAAGCTGGATTTAGAAAGTGAAGAGGCACCAGAGATCATATCGCAAATATACGTTCGATAATGGAACAGACCAAGAAATTTCAGAAGGAAATCACTCTGTGCTTTATGGATTATAGCAAAGTGTTCGATTGTGTAGATCATGAAAAACTATGGAATGCTTTAAAAGAAATGGGGGTGCCACAGCATCTGATTGTCCTGATGCGCAACCTATACTCTGTAGAAGAGGCTACTGTAAGGACAGAATGTAGAGTAACTGATTGGTTCCCAATTGGAAAGGGTGTGAGACAGGGATGTATTTTATCACCCTATTTGTTTAATCTATATGCAGAACATATCATATGGAAAGTGGGATTGGACCAAGGTGAAGGAGGTGTGAAAATTGGAGGGAAAAATATCAATAATTTAAGATATGCAGACAATACCGTACTACCAGCAGAAACCAGTAATGATTTGAAACGAATGTTGATGAAAGTTAAAGAAGAAAGCACAAAAGCAGGACTACAGCTGAACATCAAGAAGACTAAAGTAATGACAACAGACGATTTATGTAACTTTAAAGTTGAGAAGTACATTGAACTTGTCAAGGATTATCAATACCTTGGTACAGTCATTAACCAAAATGGAGACAATAGTCAAGAAATCAGAAGAAGGCTAGGACTGGGGAGGGCAGCTATGAGAGAACTAGAAAAGGTCCTCAAATGCAAAGATGTATCACTGAACACTAAAGTCAGGATCATTCAGACCATGGTATTCCCGATTTCTATATATGAATGTGAAAGTTGGACAGTGAAAAAAGCAGATAAGAGAAATATCAATTCATTTGAACCGTGGTGTTGGAGGCTTTGCGCATACCTCGACTGAGTAAAAGACCAATAATTGGGTGTTAGAACAAATTAAACTAGAACTATCACTAGAAGCTAAAATGATGAAACTGCAGTTATCATACTTTGGACACATAAAGAGAAAACATGATTCAATAGAAAAGACAATAATGCTGGGAAAAACAGAAGGGAGTAGAAAGAGATGGACTGATTCCATAAAGGAAGCCACAGACCTGAACTTACAAGATCTGAACAGGGTGGCTCATGACAGATGCTATTGGAGGTCGCTGATTCATAGGGTCGCCATAAGTCGTAATCGACTTGAAGGCACATAACAACAACCAGAGGTGGTAATTCTCTAGACCACATGCTAATCTTGGCCCACCAGGGGGTGCAATTTGGCCTTTGAGGCCTTTTCTCCCAAACTACTCCAACCTCTCAATCAGCTGACATAATTGGGTGACATCAGCTCGTGGGCAGGGGGGGTAGTTCAGTCCTACTGGGTGCTGCTTCACCAGCAAGGCATTTTAAATGAATTCTTACTGGGTGTCCATTTTATCATTTTAATGACTTGCACATGGAAGCACCTCTACCATGTACAAGCCCTGACATCTGCACTGAAACAAAAGTGGTTCAAACTTAAAAAAAGAAAAAGGGAAAAAGTAGGGAGTGAATACAGCCTTGCAAATGTATTTACATAAGCAAATACCTAGCAAAATTCTTGTTAGTCTTCCCACCCACCAATAAATACATGAATGAAAAAGCATTTATTTTATTTATTTATTTATTTTATTTATTTATTAGACTTGTATACTGCCCCATAGCCAAAGCTCTCTGGGCGGTTTACAACAATTAAAAACAAATACAATTTAAAATACATCTTTTAAAAACAATTTAAAACACAATTTAAACATTTAAAACAATATAGAACACATGCTAAAATGCCTGGGAGAAGAGGAAAGTCTTGACCTGGCGCCGAAAAGATAACAGTGTTGGCGCCAGGCGCACCTCATCAACAAAATCATTCCATAATTTGGGGGCCACCACTGAGAAGGCCCTCTCCCTTGTTGCCATTCTCCGAGCTTCCCTCAGAGTAGGCACCCGGAGGAGGGCCTTTGATCTTGAACGTAGTGTACGGGTGGGTTCGTATCAGGAGAGGCGTTCCATCAGGTATTGTGGTCCCAAGCCATGTAAGGCTTTATAGGTCAAAACCAGCACCTTGAATCGAGCTCGGAAACATAAAGGCAGCCCGCGCAAGAGGGCCAGAATCGGTTTTATATGTTCGGATAGTCTGGTCACTGTTACTAATCTGGCAGCTGCATTTTGCACAACCTGCAGTTTCCGAACTGTCTTCAAAGGCAGCCCCATGTAGAGTGCATTGCAGTAATCTAATTTAGAGGTTACCAGAGCATGGACAACTGAAGCCAGGTTATCCTGTCCAGATAGGGATGTAGTTGGGCCACCAACCGAAGTTCGTAGAAGGCACTCCGTGCCACCGACACTACCTGAGCCTCAAGTGACAGAGATGATTCTAGGAGAACCCCCAAGCAACGAACCTGCTCCTTCAGGGGGAGTGCAACCCCATCCAGGACAGGTTGGACATCCACCATCCAATCAGAAGAACCACCCACTAGCAACATCTCAGTCTTGTCTGGATTGAGCCTCAGTTTATTAGCCCTCATCCAGTCCATTGCCGCAGCCAGGCACATTGACAGCCTCACCTGAAGAAGATGAAAAAGAGAAATAGAGCTGCATGTCATCAGCATACTGATGGCAACACACTCCAAAGCTCCGCATGACCGCACCCAACGGTTTCATGTAGATGTTGAACAGCATGGGGGACAGAACTGACCCCTGCAGAACCCCATACTGGAGAGTCCAGGGTGCCGAGAAATGTTCCCCAAGCTCTACCTTCTGGAGGCAACCTGCCAAGTAGGAGCGGAACCACTGCAATGCAGTACCTCCCACTCCCAACTCAGCCATTCTCCCCAGAAGGATACCATGGTTGATAGTATTGAAAGCCGCTGAGAGATCAAGGAGAATCAACAGAGTCACACTCCCCCTGTCTCTCTCCCGACAAAGGTCATCATACAGGGTGACCAAGGCTGTTTCCGTTCCAAAACCAGGCCTGAAACCCGACTGAAATGGATCCAGATAATCGGTCTCATCCAAGAGTGTCTGGAGCTGGCCCGCAACCACTCGTTCAAGGACCTTGCCCAGGAATTGAACATTTGCTACCGGCCTATAGCTATTAAGATTTTCTGGGTCCAGGGAGGGTTTCTTCAGGATTGGTCTCACTACCGCCTCTTTCAGGCCGCCAGGGACCACCCCCTCTCGCAGAGAGGCATTAATGACTTCCCTGGCCCAGCCGGCTGTTCCATCCCTGCTAGCTTTTATTAGCCAAGAAGGGCAAGGATCCAGCACAGAAGTGGTTACACGAACCTGTCCAAGCACCTTGTCAACGTCCTGCACCAACTGAAACTCATCCAAGAAATCGGGACAAGGCTGTGCTCTGGATACCCCGCTTGATTCACCTGCTATAATACTGGAGTCTATGTCCTGGCAGATGCTAAAGATTTTATCCTGGAAGTGCCTAGCAAATTCATTACAGCGAGCCTCAGATGGTTCTACCATGTCCCTGGGGCCAGAGTGTAATAGCCCCCAGACAATTCTGAAGAGCTCCGCTGGGCGGCACATTGATGATTTGATAGTGGCAGCAAAATATTGGTTTTTTGCTGCCCTTACTGCACCTAAATACAGCTTACCATAGGCACTTACCAGTGTGTAATTGCATTCACTAGGAGTTCCTCTCCATCTGCACTCAAGCCGTCTCCTACATTGTTTCATCGCTCTCAACTCTGAGGTATACCATGGAGCCGTACGAGCTCTACACAGGAGAGGGCACTCAGGAGCAATCATGTCAACCGCCCGGGTCATTTCTGTATTCCACAGCTTGACCAAGGTTTCGACAGAAGCGCCAGCCCTATCAGCCGGAAAACTCCCCAGAACCCTTTGGAAACCATCCGGATCCATTAGTCTCTGGGGGCGGACCAACTTAATAGGTCCCCCACCCTTGCAAAGGGGAAAAGCCACTGTAAGTCTAAACTTCAGCAAGCAGTGATCTGTCCATGACAGAGGGACTGATGTAAGGCTCCCAACATTCAGATCACCAACTCCATGTCCAGATGCAAAACCAAATGTAGAGTATGCCCTGCTACATGTGTTGGGCCAATGGCATATTGGGACAGACACATGGTTGTCATGGAGACCATGAAATCCTGAGCTGCCCCAGATAAGGTGGCCTCGGCATGGATGTTGACATCCCCCAGAACCAATAGTCTGGGGGATCTCAACAGTACACCTGAGACCACCTTCGTCAGCTCAGCTAGGGATTCTGTTGGGCAGCGGGGTGGGCGGTACACCAACAGAATCCCCAGTCTGTCTTGCTGACCCAGCATAAGGTGCAAACTGTTGTTCAGTGAAGCAAGCTGTGAGACTCACAGACAGGGATTTGTAGTGACAGAAGGAAACCTGCAATAAACGGGTTAAGCAGAGCAGAACAGAGCGCCAGGTTTGCCAAGGTCAGCAGCTGGTGGGCAAGTAGATAAGCAGGAACTTGCAGAAGCTCTGGTGTGGGGGAAAAGTAGTTTTGGAGAGAGAGAACTGTGTTTAGGTTTTTGTCAGTAAAGACTCTTACAAGAAACTTGCCTGGCCTGGCTTATTTACTAATCTATTCAACACTAGTATTTCTTCTTTGTATGATCTCTATACGCACACTCCGACACAAACACCCCAGACCAGTAGTCACATGGACAGGGTGCTTGCAGAGGGAGATGGAACTCCTATAGACCACAGCAACCCCCCCTCACTGACCCTCAGGTCTACCCTGATGGTGGACCAGGTACCCTGGCGGGCATAGCTGGGACAGACTGACTCCTCCCTGCTCACCCACCCAGGTCTCGGTTATACATACCAGATCGGCTGCCTCATCCACAATTAAATCATGAATGAGGGAGATCTTATTATGCACTGATCTGGCGTTTAGGAGCAGCATCCAGAGGCCTGAGAGCTGGCTGATAGGGCAACCGACAAACCTGCGGGTGTGGGGAGGACCGGAACAAGCCACAGTCATTAACTGCCTGGGCTGAGTTCCCTTTACCTGGCAAGTCCTCCTCACAACGCCATATATTCCTCTACCTGTCACTACGTTAATTGGGGGCCTCTCAAATCTCCCCACTTGGCTCTGAGTTCTCTCTCCCAGGCACATGACTCAAGATCCACAAAAAGGCAGACAAAGCAGGAGCTGCCTCAGCCAGCCGGCTTATGTATTCCCTCCAAGAAGGGACAGGTGGAAGGAATCAGCCACAGCTGGCTGAGTACCTGGGGCCTGGTCCTTCAAGGCGTGGCAACCTGCAGCACAGGAGTCCAACAGGGAGAGGGTGGTGGTAGTGGTAGCCCAGCAGCAGCAGCACCAAGCAGACAGGCAGGCAGCAACGGCTCTCCTTCCCTGGATGGTGGCGGTTTCCTTTCTCCTGAAGGCACAAATTTAAAAACTGCTGCTTATGATCCACACCCTGCTGTAGCAGAATTCTTAAACCAAAAAGATGCAGAGAACCAGACAGCAGTGAACAAGGAGAGAGATTTTGTTAAGACGTCTTTTCAGAAAGACTCATGGTTTGTAATAACTTGAAGAATCATTGTATAATGTGCCCTTATGTGCTACTGTTTCTGTTCAGTTTCACTCAATTTTCATACCTCTAGTCAGCATTTCAGCGGCTTCCAATCTGAATTTTTGTTCTTAGTCCATTGATTAAGTTTCATGTGTCCATTTGTGTGTCCAAAAGCTAGGACTGGGTGTCCATTTGGACACACAACTATTGCTTAAAAAATGCCTTGTTCACCAGCACGTTTCCCATTGAGAATGAATGGGAGAAGCAAACCCCTGCAGAGAGTAGGTGGACTTTCTGCTCATCATATTATCTATAGATAGGTGGGGTGTAAATATTTTAATAATAACTAACTGATGCAGTCTGAATAAACTTTCAGTTTTTTTCTGTTTTTTTATAAAATATAGTAACTGTAAACCCCCAGAAGACATTGCATGCCATTCAGTCTATGATCAATAAGTTGTCCTGTAATAACAAGGTGCCTAGATGAACAATGAATAGAACAAAGGCCAACATGTGGGGATTGAAGGTTCTGAATATAACTATGTATTACCATGCAGCAATTTTAACAACTTTGTGCCATTGGTGGGAGATTCAAGGGAGAAATTGCCATTGGTTCATTGAACAATTAAATATACCAAAACCATTATGACTAGAGAATGGATTTTAATAAGAAAAAATGTAACAGACCAAGGATAAAAGTTAAACCTATTATAACATGTAAAGTATTAATTAAAATTTGGGATAAATATTCTTAAATCTTAGCACCATCTCAGTTAACTTTAGCACATGTTCTTTATCATCCAAATTTCATGGAAGAAAAGAAAGAATCATTTCACTTCATGGGAGAAGCTAAGATAACTAGGTGTTATGATTTGCACATAAATTATAATTATTTGACCTTTAATGAAATAAGAGATGTTACTAGACGGTTCCAATAGGAATTTACAGAGCAATCCACCTCAGAGGAAGCTGGCATAAGTGGTGGTGGCGCAAGAGAAGACAGCATAAAGCTCTACCGCATCCAACTGCCATTTAGGAGCCTCTGGGTTGGTTGAACACCAGCTCAGCCGATAGCTGAATTCAGGGATCACAAAGTAAAAGCCTGCTCTCCCAAATACCCCTACCAGGGAGTAAGCCCTCTCCATTGACTTCTTTTGCATTTATTTTCTTAGAGCGACCTTTTTCCTGGCATAACTTTTGCCTGATTTGGGACCTGCAGAAGTGCTCCAAACTTGAGTTGGAAGTAGCCTAAGTCTCCTCACCTCAGTCCCTCCCTTGACACTACCACCCCCAGAACGCCCCTTTTTCAGGACTTATGCTGGTCCCTGCCTGAGAATTCAGTTAACATGTCTGTAACTGATGTTACTTGACTGAAGTCCCTAGGTAGAATTCCCTTCAGCACAGCGTAAGTGTGAGCTGGACTGCACCCTTAGTGTAAAGAAACTATGATATTTAGCAAACCCAGCTTGTTTTGCACAATTGTTTTGAAGTATTAAAAGATACGGAGGACTTCTCTTGTATGTCACTGGATTCTTTTTATCATTCGATGTGGCAATTAAGGAACTTTTTAGGACACAAGTATTAAATCAAGTGTATAGTTTTGCTAATGGTAGATCTTAGTGCCATCAAGCCCTTGAGGTGGGATTCTGATGAATAGCTCTCAAAAGTTTAGAAAGTAATATTTGTTTCTTGGCATAATTAAATTCAGACAAGGAAGAAACACACAGAAAGGTCATTGGCAGTCTACAGTGTAGGCGGCCGGTACACATAGATTGTATACCGAGATTGTATACCTGTATAGGAGAGAGACCTCGGGGTTGTATTGGACAGCACAATGAAAATGTCGACCCAGTGTGCGGCAGCTGTGAAAAAGGCAAATTCCATGCTAGCGATAATTAGGAAAGGTATTGAAAATAAAACAGCCGATATCATAATGCCGTTGTATAAATCTATGGTGCGGCCGCATTTGGAATACTGTGTACAGTTCTGGTCGCCTCATCTCAAAAAGGATATTATAGAGTTGGAAAAGGTTCAGAAGAGGGCAACCAGAATGATCAAGGGGATGGAGCGACTCCCTTACGAGGAAAGGTTGCAGCATTTGGGGCTTTTTAGTTTAGAGAAAAGGCGGGTCAGAGGAGACATGATAGAAGTGTATAAAATTATGCATGGCATTGAGAAAGTGGATAGAGAAAAGTTCTTCTCCCTCTCTCATAATACTAGAACTCATGGACATTCAAAGAAGCTGAATGTTGGAAGATTCAGGACAGACAAAAGGAAGTACTTCTTTACTCAGCGCATAGTTAAACTATGGAATTTGCTCCCACAAGATGCAGTAATGGCCACCAGCTTGGACGGCTTTAAAAGAAGATTAGACAAATTCATGGAGGACAGGGCTATCAATGGCTACTAGCCATGATGGCTGTGCTCTGCCACCCTAGTCAGAGGCAGCATGCTTCTGAAAACCAGTTGCCGGAAGCCTCAGGAGGGGAGAGTGTTCTTGCACTCGGGTCCTGCTTGCGGGCTTCCCCCAGGCACCTGGTTGGCCACTGTGAGAACAGGATGCTGGACTAGATGGGCCACTGGCCTGATCCAGCAGGCTCTTCTTATGTTCTTATGTTCTTATGTATAAAAGTAGGTTGCAGCAGCTGAAATAGGGACTCCAGTTTTTGCCAATGTCACCTTTAGCACTCTGCTCTCAAACTGTATCCCTGTCATAGGCATAGGTTCTCCTATCTGTCCTCTCAATTGCATTCTGCCCTCTCAGGACAGTATTGTAAAGTGGGGCTGATTGGCTTGCATGCTGCAGCATTATGCTTGTCCGAATGTATAAAGGGAATGGGGAACTTGTGACCCAGCAGATGTTGCTGGACTCCAACTCCCATTAGCATCAGACAGGATGGCCATTGATCAGAGATGATGGGAGCTGTAGTCCAACATCTGGAGGGCCACAAGTCCTCTACCTCTGTAATAAGGTGCTTTTAAAAACCTGCCAGTAGAAACAAAGGTGAAAATCAGCTTCAATTAATAGTCACAGCTTCATGACTCTTCACATTCTTCACCCCACCTACCACAGAAAGGATCCAATAATTAAAGCAAGAAAAGAGGGATTTTTCATGCCCGTTCATTGCTGGTAGTGGGAACTGGTGCAAGACAGCTGGCACTGTAGCAATGGTCTAAGATATACTGCTGGCATCAAACAGCATGTGAGCAGCCAGAAGCAAGCTCCAATGAAGGAAGCCTGGGAGTTTTGGCACATCTTGTCACTTAACGCACGAGCTATAACGTCAAGACAATCTGGGACTGCAAACATTATCAGAGCATGGCAGCCAAAGGGCAATGCATTTCCCAGAACAGGGAAACTGGAAAACTTGAACTGAAACTGGAAAGCAAGCACAAAATCCTATGGGATTGTCTGCATGGCAGGCTTGAAAGAAAGAAAGAAAGAAAGAAAGAAAGAAAGAAAGAAAGAAAGAAAGAAAGAAAGAAAGAAAGAAAGAAAGAAAGAAAGAAAGAAAGAAAGAAAGAACAATTGAATTTGAAAAACTTGTGTCTTTCAAGCCCAGACAACATTTCTTCTTTTTAAAGCTGAGAGGGTGCAATTGCCAACAGAGACATAGATGGTGAGAGGGGTACCCTTAACCCTTCCTTTGCTTGTAACTTTTCCATACTAACTACCATGCAGCTGATTTTGTTCCATCGAAGACTCCTGATATGAGGAATCTGAAACCCTGATGTAGGGGAGATTTTTTTGGGGGGGAAGGTAAGCGGTGAGCCGAATAAGTTCTTCACTGGTTCACCACAGCTTCACTAAGATCACTCCCTCCCAGTCTGGATATGCTAAGGAACAGCAGCCAAACTTTGAAGATACAAGGTATGGCTGGAATATGTAATAATGTCCTAAAGCTCCAAATCTTAGGAATCGTTTTGATATGTTAAAAAGCAGCACACAGTGGTGTCACTACATCCATTTAGGATATACTGAATAATGCCTTTGAATGTGACCCTCATGGAGTGACATATAACATCCATCACTAACTCAGAAAAGAAAGGTATTAAGATTAGTCTTGGCCTAATGTGTTAAATATCATACTCCTAATTGGCTCCTTAATATCAACTACCTGAGGATATGCCATCACATTGGGAGATTAGTTGTGAAACAGTCATAAAAGCAACTGTTTGGCTTGCATGAACTTGTCTGTGATTTAGTACTGTGGTTTCTTTGGAGGTCAGGACAGTAACAGTGTGAGATTAATCTTCCACAGCTGCAAAAGAGGCTTGTGTCTTAACATCATCTTGTGCATCTTCCTACTTCACATTAAAATAAAACTAAAAATGAAATAAAGCCTGCCTTTAAACATTTAAAAGGCAGATAATCCTTTCAGGGTCATCCTTTCATGTTTCAGAAAAAGAGGGAACATAATTTACAACATGCCTATTCTTGGCCTGTGTAAAGGAATGCTGCAATTACTTCCAACAACAACAACAACAACAGCAACAATAATAAATGAATTGTCCACCCTTCACCAATAGGCCCCAGGGCGGGTTACAAAATCTAAAATACAATATTAAAAAGAATTAAAACACATTTCAATCACAAATAGGCTTCTGAAAACATATAAACATACATCTCAGGAGCTGAAGGGCAGGATAAAGAGGTGTGTCTTAGCATTCACCAAAAACTGTACAATAAAGGTGCCAAATGCACCTCTGCAGGGAGGAAATTCCACAACTTAGGGGCTGCCACAGAGAAAGCCCTCTCCCGGCCACCATCTCCTGAGCTTCTGAGGGTGGCAGCACTACGAAGAAGGCCTCCTCTGCTGATCTTAACACCCAAGAGAAAAGAGACTGTCTCTGAGATATTTGGGGTCTAAGTCGTTTAGGGCTTTAAATACTTGAACTGGCCCCAGAAATGAACTGGCAACCAATGCAACTGTTTTAGAACAGGGGTTATATCAGTTCTAAAAGAAATCCCAGCCAGTAACCTGGCTACTGCATTTTGGACCAGTTGAAGTTTCTGAGTGGTCTTCAAGGGCAACCCCACATACAGTGCATTGCAATAATCCAATCTGAAAGATACCAGAGCGTGGATCACTGTTACCAACTAATCTCTGTCCAAAAGGGGCTGAAGCTGGTGAACCAGTCAGAGCTAGAAATAGGCACTCCTAGTCACTGAGGGTAACTGAGCCTCTAGTGACAATGCTGAATCAAGGAGTACCCTCAAACTATCAACCTGCTCCTTCCAGAGGAGTGCAACCCCATCCAGAGAAGGCCATCTTCCCATCTCCTGGACTCAAGAACTTGGACCACATAATATTTCTGTCTTTTCAGGATTCAGCTTCAGTATATTGATGCTTCAGAAGAAGAATCACATGTTGTTGAAAACACAGGATGTGTGACTGCCAACTGTGCCCTCCCAAAACAGCACCCCTGGCTCCTAACCTAACTCTAGAGCTATTTATTAGGGGTGTGAATCAAATGTGGATGAACCTCAACACCTGGGGTGAAATGTGTTGCCTTGGCGTATTTTGAGATTATCAGGAGTGAAGCAGGGTCTCTACAAGGTCACACAAGTTGAAGCACTTTGTGGCACCTGAGTGATCCAGCCATCAAAAACAATGCTGCAGACTAATGTCTGCGGAAAGCAAAGCTAATGTCTGTAAGGTTACCATAATTCTATAACATCTGGGTGGTGTAGTGCCAGCTTGCCAGCCTTGCCCTGGCCTGCATTTAAAATGGCTGTACACCAAAGCCTTGTGGGGATTTTTCCCCTTGACATCTTTTTCTGTAACCTGCCAGCAGGCAGTTAAATGTTTAGTTTTGCCTCATCACTGTGACTTGGCAATTTACAACCCCAGCTGTATGAGATTACAAGCTAGCTTCACACCTTGTTATCAGTAGAAGGGGCCTGGTTCCGTCAAGGCCATAAAATTCAAGGAATGCAGGAGGTGCCTGGTGTTGTGGGAACATAGTTTTTTCATCCTTTTGATAAAATCCTAATTGGTTAATTGTCTCTGGCTGGGCGGAAGATTTCTTCTATAAGAAGGAGCTCAGAACTTTGGGTTTTTGTGTCCCACTTCGGAGCACCACCTTGTCTCTTAGGTGATGTTCTGTTGTGGCTCCATTTTCCATCCTGACTTGCAGTTCCCTGAGGGGAGAAGGCTATTCATCTATAGATCCTATGGTATGTAAGTATAGCTTAGGAAAGAAAGCTTTGTTATTTTGATTTGTGCCAAAAACTATCTTACTTGTGTTTCTTACCAAACCTTGCCCTGTTTGGGTGTATGGTAACAGGAATCAATTTGCTGCTAAAACGTACTTTGTGCACTGTGAGGCGTCCTTCCCTGGCTCTCCCTGTCAGGTTCCTACCTGCTCGTGGTTACTGCCTGTCTCTAGGCACCACCAGGGACTCCAACAGTCCAGACCGCTCTCTCTTATGGTTTCTCTCCCCGCTCTAGCACAGATCTCAACAGATCCCCCTGCTAGGCAACCACCAGTAACGTCCCAATACTAGTATTCCCAGAGACTCTGAATACTGGTATTGTTATTCTCTTCACCGCTGCCACCATTTGTTACAGTTCCCCTTCAGCCTTGGTCATTACCTTACCCTCCCTTCTGGTCTGTGAAACCCCAGCCAAGGATCAGGCCTTTGGTAAACCAAATTAAGTATTTATTACAGATAACAAAGCTAACAAGATTAACAATATTTCTTCTTAAGGCACATAAGCATATGGTTTTACTCAATACTAATCCAAACTCCACCTCCCTCCTTCTTCCCTCTCTCCTGGCAAACAACTCTCTCAAACCCCACCAAGCAATCCACTCTTTCTCTTCTCCCCCCAGATTCCACAATTCACCACCTCACATTCACCCAGATTTACCTGTCATCCTTTCATTTATACTGTCAGCCATTTTAAACATTCAGCCAATCATCCAGCATTCTATTGCCCATTCACTCCCCCTCCTCTTTCACTACTTACCATGTATACTCTAAACAACCAGCACTTACCATATATACACTAATATATAGGAACATCACATTTCCCCCCCCTTAAACAACGGCAGAGTATTATTCCTGTTCCAGGATTTATACGTCGCGTTAACAAATAAAAGTCTCTATGGGGAAAATGTCTTTCTTTGTTCCTCTGTCTGGTCACGTCACTGCAGTCCCAGCCACTTGCCTGGAAAGTCCATCGGCCAGTACATTGTCCTTGCCTTTGATGAACTGGAAGTCCACTTGATAGTCCTGTAGGGCCCAGGACCACCTCTGCAGCATAGTGTTATGGTTTTTCATAGTCTGCAACCATAACAAGGCCCGATGATCCGTAGTCACTGTGAATCTTCGTCCCCACACGTATGGGCGCAACTTGTTCAGTCCCCACACGACTGCTAGACACTCCTTCTGGACCGACGAATAGTTTTTCTCCCTCGGAGTCAGCTTGCGACTCAGATACGCCACTGGATGTCTGGTGCCTTCTTTCTCCTACAGCAAGACGACTCCCAGCGCGAGGTCTGACGCATCTGTAGCCACGATGAATGGTTGCTCATAGTCTGGTGCTATTAATATGGGTCCTTGGCACAAGGCTTGCTTCAGCAGATCAAAAGCCTTCTGACATTCATCCGTCCATACCACACGCTCAGAACACTTCTTCTTGGTCAATTCATGCAAGGGGGTTGCTATTTCCCCAAAATTTCTCACAAACTTCCTATAAAAACCAGCCACACCCAGAAATGCCCTTACTTGTTTTTTGGTTAAGGGGATCGGCCACGCTTGTATTGCCTCTACGTTGCTCCATAAGGGGGTGATTTTCCCACTCCCCACCTTATGTCCTAAATAGATTACTTCCTTTAGTCCAAACTGGCATTTCTTAGCTTTTATTGTGAGGCCTGCTTTTCTTAAGGCCTCCAATACTGTTGTCAGGTGTTGGACATGCTCAGGCACCGACTTGCTAAAAATGGCCACGTCATCGATATAGGCCACTGCAAAATCTGACATGCCTCGCAACACAGTATTGATTAGCCTCTGAAATGAACTTGGTGAGTTCCTTAGTCCCATGGGTAAGGTCACAAACTCATATAACCCATCTGGTGTACTGAAGGCAGTTTTGGCTCTGGATTGCTCGTCTAGTTCCATTTGCCAAAATCCTTTACAGAGATCTAGTGTAGAGATAATGGTTGCTGCCCCCAATAACTCTAACATTGCGTCTACCCTAGGCATAGGATACGCATCTGGGACAGTAATTTTATTGATTAGCCGATAATCAATGCAAAACCTTGTCGTTCCATCTTTTTTCGGAACCAGGACAATACTTGAGGCCCAGGGACTGATGGATTCCCTGATCACTCCTAATTCCAGCATATCTTCCATCTCCTTTTTGATCTCATTCAAAACTTTCCCATTCACACGGTACAGAACAGATCTGATTGGGGCATGATCTCCAGTATCAATGGAATGTATAACTATACTGGTTCGGCCAGGTTTGTTGCTAAAGAGATTCCTATAGGTTTTCAAAACTCTCAGAATCTCCTCTTTTACTTCCTCCTTCACCTCCTCTGACCATTCCACTTGATCTACCCCTCCTTTGTCTTTGCTTTCCTGTACCAAATCTGGAAGTTCAGGCCCACTTCCCTCAGGGAATAAGGTAACTTGCAACACCTGTGCATCCCTGGTATGGTAAGGCTTCAACATATTTACATGAACCACTTTGCTTTTGTTTAATTGGTCTGTGGTGATTACATATGTCACTGTGTCAAGCCTTTCTCTGATGGTATATGGTCCTTCCCAGTTAGCCTGTAATTTGTCATGTTTCCTGGGTATGAACGCCATAACCATATCTCCCACATCATACACACGTTCTCTGGCTGTTCTGTCATACCAGTAACTTTGCTTCTCCTGTGCATGACTCAAATTCTCTTTCACTACTTCCATCATTGATGTTAATTTATTGCGGAATTCCAATACAAAATCTACTACAGAAGTTTTGTACTCTCCCAGAGTTCCTTCCCATGAATTTTTTAGCAGTTCCAAAGGTCCCCTCACTTTTCTAGTAAACATTAGTTCAAAGGGTGAGAAGCCTGTTGACTCCTGAGGGACTTCTCTGTATGCAAATAAGAAGCATCCCAAATGTTCATCCCAGTCTTGTGGGTGATCTTGAACATAGCTTCTTATCATGCCCTTCAAAACTCCATTGAATCTCTCAGTTAGCCCATTAGTGGCGGGATGGTAAGTAGTGGTCTTTAGATGTTTTAGACCACAACATTTCCACATACATTGCATCACTTCTCCCATGAATACACTGCCTTGATCTGTCAGCACTTCATGAGGGAAACCCAGCCTCATAAAGATTTTTAATAAAGCCTCTGCCACTACAGGGGCTTCTACAGATCTCAGTGCTTCTGCGTCTGGGTACCTGGTGGCAAAATCCACCACCACCACTAGATATTTCTTGCCATGCCTTGTGGGTTTGGAAAAAGGGCCCACCAAATCTATTCCCACTCTATAAAAGGGTTGTCCAATTATAGGAAGGGGCTTTAAGGGTGCCTTGGTCTTTACTCCACTCTTTCCCACCTTTTGGCATATTCCACAAGATAGACAATGTTGTTTTACATCCTTGGAGATATTTGGCCAATAATAATGTGCAGCCAATCTCCTCTTGGTCTTTTTTATTCCCAGATGTCCTGCACATGGGACATCGTGGGCTACCTCTAGCAATCTGGTTCTGTATTTGCTAGGTACTATCAATTGCTTCACTGGTTCACATTCATCCTTTCTTTCAGCAGGCATCCACAGTCTATATAAAATCCCATTCTCACACACAACTTGATTCCTCAGTTTGTCAGTGAAAGGAATCTGTTGGGTCAGGGCTTGTTCCTTTACCTGCTTCAAACTGATATCTTTATGCAGCTCTTCCCTGAATTGCTCTGCTTCTTCCCCAGAGACCACTTGATACAGTTTGTCTTCTTCAGCAGGCCTGCTAGTGGTTGCTATGGTGACCTGAGGCTGGTTAACAGATTCCACCCTGTTTGTTTCAGCCCCCCTTAATATGGCTTCTTTTTCTCTGCCAATTTGCTGTCTGGTCACTACATAGATCTTTCCTTGGGTGCCCATTACATCCCTTCCCAGTATTACTGGTTCTTGTTGCTGGGCATTAATGCCTACTTTATATCGGCCCTCTCGGCCTCTCCAAGTCATTTCCACCAGGGCCACAGGCAAACTTTCTGGTTGACCCCTCACTCCTTGGATACTCACAGTTTCCTGAGGTAATATTACCTCAGATTTTATTAAATCTGGCCTCAGTAATGTCTGAGCGGCACCAGTATCAAGCAATGCCCAATAATTTGCCCCTTGTACACTCACTTCCTCTCTCAGACTTGAATCAAGGTCTGTTACTTCTGTCCAGTTTATCTGGCAAAACTGAACCTTTTTCGCTGTTTCTAAAGCCTTGGGCTCTGTTTTCACTGCCCTTGTCTGAGCAGGATTACTAATGGGGTTGGCAACCTCACATTGAAAATGTAGGTGCCCCGGTCTACCACATTTGTAGCATAATTTCTCCTCACTTTTAGGGTACACAGATCCACTCTGGGGTGTCCTGTGCCCTTCAGATTTTAATGGAGGACTCACTCGCTGTGGTACCACATCCCTTCTGCCAGCACTATATGGTCTGGGTTTAAACTCTCTTGATGTTTTCCCCACCCAGCCAGTTCTATTGGAGGCGAAGTGATCCGCCATCTCTGCGGCCTCCTGCACAGATGTACGGGAACGGTCTTTGACCAGGAGCCTTATTTCTGGTGGTAACTGATGGTATAATTGATCCAGTATCATGAGGCTTTTCACCTCTTCCACTGACTGAGCTTTGGCACTACTCATCCACTTTCCAAATATATCCATCAACTTTGCTCCCAGTTCCACAAAAGACCTCCCTGTCTGTATCTGGCAGTTTCTGAAAAGCTTTCTAAAATAATCAGGCCCCAGTCTGAATCTTTTAAACACTGCTTCTTTGAATTCAGCATAGGTGACGGGCTTGTCTGAGGGGAAATATTGGTATACCTCAGCCAATTCCCCTTTAATCAGGTTTGATAAATACTGCATGTATTTATCTTCAGGTAGCCCCCACAACTGAGCTGCTTTTTCAAAGGTGCTGAGGTAAATTTGAGGATCTTGACCAGGCTCATAGACAGCAAAGTCCTTTGGAGTAATTTTTATTTTTGCTCCATCTCTCTCTTTCCTTGTCTCCTCAGAGTGAAATTTCTCTCTATCAAATTTTAACTTTTCTACTTGTAATTCAGCATCCACTGCTCGTTGCTTCTCCCTCTCCTCAAACCCCAATCTCATTCTCTCAATTTTCAACTCCCTCTGTTTTTTCTTTTCTGCACCTTCCATCCTCAATCTCTCAGCTTCCAACTCCCGCTGTTTATCTTTTTCCTCAGCCTCCATCCTCAATCTCTCAGCTTCCAACTCTCTCTGCTTGTCTTTTTCCTCAGCCTCCATCCTCAATCTCTCAGCTTCCAACTCTCTCTGTTTTTCCTTCTCTGCACCTTCCATCCTCAACTTCTCTCTCAAGTACTCTATATAAGCGGGATTGCTTAAATATCCTTCTGGGGTCTCTTCTCTGACAGGTTGTTTTTGCTGGGCAGTTGCAAACCCTATAAGTGCTACCCTCAATTCATCTACCCCTTTACCCTCATGAGGTAAATTGAATGTTATGCACTTCTCCACCAGCTCCTCTCTTTTCATTTTTATGTATTCAGCCATGGTGTTTGAGTTCACTCACTCTTTGCCACACACTCTTTGCCAGTCACTCTCACAAGAAATCTTGTTTTGTTATTTCTATTTGCCACACAACTATTAGGGATTGTCTAGTATTCGTATCTCACTGCTACAGCCAACACCTGTGATGTAGTCTCCTTTGTCACCACGTGTCTTTGGGACTCTCTTTGGTTCGTATCTGGATTCTCTGTTGTTCGTATCCCACCGCTATCACCACATGTGATGCGTCCTTCCCTGGCTCTCCCTGTCAGGTTCCTACCTGCTCGTGGTTACTGCCTGTCTCTAGGCACCACCAGGGACTCCACCAGTCCAGACCGCACTCTCTTATGGTTTCTCTCCCCGCTCTAGCACAGATCTCAACAGATCCCCCTGCTAGGCAACCACCAGTAACGTCCCAATACTAGTATTCGCAGAGACTCTGAATATTGGTATTGTTATTCTCTTCACCGCTGCCACCATTTGTTACAGTTCCCCTTCAGCCTTGGTCATTACCTTACCCTCCCTTCTGGTCTGTGAAACCCCAGCCAAGGATCAGGCCTTTGGTAAACCAAATTAAGTATTTATTACAGATAACAAAGCTAACAAGATTAACAATATTTCTTCTTAAGGCACATAAGCATATGGTTTTACTCAATACTAATCCGAACTCCACCCCCCTCCTTCTTCACTCTCTCCTGGCAAACAACTCTCTCAAACCCCACCAAGTAATCCACTCTTTCTCTTCTCCCCCCAGATTCCACAATTCACCACCTCACATTCCCCCAGATTTACCTGTCATCCTTTCATTTATACTGTCAGCCATTTTAAACATTCAGCCAATCATCAAGCATTCTATTGCCCATTCACTCCCCCTCCTCTTTCACTACTTACCATGTATACTGAGAACAACCAGCACTTACCATATATACACTAATATATAGGAACATCACATGCACCTCTTTGTTATTTGTAATACTTTTATGCTTTTCTTATTTTTCATTTTAATAAACTTTAATTACTTTAACCAACGTGTGTTCATTTCAGAGAGAGGGGTCAGTTCCTAAATTCAGTCCTTGCCATTCGACTACAACTACCGTGTAACAAGTAACGTTTTACCTGAGACTTCAGAAGGGTCAAGGAGTGTATAAATACTCTTGTCCAGAGAAGCTCTGGTGTTTAACTGATCTCTGAGATTCCCTTTGCCCCAAAGTAGCTATCCAGTTAGAAGGGTGGTGGCAGTTACTACCTTGCAGGGTTGGTGTGAGCGTGCACAAGCTTGGCAAAGCAGGATTTGCTGGGATCAATTGCCCAAGGCTGGGAATTGACTCCTGGGACAGTGAGAGCAGATGGAGAAGGTTCCCTGCTTTCACTACAGGTGGGGTGATGGAAGACGGGAGAGTAAACACCAGAGCTGAGAGAGGGTGCCGAGGAAGAGCTCTGCTGTGACTGACAGGTCTAGCTTGTAATCAAAGGGATGATAAGAACATAAGAACATAAGAAGAGCCTGCTGGATCAGGCCAGTGGCCCATCTAGTCCAGCATCCTGTTCTCACAGTGGCCAACCAGGTGCCTGGGGGAAGCCCGCAAGCAGGACCCGAGTGCAAGAACACTCTCCCCTCCTGAGGCTTCCGGCAACTGGTTTTCAGAAGCATGCTGCCTCTGACTAGGGTGGCACAGCACAGCCATCACGGCTAGTAGCCATTGATAGCCCTGTCCTCCATGAATTTGTCTAATCTTCTTTTAAAGCCGTCCAAGCTGGTGGCCATTACTGCATCTTGTGGGAGCAAATTCCATAGTTTAACTATGCGCTGAGTAAAGAAGTACTTCCTTTTGTCTGTCCTGAATCTTCCAACATTCAGCTTCTTTGAATGTCCACGAGTTCTAGTATTATGAGAGAGGGAGAAGAACTTTTCTCTATCCACTTTCTCAATGCCATGCATAATTTTATACACTTCTGTCATGTCTCCTCTGACCCGCCTTTTCTCTAAACTAAAAAGCCCCAAATGCTGCAACCTTTCCTCGTAAGGGAGTCGCTCCATCCCCTTGATCATTCTGGTTGCCCTCTTCTGAACCTTTTCCAACTCTATAATATCCTTTTTGAGATGAGGCGACCAGAACTGTACACAGTATTCCAAATGCGGCCGCACCATAGATTTATACAACGGCATTATGATATCGGCTGTTTTATTTTCAATACCTTTCCTAATTATCGCTAGCATGGAATTTGCCTTTTTCACAGCTGCCGCACACTGGGTCGACATTTTCATCGTGCTGTCCACTACAACCCCGAGGTCTCTCTCCTGGTCGGTCACCGCCAGTTCAGACCCCATGAGCGTATATGTGAAATTAAGATTTTTTGCTCCAATATGCATAATTTTACACTTGTTTATATTGAATTGCATTTGCCATTTTTCCACCCATTCACTCAGTTTGGAGAGGTCTTTTTGGAGCTCTTCACAATCCCTTTTTGTTTTAACAACCCTGAACAATTTAGTGTCTTCAGCAAACTTGGCCACTTCACTGCTCACTCCTAATTCTAGGTCATTAATGAACAAGTTGAAAAGTACAGGTCCCAATACCGATCCTTGAGGGACTCCACTTTCTACAGCCTTCCATTGGGAGAACTGTCCGTTTATTCCTACTCTCTGCTTTCTGCTTCTTAACCAATTCCTTATCCACAAGAGGACCTCTCCTCTTATTCCATGACTGCTAAGCTTCCTCAGAAGCCTTTGGTGAGGTACCTTGTCAAACGCTTTTTGAAAGTCTAAGTACACTATGTCCACTGGATCACCTCTATCTATATGCTTGTTGACACTCTCAAAGAATTCTAATAGGTTACTGAGACAGGACTTTCCCTTGCAGAAGCCATGCTGGCTCTGCTTCAGCAAGGCTTGTTCTTCTATGTGCTTAGTTAATCTAGCTTTAATAATACTTTCTACCAGTTTTCCAGGGACAGAAGTTAAGCTAACTGGCCTGTAATTTCCGGGATCCCCTCTGGATCCCTTTTTGAAGATTGGCATTACATTTGCCACTTTCCAGTCCTCAGGCACAGAGGAGGACCTGAGGGACAAGTTACATATTTTAGTTAGCAGATCAGCAATTTCACCTTTGAGTTCTTTGAGAACTCTCGGGTGGATGCCATCCGGGCCCGGTGATTTGTCAGTTTTTATATTGTCCATTAAGCCTAGAACTTCCTCTCTCGTTACCACTATTTGTCTCAGTTCCGCAGAATTCCTTCCTGCAAATGTTAGTTCAGGTTCAGGGATCTGCCCTATATCTTCCACTGTGAAGACAGATGCAAAGAATTCATTTAGCTTCTCTGCAATCTCCTTATCGTTCTTTAGTACACCTTTGACTCCCTTATCATCCAAGGGTCCAATCGCCTCCCTAGATGGTCTCCTGCTTTGAATGTATTTATAGAATTTTTTGTTGTTGGTTTTTATGTTCTTAGCAATGTGCTCCTCAAATTCTTTTTTAGCATCCCTTATTGTCTTCTTGCATTTCTTTTGCCAGAGTTTGTGTTCTTTTTTATTTTCTTCATTCGGACAAGACTTCCATTTTCTGAAGGAAGACTTTTTGCCTCTAAGAGCTTCCTTGACTTTGCTCGTTAACCATGCTGGCATCTTCTTGGCCCTGGCGGTACCTTTTCTGATCTGCGGTATGCACTCCTGTTGATCTTCTAATATAGTGTTTTTAAACAACTTCCAAGCATTTTTGAGTGATGTGACCCTCTGGACTTTGTTTTTCAGCTTTCTTTTTACCAATCCCCTCATTTTTGTGAAGTTTCCTCTTTTGAAGTCAAATGTGACCGTGTTGGATTTTCTTGGCAATTGGCCAGTTACATGTATGTTTAATTTAATAGCACTGTGGTCACTGCTCCCAATCGGTTCAACAACACTTACATCTCGCACCAGGTCCCGGTCCCCACTGAGGATTAAGTCCAGGGTTGCCATCCCTCTGGTCGGTTCCATGACCAACTGGTCTAGGGAATAGTCATTTAGAATATCTAGAAACTTTGCTTCTTTGTCATGACTGGAACACATGTGCGGCCAGTCTATGTCCGGGTAGTTGAAGTCACCCATTACTACCACATTTCCTAGTTTGGATGCTTCCTCAATTTCATATCTCATCTCAAGGTCTCCCTGAGCATTTTGATCAGGGGGATGATAGATCGTTCCCAGTATTAAGTCCCTCCTGGGGCATGGTATCACCACCCACAACGATTCTGTGGAGGAGTCTGCCTCTTTTGGGGTTTCGAGCTTGCTGGATTCAATGCCTTCTTTCACGTATAGAACGACTCTGCCACCAATACGTCCTTCCCTGTCCTTCCGATATAGTTTATATCCAGGGATAACCGTATCCCACTGGTTTTCTCCATTCCACCAGGTCTCCGTTATGCTCACTATATCAATGCTCTCCTCTAAGACCAAGCACTCCAGTTCTCCCATCTTGGTTTGCAGGCTCCTAGCATTAGCGTACAGGCACTTGTAAGCAGTGTCTCTCTTCAAGTGTCTTTGGCACTTGTGGTTCGGCCTGTGGTAATTTTGCCCTTCTGAATTTATATCCTGTGCCCCTGCTCTCACAATGCCTACTTCTAGGCCTACCCCCTTTAAAATTTCATCATGTCTTTGGTCTTTATCCCAGGGGGGAGGTTAATTCCAAACCAGACCTTCCTCAGCTCCTGTCGGGTTTCCCCCCTCAGTCAGTTTAAAAGCTGCTCTGCCACCTTTTTAATTTTAAGTGCCAGCAGTCTGGTTCCATTCTGGTTCAAGTGGAGCCCGTCCCTTTTGTACAGGCCCGGCTTGTCCCAAAATGTTCCCCAGTGCTTAACAAATCTAAACCCTTCCACCCGACACCATCGTCTCATCCACGCATTGAGACTGCAAAGCTGGGCCTGTCTGGCTGGTCCTGCGCGTGGAACCGGTAGCATTTCAGAGAAAGCCACCTTGGAGGTCCTGGCTTTCAGCATCCTACCTAGCAACCTAAATTTTGCTTCCAGGACCTCACGGCTGCATTTCCCCATGTTGTTGGTGCCAACGTGCACCATGACCACTGACTCCTCCCCAGCACTGTCTACCAAACTATCTAAACGACGGGCGATATCCGCAACCTTCGCACCAGGCAGGCAAAACACCTTGCGGTCTACACGCCCATCACACACCCCACTGTCTATGTTCCTAATGATCAAATCACCCACTACAAGGATCCCTCCACCCCCTGGAGATATATCCTCGGCACGAGAGGATAGCTGCTCATCCCCCAAGGAATGGGTCCCTTCTAAGGGATCGTTTCCCTCTTCCTCAGCTGGATGCTCTCCTTCCCCGAGACCATCGTTCTCCATGATAGCAGGAGAGCTATCATCGCTGGAGTGGGACTCAGCTATAACGTCCCTGAAGGCCTCCTCCACACATCTCTCTGCCTCTCTCAGCTTTTCCAGGTCTGCCACCTTGGCCTCAAGGAAATGAAGTCGTTCCCGGAGAGCCAGGAGCTCATTGCACCGAGAGCACACCCACGACTGCTGTCCAACAGGCAGATAGTCGTACATGCTGCAGGCTGTGCAAAACACTGGAAAACCCCCACATGCCTGATTTTACAGCACTCCCCAGTCTGAATGCTGTGGGGGAGGAAGCAGCTCTGCAAGAGTGAAACTTACATCTCTAACCTTAAGGAAGACACCAGGAAGGGGAAAAGGGAGAGAGAATTCTTTCATGACTGACAGGTCTAGCTTGCAATCAGATGGAATAGTCTTTACCCTGAAAATGAATCTCTTTTAGTTCTCCTCCCACCGGGAAAAAAAATTGTCTTTAAAGTAGCCTCAAAAAATAAATAAATCCCTAGATCTGTTTGTCTGCAGTTTAGCAGGTTTCTTACCCAGGACCACCTCTCTCATGTCTCCAATTTTTAGGCCAGTCATCCACAAAAAATTGCAGAGATTAAGTGATTCTTTTTTCAACACCCACCACCCAAATTGTAACAGCTGCCCTCACAAGAGCACCACTAAACTTTCCTTCTGAAATTTGGCAGTATTCATGCATTCAGAAGGAGTGACCTTGCCTATAAAGGTAATCTTGCTTAAAAAGTTGGAAACAGTTCCTTTTCTGGGAGGAAACACATTGTAGATATGTCCAGCACAAAGGTCCCTAGACCTCTTTGCCTATAATTTTGCACTCTGAAAGGGCTACTGTACTTATACATTTCAGTCAGTTATGTCAAAAGTAAAAGAAAAATATAGCTGGTTTTGGATTTCCCAGTGCAGGCAGGGAACAAAGTGGACTTGGATCCTTGAGAGGAATGGAACAGGCTATAAATTGGCCTGAGTCATTGTGCTATTTTATGAAGCACTTAATTAGAATCCAGACCAAATCTTGTGGACAGTGGGCAGTGCACATCCCTACAATATTTATGTTCCTCCTTCCTATTATAGTTACCAACCTTTAGCTTAGTCTGTTCCTGTACACATAAAGTAAAATCAGTAATATTTGTCAATTGTTTTAATATTTGCATCCTCAAATATACCAAAGTCAGAAGCGTTAAGACCCTAAGCTAAACTTTTTCCAGTCTATCTGTGATTTCTAATTTTAGGAGGGAAGCTAAAGTCTTACGGAGAACTCTAGCTTGACCTTGCAGCTCAGTTCTTGCAGAGATTTTCTTCTGCACCAACAACATTAGCTAAGGACTTGGCTGGACTTCACATGAAAGTGGCTAAAAGGAAAACAAACATGAATCAAAACTAACAGAGGTGGTAAATCAGCCTTAAGCTAGAATCCAACCCGCTTATGCCAGCCAGTGTGTGTGTTTAAAGGAGGGGGTGTTGGATTAAGCAGAGGCATCCCTCTGCTGGTTTCAGCTGGCTAAGCTAACCTCCCATCAGCCTCCACCAATGGAGTAATGCTTACATTACTCCATTGGTGGAGACCTCCCCCATCCACCCAGTAAATGAGCAGGCAGGTGGGAGGTTTGCCAGCAGTATTCCTGTCAGTGGCACCCAGCAGAAGGTCCCAAAATGCATCTTTGCAAGGGGAGAGACAGCCTGATCTGCTGGATCCCAAGACACCTTGACAGCATGTGCCAGCTAGTGGAGGACCTGATCTTTACTCAACTGCTGTGTCAACCTGAAGCTGCTGTAAGGATCAGACCCAATCTGCCTGCCCCTCAACCTTCCACCACTGCCACCATGATTCACAGGCTGCAGATGTAGCAGTACCTCTGTTGCTCTGCAGAGGCTCAGCAGTGATGGCAGCAGGTTAGGATTGCTCAGCCCACTGAGATGATTTGCCTCCCAGCTGAGTATAGTTGGCCAACTGGGATGATTTGCATTTCTATTGGCTAGTGATTTTAAAATTCCTTTTGACCATGGTTTCTATTGTGGCTATAGTATTAGTTCTCAGATCCCCAGTTCAGGTGTTACTTCCCCTAATTTCCTTTACTATCACCTTTGCTGTCTACAAGTATGATTCTGTGACTACAGTTCAGTAGTTTACCCTGTCTCTGGTAGGTTACTTCTAAGCTTGAGAAATAAATTCATAATTAAACAATTCTCTGGTATGTTTATAATATCAAAGTTCTTTTCCCCCAGGAATTTGTTACACTGAGAAGATGTTGTTTGTATGAGTGTGCAGCCAAAGCTTTCTGTGGCTGTACAGCAGTGGTTGTTTTATTATTATTATTATTATTATTATTATTATTATTATTATTATTATTATTATTATTATCATCATCATCATCATCATCATCATCATCATTATCATTATCATTATTATCATTATTATTTACAATATCATATATTTATTTTGGTTTTTGACAATGTTGTAAGTCTCTTGGACACCTTCAGGGAACAAGCGACTAATAAATCAAATAAATAACAACAGCAACAACAGATATCAGCACTACATAAGAACATAAATACATAAGAGTATTTGAAAGCCTAAGTATAAAACAGACGAGCCTCAAATATGACGGAAGTAACCTCACCTTGTAATCTTTGGTGTACAGGCCTTTAAAATACTTGGAAGCAGAGGCTTCTTTCCCATTTGCCTGTTGGATGTATTTTAAAGGGAGAGGCACCACTTTTTATCTGTGTACTTCTCACACTTGAGGAGGGGGACTGGCATTTTCTGCTTAGATACTCGTGAGATACATATGTGTATATTCAGTGCTTTTAGACATCCTTCTACAGGTAATCAACAGTTATCAGCAAATCTAAGTCATCTTCAACTAGATACATCCAAATATATGCACCATGAAACTTCAGGAAAACCACCCAGAGAGCTTTGGCTGTGGGGTGGTATATAAAAGCAATAAATAAATAAATAAATAAACAAACAAACAAATAAATAAGAAAAGATGTTAAGGCGACTGCTGAGTTCACAGGATTCTTCAAGCCCTTAAATGAACTTCAGAATGAGACAGATTCATAAACTGAAATACAGGGTTTAAGTGCCTTACATAATGGCTTGGATCCTAAATTGCTCCTCAGTTCAAGTAAGGAAGGGGATAATTTCCACCATCTCCTCATGCCATCTGCAGCCTTTGCATGCCATTCATAAGGATCCTCTGGCATACAGGACCAGATTTTGGGGATGTGGAGGACCTCAGTGGGAAGGGGAAAGGCTCTGTTCCATGAACATGAAAACTGTTCTGTTCACAGAAAGAAAGAAAAGGTTAGGATCCAAGCCAGTGTCTGTAACACAACACTGAAACCTTTTTTTCCCCCAATCCTGTGGCAATTGCTAAAGGCTACCATGTGCTCGGGGGAAGGAATGATGTGCCAGGCTCAGGCAGAGACTGTAGAAAATGTTTCCTACCAGTTTGACATTCACATTTCAGTAACCAAAGAAGAGGGATGTAGAGACACATGGTACATTTTGATGTAAATTACATTCTCTGCCTGATATAATCATCGGAAGTAATTTCTTTCCTCCCCATTATTTGTTTTTGATGCTCAGTACATTGGAGGAACTTGTTATTTCAGACCATTTATTAGAAGTGAATTGGCTCCTCAATCATTTTAATTGTGGAAATCTAAACACTTGCCTGTATCAAGCCTGCTGTGTAGATGGAAATTGAAAAAGACAGTGGAGATGGTTCATGCCAAAGTTTGACAAGCCCCTGTAGGAATGGGTTAGACTTAAACGGTGGGCTAGAAATGAACCCAAAGTCAGCTCCCTGACTATGATTGTGTGGAGGATGCAATTTGGCAAATAGTCCATCTCCACAAAAGATGGCAACAACTCACAACAGCTTAATTGCTACTATTCTTAAAAAATCAGGTATGATAGGAAGAGCTCTTTTGCTTTCAATAGATGCCAAAGAGGGAAATCTTATGGCAGAAATAGGGAACATGTGGCCTTCCAGATGTTGCTTGACTATAACTGCCATCATCCCTAACCAGTGGCCATGCTGGCTGGGACTGATAGGAGCTGAAGTCCAACAATATCTGGTGGGCCACAGGTTTCCCCATGCCTACCTTACTGTAATTCATTGGGGAGCTCCAAAAGGAAGAGGCTACTCCAGCACTTTCTTGTCTAGTTCCCCCAAATTACTTCCAGTGTGAACAAGGGAGTTAGGTTCATCCATAACAGGTCTCTAATGAAATGAAGCTCAGCTTAATTTTAGTAGAAAATATTGATCCAGACTAGGTGGATTCATTTCCTAGATATCTGATGGATAGTTAAAAAATGTTTTCCGTTTGGTCTATAGCAGATCCTTCCCTTAGACCCTGCCGTGCTGCAAGGCCATTACTACCACGTGCACAAGTCTATGGCTCTTAGTACTTGCATTCCCTGATGTCACCTTCAGGACCCTGCTGTTTCACGCATTTTACTAGAGGTATGGATGCACTGAAGAGAGGGTGTGAGGCAGCTCTGCATCAGGGACTGACACTCTGGGTGCTGTTGCTCATGTTTGCCATAGTATCCACAAATGTGGGGGAACATGGGGAATGTACATAGCTCTCATTTTCCCCAGCATCCCCAGACACAGCTCTAAGTTCCTACTGGGAGGAAGGGCAGGATATAAATCAAGTAGATCAATAAATCAATAACCAAGCAATCAAGCATGGCAGCATCTGGGATCATGGGAACCCTGGGAAATAAAGTTACTTACTAGTGTAGTTCCTCCTGAAACACAACTGTGTGCTCACCAGTGAATATTTATTTATTTAGACCTTTCTATACCAACTTTCATAGCTGTCACAAGGCAGTGAACAACAATTTTAAAAGACAATGTCAACATTAATACTATACATAAATGCAGATACAACCCAGAGCAGGGTTAAAATCAAGCTAACCTACTGGAAATTAAGCACCCACAAAAGCCTGGGAGTATAGATGTGTTTTTAATAAGTGCCAGACATCTAACCTCAGGGGGAGGTGGTTCCCATAGAGAGGGTGCCACCACCAAAAAGACTCCCTCTGATAATACTAACAATGATGTCCAAAATTCCTTTGAGAAGGTTTGCTGGTCTGATTGAACTGCTTACCTTGAACCTCTTCAAATCTTTGGCCTGAGACAGATCTTCCATTTTGCTTTGAGATGAAATTCAGTGGCAATCTGGCCATTAGTGAACTGTGCAGTCCACAACCTTTGCCAGGTTGTTGATCAGTGGGAACTGAACTACACATCTGGATGAAAGAGAATGGATTGTCCCCGGACACCAAAAAGAAAAAGAAAGAGAGCGATCTTTTTGTGCCCTCACTGTTCTGTTTCTACAGTTAGCAGTGCCTTTCATTCCGTACACATTAAAGTGTGTACAAAGTGTATACTCAGAACTGAGCCAGTACCCTTCCTTTTTTTAAAACCCTGCCGTTCACTTAGTTTTTGTACATGTGCAATCATGTTTTGGCTCATTGAGAATAAATCAAAAACAGTGAAGCACCAACTTTGAACACAGGTTTTATCAACAAACAGAAGATATATGCAACATCAAAGGATATACAGAACTTGCTTTTTTAGGTCAGGTATGTCTTCCTGAGAAATGGCACAAGTGTGCAATTTCTAATGATAACAAGAAAAGGTTAAGTATGCACAGCATTGTCTGTTCTCATTACAGTCATTAATATTCATGAGAATAGATTAATTCCCCCCCATTCCCCTGTCTGTGGTATTGGTGTGAGAATCAGAATTGTTATGCCCAGTGATACCTGTTACAGGCAGTCATGATGAATGCAGGACTGATTTAACCTTTTAAATATACTATTATTTTGACTAGCTAGCCATGCCATCCACCTTCCTTTCAAGCCTGTTAGCGAAGCCACAAGTGGTGAGAGATCAATTAAATTCTACAACATTGAAAAGGTCAATGTACTATAGGCTGCAATTGCCTTTCACAACTTGGGTTGAAGGACCAGGGAAAAAATGACAAATACATTTTAGAACAGTGTGATATGTCAACTTAGAACATGGCTCATTGGTGCTACAACTGTCCCTATAACTTGGGGGGGGCACTTTATGCTGTCCAGACGTTGCACAGGTTGCTGTTTGCATGTGACCTCAATTATCGCAAGACTGCCAGAGCATGTGCAATGTTTGCCCCATGATGGATTTTCATCTGACGGCTGTAACTAATCTGAATTTGGCCATACTAATGCCATTTTGAAAAGTATACCACTTTGAGAGACAGTAAGGTCTGTTTGTGAAGCCTTTGAGAGATGGTAAGTTGTATCCCATCCAATGGGGTGCTCGTTGCACATGGGCATTTGTGCAGAAAAGGATAGATGTTCTCAAATCTCCCGACTGAGAGTTCAGTTAACATGTCCAAAACTGATGTTACCTAACTGAAGTACTCAGGTAGAGAGTTTTAGAGTTTTTTTTTAATAGAGTCAGGAAATTAAGCTGACTCTTTGTATGGGCTTGACCTCATGCTCCCTTAGGAGCAATATGGTTTTGCTAGAACTGTACCTAGGCAATGGTATCCAAGAAACTATCATTGATGCCCTATTGATGCTTATATGTTTAATAAACACTATTAGCAGCAGCATCTCCCATTAACGGCCCACCTGTGCCTTAAGAGCAGGTCCTGCTCATAGTTCCATCAACATCAGTTCACAGTTCCATAACCATCGTGTTTCTATGTACCTTTTCATTCAGGCATCTGGGGAAGACTGAGCTGAAAAACTGGGCTCTTCTGCTGCTGGCTTGCCATTTCATGATATGTATTGGTTATTATGGTTTTATACAATGCTGCATGTTATACTTTAATGTACAGTATTTATTATTTTTAAATTTCAAATTTATTCTGGTTGTGTGTCATCCTGGGAACCTTCGGGTTGTAAGTGGAATAAATAAATGAGTGGCTATAAGTCAAACAGGAAAAAAAAAGAATACATTAAGCAATTTTTGGCCTTTTATTTCAATGGTGGTTATTAGAACGGAATTCATGCTTTAGAGAAGAGACTGCCAAGATGGCTTATCTTCCTGTTTTCTTTAAAATCCACTCCCTTCTTCTTTCCCCCTCAACGTGGCAGCACTTTGCTGCTGAGGATGAGAGAAATGAAACTGTGGCTTTTTTAGGTTGCAGGACAACGAGTGGCGGTACTGACTAGCCCTTTCAGGCTGTTAAGCAGGGATGCCTCCACGTTTCTGGGAGCCTTTGGCCACAGGCTCTCAGTGGGTCCCTTGTCCCTTACTTTCCTTTTTAAATCACACTCCTCATCCCCCTGGCCCCACCCCTTGAAAGTAAATTAACTTTGTCCAGTATGGCAACCCACTATTGTCAAAGAAAAACAATGTAACGTTTTGAACGTTTGGAACAATGAGTGCCATTTCTTCATCACTTAATGGATATACCACTCCTGCACATCTAAAAGTAACCCTTGGACCTCTCTACTATAATTTCATGTCACACTTCCTTTTTTTGGAGATAAAAATGCAATAGTTTTTGTACAAAGTATGTAAAATAATGTTTGATATTATAGCAACATCCGTGAACTGGATGTGTCAGCAGGGTTGGGTGGAGCCAGTGAGTGTTGACGTGTGTGCGTTGTTGCGTGAAACAGCATACATTACATTGGAGTTAAGTTGAGCAAGAAACTTCTTCAGAGCATTAGAGCATGTTAAGAGTCTTTATTAAGACATTATGGCCAAAGGCTTAAGAGTAAATACATGTAGAGTTTCTTCAGTCACCCCCCTTCTGGTACAAACACAGAAGAGAACCTCTCCGTTCAGAGGCAATACACAGAAGACACAGCTTAACACAGATAGCTGCTAGAACTTTTCCCAGTTTATCGCGATGGCTACCATAGCAACGGCCTTGGCAGTCCGTTCCCAGACTGGGCAAAAGACATAACTCCCCCTAGTTACAGTTTTTCAGACTTGATGGAAAACAAACTCAGTGACAGTGAGGTTCAATGGTCAACAGTGAGGGGGCCCTCTGAGCTCCTGGGCCCTTGGCCAGTGCCCCACCTGGTCCAACACTGGAGCCAGGCCCACTGTTAAGGTCTACCTCCTGGTCATTTTTTAGTTAAGTTGGTACCCAACCACGCTTCTCCGAAATTACAGTGTATAATTAGTGGGTTTCCTGCTTTGGCCAAGTAGGAACCCCCCCCTTTGGGGGGAATTTGCTATGAAATACTGCAGTCTTTGAAGGGGCACTTTGTGGGTGAAATATCTCTTAAACAGGTTAAAGGTTGCATGGTTGATGTGGGTTAAGGAGTGGGATGATTAAGTTAGGCGAGTTGGTGAGACATCACATTAACATAGCTATCCCTAGACATCATTTTCCTACAGGCATGCCTGTCAAAGCTATTAGGGCCAAGGGCTTCAAGGACTAGAACTACCCCATCCACCCAAGGAGCTTTGGCAGGGGATGGTACAGCTTTGATGTGAGACTGTGAGGAGAAAAGAGTGGAACTGACAACTACTCCAGGGCCATGAGCCAGCGCATGTTTGCCCAGATGTGGAAATGAGGATTGTGCTGACAGATTCACCACCATCTCATCTCATAGATCTTAAAATACCTGCACTGGGAATGAGAGTTAAAGTGTCAGTTCAATGCAAACTGATCATTTATTTATCTGCTTATAGTATTTGTAGCCCACCCTTCACCAATCAGTACCAGGATGGTATATAATAAATATTAAAATCTTAACTCACAATAAACAAATTTTAGACTAATGCAACATCCTAAAACTAACAGCAATTTCACATACAACAAAGAAATAGGCAGCTGAAGTGAGGGTGAGCTGTCACTGTGCATTTTATCCCGCACCAAGATAAAGTTGTGGCCCTTGTTTAATCAAAGGGCTTATAGCATCTTTCCATTCATATGTCAAAGCAGAATTTAGTTTGGAGTATCTGCCTCAGGGTATCTCTGGCTTGGATTATTAATGTTAGGAGGACCAATGGCAGTTGTATAATGAATGGTTCTAGCTATAGTACAGCATAATCCTATGTATGGTTAGACATGAGTTCAATAGGACTTATTCTCAAGGAAGTGAACATAGAGTTGCACTTGCAACTGAAACCGTTGTTTCCTGTTATGTGAACAAGCTTGCACAACCCCTAAACTCATAATCTCCCCCTCTCCACTTGCAGAGTTGTGAAGAGGACACTGGAGACCTGCATTGTGCCTGATTTTTCCTCTTCATTTAGAATCTTTCTATCAATATTTCAGCAAGGTACAAATAGACAGACAAGCTGAAAGAATTGCAGACAAAGCAGCTTTAAGTGCACATAGTACATTTTTCATTCTGTGAAGGGACATTTCCTTTCAGCAAACTTCTGGATGATATCATGAGGTGGTCCTAATAGCTCTGGATCTCCCCTTTACCTCCTTGTTCATGACAAAGCACTTCATTTCAAAACAAGATAAACTTTAACAGCACCTGCACCAGCAGCAACAACAGGGAAGTTACTCAGATAATACACTTGGGGAAAGATCAATTTAAGAGTTGCTCTTGAGTGAGCAGCAAGGTTAAAAGATCCAGCTTTCTTACTCAGAAGAAATACAAATGTGTTACCCAGAAACAAAGCTCAGGCCTGGAGCAATCCCAAGCTGCAGCACCAACATGCTGGATACTCAGAAAATATATGCATTTCGTATTTGTTTTATGAATGTAGTTTTATTGTTGATTTTATGCTGTTCACCACCATGATATTTTTTTCTTAATGTTGGCAGTATAGAATTTTTTGCAAATAAAAATAAATAAATAAGCCCGATCTATGCATTATATTTTCTAAGGGAATGGGTAGTTTTCTACCTCTCTCTAGTAACACTCTTAGTGCGTAAATTGGGATTCACATTGTTGGTGGCTTCGGACCCTCTGTTCTGTCTAACTGATTCCTTGGTAAGGATGAGTAAACTCTCAGTGTAATGGACCTGATTCACATGGTGACTGCCATGAAATGTGACAACTCTGGTGTGTGGGGCAGGGCGGGTGAACTCACCCAGAGGTTGCTGATCCTAGCTGTGAAAATAACATGTAGCCCAAATCTAAAACTTTCCCCCTTCTGCACCCTTGTTCATCTCCCTGCAAAATGCTTTTGGACAGTCATCTACTCAGGGTTGGTTTCACCCAGACAGCTCTAATCTTCACTTCACCTCTACTATCTGTCTGAATGTGAGCTGCTTCCCCTAATTTCATGAGAAAGTTCCAAAGTGAATGACAGACAGCTCATAGGAAAGTCTGAGGAAACTAGTGAAAAAGCAATGCTTTTACTCTTATGGCTTTGAGGAATAACTGAGAAAACAGAAAAATCATGTATACAATGTAAAATGCTATTTAAAGCTATTCATTATTTGTCATGCCTGCAGATGCTTAGTCCAAAATCTGTTCTGTCTATTTCATGTGAAAAAGGAGTGTCTTACATATTTGCATAACAGACAAATCACTTAACACCACCACAAATGGTGCCGGAGTAAATAAACCCACAGGTTTACAAACATTTTGTTTTCAAAATCAAAATCAATTAAAGCCATAGCTATTAATTTCCACAACAATTACTAATCTGGCTTTTGGGATCACTGAGACTTCAGCTGCATCAGCAAGAGTTTGCAAGGAACCTGCACCCTCATTTCAACATGTAGTCAGACGTAATGGCAATTCTCAGTGAAGGAGCTTTAAATGTTAATTTTTCACTGTTCATGGAAAGATCTTTGCCGAACGTGCTGTTGACGATTGCACTCAACACTTCCAAGGCACAATGGCAATAGCCTCCCCAAAAACAATCAATAAAAGTCCTTAGATTGGATGACAGGACTCAATGCCAAACTACCAGTGAGAGAGACAACCTTGCCCTTCTGCTTGACCTGTTGGATGTATTCATCAGCACTTTCCCACAATGCTTCATATTAGAGTGCTACAGTTAGTAGTACCAATGAGGAAGTGTAAGAAATCCAAATGAGCAAAAGTATGGTATAAAATTCTGGCCTTATTTCAATTCCAAAGTTTCATAAATGTATGATGCATACATCTATGCGTGGAAACAGCCCAGCAGCTCAAATCCTAGACCAGACAGTGGAGATGGGGAAATTTCTGGTGCACAAGTCAAATGTGGCTCTCCAGGTCTCTCTGTCTAACCTTGTAGATTCTGCTCAGACCATGCCCCCCTCTCCCAGGCTGCTCCCCATAATGACTCTGCTGCTTGCCCTCCTAGAGAATTTTTATCTGGCTGGAATGTATACTTGAATTGTGATAATGTTTCCTGCTTGCCAGGATGGAGGCGTGTGTTGTTTGTGTATGTGTTTTAATGTCTTGCTTTGGTGTGGCTGGAATGTTGCCTGCTGGAAAAAAGGCAAGTGCCCCAGTTCTTTCTCCACCCATGTTTGCTTCTGGCCCTTCCCACCACTGGCGTGTGGGCCCCAGCAGGTTGTCCACAAGGGAATGTGGTTCTTGGGCTAAGACAGTTTGCCCACCCCTAATCTGAGCTTGTTAGCTGGAGATGTTTTAACAATACATCCCACTCATCCAAAAGAGCTGCAAATGTTATTTTAACTCTTAAAATCAAATACTAAAGGCACAGTGATTCAGGCTCTGCTAACTGAATATTCCAAAAGACAGATAATGTGTTCAAAAATCACAATCAAAGTTGTTATTCCTGATAAAACAAGTTCTGTCTCATAGAGGAAACATGAAACTGATAGACAGCCTAAGGACCTTTTCAGGTAAAGATGAAAGCCATTAGTAAGTGTGCATTTGTGTGTGCGTCTGTCTGTCTGTCTGTGTTTGTGTGAATTAAAAAGCAGATTCATTTATCTCTGTCTTTTTATACCTGGACTATATGCTATGAGCCATCTGTCAAAACTGCGCAAAGCAATAAAGAGCATTTTGTTTATCTCTGAATAAATGAAAAGGCTCAGACAGGATTTCTTGAGAAATGTGGGCAGCTAAATGATGCTGTTACAATCCAGAATGGCAGATACCCTTTTAGTGGCTCCTCCAGCAGGCTTTAGATAGGCCTACGCAGAAGGTGAATTTCAAAGATAACTCGACTAGTGCTGAACCAAAAACGTATTTCACTTTTTGTTTTGTTTTGGCCATTCTCCATCAGTTAATGAGTAAAGAAAATAAATTCCATTTGAAAATTGTCAAAAGGGGGAAAATGGTGAAATTCTCATGGGTGGGGTGAAGGGTTTTTGCTACATGGAGCCCTTCCAGGCTTGGAACATGACAGTGGCTCCTTCCAATCATCTCACCATGGGAACTGGTGGACAATCTTTACACAAGGGATTGTGTCAAGGCACTGACTCAGAAACTCTCTCCATGCATCAAAGTTTTTCCATGCGATGAGCGGCCTTCAAACATTGTGCCCTGCCCCACCGTAGAGCAACCACAAATGGAAGTAGCTCCAGAAATTACCATTGGAATAAAGCTTCAGTCAAAAGAATAAAATGTATTAAGGTGTGGATTTAGATGAATTAGGACGAAACTACATTTTACCCTTACTACACAGCTAGGTCTTTGATTTTTGTTAATTACATTACATGACCTCTGTGTGTGTGTGTGTGTGTGTGTGTGTGTTTGTGCACGTGCACCATTCCTATCATAAATGTATCATATGGTGAGGGGGGCTTATCTCTTACCACCAGAGCTTGGAAAAGTTACTTTTTTGAACTACAACTCCCATCAGCCCCAACCAGCATGGCCACTGCGTTGGGCGGATGGGAATTGCAGTTCAAAAAAAAGTAACTTTTCCAAGCTCTGCTTCCCACTCCTCCTGTGTAGCTAGGGTGCTAATTTTAACATTTTTAAAGCCCTAGATGTGTGGGATGACCTGTTTCCATTCTGATCAGGGTTGAGGAGAGAAGATATAAGCCTTTCTCCACTGTTCTCTACAATTTATTATAGGAATTGCACACCATGGTCTTGTAATTTAATTAACAAAAATAGAAGACATAGCTACATGCTATGCAGTATGCATTATATGTAGTTTGGTCCTTGTAAATACCTCTTCCAATAAGTGCTTGGAAGCTAGCATTGGTTTTTGTTTTTGTTTTGTAAAAATGAGGTGCTGGTAGTCATTCCTTGATAAAAGTGCTGTGAGTGCCAACACAAAATGGTTGCTATGGGCAGTAAAAAGAGAGGTGCCGGTACTTCATACCAGTGAGTACCATAACAAAAAAAGTACTGTTGGTACCTATTAGTGGCATATTTAATAGCTGTCTTTGAGAAAGTCAACCTGTGATGGAAATTTCTGCTTTTTTGTACAGGAACAACTTTTTATATATAGCAGGAACTCCTACTCACTTTATGTTCAGGCAAGCTGTTTACTGGGCAGAAACTGAATGACACTGGAATGAAGTGTCTAAGTATGGAGTTGTGCTCAAGCCGATAAACAATAAGAGGTTTGAAATTTAACCTCATAATGCTCATAATAACCACATAAAAACACTCTAGTTGAATGTACTCCATGGGATAAACTTTATCTGTCAACACTTCATATATGCGAATGAAAATGGGCTAATCTGGCAAGTAGCATCAAGAGTGGCTCAGAGCTAGAACTGGTGACCACAAACCCAAGTGATGTATCTATTGCTGGGCTGCACCATTTCAGGCCGCATGTAAGAGTTGCAAAGTCTGAATGATCTCCCCACTAAGCACATATAAAGCTGGTACATCAGGCAGATGGTTCTAGCTTAGCCTGCTCCATAGCATGCCGGTATTGTGGGTGTAGAGATCAGTTTATATGGGGAGGCATCTAGTTATTCAATACCCCACCTATATATCCTTTACTGGGGGGAAAAACTCACAGTAAAATCATGCAGAATATATGGCTCAGTGGTCAGAGTGCATTTCTGATCTGGCTTGTATACTTAGTAACAAAAGCATCTAATGAATTACGTTAATATTGAAGGCTTTCTGATACTCTTGATTAAGCATTTTGAATTCTAATTCACTTATTTTTAAATGTTTAATTATAATGATGAAATATTACAAAAGAACCATTCTGAATGTATATCAAATTAATATATTTATTACAGTTTGACAGAGACTGGAAATTAGGGATGTGAACTGACAACAAGATTTGGTTCAGACCTCAATTCAGTATTTTGTAAAGCAGCCTAGCTTGGACCAATTTGGAGGCTTCCCAATCTGACTTAGGAGGCAGTCATTTCTACTTCATTCCCCCACCTGGGGGGAATCTTGGTGGAGAAGGGAAAGGTTAAACACTACCACCCCCATATTTTGATTCCAATCCACATCATGGATCCCCCAAACTTGTTTGTTTGCTTTAAAAAGCACACAACCCTGACATTGTTGTGACACACTATTTTATGTGTGTAGTTATGCACTACATTCATTTTGTTTCTTAAAGTAGCATCGAAAACCTACATCAGTGAGGCTGCAGTCAGAAGTGCACTTACTTGGGAGTAGGAATGGAGGGGAAATCTAATTCAGTTTGCATTTCAAACCTAATTTATCAAATTCACACTTTCCGAAACAATATGACAACCAAAACACAGCCATCCTTCGAAATTTGCATCCACCCAAATTTTGTACTGCAGTCCTCCAACCAACCATTTTTTTTTTACAAAAAATGCATATATTAGGGGAAAAGTGTGCACAGAATGAATATTGTTGAAAATAACATACAAGAGCGCATTATATTAGGATACTTTACTTGCAAAAATGTGTATATTAGTCAAAACTACATACAAAAATGTATTTATTAGAAGAAATTCATACTAAAATGCTGAAGAATTTTCATATTTATTTTAAAAAATGCAAATTGCTGCAGAAATGTGAACCAAATTTAAGATTAGAAAAATTAGAAAATGATAGTACTGCAATAAACATTTGATCCTTACTTGAGAGTAAGCCCATTGAACCCATGCACAGGATTGTACTATGAGTCAAGAAAATAAAAGAAAAATATACCACTTTACAATCCTGCTTTTGCAAACCTCTTCTTACATATAATCTGTATTACAGCTTTTTGTTATTTCAGCATCTCCATGGAATCCTCAGCAAGTCTTGACTGAAACCCACCGCCTAGATTAAAAAAAAGAAGAATGTGAGACTTTCAGATCTCAACAGTGCAAATAAAGTGAAGGAGTATATGCACTTTAAAACTTCACAATGGTAATACAGCATTCCTAGAGATTGTTTTGAGTAGACAAGGCAAAAACAACCTTGACCCACATAAGTTGTAATGAAAAATTCTGTTTTGGTGGTGAGAGTGACGATAGATATCTGACAGATTTATGTTAAGGACTTCATCATGTTTCAAATAAAATAATGAGAAACAGTGTGCATGAGACGTGTGAATTTTCAGTGGAAGAAAACTGCTCCCTATTTTGCTAGCAGCATTTGAAGTGCCTGGTCATGCCAACTTCATTAGGATGACCCTGCCTCGAGACTCCATGCTACATAGCACAAATGAAAGAGGGAAAAACAGGATATGAAAGAACAGAAGAGAACTGACTGCTGAGGGTTTTTTCCTCTACCGTGCACACACAAGTATACTTTAATGACAGCCCAAGGAAAGAATAGCCCTCGAGACAAAGAGGCAAAGTGGTGATTTAAGGATGGAGCAGCCAGAGAGATTGACAGGTCATATCAGATGAGGTCACTTGAGTAGCAGATGAGTGTGGTTAATAGGGCCATTTGGAGCAACTGCTGGGCCTAATTAGATCTGCAGGCTGGAGGTTCCCCACCACTGCTATAGAAGGATCATGACAAGAATCTACTCCTGCAGTGGGGTGGGGTGTAAATAGGGTTGCCAGGTTCAGGGCCTGAGACTGATCCTGTATCTTTAGGAAAAGAGAAAGTCAGCCAAGTACAGGTGTTCTTGCAACATTGTAATGGGAAAACCACAAGTGGAATTCTCCCTTCCCCCTGCACAACTTTTAAAGATACAGAAGACTGCTTAGAGCAACCAAGAGGTCTTCTGTATCTTTAAAAGTTGTGCAGAGCGAAGGGAGAATTCCACCTTGTGGTTTTTCCCATTACAGTGTTGCAAGAACACCTGCACTTGGCTGACTTTCTCTTCTCCTAAAGATACAGAATTAGTCTCAGGCCCTGAGCCTGGCAACCCTAGGTATAAATATAATAATTAATAAAGTCAGGAACCAAAACATTCACCACTACATGAAGATAGACAGGCATGACTTTTTATAAGGCTCCACATATTTCCTCATAATGATTAGGAGTTGGAATGAGGGAGAAATTCTTTACGTTCATATTTTAATATGAACCTACCTCACTTACATTTCCTGAATTAATATGCAGTACAACTAAAATGTAGCTGTCCTTTGAAATTCACACTTCTCCAAATATTATGATGTGGTTCTCCAACAAAAAAAAGGAGTGTCCAGAAAAATGTATATTAACAAAAGGTGTACACAGAAAAGCATGCATTAGAGAAAAGTGTGCCCCAAAATGTGTATATTAGTGAAAATAACATACAAAAATGCAGTATATTAGGGGAAATTGTTTGCAGTGTGTATATTAGGAAAAATGCACACAAAAATGAATGTGAATTTTCATGAGGACATATTTTTTTAAAAAAAGCAAACTGTTGGGATAAGTGGAATACTGGACAAATGGGAAACTGAAATTGATAGATTTTGTCCCCCACTTAAGAGACCAGCTTATTTAGCTGCTGGTCAGTGAGGCAGAGAAATGAACAAGAGATGATGCCACCAAATTACCTATCATTAAAAGTGGGCAGGAATCAAAATAAGACGGTGAGAGATAAGATGAAAGCAAAACAGATTGTGATGATCTCTTTAATGGGGAAAAAACAGGAGATCTCAGCGAAAGTACAAAGACCTATCCAGTGAGTACAGGAGGTGATCAAATGGGATGAGGTAAAGGCACCAGTTAGGAAAATGACAAGAAACAGACAAAGCAGGGCATAGTTGGGGAGACTGAGAGAAGTGAGGAAAAAGCTAAAGTTCTATTCACTGGGCTCACCTGGGATGCTGCTGTAGCTGTTTGAAATGCAAGCAGAGGCTTGTTTTGCACCCAGGGATCTGGTTGTCTATAGTTAACAGCTTCTTCAAGCCTTGGCTGCTTTCAGCATGAACACATCCTAAGCCAATTAACTTGAGCCAATCCACACATTACAACCAGCTATTTATTCTCTCTCTCTCTCTCTTTTAAAGCTGAGTTGTGATGTACTAGTGTCAGCTGTATGTGATAATAGGAAAAGGATAGGATATCACTGCAGCAACGTCTGTGATCCAGAAAGATGTAGCAGTTCCCCTGATAACAGAAGTTGCTCCTGTAGTATACTACCAGAGTGTCTCGCTCACGCACTACAAAAATAGACCACTCACATCAATGAAAAAGGAAATTGTGTTAAGTGAATTGGACCTAAAATACAATCAATGTATTAACTAGTCCTAATTTCTACAGACATCATTGTGAAGTGAAAATATCAGGACACTTTGTTAAAAGTGAAGTCAGAAGGATAAAAATTAAATGTGTAATCAGCTGTATCTAGTTGCATTAGCTGAAGGTGCTTATGAATGAGCAAGGCACTCAATTTTTGTCTAACCTCCTGCAGTTCTCTGTGCTATGTACTGTGATGTACCAGAGGGTCCCCAGCCCTCAGGAACAGATTTGAGGGGACATGGGCAGCAGCAACAGATAGGAGGAACCTGTGAAAGTCAGGTGTTCTGTCTTGTGCAAGTAGAAGTGCTTTCCACTACCACAAAGCCACTATTAGATTCAATCCAACTTCTCCAAAATCTCAGCCCTTTACATTATACAAATCTCTCTAGTCTGGTGAAAGAAAAGCTGACAAATGCACAATCTTCTTCTGGATGTGCATATTCAAGAGATATGAATGAGCTATATATTTAAAGAATATTTAAATATTTTAAATATTTAAAGAATAGGGTGGTACTTTGTGGATCAAGTCAATGCAAATTAATCCGGGCAGTGAGAAATAGGGACTGAACATTGCTTTGCTGTGAAATGTATTCCTGTAGGCAAACAGAACAGTTTTTCATCTCTAGTTATTAGTCAGTTATAGGTTAATTCTTCCCTATAATAATATATATTGTAATCCATCTTCTTTGATTTTGTATGTAAATGGCATACCCCATTATTCAGGAGAGGACTTTCTGTCTTTAATGCATGCCAGGACCTCTTCATGAGATGTATTTGGCAAAAAAAAAACCTTGTTGGTCAGCTTTTGAATAAGAATAGAATTGACATTGTGAATAAGAGCCATCTAATCACTGATCTTTGCACCCAGATCCCGTACATCTCTCTAATCTGAATTCACTGAATTCAGTGCAGCCTACTTCTGAGTAGATATGGCTAGGGTTGTAGCCTGAGTCTTAAAATACTTCGGCCTTTTCTGTGGAGCTAATCTTTCTAGAAATGTTCACAAACACCTGTACAGCACTTTAAGCCCTGACACAGTAGAATGACTTCTTAGCCAAGCCTTGAAAGTAATAAAAAAATCAGATATTGTTTGATTATAGCAAAAGAAGGGAACCCAAAACTCTTGAAAGCAATGATGCCAGATGAGCCAAACATCAATAATTGCTTTCTGCCACACACAGATACAATTCTAATCCTTCACTGGACTGCACATAAAAAGATTGTGCAAGAGAAGTGTTCTTGTGATCCAAGTTTCTAACTGCACATATTCCAAGATGAATAAAAAGTACTGAAGTATGAAGAGGGTAATATGGGTGATCTGAATAAACCAAAACCTCAAGTAAAATTAAATCTGAGTTTTTGGCATCTATATAGGTGCCAGCTCATATTAGAAAATGTTCAGCAACAAATCTAGTGAACTGAAGTATGCATTTTGCTATTTTTTTTAGAAGCCCTTGGAAACAACTGCTCAGCATCCAGCTGACATAACTAGCTTGAGGATCTCTGGCTTGAATCTGACAAATAATGATTCTGGTTAATGGTAATGTGGGTGGCCTAGGCTGACCAGTGAGGCCACAAAATGGGGGCATCCACAAATTAAGAAGGAATGCTTTTGATATGCCCCAATATATTAAAAGATATACAGAAAAACATTGATCAAACATATTTTTTAACAAATTGTAAACTGTCCAGGGTTATACAAATGCAATGCAATCAAGGTCTGTACATGCCAGGTTCCCTCATGCTCCCATGTCACTCTGCCATTGTAGAAACAGTTTAAACACTACTTCTCCAGTCTTCAAAGCTCTGCATAGGCTGCTAATGAGTTTAAGAAACACACAAAAAGTCCATGGGAGATCCTGATCATATATACCTTGGTTCTCATTCACGGATGATAACTCATACAACCATCCAGATATGTGAAAGCTTTTTTCCCACCAACCACAGCTGGTCTTCAGGGTTATCCAACATTCTGTTCAGTATTATACAATAAACATTTAGATACTTTGAGATTTGTTACTTGTTATATTCTTAAATTTGGGCTTGTGTTAAGGATTAGCAAGACTCTTGTCTCCAATTACTTGGAGGCAGTGAGTCTCTTTTGAATGGCAGGAATTCATTGTCATTACCATATGCATATCATAAGTTTCCTGATGCCCACCCCCTCAAAGCTCATCTCCTCTCTTAAAAAAGTAATTTTTTCTACATTATTTGCAATCACACTTTCAGGCTTTCTCAGCTTTTCTCCCATGGGAGTTCTAAATAGATTTTAATGGTTCAGCTGCCTTGGCATATTACCTTTTTTAATTCCCCAGCTCCCTCTCCCCCCACCTCATATGAGGCACCATCCATAAGAAACACCTTTCAAATGAGTTCTTGCAGTTTCTGAGTCTGTTACGCAAGATATAAAATGAATTGCTTACATAAGGGGCAGTTAATGTACTACCTCATAGAAAATGTGCTGGGGTGGAAGGACATATAAATGAAATATTGTGCCAAGACATTATGAAAACAGCAGTTTGCCTATAACTCATTTATTTGGAAATACCATCTGAAGAGAAATATAGATGTAGGGTTAGATCCAACGTAGCATGAGCAGGTATCCACTCACACATTGGGGCTTCTCCTTCATCTCCTCCTCCCTACAGCCCCTGGACATCCTCAAAATCTGCTCTGGAGAATTGAGGGACCCTCCTGAGCAGATTTTGGAGAAATAGGGAGTTAGAGTGGAGAGGAGAAACCTGGAGACCTGTTGTACTAGTGGATTTTCATTGCACAAGCAGGCTCCTGCAAATGGATCTCACCCATTACTCTGGGTCCAGACTTAATATGAAGAGTAAACCCATTGAAACCAGTGGAACTGAAATAAGACATAACCATCTGAAGTCCCATTGATTTCAGTAGATCTACTGTAAGCATGAATAAGTCTCGATTAAACCCATTCCTATTATGGCTAAAATGGTATCTTGCAAAGGACAAGACATGAAAGAGTCTCATATTAGCTGGTTTGTTTTCTTCCCTACAAATGAAAGACTTGAGAGTGTGGCCTTGTTCACATGTTCTCTCCATGAGCAGGGCAAGTTCATGGAAGGTAAATTGGGGGCATATCTCCTATCCCTGTCCCCAGCATGTGCACACCTGTCCAGCACATCAAGTGAATGTCTGAAAGCAGAACCAGCTTTCGCTTCTCACTTAGGGGTCTTAACATAATAAGATCTCCCTCATTCATGATTTAATTGTGGATGAGGCAGCTGATCTGGCATGTATAACCGAGACCTAGGTATGTGAGCAGGGAGGAGTCAGTCTCTCACAGCTATGTCTGCCAGGGTACCTGGTTCAGCATAGACCTGAGGGGGGTTGCTGTGGTCTATAGGAGCTCCATCTCCCTCTGCAAGCACCCTGTCCATGTGACTACTGGTCTGGAGTGTTTTCTCCTTGTGTTGGGTAAGCGATACAGACTGGGGATTCTGTTGGTGTACCACCCACCCCACTGCCCAACAGACTCCCTAGCTGAGCTAACAGAGGTGCTCTCGGGTGTACTGTTGAGATTCCCCAGACTGTTGGTTCTGGGGGATGTCAACTTCCATGCCGAGGCCACCTTATCAGGGGCAGCTCAGGATTTCATGGTCTCCATGACAACCATGGGTCTGTCCCCATATGCCATTGGTGCAACACATGTAGCAGGGCATACTCTAGATTTGGTTTTTCCAATTGGACATGGAACTGGTGATCTGAATGTGGGGGGCCTTACATCAGTCTTTCTGTCATGGACAGATCACTGCTTGCTGAAGTTTAGACTTATAGCAGCTTTTCCCCTCTGCAAGGGTGGGGGGACCTATTAAGTTGGTCCACCCCCAGAGACTAATGGATCTGGATGGTTTCCAAAGGGCTCTGGGGAGTTTTCCGGCTGATAGGGCTGGCGATCCTGTTGAAATCCTGGTTGAAATGTGGAATGCAGAAATGACCCGGGCGGTTGACATGATTGCTCCTGAGCACCCTCTCCTGTGTAGAGCTCGTATGGCTTCATGGTATACCTCAGAGCTGAGAGCGATGAAACAATATAGGAGACGGCTTGAGTGTAGATGGAGACGAACTCCTGGTGGATGCAATTACACACTGGTAAGTGCCTATGGTAAGCTGTATTTAGGGACAGTGAGGGCAGCAAAAAAACCAATATTTTGCTGCCACTATCAAATCATCAATTTCCTGCCCAGCGGAGCTCTTCAGAATTGTCCGGGGGCTATTACACGCTGGCCCCAGGGACATGGTAGAACCATCTGAGGCCCGCTGTAATGAATTTGCTAGGCACTTCCAGGATAAAATCTTTAGCATCTGCCAGGACTTAGACTCCAGTATTATAGCAGGTGAATCAAGCGAGGTATCCAGAGCACAGCCTTGTACCGATTTCTTGGATGAGTTTCAGTTGGTACAGCTTGAGGATGTTGACAAGGTGCTTGGAAAGGTTCGTGCAACCACTTCTGTGCTAGATCCTTGCCCTTCTTGGCTAATAAAAGCTAGCAGGGATGGAACAGGCGGCTGGGCCAGGGAAGTGATTAATGTCTCTCTGTGAGAGGAGGTGGTCCCTGGCTGCCTGAAAAAGGCGGTAGTGAGACCACTCCTGAAGAGACCCTCCCTGGACCCAGAAAATCTTAATAACTATAGGCCGGTAGCAAATGTTCCATTCCTGGGCAAGGTCCTTGAACAAGTGGTGGCAGGCCAGCTCCAGACACTCTTGGATGAGACCAATTATCTGGATCCATTTCAGTCGGGTTTCAGGCATGGTTTTGGAACGGAAACAGCCTTGGTCGCCCTGTATGATGACCTCTGTCGGGAGAGAGAGAGAGGGAGTGTGACTCTGTTGATTCTCCTTGATCTCTCAGTAGCTTTCGATACCATCAACCATGGTATCCTTCTGGGAAGACTGGCTCAGTTGAGAGTGGGAGGGACTGCATGGAGGTGGCTCCTCTCGTACTTGGCAGGTCACCTCCAGAAGGTGGTGCTTGGGGAACATTGCTCAGCACCCTGGACTCTCCAGTATGGGGTTCCACAGGGGTCATTCCTGTCCCCCATGCTGTTCAACATCTACATGAAACCATTGGGTGCGGTCATGCGGAGCTTTGGATTGTGTTGCCATCTGTATGCTGATGACACGCAGCTCTATTTCTCCTTTTCATCTTCTTCAGGTGAGGCTGTCAGTGTGCTGAACCAGTGCCTGGCTGCGACAATGGACTGGATGAGGGCTAATAAACTGAGGCTCAATCCAGACAAGACTGAGATGTTGCTAGTGGGTGGTTCTTCTGACCAGATGGTGGATGTCCAACCTGTCCTGGATGGGGTTGCACTCCCTCTGAAGGAGCAGGTTTGTAGCTTAGGGGTTCTCCTAGAACCATCTATGTCACTTGAGGCTCAGGTAGCCTTGGTGGCACCGAGTGCCTTCTACCAACTTTGGTTGGTGGCCGAGCTACACCCCTATCTGGACAGGGATAACCTGGCTTCAGTTGTCCATGCTCTGGTAACCTCCAAGTTAGATTACTACAATGCACTCTATGTGGGGCTGCCTTTGAAGATGGCTCGGAAACTGCAGCTTGTGCAAAATGCAGCGGCCAGATTGGTAACAGGGACCAGACGGTTCGAACATATAAAACTGATTCTGGCCCGCTTGCATTGGCTGCTTGTATGTTTCCGAGCTCAATTCAAGGTGCTGGTTTTAGCCTATACAACCTTACATGGCTTAGGACCACAATACCTGATGGAACACCTCTCCCGACATGAACCCATCCATACACTATGCTCAACATCAAAGGCCCTCCTCTGGGTGCCTACTCGGAGGGAAGCTCAGAGGCTGGCAACAAAAGAGAGGGCTTCTCAGTGGTGGCCCCCAAATTATGGAATGAGCTGCCTGACGAGGTGTGCCTGGCACTACCACTGTTATCTTTTCGGTGCCAGGTCAAGACTTTCCTCTTGTCCCAGGCATTTTAGCATGTGTTTTTAAATTGCTTTTTAAAAATGTGTTTTTAAATTTGTATATTTGTTTCTAATGTTTTTAATTGTTGTAAACTGCCCAGAGAACTTCCGCTATTGGGCAGTATACAAATGCAATCAATCAATCTATCAATAGATAGGTTGGAGGAGCCTATGCAAATACAGCTGGCTCCCTCTCCAGACCTTCATCACCAAATGCACAGAAGTCAGATGTGAGAAGCTGGCTCAGACTTTGGGGGTGAAGCTGGGTGGGTACACAGAAGTAAATGATGGGACCAGGAGCTACATCCCCATTTCATCCTCTGTGCCAGAGGCAGCTAACCTTTGGCTCTCAAGATGTAGTTGGACTACAGCTTGCAGAACCACAGGCTATTAACCATACTGGTTGGGGATGATGAGAATTGGCATCCAATAAGATCTGGAGGGCCACAGGTTAGCCACCAAGCACTATGCATTTATGATACACACATCTTTATGAGGAAGGAAAGATGTGCCCAGCAGCTCAAAACCTAGGCCAGGCAGTGGTTAAGAAATTAACAGCACATTTACAGGGTTTTCAGTGGAATAGAACAACTGATAACTTTTTTTAACAGTGTGCTATTGGCCAGAGAATTCATCTTTTAAAAAACCCTGCTCTACTTAATTGAATACCAGTGATCTTTACATATGCAAGCCTTGCATATTAGAATGGTGTGAGCATTTAAAAGATCAATGCATGCTTTATTACACAGTGCATGGGCTTTCCAATGTGTGTGTGGGGAGTGGGAATAGCTGAAATGACAAGTCACAAGCAAGAGATTGCTATCCTCAAGCTACATTCTGCACACATAGTGGATACATAGATAAAGGAAAACCAGCTGAAAAGTCCTTGGCATGAAATGTGTCACCATTTTAAGATGAGATCTGCTTGGTTTTTAAATGCTCAAGCAACAAGGAGAGGTTTTGGGTAGAGGAATGTGAATATGTTCTAGGGATGACATTGGCTTCAGGCACGTGTTAGTGTACTGAGTGCCAAATGCCTAATTTAAAAAAAAAATCAATTGAGGAACTTCACTCAAAGCTGATCTAGTACCGCCTAATACATTATATCAAAGAATTCTTCACCCAGTGGAGAAAAGGGGAAAGGAAACAAGCCTCTTGGTAGGTATCAGATGAAAATAATAATCATTGATTTCAGCTAACTTTACAGCACTGGTATTTCTCTTGGGGCTTAATTAATTTGGGATAACTACCACTCTGCTTCTATAGTCACAATCATTAACATAGAATGGAATTGCCACATCACACATTAACATGCATTGAAAGGGCAAGAAAACCCACCCTTTTACTCCCATTAATAATCATGATTAAATTATTTTGAGCAGTAAGTCATCCATATTAACAGACTTTAGCAATAAATGCCCTAAGACAGTGTTTGGGAGCACAAGGCAGAGGAAGTCAAGAGACAAGTATCTAATTCAGATAGAATAGCAGGCTCCAGAACTGTGGCATTCACAATTATGATGAAGTGGATTGACCTAACCTAGAATAGATTAAGGTAGCACATTTCCAAGAGTGAAATGTATGGGTCCATGTCAAAGAACAAAATATTAATCTATCCAAAGCCAAACTTTTAGATATAAATTTACAAGAGGCTTGTTTTGAGACTAGCTTTTCCCTGAATTGTCACAGGAAGTTGTAAATAATTAAGCATCTACATGTCTTCAGATACTGGAACCATGGGCACTTTTATGAGCACATCAACTGGTGACAGGGATGGAAAGATTTGTCAGTCTCAGTTTTCTCCGTTTCTCATTTTTCCAATCTTAAATTCAATTCTCCACATTTCTGCAGCAATTTTTTTTAGGTGAAAAAAGCCTTTCCAGCATTTTAGTGTGAATTTCTCCTAATAAACACATTTCGTAGGCAGTTTTGACTAATGTACACATTTCCGCAAGCCATTTCTCATAATATATTGCATTTTTGCTTATTAGTTTCTGTTATATATTCATTTTTGTGCATACTTTTCTCCTAATATATGCTTTTTTGGTAAACATTATTTGGTTGGCGAACTGCATCGCAAAAGTCGAATAAGTGTGAATTTTGAAGAATGGCTGTGGTTTGGTTCTCACATTGTTCAGAAAGTACAAATTTGATAAATTCAGCTTGAAATGTGAACTGAATCAAAATTCTCACTGATCCCTGACTGCCAATAGACTAATGGGTTAAAAACATTTTTTTAAAAAAAAAAACTTTAAAACAGGGTTAAAAACATTATTAAAAAGATATTAAGCAATTCTTACACAGATGCAGACTGGGATAGGTCTCAATCTAAAAGGCTTGTTGAAAGAGGAAAGTCTTCAAAAGGCGCCAAAAAGATAGCAGAGATGGTGCCTGCCTAATATTCAAGGGGAGGGAATTCCGCAGGGTAGGTGCTACCACACTAATGGTCCATTTCCTATATTGTGCAGAACGAACCTCCTGATAAGATGGTATCTGCAGGAGGCCCTTGTGATGCCCCTGTATTTTGATAACTGTAAATATGGTAAGTTCAGGTTTATTAAAGTATACATAGTAAATGGATTGAGTGAGAGGGGGGAGTACATGGGCTAGAATGCTAGAGAATGCTGTATGATGATTGGCTGAGTGTTTGAGTGGCTGAAGGTATAAATGAGAGGATGACAGTTGAGAGAGGTTCGGTTGGTTGTGGTTTGGAGTTGGTTGTGGGTTGGATTATATTAAGGCAGATTATATATGACTGGAAACATAAAGAGTGACACTATATGAAACCATACGCTTGTTAAATATACCTAAAGTAATCTTGTTATTTCCTGGTGTTTATAAATAAATATTATTCTTGGTTTACTAAAAGCCTGATCCTTGGCTGGGGCTTTCACAAACCAGAAGGGTGGGCAGGGTAATTGCCAAGGTGCAGAAACAGTATCAAATGGTGGCAGCGGTGAAGAGACAGTGTATCATCAAGTATCCAGGGCAACCCAGGGCTGTATGTTTTAGGCACAAAGATACAGGGGGGTTGTGGCGTGCAAGTGCACCCAGACACAAAGTAACAATAAGCCAGAAGGGGACTAAGGCAAAGTCCTACAGCAATATTGTGAAACAGGGAGTGGCTGGTGGTGCTGCCTAGCAGTGGAACCTTGTGAGATCTGTGCTAGAGGCGGTGAGAGAACAAATAAAACCCGGGATCGTGACTGGAGGGACCTGACAGGTGGAGGTCTGAGGTGGGATCCTCACAGCCCTCACCTGCAGAGTGCAGTGATCAACTGGGTATATAAAGGGTAAGTCAGTCTTTCAGGTATCCTGGTCCTGAGCTGTATAGGGCTTTGTACACCAAAACTAGAGCCTTGAACTTGGCCCAGTAGCAAATGGGCAGCCAGTGCAATTCTTTCAGTAGTGGGGTGACATGTTGGCAATATCCTGCCTCAGTGAGCAGTCTCGCCACCGCATTTTGCACCAGCTGCAGCTTCCAGACCAACCTCAAGGGCAGCCCCACATAGAGCGCATTACAGTAATCCAACCTGGAGGTTACCAGTGCGTGGACAACAGTGGTCATATATCCTTGTTTAGGCTCAAAGGAGTCTCTGTGTATGTGAGTCCATATATTATTGACAGGAAGAGTGCCTTTGTAAAATACCCTGTATTAGAGCAACAACTCGTTTGTCACCCAAGTACATTTCCCAATCATGCATGTGTTACATGCACACACTCCTAATATATATGCCCAGAAATTTATCTGTTTTGCTTTTTGCTCCGTATACTTCCTTCTGCTCCTATGTTTCCCTCAACTTCTTTCTTTCATCTATACATCAGATATAAATACCCCAAATGACAATCAGGAAGGATTTATCTCCTTGAAAAAAAAGCCTTTTAAATTAGAACACCTGCTGTATGAAGCAGGCACAACAAGAAGGATCCTCAAAAGCAGAATCTAACCAAAAAATTCCTAAGTGGCAACTGGCAGACCTCATACTACATAGAGGGAGGGAGGGAGGGAGCAGGGAGGGGCGGAGCTGATTTATAAGCCATGCTCTGCCCCTATGCAATATGCTAGAAGACCCCCCACGTGACCCCACCAAAGCCTTCTCCTCCTGGGAGGGGTGCTCCTGAGTCTCCTTTGTTAAAGATGGGAGGGGGGCAAACATGCCCCTGCTGAAGGCGGGAACAACATTCTGCAAATACTACATTATTTGTCTTGCTGTCTGCTATTGAATGTAATTTATGTAATTATTTACATAGGTTATGTATTTAATGTAATTAATGACATAATTATTTCACACCATTCATTTCAATGCAAAGGAAATACAATTTAAATGGGGGGAAAAGTAATCAATTATGTATTGTTTGTTGACTAAAAACAACACCACAGGATGTTCTGGACATGGAATGAATAAGCAAACATCAACAACTTCCATTTCTGCTTCCATTTTAATCAGAATTCTCTCACTTCCCTCAGCAAACTGAGTAAACTGACTTGGGGATGCGATATCATAACCTCCAATCACCCTGATTCACCTCATTATTTGCAATACGCACAAATCCAATGCAACCCCTAGTAAATACTTCTGTATTGTGGTCCTTTTCCTCACAAACATGCAAAAATTAATGTCTGTATAGCTATCCTCTATGGAAAAGTGTGTTTAGGGCTATTGGATTCTGAGTGGAAAAACAGCTGGTGAGGAAACAACTTAGCCTCTCCCTCCCCCGCCAATTGCTTCTCTGCTCAAAAGCACAGTGTTCCAAGGCTGCTTTTCATTTTCCTAACACTATGAAATGTTTATGAACAGCAGTTTTGGAAACAATAACTAAAAATAAAGAGAAAAGAACATTGAGGCTTCATTCTACTGATTTGCGTCTAGAATGTCTTTTGCCTCTATTTTTACTACTTCTATCAACTATCCAATATTTAGGTTGTTTTTTTTCCCTTTCTGATACTCTTTCTCCACCTGCAGCAATGCAATCCAGTTTGATGGGCAATCTTATGTGTTCAATATTGTGATTTATAAATATATATTATTCCAGTTCATTTTGCCTAACCTTCCAATATAGCTCCATATCACTAAAATTCTATGTAAATAGCACTTCCATTTATGTACACCACCTCCTGTTCTTTTGTTTTGTTCTATCTCAGGTCATTCGGATAAATGAGGTTTTATGGTACTAGGAATCTGATGTTCCCTGACACTAGAAAAGAAAAGAAAAAGTGGTAGTAGAGAGTTAGACACTGCTGCATGTGAGTTTCTGAATGATTTATTAATGTTTTCAGTCTCCAGTTGTCCAGTATATATTACAACTTCAGCTCTTGTGTTTCAAATGACAGAGAGGCCGTTTCATTTCCTCATTAATTTCAAAATCCTTAAAGAGCCCACCATATTCCCAGAGATTACCCTGAGAATAGCACATGTCATTTCTGTAAGCAGCAAAGGAGAAGGTTTACAGGAATCATTCTTTGTAACACTCTGAGTTATTACTGAGATACCGAGTCAGTTCGAGCATAATGTGAAACCATAGTTGAACATCATGAGAACAAGCTGCGGCAAGCTCAAAGCTCATGCACTACCCCCTTCTCTGCCCCTCCTCTGGCACAGCCACAAGGAGAAGTTCAGAAGCTTTTGCTTCCATATCTGATTAACTGAAGTTTGTCTGCTGCAAATGATGGCTTCAGCAGTATGAGGGTTCTGACCCAAGGCAAAAGTTCAGGTTCAGGCAAGCAGAGCAAGTGAGGTGAAGTAGGACAAGTGAGGTGAAGTAGGACAATGTCTGTATTCTGAGAAGGTGACGGAAGGGAGGGGAAGGCATGTGGCACCTTGGACAGCTCTATGCAGAGCCCAGGCTGGTGACTCCATAAAAGCAGGGCTCATACGGTTTTCTCAGCACCAGTCAACCTCAGACCAAGCTTTAAATAGGAGCTGCAGCTTTGTCTAAGTGGCAAGCTGAGCAGGCCCTAGCCAGCTGGAGAGGACTAGTCTCAGAGGGAGGCAATGGTAAACCCCCTCTGCATACTGCTTACCATGAAATCCCTATTCATAGGGTAGCCATAAGTTGGGATCGACTTGAAGGCAGTCCATTTATATTTTTCTTCCTCACTTGCACTGGCTGTTAGTATATTTCTAGGACCAATTCTAAGTGTTTGTTTTAACTTATAAAGCCTTATATGGCTTGGGACCTCAGCAACCAAAGGAGCACCTCTCCCATATGAACCTAACCAACCTTTAAGATAATCAATGGAAGCCTTACTCAGAGTGCTTGTCTCCTGCTGAAATGCAGAGGGTGGCATATTTTGAGTGGTGGGCCCCTGCCTGTGGCATGCTTTCCCCAAGGAGGTTTGCCTGGCACCTACTGTACAATCTTTTTAGCACTAGAGAAAGGCTTCCCTTTTCTCCCAGGCCTTTTAACAATCTTTCGCATTGTTAAGAATCTTTAACATCTTTTATCTGCCAGTATTTGAATATTTAGTGGAGCTGTTTAGTCTGCTGGGGACTTGTGTCCCTGCCTGAAGTGGGAAATGATGATGATGATGATGATGATGATGATTTCCTTTATTAATATTCCTGGAGCCCTCAGAGTCAGAGGAGAGTAATGCAATCTCTTTGGCTAGAGAAGTACTGGCACAATGGGCTTCTCTGGTGCCAGTGATTCTGGATTAATAGGAACATCTGACAGCAACTTCCTGTCCCACTCCAATCCTTGGCCTTGTTCCCCAAAGATGGGGAGTCTTATCCCAGGGATCATGACAATGTCTTCCAACCCTGGAGAAATTGTGATTAATCTTGATTGGTGGAAACAAGCCAACTTCAGACCATAGTTTATGAAGCTGGTAGTTCCAACTAACTACAGTTAAGATTAACCACAGTTTAGAGATGAATAACATGCAAAGCTGTGGTTAATCTAAAACAGAAGCAGATGCTTCCTATTAGGGCTGTGCACCAGAACTGACCAAATCCCAGATCCTGAACCAGATAGGCAGGGCTGTAGTCATCCAGGGTCTCGGGGGGTCTTGACCCCTTATGTTTTTGGGAGCAAGGTCCCAGCAGGGTCCCTACATCTACAGTATCCTACAAGCCAATCAGCTTTAAAGGGGAGTGTCTTAGCCACTGAAAAATGTCTTCTAACATCCTTCTTTGTCCTATCATGATGATTGAAGCCAATAAGAGTGAAAGGAAATGAGTCAGCCACTCAGAAGACTCTTTTCAGTAGCTAATACTAGGGGTGTAGTCATAGGGGTGTTGGGGGGAGTCTTAGACCCTTTACTTTTTTGGGAGCAGGGTCCCAGCAGGTCCCTATGTCTCCAGAATCCTGTGAAGCAATCAGCATGAAAGGGGAGTGTCGTGAGCCCTGCTGTAGGGAGGTGGACCGACGAAAACAAAGCGGAGGAGGAGGAGGACTTAGAGTTCAGAAAATGGAAGTCTTGTCCGAATGAAGAAAATAAAAAAGAACACAAACTCTGGCAAAAGAAATGCAAGAAGACAATAAGGGATGCTAAAAAAGAATTTGAGGAGCACATTGCTAAGAACATAAAAACCAACAACAAAAAATTCTATAAATACATTCAAAGCAGGAGACCATCTAGGGAGACAATTGGACCCTTGGATGAGAAGGGAGTCAAAGGTGTACTAAAGAATGATAAGGAGATTGCAGAGAAGCTAAATGAATTCTTTGCATCTGTCTTCACAGTGGAAGATATAGGGCAGATCCCTGAACCTGAACTAACATTTGCAGGAAGGGATTCTGAGGAACTGAGACAAATAGTGGTAACGAGAGAGGAAGTTCTAAGCTTAATGGACAATATAAAAACTGACAAATCACCGGGCCCGGATGGCATCCACCCGAGAGTTCTCAAAGAACTCAAAGGTGAAATTGCTGATCTGCTAACTAAAATATGTAACTTGTCCCTTGGGTCCTCCTCCGTGCCTGAGGACTGGAAAGTGGCAAATGTAACGCCAATCTTCAAAAAGGGATCCAGAGGGGATCCCGGAAATTACAGGCCAGTTAGCTTAACTTCTGTCCCTGGAAAACTGGTAGAAAGTATTATTAAAGCTAGATTAACTAAGCACATAGAAGAACAAGCCTTGCTGAAGCAGAGCCAGCATGGCTTCTGCAAGGGAAAGTCCTGTCTCAGTAACCTATTAGAATTCTTTGAGAGTGTCAACAAGCATATAGATAGAGGTGATCCAGTGGACATAGTGTACTTAGACTTTCAAAAAGCGTTTGACAAGGTACCTCACCAAAGGCTTCTGAGGAAGCTTAGCAGTCATGGAATAAGAGGAGAGGTCCTCTTGTGGATAAGGAATTGGTTAAGAAGCAGAAAGCAGAGAGTAGGAATAAACGGACAGTTCTCCCAATGGAGGGCTGTAGAAAGTGGAGTCCCTCAAGGATCGGTATTGGGACCTGTACTTTTCAACTTGTTCATTAATGACCTAGAATTAGGAGTGAGCAGTCAAGTGGCCAAGTTTGCTGACGACACTAAATTGTTCAGGGTTGTTAAAACAAAAAGGGGTTGCGAAGAGCTCCAAAAAGACCTCTCCAAACTGAGTGAATGGGTGGAAAAATGGCAAATGCAATTCAATATAAACAAGTGTAAAATTATGCATATTGGAGCAAAAAATCTTAATTTCACATATACGCTCATGGGGTCTGAACTGGCGGTGACCGACCAGGAGAGAGACCTCGGGGTTGTAGTGGACAGCACGATGAAAATGTCGACCCAGTGTGCAGCAGCTGTGAAAAAGGCAAATTCCATGCTAGCAATAATTAGGAAAGGTATTGAAAATAAAACAGCCGATATCATAATGCCGTTGTATAAATCTATGGTGCGGCCGCATTTGGAATACTGTGTACAGTTCTGGTCGCCTCATCTCAAAAAGGATATTATAGAGTTGGAAAAGGTTCAGAAGAGGGCAACCAGAATGATCAAGGGGATGGAGCGACTCCCTTACGAGGAAAGGTTGCAGCATTTGGGGCTCTTTAGTTTAGAGAAAAGGCGGGTCAGAGGAGACATGATAGAAGTGTATAAAATTATGCATGGCATTGAGAAAGTGGATAGAGAAAAATTCTTCTCCCTCTCTCATAATACTAGAACTCGTGGACATTCAAAGAAGCTGAATGTTGGAAGATTCAGGACAGACAAAAGGAAGTACTTCTTTACTCAGCGCATAGTTAAACTATGGAATTTGCTCCCACAAGATGTAGTAATGGCCACCAGCTTGGATGGCTTTAAAAGAAGATTAGACAAATTCATGGAGGACAGGGCTATCAGTGGCTACTAGCCATGATGTCTGTGCTGTGCCACCCTAGTCAGAGGCAGCATGCTTCTGAAAACCACTTGCCGGAAGCCTCAGGAGGGGAGAGTGTTCTTGCACTCGGGTCCTGCTTGCGGGCTTCCCCCAGGCACCTGGTTGGCCACTGTGAGAACAGGATGCTGGACTAGATGGGCCACTGGCCTGATCCAGCAGGCTCTTCTTATGTTCTTATGTTCTTATGGTCAAGCCATTGAGGAGCCAAGAGGGAAGTTGGACTCAGAAGGCACCCCAGCTCTGGACAGCTCAACCCCAGCAGCTCCGTATAGCCTTATGGAGAGTCAACGTGCCCAGCTGGTTGTTTCCCAGCCTGACGCTCCCCCTCTCCCTGCGCCAGCACCACCTGCAGGCAGCCCTCCTCTCTCTGAGGGGAAAGATGGGACAGTGATGGTGGCTGCACCTTTGCCTTGTGCCAGGAGGCAAATGTGGTGGGAAATTCAACAGGCACAGTTGGGCCAGAGTCTTTGCCTGCATGCGCACTCTCAACACACAAGTAGGGTGCCCACCCAGCCTTACTTAAGCCAAGTTGGGGGGGGTAGTTGCTGAGACATCTTAGTGTAGCAAAGTTGTGCCTAGTTAGACCTAGAGAGATGCGAAGCACACTGTAATGAATTTGCTAGGCACTTCCAGGATAAAGTCTCTTGCATCCATCAGGACTTGGACTCCAATGTTTTAGCAGTTGAATCAAATGAGGTATCCAGAGCACAGCCTGGTCGTGATTTTTTGGATGAGCTTCTATTGGTGCAGCTTGAGGACGTTGACAAGGTGCTTGGATGGGTGCGAGCAACCACTTCTGTGTTGGATCCTTGCCCCTCTTGGCTAATAAAAGCCAGCAGGGATAGTACCGCCAGTTGGGCCAGGGAAGTGATTAATACCTCACTGCGTGAGGGAGTGGTCCCTGGCTGCCTGAAGGCGGCAGTTGTGAGACCACTTTTGAAGAAATCTTCCCTGGACCCAGAAAACCTTAACAATTACAGGCCAGTAGCAAACGTTCCATTCTTGGGCAAGCTCCTCGAAAGAGTGGTTGCGGACCAGCTCCAGACACTCTTGGATGAGACCGATTATCTGGATCCATTTCAATCGGGTTTCAGGCCTGGTTTTGGCACGGAGACAGCCTTGGTCGCCCTGTATGATGACCTTTGTCAGGAGAAAGACAGGGGGAGTGTAACTCTGTTGGTTCTCCTTGACCTCTCAGCGGCTTTCGATACCATCGACCATGGTATTCTTCTGGGGAGACTTGCGGATTTGGGAGTTGGAGGTACTGCTTGGCAGTGGTTCTGCTCCTACCTGGCGGGTCATCTCCAGAAGGTAGTGCTTGGGGAGCATCACTCGGCACCCTGGGCTCTCCAATATGGAGTTCCGCTGGGGTCAGTTCTGTCCCCCATGCTCTTTAACATCTATATGAAGCCGCTGGGTGCCGCCATCAGGAGTTTTGGAGTGCGTTGCCACCAGTATGCTGATGACACGCAGCTCTACTTCTCCTTTTCATCTTGTTCAGGTGAGGCTATCAAGGTGCTGAACCGATGTCTGGCTGCGATAATGGACTGGATGAGAGTGAATAAATTGAAGCTCAATCCAGACAAGACTGAGACACTGTTAATAGCTGGTTCTTCTGACCAGATGGTGGATGTTCAACCTGTTCTGGATGGGGTTGCACTCCCCCGAAGGAGCAGGTTCGTAGCTTGGGAGTTCTTTTAGAACCATCCCTGTCACTGGAGGCCCAGGTAGCCTCGGTGGCATGGAGTGCTTTCTACCAACTTCGGCTGGTGGCCCAGCTGCATCCCTATCTGGACAGGGAAAACCTTGCTTCAGTTGTTCATGCTGTGGTAACCTCTAAATTAGACTACTGCAATGCACTCTACGTGGGGCTGCCCTTGAAGACAGTTCGGAAACTACAGCTCGTGCAGAATGCAGCAGCCAGACTGATAACTGGGACCAGGCGGTCCGAACATATAACACCGATTCTGGCCCGCTTGCACTGGTTGCCTATATGTTTCCGGGCTCGATTCAAGATGCTGGTTTTAACCTATAAAGCCTTGCACGGCACGGGGCCACAATACCTGATGGAACGTCTCTCCCGATACGAACCTACCCGTACACTCCGCTCAACATCGAAGGCCCTCCTCTGGGTGCCTACTCAGAGAGAAGCCCGGAAGGAGACAACAAGAAAAAGGGCCTTCTCAGTGGTGGCCCCCGAACTATGGAATATTCTTCCTGATGAGGTACGCCTGGCGCCAACATTACTATCTTTTCGGCGCCAGGTAAAAACCTTCCTCTTCTCCCAGGCATTTTAGTTTTAGTTTTTTAGCTTTTAGCATTTTAGTATTTAGTATTTGAGCTTTTTAAATATTTAATATGCATTTGTATGTGTATACATATGCTTTAATTTTTGATATCATTAATGTATGTTTAAATTCCTTGATATGTGGTTTTAATTGTATATCAGATGTTTTACTTGTTGTGAACCGCTCAGAGAGCTTCGGCTATGGGGCGGTATATAAACTGATTTAATAATAATAATAATAATAATAATAATAATAATAATAATAATAATAATAATAATAATAATAATAATGCTGAGTTCTGAGTAAGCAGTAGGTAGATTCAGGAAGCGCACTGAATTGAAACTTTCTCTTACTTCAATAAAAGAAAAAAACACACCCATGTCTGAGTTCTTCAAGTTTGGGCAGGACAGGGAGCATGTTAGCCACTGAGAAGAGTCTTCTAATATGCTTTATTGTCCTTTCCTGGTGACTGGAGCTCATCAGAGTGAAAGGAGGTGATTTAGCACAGAGAAGACCTTTCTCAGTAGCTGTCCCCTTTCATGCTGGCTGGGTACTAGGGACTTCTGTTATTGTGGGAGAAAGCATTAAGAAGGATCTAATTCTCAATCCAGCAGCAAAAGGGTGAAGGGTGTGGCTGGCCCCTGCACTTCTGAATTTACCACTGCAGTACTGCAAATAGGGCTGATTTGGATTGACCTGGGATTCAGCTGGATGAGGTTGAGGCAGCCCCAGATCGCCCACAGTTGGACTGGGTCCATCTGAAGTGATTCAGGGCTGTCAAAAGGGGGGAAGTTTGACAGTGGGGAGAGGGGGAAGTAGGAGATGTGCAGGCAGCCTGCATGTATCTCCTTCTCCTCACCCCCCTTAATACATATTTAATTCAGATTTAAAGCCTTGCTTACACATAGGATTGGGAGGGGTCGGAGAAGGAGAGCCATGTCTTCTTGCCCTTTCCCAACAGCATGATTGTTCAAGGCATCTGATCAGTTTGGGGCCCAGATCCAGGTTGTGTCAGCCCCGGATCATCCCAGGTCAGATCAGGGTTGCTCCAAAGTGCCAGACTGGCTCCTGGATTAGATTGGGGGCCTGTGCACAGCCCTAATTCTTATCTTCACATTGGTGAAGGAAAAGTAATATGAGAGCACATGAGCACAAGGCACTTTGTTCTTATAAAGAGCCTTGTTCTTATAATGCTAAATGGTGGTTAAGCAATATATTCAAACACAGCCAGTGATTCCTGAACATTTCCAGCTTTGTCTATTGTTGATGACAATACAAAACAATAATAACTATAAAAATAATACCTTTCCTCTTATGTTCAGTAATTCAATTATAAATTTGGAGTTCGGAGCATTTTAGAACTAGGGCTGTTTCAACTGGTTGACAATCTGTTTTGTCTTTTTACTGAAAATGTTGAAACCTAAAATCGTATTTTATTTCGAAGGCAGGGCTTTAGGTTTGTTTTTAATTTCTACTATGACTGGCCCTTCACACACTTCACATCACCCCAAAGCCGCACAGCACTACCTAAATCAAAGTATTCAGTGTAGAGTCACACATCCCCATTGTTCTGTCAACATGCATTTTGTTTATGGATTATCAGAATAAAAATAGCGCTGTCCAGGTTAACGTTTGAACAGATCATGAAGTTGAAACTACACATGACAGAAGAGACCAGTATGTTTAAATATGGGTCTGCCCCAATCATGTTTAAAGAGCAAAAGTGGTACCTGGGGTGCTTAAATTACATTTATCAGGTTTCTTTGCCCCAACATAATTTTTTCCTCAGCTGAGCTTCCAGCGCCAAAAGTGAGCCTGCTCAGCCCAGCTGAGTAAAAAGCACCCAGGAAAGAGACTATGAGGAGCTAATTTTCAGGCATGGAGTTGGTTTTCACCTGAGCACACCTGTTACTCTTTAAATTGGACCCACGGGTTTGCAAGCGATTGGACAGGCTGCCATTTAAAGACATGGATCAGTCTACTACTAGCTCATGTAGTTTGCTCCTGCCTTTGTAGTGAACTGTAGTAGTCACCACACCAGCAACTTGAGAGGGCCTACAAATTGGGCCTTACAGGAGGGCATCAGTGAAAGGCATCCACTGTTATCCTAACCCTGTTTAATCAAAGAAAAGTCCAAATCATTACAGTGGGGTTTACTCTCAACTTCACATGCTTCACAAGAATGCAGTGGTTATTGGAAAGGAAAGGAAGGCAGGAATGAGTGGTTGGAGACCTATATTAATCAATTCCAAAGAAATAGAATGTAGTCCTATCATTACAATAAGAAAATTTCCCTCCTATGTGGTTTTGTAAAATTATAAGGATATGCAAATCCTTCCTTAAGAATTGTGTTTTCTATCTATTAACTCAGCCCTCTCTCTGTTTTATAAATTTAGCCAACTGAGAACCTGAGTGCTGTCCAAAGCCTTTGAACACCGGGTAGTTTATTCACCTCTCTAACTATTTTTGAATTACTAATGTATTTGGCATCAAAGTTTCCATTACATCAAAGAAAAAAAACATTTTGAGCTTATACACAGTACACACTAATCTCACATATAAACTCATTTAACCTGTCAGACAATTGACTTTTCATCTGTAATGCCTCAGCCTAGCGGATAAGGATATTATCCTCTTACACGCTCTACTTATGTTCGTAACAGAGACAGACAAAGAGGACTATTGCCATTTCAGCAATGTTTGTTTCACTCATTGCCTTGAACAGAAATAGGACTGTGCCCAAGATGTCTTTCCCATTTGCCAAAGTACCTTATAACAGAGTTTCTCTCAAGCCCCTTTCAGAAATGTGACAGTGCCCCCATGCATTCAGTGCCCCCATGCATTCAATCAGAAGAGGTTGGGCCATTAGGGCAAATGGGGCTCTGCCCACCAATCTCAGTCTGCCTGTCTTTTTACTTACCAACAACCCAGAGTATAGACTGCCTGTTCTTCCTCCTCAGGCTCAGTGATCCTCTGTAGAAGTCAGCAGGAAGGAGGGTGGTGACGAAACTAGAATTAGTTGGTTCCATCTGCTGTTGCCCTCCCTCCCTTCCACCTCACCAGTCCCAACAGGCACCAGCCACCTCTGCATGCAATGCATGTGCTTAGGGCAGGGACATCACCACAGCAGCAGGCTCTACCCTCTGCATGTTCCTGTTGGAGTTTGGTGTGTATACATATGAAAGTTTACTTTGAAACACTGAAACTCAAAATCAGTTATTGTAAGGTGAGATTGGTTTTATGTTGGGAAATGTTTGTAAGAAACATAAAAAAACTGAAACATGTTGCTTGCATAAGTATTCAGCCCCTATGCTGTGAAACCTCCCAGTTTACACAGATGAAGTTGCCCTATCAAGGACACCATTGCCTTACCATTGGCCTTCACCTGTGAACCATTAAAGTTGCTGTCACATTGTCAGGATAAAAACCCCACTGTTGAAGGATCATTGGTCAGGCTGTGGATCTGAAGGAAAATGAAGACCAAAGAACATTTGACAATGCCAAGAAGAATGGGCCAAAATCCCTCTGACACTGTGTGCAAAGCTGGTACATACCTACGCCAAAAGACTTCAAGCTGTTATTGCACCGAAAGGTGGCTCTACCAAATATTAACGTGGGGAGGTTGAATACTTATGCAAGCAACATGTTTTAGTTTTTTATGTTTCTTACAAACATTTCCCAACATAAAACCAATGTCACCTTACAATAACTGATTTTGAGTTTCAGTGTTTCAAAATAAAATATCATACAGAACAAAATTACAATGTACCATTTATAATTCAGTAATATGAGAGCATTGGTCAGGAGTCTGAGTAGTTTTGCAAGGCACTGTATATATATTGCAGCAGAGCGAAGAAATAACTAGCCTGGTAAGAGTGGTAGTTGAAAGAATAAAGAAACTTACGGTTTATTACTACTGGGAAATCAAGTAGCATTTAACCACAGATATATATGTGGCCATTGCACAGCCATGAGGTTTGCATTGGGAGGAGCCATCTCTAATGAACAAAGAAAGGGAAAGAAGGGAGGAAGCAGCCTGAGAAAAACAAACAAGCAGTTTCTAAAGAGGGAATCAGCAAGCTGAGCATAGGTTGCCTTTCTGTCTATCCCCCCGCCCCCACCCCTGGTTCAGGTTACCTGTTAAAAGCCTTGGTACTTTACTCCCAACATTTCCAGCACAGGTCTGCAACATGCCTATATACAGAAACATGTATCAGAAAGGACATAAGCACAGATCCAGCAGTGACATCATACACACACATACACATACTGCCCATGTTCACTGAACACATAGAGCTCCAGCTATATTCTGAAATGGGCTTGAGTCTGATGTTTCATCCATGTGTAATCATAAGTGGGTGTTTCTTCACTGAATGCTAAATAAATTAATGTTGCCACCAAAAGCTTGGTGAAAGCCAAATTTGCAATATGTGCAGTGGTTCCTCCTCAGGTGAAACATCTGAGAAGTTTGGAGGAGCTGCCTCGGGTTTCCCCAGCCTGGTGTCCTCCAGCTGTTTTGGACCACAACTCCCATCAGCCCAACCCAACATGGCCAATGGTCAGCAGTGATTTGAAGTTGGAAAGTAAATTGCTTCAATATACCTCATAGGAAGCGATTCATAAATGAAATAAATAGTAATATAGTGCAACCAGGTTGAGGAAGGCTACACATCTCTTCTTTGTCATCAGAATTCAAAGTGATACCCCCTAAAATGAACAAATCCATTCAAACCTTGGGTACATGCTGGTTGTTTTAAATCTGAACATATGGTTGTAGCAACAATTCATGACTGTTTTCTGCACGACCACTACCAGATTTACAGTACAATCCTATCTACCTTTACTCAGAAATACGTCGCAATCTGTCCAGTGGATATGTCCATAGGATTGCAGCCCTGTTGCCCATCCAGTTATCTACATGGTAGTTACTTTCACAAATACTTTGCCACATCTTGGAATTTGGAATGGCAAAAGTGCCCAGGATTTGTAGGTGTCAGTTCTACGAATCATGGCAATGACCCTCGCTGTGTTCCAGCTGTACTGCACTGCAATAGAGCAAAGATGGCCAACTGGTGCCTGTAGATTGCCTCTGTACCTCACCTTCCATACCAGATTGACAGCATGAGGTGAACCACTTCTTACCTTCTCATTTACTGGGAGGGTAACATCAGCGCATTGCAAAAGTATTGGCACAGAAATGGGGCTGTATCTAATGGTGCCTTTGTGCTAGTGGAAAACACTTCTGCTTCCACACAGTTTTTGTCAGTTTCTTCCATCTACTGAAGCCCTGTATGCTATATCCCACACCGTTCCATAGGGTTTCCCAACTCCTAGCTGGTCCTGGGGTCTTCTGTGTGAAGGTGGGGATCAGCAATTTCTGGATGCACCAACTTGCACAAGTAGAAGTGCTTTCCACTAGTGTAAAACCACCATTGAATTCAGCCCATTGAGATCACTGTTCATTGACAGCCCACTGCTCAGTGGTAGAGCACATGTTTTGCATGCATAAGGTTCCATATTCAATCTCTGGCATGCCTAGCTATAGCAGGAGTAGCTAGTCTGTGGGCCTCCAGTTGTTCCTGCATTACAACTCCTATCATACCTGGGCATTGGTCACAATGGATGGGACAGATGAGAACTGGAGTTCAGCAACATCTGGGAGGGGGGATACAAGTTAGCTACCCCTGCATGAATGGGTCTCTGATAGCAAGACTGGAAAAGATCTATGCCTGAGCCATCAGAGTGCTTCTTCTAATTAAGAGTGCTCAGTAGACAGTGCTGGACCAGACGAGCCAACAGCGTGACTCATTCTAAAGCAGCTTCAGAGTGCTTCTGCACTCACTTCAGTTGCTAGAGGATGATATGGAGAATGACTGCATATTCCTCTAGCTGGAGTTCTTCCCTCATTGGTATTCTGACATCAGCCTGGCATGGCCCTTTTGGCTCCCTCCCTCTCTGAAAATCAAATACCAAAGAGTTCCATTCTATTTGAAAGTTGAATACTTTCCTGAGGAATTGTTTCCACAGTGATTGCCAATTTTCTGCTTGAGAGCATTATGATCTAGCATGGGACTTTTGGTTGGGTCCTTCCTACTGTTAGTATCCCAGGGACATTGGATAAGTAACTGCTGAATTTTTTCTCCCACTGCCATTCCTGTTAATGTTTTCAGAACAAATCTCTGCACATGCTAGAAGATACAAAGGACTGGGAATATGAGGATGGAGAGATGTGTGACAAGTGACAGAGAGAATGAATAAAGAAACAACTTGAAGCCCTCCATGAAGGATACTGATATAATCAAGTGACAAGATGCTAAACTATTAAGCAGGTGAAGAAAAGCCTCATTAAAATAAAATAAAATAAAATAAAGCAGCACACAGCAGGCACACTCTGGGAAGGAATGAGAGATAATCCCCAGCGTATTATCCTGATAGGAAGTACTCATTGCAGCTTCAGTTTTCAAGGGGAACAGAATGCTGAGGTCATTTCTTGACACACTTGAAAACAGCTGCTCTAGAGCATATGCTAAATGGAATCATCTATGCTAAGATACAATCTCTAAGTCAGCAGCAAATCTGGAAGCAGCCACCATTAACTCAAGGCACAACAGGGATAAAATGTGAGTATGCTGGGGGGGACATGATAAAAGAAACACACACACACACACACACACAGAGAGAGAGAGAGAGAGAGAGAGAGAGAGAGAGAGAGAGCGCAGAATAGCTGCCACTCACACATGAAGTGATACTGTGGCAATATATATTCCACTCCAGTATGGCATGTGGCAGGCTGCTGGTTTTTAAGTGTGATGCAATTTTGTTAACCGAGTATGGAACATGGGAGGGGGGGAGAGAGAGAAGCATCCTGAAGGCCCTGTTTTTTATATTATTTGCATACACAGAGAGATCCATTATAATGAACACATTTTCAAACTGCAAAATTGAGATTCAGCTGAAGGACTGGGGATAAGCTAAGGAAGAAGCACTTACTATTTGCTTTCATGAGAGGACTGAAGTTAATGGCAAACAGAGCTGCTGTTACAATAGGAACCTGATGCTGATGGTCTTGTAGTTCCTTTTTTCCCCCTAAAGAAAATTAATTGAATTTAGCAGTTACGAGAGATGCTGTGCTAACAACAGTGGAAAATTAATTCCAATATGCTCTTCGGCAAAACAGACACATCACACAAACAATGCACTGATAGTCAGTGTCCCTTTAATTTTCTTCAGCTCTGATTTAGGGCAAGATTATACATGCAGTTTTATAGGAAAACAACATTGGGGGGTGACATTTCCCCTTCAGTCTTCCACGGTGAATGGCCTGATGAATGCAGAATGCCTGAGACTGGAAGTTAAGATGATGCCAGCCTGCTGTGCCTAATTTGCCACTTCTTTGCAGATTAAAAATTGTTCAGATTAATTTAGGGCCTGCTAGTTTCAATAATTCAGTATTTGAGGGGTTATTTTTTCCTGTATATTTAAAACATTAGTATAGCCCACAATGCAAGTAGGGGTGGGGCAGAAATTCAATTTGGTTCACATTTAAAGCTTTCACACTTTCTGAAACAATATGAAACACAGCAACTCTCTGAAATTTGCACTTAACTGAATTTTGTGATGCTGTTATCCAACCAAACAATGTTTTTAAAAATGCATACATTAGGGGGGAAATGTGCATAAAAATGAATATATTGGTGAAAATAACATACATATATGCATTCTGTTAGGAGAAACTGCTTGGAAAAATGTTTACATTAGTCAAAACTGCATACAAATTGTGTTTAGTAGGAGAAAGTTGCACTAAAATGCTGAATAATTTTTCATGAGATTTTATAATTATAATTAACAAAATAATATTAAAATTATTTTTTTTCATAATGTATGGATTACAGGTGAGGCTATGCTGACACTTAAAAGCTCAGTGCCACCATTACTCTAATGACACCCAACTCAAACTGTGCTTTCAGGTGTTCTAGGTCTTGTTTCATAAACAGAAGCATATTAAATGAATACCACAATGTCAGTTTGGGGCTTCTTGTTCAAAAAAGCCAGGAACAAGTCAAAATACTGGTTTTGACATATAAATCATTTGATGGCCTGCCCCGACATACCTAACACACAATTTCTTCCCTGTGCCCCATTGTGATCTCTTCAATTCACCAAGAGCAGCACCTTTATTAAATGCCTGAACCAGAATGATGGGATACTGAGCTAAACCAAAGCCTTACCATTTTGGGGAAATTCTATTGGACTGCTTTTGGTGGCAAAGTGGGAAGTGTATGGGGTTATCTTTGTGCATAATATCTACTTCATTTACTCCAATTTGCTTCATTAAATTTTTTTACCTTCATTTAGTCTTTGGAGTTGAGCATGTTAAAAACTAATCCAAAAGGAAGAAGTCCAATGAGCACTAATAGGGAGTGGAGGGTGCTCATGTGCTAATTAGGGTGTCAAAATCTGGTGCTCGTTTCTAGGGAATGGGAGTGCATTATGAGATGTGACAAAGATATGTTCCCCCCTTTCCTACCTAAAATGTGATAGGTACCATGAAAGCACTGACTGGACACACACTCTAGGTTGTATCCAGTGTTAGTCATATTCAGAGTAGACCCACTGAAATTAGTGAATCTAAGTGAATTAGTAATGTCCATTTATTTCATTAGGCATGAGTTTCACTAACACTGGATACTTGACTCCTGCTTTGGCTCACATGGATGGACCAGCCTATTTCCATTCTGCATCAGTTTTGCATGTGTTCAGGAATTCATTCATTCATTCAATTTATATACTGCCCTTCCTCCTAAAGGAGCCAATAAGTCTATTTCATCTCATTTTCTGTAGATTTAAAATAGATACACATAGAATTTACATAGTTCTCAAAATATGCATTGTGTATGCATTGTGTTCACATTATGTATGCATTTCCCCCATAAAATACATATTTTTGTATGCATTTCACCCATAAAATAAGATACTTTAACAAAGTGAAACTGCATCACAAAATTCAGAGAAGAGTGAAATTTTGATTGTTAACTTTATTCTGATCTGTGTCAAGTTGGGAATTGTGAATTAGGTCAAATCGCTTTAAAATGCAGACTGAACAAATTTTTCCTTCACCCCTAGGTCATGTAGCATTCCATAACTGTGGAACTCTTTTCCATTGAAGACTCATCTAAGGCCAACCTTCTTTGGAAACACTGTTATATTTTAACTACAACATGTTAAAAAAATTGTTGCTTGCATAGAAATAAGACAAAAGCAAAATTTACAAGTGCTATTTTTGTTCTTAGACGCAGAGAAAGCATTTGACAGGGTGGAATGGTCATTTCTGATTAGAACCCTACAAGAAATGAACTTGGGAGGGATATTTAAATCCTGGATAGAATTAATATATCAGAAACCCACAGCAAAAGTATATGTTAATAATCAAGTATCAAAACCTATTTGGCTGAAACGTGGAACTCGTCAGGGATGCCCACTCTCACCATTATTATTTGCTATATTTTTGGAACCATTAGCAATATTAATAAGAAATAACCAACAAATAACAGGAGTCAAATACAGTATGGAGGAATTTAAAATAAACTTATATGCAGATGATATAGCATTAACTTTAACACACCCAGAAATATCTATTGAAAACACTTTTAAGGTGTTACAACTATATAGTGAAGAATCTGGATATAAAATAAATATAGATAAATCTGAGTGCTTTGGAGTAAATATATGCAAAAGGCAAATAGAAAAACAGCTAAAGGACACGGGTTTACAATGGGAAGATAAACCAATAAGATACTTAAGCATTTAGCTACATCCTAATCTTCAAATAATCAAAGATTATTCCTATAAAAGATTGCTTAAACAGATTGAGGTTTAAATAAATGGGGAAAATTACAACTGTCATGGCTAGGAAAAATAGCAGCTATGTCCAAGATGATCCTACCTAGGATTTTATTTATTTTTATGACCTTACCATTAGAAATAGAAAACTACGAATTTATTCAAATACAGAAAAAAATATTGAAATTTATCTGGTCAAACAAGTCAAGTAGAACAGCAAATGAACATCTGTATCAAAAAATTAGTAAAGGAGGACTCGGAGTACCCAACATTATTAGGTACTACCAAGCAGTCAAATTATCATTAATTACGGATTGGTTTGAAGATTGCAATAGTATCTTATTAAAAATGGAGCAAGAAATGTATAGGAGAAGATTACAGGAGCTACTATGGGTTAAGCCAAAAACAATAATAACTAAACAGAATTTTCTTACATCTAAAAACACAGTATTTAAAGTATGGATTTATTGCGTAAAAAAGCTGGCCCCAGGTTTCTCCCCTCTGACTTCAATTTCGAGAAAAGAATTTGTAAACAATCAACTACAACAAACTATTAATTACCATATGATGGGGAAGACTGTTCAAGTATAGTGACTGGTTTAAACAAGGATTTATTATTTCTTATGAAAATGCAGCTGAAATTTTGAATAAGAGGCCTCCATTATTTCAATTATTTCAATTAAGGCATATAGTAGAATAAAAACAAAACACAGAAACCCACGTCCTCCTATGGCTTTTGAGACTTTTTACTACAATCAGAGGAAAATGCTATTGCTAAAATATATCAATCCTCTCCTCATTAATTATGCAACAATTACATTCAACATATAAAAAAAATGGAGCAGAGATTTAGAGAAATTTAATTTATCAATATTGGAAGAAGAGTAGATTTGGTTGTTTAAGAATATCCCAACCATATTATCAAATCATAATTTGAAAGAAATTTTTTAAAAGCAGTTTATCAGTGGTACTTAACACCACATAGATTAAGCAAAATATTTAATCAAATATGTACTGTTGGAGATGTAGAAGAAGTAACACGGATTTTATACATCTCTTTTGGAGCTGTGTTAAAATAAAACCTTTTTGGAACAAAATTTTAGATATAATACAGAATATTACAGGTCAAATGTTATCCAGAAATTCTAAAACAATTCTTTTGTGCTTATTTTGTGAATAAATTATTAATGTAATTATACAGCCACAAGAGTGGCTGTATACTATAGTCAGTAGGGATTTTTCGCGTTCTACCATGTTAAATGAAAATACCCCCCACCCCTTTCTGGTGCTTTCTGTAGTTCCAATTCAAAACAAAAACTTACAAGGCTTATACTGTTGGATTCAGAATCGCTTGCTCTACAACTCTGAAAGTTTTCTTGGTGATACACACACACCCCCACGGAGAATCCACAGGTTAAATTGAAAAACGGGAGGAAAAAAAACTAGAAGCCGTTTGGACTTTTTTTCTTGAAATTGACATAATCTGTTGTCCTTGATTACAACTCAGAGATGACTCTAAGGTATCCCTAATGAATTGCCCGAGCTTGCCCCAAACACAGTACTTCATCTGAAGTAGGTTTAAATTAAAAAAACGGCATGGTTTATTTTTAATTATTTTTTTAAAAAATGCATTGTAGTGGGTGATAACGTACCGCATGCGTAGAAGAGTTATTTCGGTTTCACTCTTCCTCCCCCTCCCCCTCCCCTCCCAGTTACTTGGAGGAAGCAGGGGAAGTCTGCTCCTGTGATTGGTGGGCAACAGACATGTGACTCACACCGGCCTTCCGCTGAGCTTGCTCTGTGTGAGGAAGCAAGAGAGAGAAAATGGCCGATGGAGGGAGAAAGCAGCAGCAGAATGGAGGTGAGTGGGAAAGAGTCAAAAAAATGGGGGGGAGCTTTGAAGGACTCTGCATTTTTTAAAAACTCTACTCGGAAGTAAGTCCCATTGAGTGCAGTGGGGCTTACTCCCAGGTAAGTGGAGCGGTGCTTCTGTGTGCTAGCAGTGAGCTTGAGGGAAAGAAGGTGGTAAAATGTCTACTCAGAAGTAAATCTCACTGAGTTCAGTGGGGCTTACTCCCAGGTAAGTGGAGCGCTGCTTTTGTGTGCTAGCAGTGAGCTTGAGGGAAGGAAGGCGGTAAAATGTCTACTCAGAAGTAAATCTCACTGAGTTCAGTGAGGCTTACTCCCAGGTAAGTGGAGCGGTGTTTTTGTGTGCTAGCAATGAGCTTCAGGGAAGGAAGGAGGGAAATTGTCTACTCAGAAGTAAATCCCATTGAGTTCAGTGGGGCTTACTCCAGGTAAGTGGAGCAGAGCTTCTGAATAGACTTTTAAAAAATTGCCAAGGTCCTTCAAAGCTCCCCCCCCCATTTTTTGATTCTTTCCTTCCCTCAAGCTAGATTCAGCGAGTGGGGAAGGCAGGCAGTGGGAGAGAGCATGGGTGGGGGCAGGGCGATTGAGCCAATGGAAAGGGCAGGCTGTGGGCAGGGGTGGGAACACACATACACACACACATCACCAGAAGTAAGTTCCACTGAGTTTATTGCAGCTTACTCCTGAAGTAAAAGTGAACGTAGAATTACAGCCTTTAACTTCTAAATTCAGTCCTTTCCTTTAAATACTAGGTGATTTATCAATAAATATTATAACATTTATGTCTGTTAAATGTTCAGTGTGTCATCATGTGACTCTTACTGTTGCTTGTTAAACACCTGCTCTTCAGGATAGTGCCACAAATAGATTCCAAAAAGTCTGCTTTAAACTTGCTCCAAACCCCCTGTGGCATGTAATGAATGTAATGAATGTTCCAGTTTGTCTGCATCCTTCTTGAAGTGCGGAGACCAGAACTGGATGCAGTATTCAAGATGAGGCCTAACCAGTGCTGAATAGAGGGGAACTAATACTTTATGCGATTTGGAAACTATACTTCTGTTAATGGAGCCTAAAACTGCATTTGTGTTTTTTGCAGCCACATCACACTATTGGCTCATATTCCGCTTGTGATCAATGACAATTCCAAGATCCTTCTTTTAAGTATCCCCCGTCTTATAACTGTGCATTTGATTTCTTTTTCCCAAGTGTAGAACTCTGCATTTATCCTGGTTGAATTTCATTCTGTTGTTTTCAGCCCAATGCTCCAGCCTATCAAGGTCCCTTTGTCTTCCACGGTATTCACAAGGTTTTTCGTTTGGAAAGGAAAGGGGCTTCCCCTCTGCCCAGTGCCCACCCACCCAATATCCTCCCCTCCCCCTCCTCTTCCCCTCCCTGCCCCTCCCCTGGGTCAGTGTTGAACTATGAACTGGGAGACCGGGGTTCAAATCCCCACACAGCCATGAAGCTGACTGGGTGACCTTGGGCCAGTCACTGCCTCTCAGCGTCAGAGGAAGGCAATGGTAAAACCACCTCTGAATACCATTTACCATGAAAACCCTATTCAAAGGGTCACCATAAGTCTGGTCGACTTGAAGGCAGTCCATTTCCATTTTCAAATATGATTGCATAGAAATAAATCCCACTAAACTCAAGAAGTATGCAAATGATCAAACCCAACCTCCCTTCTCCTCCCTCCTATCCTCTCCCTCTTGCCCCTTTGCCCCTCCCTCCCCATTCCCATCCCCTTCCAATCCCCTCCTCCCCCTCCCCTTCCTCCTCCCCATGGTCAGTTTTACCTATCTTAAGCATGATTGCATGGAAGTAAATACCATTGAACTCTATAAGCATGCAAATGATCAAACCTGCCCTCCTCTCCCCCTTCCTTTGCCCCCCTCCAATATACTCCTTTCCCCCCTTTTCCCCCATGGTCAGTTTTTCCTATCCTAACCATGATTGCATAGGAGTAAATCCCATTGAACTCAATAAGCATGCAAATGATCAGACCTGCTTTTCCTCTCCTTCCCCTCTCCTCTCCCTTCCTCCTCCCCTCCCCTCCTGCTTCTTCCCCCTCCCCTGCCCACTCCAGCTCTCCCTCCCTCCTCACCTGGTCAGTTTTACCTATCCTAAGCATGATTGCACGGGAGTAAATCGCACTGAATTCAATAAACATGCAAATGATCAAACCTGTCCTCCACCCCTCCCCCTCCTTCCAGCTCCCATCCCCCTCCTCCCCTCTGTGTTTCCTCCCCTCCCTCCTCCTTCCCTCCCCATCCTCTGTGGTCCGTTTCACCTATCCTAAGCATGATTGCAGGGTAGCAAATCCCATTGAACTCAATAAACATGCAAATGATCAATCAATTCTCAGCAAACTTGCACAGGACAGGATCCCATTTCTTACCTCCCGGATTAAAAAGCAGGGAAATTCACTAATAGGCAAAAAACCTTGCGGTTTAAGAATGTACCTATAGCCCACAGCTATTTCTATCAAACTTTAAAAAGCAGGGAAATTGGGCAGCTATAGTGAATGCACCAGGGGAGCAAGAGACCTGAACTCCTCTCTGAGATATTGTACTGCCCTACAAATTGGTCAAAATGTAAACACCATTTGGGTTGGTCTTTCACAGTCCAATCCACTTGCTGTGTAGCTTGGAAGAATTTGGTAACATGTGCCTCTGAGCATATGGTGAGTGGTGGCAACACCTGCCATCTCCAAAGATAGAGAATTATATTTTTCTATGTTTGTTGGTGTTCTTCTTACATTGCTTGTTTCCTGTGTTACTAATGTTTCTACAGAGAATGTGAACTAGGACATTTTATTTCCCTCACTGTTCATCCTAGAAATCTGTGTCAAATTCATTTTTATTAATTTAAAAGCCTTTTTATTGGTCAGTGTCATATGATGGTGAAGACAGCCTTTTGTGTTTCAAATTGAAGGTTATGTCCTATTTCTATTTTGGGTCCATTAACAGTTGAATCTGAAACTGCAGTCTGATGTAAAATCAGACTGATTCCAATATGTTGCTACTTCAGCAATGACTCTAGCTGTTGAAAAAAAGAGGATGCATGTTTTCAGCCTGTTATGTTTAAACCATTTCATTTAAGGCAAGGTGGGCACGGTCAATTAAAAACATAGAGCACACCTACCATTTTGCTAGAATATATTTCACCTTCCACTGTTTTATCTTGTGCAAATTGAGACACTCCTGAGGTCCACTGGAGACTATTCTGCAGAAGTCAGTGCCCTTATTCCACAATTATGTTTGGAGTTTTTTTAGTGTAAATTTTGCAAAATGTTGCTGTACTTCATATTCACAGAAATAGAAACAAAAGAAAATGATTTCCTATAGGAAACTTCACTAAAATTGCAAAGGAAATCAGACATATTCAAAGTGACCATCTGAACTATATCAACTGTCTTAATAATGTTGCTTCCTCCCTGCTAAAACAAGATCAGCACAGTACATGTCTTGTTTCTGTTATTTGGGCTGATTGCAGGTGTTGCCACCACTCACCATATGCTCAGAGGCACATGTTACCAAATTCTTCCAAGCTACACAGGAAGTGGATTGGACTGTGGAAGACCAACCCAAATGGTGTTTGCATTTTGACCAATTTGTAGGGCAGTACAATATCTCAGAGAGGAGGTAAGGTCTCCTGCTCCCCTGGTGGATTCACTATAGCTGCCCAATTTCCCTGCTTTTTAAAGTTTGATAGAAATAGCTGTGGGCTATAGGTACATTCTTAAACTGCAAGGTTTTTTTGCCTATTAGTGAATTTTCAATTAGTAGCTACTTTGCTCACAGTGGCAAAAATATGTATCGCGCAAAAATGGAAGAATAACAAACCCCCAACATTGATGAATTGGTTGAAAAAAACTTGGGAGACAGTATTAATGATAAAAATGACTTATAATAGAAATGTGATGAATTATAACCATCAAAATAAATTTGTAGAGAAATGGGCTTTATTTATACAATTCTGGAATGATAGTGATAGATGAAATAGCTCCATTTAATTTATTTACCTCAATATAGGAAACTGTTGTATTATATTATTACGCTTAAACATGAAGGGGTAAGAAGTTAACCTTAATAATTACCTATTATTATTTTGTTCATTTCATATTTTGTTTTTGCTGTTGTTGCTTTATTTTGTAATGCTTCTATGTAATTGAATTGGAACATTTTTTACTTTTACTTTATCTTGAAAAAAAAATTTTTTTTTTTAAATTTCTTAACAATTTGCAAGTGGATAAAAAATGTTACTCACTTGTTGATTTTTTTTAGTATGTTGAAATTAGCACTGTGCCAAGTAGTTGTTGTTGATGATGATGTCCTTGTTGTTAAAAAAAACCTATTTTCTATTGACTAATGAGGAAAGAAATTGTATATGAAAACTATTTAAGGGGAGAGGGCATTTTGGTGAAATAGTTTTTGTTGTGCTAATTTAATTTGTGCTGGCCAAGGGGTGTTTGTGTGTGCCCTTTTTTTCATCCTACAAATCATCTCACCATTAGTTCCACTGCAGCCTTCCTTGGGTGCATTCTCAGGGTGCCTGCAGATCAATTAAAAAGTAGAAGACATCATAAGGTAACTCCTCCCATGGGACTTTTTCAGACCAGGAACTGCAGGCAGCCAGGGAGGCTGTGAATGCTGGATAAATGTTTACTGGAAAGTAAAATGCACACAAACCTCCCTCAGTCTTTATGTAATGATAAGGTAAGCTCAAAACCAGGGATGGGATTTGCCCTCTGCCAATGATCCACTCCACCCCGCTCAACCCTGGCATCACAGAGGAGGATGCAAGAGAGGAGGGGCCCTCCCTAGGTGGAAGGATAGAGAGGCTATCGTGGCAAAAGCCTCCCCGGCAGAGTCAGACCATGGAAGAGGAACAGGAAGAGAAGGCATTATACCGCAGGGAAAGTGACAGGCTGCAGGTTGCAATGGGTGAATATCTGCTTTATTCTGACTCCCCCCCTCCGCAGTCAAAATTAAGTGGATTTTTCACCCACCCTAGCCTGCTGCTTGTTCCTTGGCCCAGAGTCTGTTACCTCCTCTTCCTGTTCCTCCTCTGCAGTCTGGCCCTGCTCTGGGAGGCTTCTGCTGCAGCAGCTGTCCTATCCTTCCAGCTGGGGTGGGGTGGGGCTTCTCTCCAGCCTCCTCCTTCTCCATGACGCCAGCGGTTAGCAGGGCGGAGCGAGGAAGATCAGGTTGGTGGTGGGGGGAATGCCATCCCTACTCAAAACCCTGCACCCACATAAATTCTATTCTAAACCATCCTGAACAGGAGGCAAAATTGTAAAAAAGTGAAAGTGAAAGTGAGGGATAGTGAAAGAAAGTGAAAGAAAATGGCTGATAAATAAAAGGCCAAACTGTGGCATGGCACTAGCTGAAACAGAGCAATAAACTGCAGTGTCAGTCTTGTTCTGCTCTGTAGCTCTGAAGTGGAAGCAGACCAGGAGGGCTAACATTCCAGCACTGCACCCTTTTGACTGGGCCTATCAGAACAGTGGCTGCAACCAAACCCAGGGGACTAGATGTGCAGCTTTCCTCTTCCCCACAGTGGCGTTTGGGTGGAAAACTGGTTCTGCTCACAAATTCCAACTGGATTTGATAGCATCTTGCAGAAAACAAAAAGAAACAAGTACATGAAATGGCACTGCATTTAGAATTCATTTCATACATAATATTGGCCCCATTTGTCAATAAATGCACCTAGGAAACATGGCTTGTTCAATGTCATGCTGGAACTCTGCAGAAGGAAATAAGCCTACATCTCCGGATTCCTAGTATAATGCATTAAGCACTAAACCATCTATGAGTTAGCAAGTGAAATATAAAAAGTGCCTTATTTTCACAATTCTATCCATTTCATACTGCTGTACTTGAAAACATATAGTACAAGTGCAATTTTGTCATTTTATTAAAATGTCACTATGGCTTGAACACTGTTATTTGAAAGGGCAGAAAGCTGATGCCCATTTTTGTTGCAAAATATTCATAGGATATTTGTTGCCATGAAAGTGGAATTGTAACCTGTAGATGTGGGATGTAAAATGCACTATGGCAAGATGCTGCCAATCCCATCTCCTCTGCCACTGATGCACAGCCAGATTCTGCCCACAATTAACTAGACCCACAATACCAAAGGAGAACTGCTTGATCTCTCTCTCTCTCTTTCTTTCTCTCTCTCTCTCTCTCTCTCTCTCTCTCACACACACACACACACCAATTGGGCAGAGCTAACACAAGTCTGAGAGCCATTGTGAGAGAGGACTCATGCTAGTTGTGGTTTTCTAGACATGTCCATACAGAATTACACTCTGGTCAGCAGTGTTACATGTCCCAAATGGCACTGTTACAAGAATACATAAAAATTGGGAGTACTTCTCCAGCCTTGCCCCAAACCTAATCACCATCACCTGGGATAATAAAATACACCAAGCATAACATTAAGATTAAGCCAATCTCTTGTTCAGCTGACCTGGGACCTTTTTTTTTTTTACCATGTAGCAATATTAAAAAATCATTGTGAACCCCCATTTTGAGCCAAGATCATGCCATAGTATGACCATGACTACCTGTGGGAGAGTCACTGGGTCCACCTCCATATTACTGTTTGGGGGGAATTGCAATGCTTATCCAGTCTGTTTGCCAAAGTCTTTGCTTAAGAAAGTTACAGTAAGATTTAATAGATTTCATTATGGGAAATATCTTCTTCTGACATCAGCTGAATTTTACCTCTTTTATTCTCAGCAAAATTGCCCTTGTACTAAGCTAAATTATTTATATTCTCACCCATTGCTGATGTTCTTCCAGTGACTTTACAGTACATTTTCCATCTTGCTCTCCTCCTAGGTAATCCAAGCCTCAAGGAAAGCTGAAGAATATAATTAATTAGGAGAATGCCAGCCCGTATCTTCCCCATGCAAATCAAAACCAGAAAGGCTAACTACAGTTGGAATAAAGAAAGAAAGAAAGAAAGAAAGAAAGAAAGAAAAAGAAAGAAAGAAAGAAAGAAAGAAAGAAAGAAAGAAAGAAAGAAAGAAAGAAAGAAAGAAAGAAAAAGCATAACCAACCACAGGACATGAGAAAGCAAAGCAAAAATGCTTTATGTTTCCAGCAGGGACAGAAACATTCACTTCAAAGTAAAAACTGAAGTAAATATTCAGTTAATTCTTTCTAAGTGTGATAAACCCCTGAAATATAAGCCAAACACCAAACTCTAATGTCGCAGGAGACTATACTATTAGATTTGGTAACCTTCTCAACAAAGCTATCAAGGCTAATGGTAACATTAATAGGAGAATGCAAATCAAAAGGGTTCCCTGAAGCAATTTACATCAAGTCAGCAGAAGGGAGCAGAAGCTATATTCTGAAAATTAACACCTAGTCAGGAGGGAATAAGGACAAGAAAGGCACAATGCCAAACCCTTGTGCATAAAAAAATATGTATCAAAAAGCTCTTCCTTCCTGTGGGTGCTGGATGTTGAATATAAGCTCTGAAGTAAATCTAACAGTTAGAGGTCTGGATACCTACATGCATCTAGATTTATTTATTATTTACTTATTTATTTATTGAAGTTTTATCTTGCCCTTCCTTCTGAAGGTCTCACTTAGGGAGTCACTTGAATAGTCTTACATAGGGAATCAATTTATGTATCAACATTTTTGGGGTGGGGGGAATGTTTTCTATGCAAGCATTATACAGGTAAGGACGGGACATGTCTCAGTGGTAGAGCATCTGTTTTGCATTGAGAAGGTCCCAGGTTCAGCCCCTGACATATCAGTTTAAATGATCAGAGTGGGCAATGGGAAAGACTTCTGTAAAGGGCTCTGGGGAGCCACTGACACAGTATTATTGGACTATATGGACCAAAACTCTAACTCAGGATGAGGTTGCTTCATATCTTTTCCAGGTGGAATCCTCAGTGCTGCGGAGGCAAGAGAGAGAGAAATAACGATAGCCTGAAGACTAAATTGGACTATAGGTTAGCTCTGCATCTGTGCCCTTAAATATAGAGTCACACACAAACTATAAGTGCAGGGCAGTGGCGTACCTAGCATATTTGACACCCGGAGCAGATAATTTTTTAACACCCCCCTCCTCTATACGACAAAATTATTTTGATTAATAATCATGAAATGAAACGAATAATAATAATGGCCAGAAAAGAAACTTACAAGGACCGTGTAAAAGACATCCCCCTCCAGAGATTAGATAGTGCCTAGAAGTTATTTTCTGCAAATACTACTACATAATAAATAAGTGTGGTGAATATTAAAGAACCACCCTGCTCCCAAAAGGCAAATGTAAAAACTTTGCAGAGGCTTAGGCATGTTTTCTGCTTTAAGAATTCACTATATAGTTTACTTAGAGTACAATAGTATATATGTCTACTCTAAGTGTGTTTAATAGGGCTTACATCCAGTAAGTGACTAGGCCTTGATTTGGGTTGGCATTGGGGGGGAAACAGGATTCTTGTGCCTTTAATAGCTGTATGGCAGGCAGAAATTCATCAGGTCAAACCTTTTCTAGTATGGATATTTAATTATGGGAAAAGGTTCACCATGACTGCTCTCTATTTTTGTGTAATATCACACCCTCCCCATGGCAGCCATTTTATGACTGATGCCCTCAGCACTCTCTCAAAATTTGAAACGTGACTTCTGGTCTGAAAAGGCTGGCAACCCCTGAATTATAGTTTGCATGTGAAAAATAGCTTTCCTTTAAATCAGTGAGGGTAGGGGTTAGCATTGAGGGATAAGCTATGTGTCAAGGGGCCCTTGCTCCCATAGTCTCACTCTGGAGCCACTTAACACCAACACTGACAATTATACAATACGCTTGTATACAATGCTGTAAATAAAGTAGGTGTTGCAAAACAATGAATAAAAGCTGTCCACAATAAAATCTACACCTGCTAGACCTCAAAAACCCTTACTGATCTCACTCCAATAGCAGTAGAGGGTTGCTGAAATAAATAAGTCTTTCGCCTTCTTTTGAAAACCAGAAGTGGGGGGCTTTGGCAAATGAAGGACACCCTGCAAAGATGCAGCAAAGCTAGAAATGGCCCAACTTCATACTCTAAAAGAGTAATCCAATCATTCAAATAAAAATGCTTCCAGTGGCAGCGAGGTACACAGGAAGCGGCTCCCTGGGGGGGTGTCCTGGGCACCCACTGCCTCCGACGAGGAGAAGGCAAGCCCTGCCAAGACAGGCAGCAGCATGCCGGCCAGGCACAGGGCTCACTTTCTGCATGCAGGGCTAGCTCAGCATGGGAGTTGGGTACAGGACCCTGGAGAGATTTGTAAATAGCTCGAATAAGTTTCTCTCGAAGGGATGCAGAAGCTCCGGAGCTCTGGTCACTTTTCTTGGCAGAGACGAAAGTACAGAACAAGGTGACAGGGTTTACCACACCCTGAAGGGAAACAAAACTCAGAGCATGTCTGCAAAGTGGCTGCATGCTCTTAAAAGACTGAGCCAGGTATGGTGTGGCAAGGGAGGAAGGGAGGGAATTTGTTGCTTAAAAAAACAACAGCCGTGGACTTAAGGGCTTAGATAAAGATCTAACGTATCATCCAGTTTGTTCCTAGTTCTGCACAAGAAGCTGTGCCAGGAAAGTGGTGGGATTGCCCTCCATGAGCTTTCTCTTCATGTGCTATCATAGCCCCTCTCCCTCTTCAGTTCTCAGTTCCAGCATCATTTCAGCTTCTTCAGCTTCCATTCCCAGAAGACAGCCTTTTATCAACCATCCCTTCTACTACGGCAGTCTGAAATAGCTACTGACTTTCAGCATTGCCCCAGTTCTGGCCTTGCTGAGGATGTGGCTGAAGTTGCCCTAGTACTTTTCCCCCCACATACTGTATCATTTGAATATATAACAAATTGCTGCTGCAGTCTGTACATATCTTCAATTTCAATCTCTGAAGACTGATCCTCTATTTGAGGCAGAAAGGAGAAGCTGTCTCTGTATGTGAGGGACAGATAGTGCATGTTTACAAGAAAGACATTGCAGAGGACAACGGGGGCGTGAGGCCTATGCAGTAATCATTAAATCCAGGAAGATCAAGGAAGTACATTGAACTTTTTATCTTTTCTCTGTGGCTCCCATTATGAGCAAGACATTTAGGCCCACTCTGGAGAGTTAAGGCACAAGGAAACAGAAAGTACAAAGTTCCCCTATAGTAGGGTTGCCATATTCCAGTTCCACAAATCCGGGCAGGCTAATTTGCATATTATGCAAACATTTGCTTATTATTTGCATATTATGCAAATCGTTTGCATATTAATATTTGGATTGTCCAGTTGTTTGTTTTTGTGCCTAGGAATTACCACCAAAAACTGGGGAAAGATGTGAGAAATCTTTTTTTTTTAAAAATTACATTTTCAGCCTTAAATGCCTAGACTCTTTCCAACACTATGGAATATTTATTGATTGATTAAGATGATTTATATCCTGCTCTGCTGTTAAAAACAGAGTTCAGGACAGCTTACAAATATAATAAAAACAATAAAAATACACAATCAATATAAAAACACAATAAAAACACAAAATAGCAACAAACATAAAGTAAGTCAGGGCACCAGTCCGGTTAACCATTACATATACAATATATTTCAGAGATGTGGTGGGTGGAGAAAAACAAGAAGCCAAAATGTTAGAAAAAGGAGTCTTTCACCCCACATACTCAGTTCTAAATACTGTAGCAGCAAGTTTTACAAGTTCCTCCAGAATTCCACTGGTGCAGGCACTCAGACATTCAAAGTATCTGTATGTTTCTTAGGTTTTATAAAAGCAGAGCTTTGCTTAACTGAAAATTTCTTCTCCCTTTGATCAACCACATCTACACAGGTTCCACCTCCCTACTCAAAAAGAAACTGGGCCTGAAAGTGTGCAACAACCCCACACATACCTTGCTAATCAGATTACCAATGCCAGGATGTCTGTCTCATCGACTACTCTCCTGCTCCCTCCCACCCACCGGGCATCATGAAAGACCCAGTCCTGGATGTGAAAGTTGGACGGTGAAAAAAGCAGATAAGAGAAAAATCCACTCATTTGAAATGTGGTGTTTGAGGAGAGCTTTGTGCATGCCATGGACTGCGAAAAAGACCAATAATTGGGTGTTAGAACAAATTAAACCATAACTATCACTAGAAGCTAGAATGATGAAACTGAGGTTATCATACTTTGGACACATAATGAGAAGACATGATTCACTAGAAAAGACAATAATGCTGGGAAAAACAGAAGGGAGTAGAAAAAAAAGGAAGACCAAACAAGAGATGGATTGATTCCATAAAGGAAGCCACAGACCTGAACTTACAAGATCTGAACAGGGTGGTTCATGACAGATGCTCTTGGAGGTCACTGATTCATAGGGTTGCCATAAGTCATAGTTGACTTGGAGGCACATAACAACAACAACCTCTTCAAAGTACTGATAAGCCTCTTGTTTTAATTAAAATAATAATTATAAATTCTTGCTCTTGTCACTAATGGGAGTTAATTATCTTGCATATGCCCATAGTAAATTTTCAGATACTTTCAGACCCTCAGCAATTTTCAAGTGGTCTACATAGAAGAAAAGTTTGAGAACCCTTGGTATAAGACATCTGCTTATGTCCCTATGCTGTTCTCACCCTTCATTTAGGTGCCTGGGATGCATGCGTGTGGACATACCTCCTTACAATTATGGAAAGTGATTCTTAATAATAAGTCTCCAGACACAAAGTTACATAGGTATTTATCAGTTGTTTAGTAGAAAATTCAGAAGTGCAGAGTCCCTTCATGATAGTTGTAGCCACATACACCCTTTTTTGCTCCTGGATTAAGACTGAGATCTTTGTTAATGCATTCTCTCACAACAACAGACACCTCTAGGAGCCAATCAGCATGTAAGTGGAGAGCGTTAGCAACTGAGAAGAGTCTTCTCAGTGGCTGACTCATCTCCTTTCACTCTGATTGGCTCCAATCAGCAGGAAAGGCAAGGAAGCATATTAGATGACTCTTCTCAGTGACTAACGCACTCCCTTTTCAAGCTGACTGTAGGATGCTTGGAGACATAGGGACCCTGCTCCCAAAAAAGCATAGGGACTAAGACCCCCTGAGTGACTACACTCCTGGTGCTTATGGACATGACCGTAAAATATTTTGTGATGTGCAAGTTCGATATGAGATTATTTATTAAGTGTGTTTAGGATTACACTGATGGCATTCCCAAATATGTACTTTCACACAGACTTTGGTTTTCCACAACACAATGTTTGTTCAAGCCTCCAGACTTGGGGGGGGCACTACTTGCACACCCCTTCCATAAGCACATCAAAGTTGGATACACACCTGAATCAAGACCCAGACAACAGGGCACTCAAAACAAAAAGGTAATTACAGTGGCTGAGTACATCTTGTACAGTGGTTATACTGATTGGGCAGCCACTGTCCTTCATATTTTACAAAATACTTTTTCCTATACAAAGATTAAATTTCTGTGTATGAAAAAGTAATATATGATGTGGTCTCAATAGTGAGAAAAGTAAACAAGTGAATGGTGATCCAAATGTTTTTCATTCTCACGTTATGAAGCTAGATGCCAGATGATATATCACCTTCCCTACGCATGCAGTGTAGACTGAAAAAACAGCACCCAAGCCATCATTCAATACGTGCATGTGTTCTTTCCAACATGAATCTACAGGTCTCAAAATGTAATGTGTGACAAAGTCCTCAAACACCTTATAACATGCCTCAGACATGGTCTCTTGTTCTACCAGCATGCCTTCACACCATCACTTTGTCAAAACATAAGGATAGGTAAATTGCTTTTAGGGAGGTTCACAATTATGATTTCCTATTTATTTAATCTAAAAATATTTAAAATACATAAAAACAGCCAGGGAAAGATATTGGAGAAATATAAAATAAATACAAATAAAAAAGGGGGGGAGGTGAAGAGACCTTAAATGTGCTACTCACCATCTCTCAGCCTATCCTCCCCTCAGGATGAAAACAACGGAAAACCATAACCACCCCAAGGAAGAAGGGCACACTTAAAATGTAGAGGAAAAAATCATCTACAACCATAGTGTGAAATCAAATACTTATTGGGACACAGTATGAAGAAATATTTATATAAACATGACTATCAAATATGTTTATGAATTACACAATCTGTAAATATATTTATAGTGCAATCCGATGTTTGTTTACTCAGAAGCAAGTCCCAATGTATTCAATGGGGCTTACTCAAACTGAGAAGTGTGCAGAGAACTACAGCCTCAAGTGATAAGGAACTTGTTCTTTCAGCTTGTTCTTTTAAGTTGAGACCTTATCCCAGTCTGAGTCTGTGTTGGAATTGCTTTTTATTATGTTTTTAAGCCTTTTCTTTAAAAAAAAAAAGATTTCTTTTAAAGCTTTAAAAATATTTTCAAAGATATTTTAATATATTTTAAAGTCTGGTTTTTATGATGTTTTAAAGTGCTTTTAGTGCTTTTGTTTGCCACCCTGGGCTCCTACTGGGAGGAAGGGCGGGATATAAATCAAATAATAAATAAATAAACTTCATTCACCCAACCCAAAATTCAGAATCATGCCTCTTTAGGCTGTTTTCCAACTGTTTATTCTTGCTTTATGGTTATTGGATTTTAAAGGGATTTTTATTGGATTTTAAAGGGATTTATTTCTTATTGTGAGTTGCCTTGGTTTCCAACCCTACCTCACAGGGTTCACACACACACACACACACACACACTGCAGATATATAAATACACACAGCCCATATAATAGTTTATTGTCAAACCAGTTGGTCATTGCAGAAAAATCAGTATTAGTTTTTAAAAAATCAGTATTCGTTTCCTACAGAATAAAAACTGTAATACCTGCCTACTTGCTTTAAAATAGGACTGGAGGGAGGACAGAAATAGTTAGAACACAAACACGATTCTTTTTTACATTCACTCAAAAGTCTTATTAATTTACAGCAAACTCATAACCATGTCTACTCAAAAGTAAGTCCTATTGAATTCAGTGGGATTTACTCTGGGCATATGGGATTAGCATGCTTTTAGCCCACAAAAGCAAGTATTGGGAAGGTTTTGAAAACACTGCCCAGGATCTGACTCCTGCACACAAGAGGAAAAAAAACCTGAAATGTATATACTTACCCAATTTATGAGATTTTCAGATAAACGGGGGGGGACCCACCATTTTCTGGCATTGCAATGAGGTTTTCTAGATACTGCCCAGGTCAATCAAACTGGCTTCACACTGATTGGCTGCAATCCTGAACAGGTGGGGTTAGACTGAGCTACGAAGTGCTATACAGGATAGATTTGTTTAAAAACAAGATTTAACAGTGGGGGGTGGCTGACGTTTTTATGTATATCTCGAGAACCGGACCACCTAGAAACTTAATTCTCTTTTTAAATTAAAGCTGAGAATCCGTGCCACCTAAGGGGCTAAATGGGCGCTGGGTGGCATACAAAGAATCTGGGTAAAACCTGGCTAACCGGGCAATATGGCAACCCTACCCTATAGTAATGTTAAAATAACACTTAGGAATAGTGAGGAGGGGGGTAGAGAAAGAGAGAATGGAAACTTGGAAAGCAAAGGATAGAAAGAGTCAAAAGGCACAGTTATTTGGCATGAGAAATTATCAATGTCTTGGTGTCAGTTTCTTTTACAACAGCAATAGGCTTAAGCCTGAAAGTTGTTGTTCCATCCAGCCCACATTTAGCTAGTTTGCTAATCAGAATATCATGGGGCACTTTGTCAAAAGCTTTGCTGAAGTCAAGATATATTATGTCCACGGCATTCCCAGTCTACAAGGGAGGTTACCCTATCAAAAAATGAGATAAGATTAGTTTGGCAGGATTTGTTCTTCATAAATCCATGTTGGCTCCTAGTAATCCCTGTATTGTTTTCAAGGTGCTTACAGATAGAGTGCTTTATAATCTACTCCAGAGTTTTTCCAGGGATTGATGTAGGCTGACTGGTCTGTAGTTCCCCGTTCCTTCTTTTTGCCCTTTTTGTAGATAGGGAGAACATTAGCTCTCCTCCAGTAATCCAGCACTTCACCAGTCCTCCACGATTTCGCAAAGATAATAGACAGCAGTTCTGAGAGTTCTTCAGCCAGTTCCTTTAACACTCTAGGACAGTGGTCCCCGACCTTTATGAGCACAGGACCCCCTTTATAAGCTGAAAATGTTTTGTGACCCCCTCCCCCCAGGGAGGCAGGCTGGCTGCCAGGAAGAAAGGGGGAAAGCAGCCTTTCTTTGCAGGCTTGCTTCTTTTTGCTTCACAAGAAGCCCTCTCCTCTCATTCTAAGCAAGGGCGTTGCCAGTAGCGGCAGTGCAAGGAGACAGGAATCAGTGATAGTAATCCCCTCTTCTTCCTGGTAGCTCCACCCTCAGCCTCCTTTGGCGTCTGCCATGTATTTTATAGGCAGATGCCTGCCCTTAGTGCGCCTGAAAGATGCTCTGGCGCTTCAGCAAAAGGCCTCCCCTCTTGTTTGGAGCAAGGGGGAGGTGTCATCTGCAGCGGCAGTGGAAAGCAGACAGTGTAGAAGGAGTGAAGACTTTTAAAAAATAATAATAAATAATTCATTTCTTTACTGTTCACAGCCCCCTCTGGATTACTTCGCAGACCCCCTGGGGCTCCTGGCCCCAGGTTGGGAACCACTGCTCTAGGATGCACTTTATCAGGCCCTCCCGATTTAAACTCGTTCAAATCGTTATTTTCAATTTACTAATGAATGCACATCATACCTAGGGCAGATACACACCATTCATTTAAAGCACATTCAACACACATTTGAAGTACATGAATCACACCACAGAATCATGGGAACTGTAGTTTGTTAACTATAACTGTGAGGGGGGAACTATACTTCCCAGGATTCTTTAGGGGAAGTCATGTGCTTTAAATGCAAGTTGGATGTGCTTTAAATGTATTGTGTGGATCTACTTAACAAACTTTACCTGCATGTAAATAGTTTTAATTAATTTTTAAAAATGGAAATGAGCTATAGTTTACTGGGTGACCATGGGCTACTCACCATCTCTCAGCCTATTTGCCCCTCAGGATGAAAACAACAGAGGGGGAACCATGACCACCCCAAGGAAAGAGGGCACTTAAAATGTAGATGAAATAATGATGTACAACCATAGTGTGAAATCAGATACTTATTGGAACATAGTATGAAGATATATTTATATAAGCATGACTATCAAATATTTACACAACCTGTAAATATATTTATAGTGCAATCCTACACTTGTTTACTCAGAAGCAAGTCCCAATGTACTCAATGGGGTTACTCAAACAGGGAACTGTGCACAGAACTGCAACCTCAAGTGATAATGAACTTCATTCACCCAACCCAAAATTCAGAATCATGCAACTTTTTATAATTGTTTTATTGGATTTTAAAGGGATTTATTTCTTGTTGTGAGCTGCCTTGGTTTCCAGTCACCAACCCTACCTCACAGGGTTGTTGGAAAGACTCCATACACAAACACACACTGGAGATATAAAAATACATACACCCCATATTATTATTATTATTATTATTTATTAAATTTATTAGTCGCCCATCTGGCTGGTTGTCCAGCCACTCTGGGCGACGTACAAGATAAAAAAACAATACATTAAAACGTTAAAATTTAAAACCATAACAGTAAAAACCTAACCCACCCCAAAAGCCTGCCTGAAGAGCCAGGTCTTCAAGGCGCGGCGGAAGCTCATCATAGAAGGGGCATGGCGGAGATCATTTGGAAGAGAGTTCCACAGGGTGGGGGCCACTATTGAAAAAGCCCTCTCTCTAGTCCTCACCAGTCTAGCTGTTTTAACGGATGGGATCGAGAGAAGGTCTTCTGAGGCTGATCTTGTTAAGCAGCATCCCTGACGATGCTGGAGGCGCTCCTTCAGATAGACTGGGCTAAAACCGTGTAGGGTTTTAAAGGTCAAAACCAACACCTTGAACTGGTGTAATAGTTTATTAATAGTTTATTGTCAAAACCAGTTGGTCATTGCAGAACATTTTTATAAAAATCAGTATTAGTTTCCTACGTGATAAAAGCAGTGATACCTATATAAACCCTGCCTAATTGCTTTAAAAATAGGATTGGAGAGGTAGGGAAAGATTTACAACACAAACACAATTCTTTGCTATGTTCACTCAAAAGTCCCATTAATTTACAGCACAATCCTAACCATGTCTACTCAAAAGTAAGTCCTATTGAATTCATTGGGTTTGCTCTGGGTATGTGGGATTAGCATTGCAGCTTTACTCCCAGAAAAGCAAGCATTGGATTAAAGCTTTATATTGGGAAGGTTTTCAAAACCCTGCCCTCTTCAACAGCCCAGGAAAATTTAAACTTGTTTGATATTTGCACACAAGAGAGAAAAAGACTGAAAACTATATACTTATTCAATTTATGAAATAACTGTTTTCAGGCCTTTCAATGTGGTCTTGGTACTTCCTGGAGGTCAATACTTATTGGCTACAAACCTGAAAGGGCAAGGTTAAAGCATCCAGCCATGAGCTCCTTTAACAGACTGGGGGAGGGGCTGCTGACATTTTGGTATATATCTCGAGAACCAGACCACCTAAAAATTTATTTTTTAAAAAATGAAAGCTGAGGGTCCGATGACTTACCCGAATACCTGCAGAGAACCCCAAAAGTCCTGAGTCTCCAGGCAAAAACCAGACACCTGGCAACCCTATTTCCAACCAGAGATCCTCAACCATAACTGAATCATTAGATTAGAAGTTGTGATTATAGATCAAACAATAATGGTGATGAAGTGTTTTGTTTTCTCTCACCAGCTTTTTTTGGGGGGGGGGCTGTAGTCTACCCACTTGCGCAGCAAAGGCAAAGCCAGAGCATATTATATTATATCGAACGTGTCCTTCAACTGTGATAATGCCTTTTGCTTGCTTTGATAGAGAAATGTCTGGCCGTATGTAGAAACATCTGACTTTTATGAGGCCGGAATGTAGTTTACCATACAAAGGTTGAGTCACATCCATTAGTCCTCCCACTTTGTCTCTTGATCTACCCAATTTTGCCTCTGACCACACCCACCACTGGCATGCAACCCCCCCCTTTATTTTTTAGGACAGTTTTCCAGGGTGTCTTATAAATGGCATTGTGAATTGTGTTGACTGGCTGTTTTCTCTGTTGATCGTTTGGAGCTGTACATAACAGTGCATAATTACAACAAAACAGTTTAATGAGAATTATAACAGTATAATACAATACTACTAACATAACTTTTCAAAAATCATTGTATTAGGCAGCATCAGTCTTTAAAACCTCACTTGATATCAGTTAATATTTCTCAACTGTTAAAATATATCAACCAGAGTCAGATATGAGAAAACATCCCAGTGCAGTCAGGTATTAGTATTCCACTTTGCAAATGAATTGCTGCTTGTGGTCTAGATGTACATTTTTAAAAAAAATCATATAAATACTATTATTTAATAATTCTGTCCAGTATATTATAGAATCAGAGCTTGGAACATTACTTTTAAAAAGGAATAAATTACAATTACTATTACATGGCCCCAAAAAGAAATAAATTACCATTACAATTACAATTGTTCTGAAAGGAATTGATTACTTTACCTTTACCCAAAAGTAATCACTACAATTATTACTTTAAAAGAAAACTAGTGTGCCTACAAGGTGCTGGCCTTGGCTGCTGCGCACCTAAATCACCTAAAACAACATTAAAAATAAACACACAGAGAGAGGTAGTAAAACAATTCTTTTTGTCAATAAGATAGCAGTGGTGGTTTCTTCGTTGGTAAGGGAGGCGGGAAAGGAGGCAGAGGCCACTACTCAGATCTTTGCACATCAAACCAAGTGCAACCCCCCCACACACACACACTCAGCCCGCAAGCATAATCTCTCTCACCTAACCACTTCCCGGACCCTGCCCTGCCACCAACTAAAGGACACCCACCCAAGCAAACATTTTCCCCAAATCTGTTCCTTATTTGATCTTTATATTCTTCTGGGATGTTATTTAAATTGTATTTTGGTATAATGATTGCTTTGTTCTTCTTCTTTAGCTTTACTCTGATTTTCGATACGACCAGTTCATGATCTGTACCGCAGTCTGCACCTGGTCTTGTTTTTGCAGAAAGTATGGAACTTCTCCATCTTCTGTTTCCAATTATATAATCAATTTGATTCCTATATTGCCCATTTGGTGATGTCCATGTGTACAGATCTTTTTGGTTGCTCAAAAAATGTGTTCACAAGAAACAAATTATTGGCTTCGCAGAATTCAGTAAGTTTTTCTCCTGCTTCATTTCTGTCTCCTAAACCTCATTTCCCCACAATCCCCATCATCATCAGGCCAAAAGGCTCCAGCGAGGATGGGCCTTTGCAGACATGCCGGGGAAGACCTGGCATGGCTTCAAACCCCATTTTGGCGCAAAGTGGCCACGTGCACCTGTTGCGTCTCCCCTTGGCCTCTTTTTGGCCTTACGTGACACCCACCCACCCTCCCTTTAGGGCAGTACAAGTCTAACTGGTCGCTTCGGGGCCGGGTAGGAATTTTTGGCTCGCCAGCCTTTGTTTGCTGGCAGGTTTTTTGCTTACCTTGTACTGTTCTCCTAATTTGGCTGATTTGTTTAATTCATTTGGCTTAATTTGATTTGGCTGATTTGTTGCCTGTCCTGTTAGTTTAATCTGTAAATAGGTTATTCGGTCACGTTAAGCGGATTGTGGTGGAAGTTAATAAGGTAGGGTTTGGTGACCACCCTTAGGCACCCTTTAAGGTGATTGGTGGGTTCTGAGGTCTGCCTTCCAGGTTGTGCGGCTGGTTGGCAGGATAAGGCTCACCTTTGAGGCTAACCTGTACCACCCACTCAGAGGTTGTGCGGCCCTGAGGGGGGGTGGATCAGGAAGTCCTCCCTAACCACCCTGCGGGGATGGGGCCCGGAAGGAGGGATTGGGCTTGGCTCACCCCTCTTTTCCCATGGCAGGGTGCCCTCACCCAATGGGGAGAGATAAGTTCCACAATGGTCCTGCAGATCATTCTACCATGCAATAAAGCATGTAACTGGCTTCATTCAATAAACGTGGCCCTTGATTTACCCACACCTCACCTTGTCTTGCCTCTTCATTTCCCGGCTATGCACTGCAAATGTTTTTACTGTGTTTATTATGTTTATTGTGGTAATTTTGTTTATATTTTATATGGCTTTAAATTGTTTTTAATGTTCTTAGCTACTGTGGGAAAGTATATTTTGAATGGTGGCTAATAATGTACTGAAAATAATAATCTTTTGATTTAGTATATTTTAATTTCTGACAGGGTTTTTTTTTCTGGGTGTTTTGGAGTTAGATCTTATCAGTATTCAAATTTCCCTATTTCTACTGAAGATGCAATTGGTCACTATGGGACAAATGATTCTATTGTTCTTATAAGTTTAAAGAACAAATTAGAAATATTTCTTTCACTTCAAATATTAAATTCACCCAAACATATTTCAGATTTTTCCCATTTCCTTTTTAAAAATATTTAAAAATGTTAGTCATGTATTCCAGTTAATAAATGTGGATAGGCACTCTGCATAGAATTTAATCTGCTGTAAAATATGCAGTCTATTTTTATATCTGTGTTTTATGAGTGTTCTAAAGTCTTGGATTTTCACAGATTATACTGCAGATGATTTTAAGTCCTATGTCCTTGTCTCACTTAGAAAGAATAATTACTAATCAATAGCAAAGGGCTGTGTTACACAGTAGGTTAGTTCATTAGCCCTTTGCCTCTGGAGAGTTGGATTCCAGCTTAGGTCATTCCTGTCCATTTTAATACACTCACGCCACGTATTGATACATTCCATTTCTTGCTTGACAATTTCTAACTTTCCCTGGTTCATGCTTCTCACATTCCATGTTCCTATTGTGTGCGTCGTACAACTCCGGACTCTCGCATCTCTGCACATCAGCCTCTGGGGTTCCTCTTGGCTTTGACCCAGCTATGTCATTAGTCACAGTGCTACTCATACTTGTCCTTCGTTCTTCCCCAGTAGCTGGGTGAGTGCCTTCTGACCTGGGGGTTTCATCTTCCAGCACTATCTCATGTTGCATTTTGGATTCTCCATAGGGTTTTTGTGGTAAGAGGTATTCAGAGGTGGTTTACCATTGCCTTCCTCTAAGTTTGGATGCATCTTAGTCTGGTGTCTCAGCTTTGACCGTTCCGTCTTGGGTGCCCCTGCTAGAAGTCTAGCCTCTTGGTCTACACTCCTGATGGCATTGCTCTCAGCTTCTTCAACACTCTCAAACCCCCTTGCCACGTTAAGGTGTGCATCCTAAAGGGGGTGATACAGTCTGATCAAAAAATGAGTTAAGATTAGTCTGGCAAGATTTGTTCTTGATAAATCCATGTTGGCTTCCAGTAATCAGTGCATTGTTTTCACGATGCTTGCAGATTGACCACTTTATAATCTGCTGCAGAATTTCCCCAGGGATTGATGTCACTGACTAGTCTGTAGTTCCCAGGTTCCTCCTTTTTGCCCTTTTTGAAGATAAGGAAAACATTAGTCTTCCTCCAGTCATCCAGCACTTCACCCGTTCTCCATGATTTCACAAAGATAATAGACAGTGGTTCCAAGTATTCTTTAGCCAGTTCCTTCAAAACTCTAGGATGCAGTTCATCAGGTCCTTCAGATTTGAACTCATTCAGAATGATTAAGTATTCCTTGACCATTGGTCTATCAGTTTCAAGCCGCAATCCTGCCCCTTCAACTTCATGTTTGCCAGGAAGGTCATAGACCCTCTTTTGGGAGAAAACTGAGTCAAAGTAGGAACTGAATAATTCAGCCTTTTCTTTGTCATCTGTTATCATTTTGGCATTCTCATTGAGTAGCTGTATCACCATTTCTTTTCTCTGGCTTTTACTATGGATGTACCTAAAGAAAGCTTTTTCAAAAATCACTGAACTCCTAAAGAGGAAAAAATAAAGGAACAAATAAGGAAAAATTGAGTTAGTAACATAACACTGTTAATAGATTCAGGGTAGTATCTAACAAAGTCATACTCAGAGGGGAGCAATTTAAATCAGTGGGAAATTTGTCACATCCATTGATTACAGTGGGCCTACTCTGAGTATGACTTACTCATTGGATCCAACCCTGGGTGACTAAAGATACATTTGTCTTATTTTCCCCCCAGTTTTCTTATTTACATTTTCCTTATGTATGTCTTTCAGTTTCTGTCCTGTTGCACTTTAGCATCTTTAATTTGCATAAACATTTACACAGTATCTAGATTAAAATGTGAAACTGAAACCAAGAGTTTTTCACCATGAATGAAAGAATAATTTTCTCTCAGGTTTCTTTCTCTTCAGCAAACAAACATAATTTCTTCTTGTGGTATCTGAAAAATATAACACATAAATAAAGCTAAAACCTATGACACTCCTGCAATATCTTGCTCTACCTGTTGTGTCTTTGAAACATTAATGGTAGAAAACCTGAGATGTGATGTTATTTTCAGAAGCTTCCAGACCTGAATTTTAATATTCTAGAAAGGACAAGTTAAGGTCAAACTAGCCCAGCAGTTTTCCAGTTTTATCAGATGCAGGATCTCTTTTCAAGCCTAATCAATAACATTGGTCCCAATTTAAACTATTTATTATACATGTTTGTTTTGCTCTTTTTATCTGTAAGATGCAGGAGGGCAGAGCTCCTACAGTATGCAGAAGATGAAGTTTTAGCAGGTGCATTGCAAGGCTGCACCCACTAAAAAAAACTTCAATTGCACCAATATTCAAGGCACAGAAGCCCTGTGCTCTTTTTGGTCTGGTCAGTCTGCTTCTGTTTACAAAACAAAACTGAAGAAGAACAACAACAAAATGGTGATGCTGCCACTAGTGCGGTCCACCTATTGTCAGAATGTGATCCACTTGTGAGACTTATTCTAGCAGCTGAAGATCAGTAAGCGAGTGTTACTTTAAATTAATATTTACCACCAACATGGCAGCCACATGTCCAGTTTCTTCTCATCTCTCAGTGTAATGTTTGGTAGGAGAAATGTGTGGTGTGACGCCATCATGTTATCCATTTCCCCTCCCCTGCCCAAAGCAATGGCAAGTAATGTGAAATGGAAGCTGGGAAAACTCTGCCTCACCTGGTAATAAAATCAAAGGTGTGTCTATCATTTTTTCATCAGTTGTACCAAATGCTCAATGAAAGAATTTGTGTTTAATTTTGCAAACAAACAAACAAATTGTCATGTCCCCCTCAGAGGATTCATCCGAGGAGAAAGAGGAATGGGAGACCACAGACCCAGAAGAGGGAACAAGCAAGGAGACAGCCCAGGACCCTTCACCAGACCAGAGACAAGCCCCTGAGGGAGCCTGCCTGCCAGAATCAGGAAGTGACCAGGAGGCTGCCCCTTCCCCAGCAAAGAGAAGACACCAACAGGTGTTGCAGCAACGAAGGCAATCAGCACAATTAAGGAGCAGAAGAGCTCACAAGAACACAGGCTGATTGGAAGCACCTGGGCCAGCATGCAGAGTACAAAAGGCTGGAAGGAAAGGGCTCCTTAATAAAGTCAATGTCAAGTCTTGGTGCAGACATTACTCCAGCTCTCCTGTTAAACCTGGCCTTGAACCATGCCCTGCCTGGTTGGATCTCTTGGTTTCTGGACATTTAGACTCCCTTAGGGACTTTTCTGCCTCCTCCTTTGGCACTTCCCAAATGGTAAAACATGCTGGCTGACTCCCTGGTTCCTCCTGCCTGGCAGATTTATGGCCTGGCCTTATCTGTTCATTAGCCGCATGCCTCTGTGAACCTCTGTGTTTGACACAAACGCAAATTGCTCCTAACTTTTTTTTTTAAAAAAACAACCACTTGTTTTCAAGTCTCAGGTTTGTCTGTTCTCTTTTCATCTCTGCTGGCTGAGGTTCAAAGAGGTTCTGCTTTCCATTCCTCCTAGAGTCCCACTGCCCACAGAAACATAGCTGGGGCCTTTCTCCAATTGCACCCTTGCAGTGAATCCTGTCCTTGAAGCACTCCACCCAATGAGGAAGGCCACAGCCCTATGGCTACAGCTATTCAGTCTGAAGCCTCGCAATGGATCCTTTTCTGTGGACATACTTGCTATTGCTGTCCATCTGCATACCCCCTTTATTCATTTATGTCAATATGGATTTACTGACTTTCTATTTAAAGGTATCCAAAGTCATACCTTCAGTTTTTCATAAACCTGACACAATTTAGTTGCATCAAAGTTCTAATCTATATACATTTACTTACTAAGCCAGTAGTAGTTATTGTGCTGGACTAGAAGCTGGGAGACCAGGGTTCAAATCTCCACTCAGCTATGAAGCTCACTACTTTGGGCCAGTCGCTGTCTCTCAGCCTAACCCTGAACTCATTGCAAGAAAAATGATATATAGATGTAATCAATCAATAAATAAATGCATCAAAATATTCAAACCACAGGCAGCAGCAATGAAGTTACAGTCAGTTCATATAAAGAGCCCTTCCAATTATCTCCACTTATTAATACACAAGGAACACTCCTCAGTACATCTCAGGGAGCAAGCAAGGAGAAATATTTGGAATTAATATAAAGGAGTGTATCCCATAGACACAGAGCTAGATAATATACGAGAACTTCCGTGTTGTATCATCACCGTAGCTGGGAAAACATCAGTTGTGTGTATAGATTTAGAGGTGTTGTAGGCTTTGTACATCTTAAAGCTCCACTGCCAGAGTAACTGGCTGATAACTCAAATAAGAGAAAGTTGGAAGGACAAGAAATGGCACTTGAGGGAGTGCTCTGAATCTTAAGCCTGCAAGAAGCTTTATATGCATGCAGGAAAGGGAAGAAGAGTTGCTGTGGTTTTATTTGACATTTTATTTCTTTCAAAAATGTATTCATTGGCTTTCTATGATACATACTCAAGGCAAACTACAGCTCTAATGTATTTTGAACCCAAGAGATTTAATAAATAGAAGTACAATAGCAATGGTGGAGGCACTGGCATATCCACCAAATTCAGAATAAAATCTGTGAAAAACAACCAAAAAAGCATTCCAAAAGTGCTTTAAATAAACCAATGAAATTACTTTGCAGAAATCCCTGGGAAGTGTTGTGATGTACAGCAATGCCCACTATCAATGAGGTGTGATGGCTCAAACAAGGGGATGTCAGAAGTTCCTAGTTCTCCAGGCAGGGCAAAAGTCAGAACCCTGGAGACAGATCAAGGTGTGGGTTCAGGTCTGTGGGTGGTGCTGCTGCAGCTGAGGCCAAACATCCAAGTTGTCTCAGCAAGATTCCAGAGTAACTGGGTGAGTTTTACAGCAGAGCTAGGTAGTCATTGACTGGACGCCCTATCCCAAGTGCCGCCTCCTGATCAGTTGGAGTGCTTGTGCTTTCTTCTGCAGCCATTGCCTTCTTTGACATAATGCAGTTTCTAGCTATGGAAATCTCTCCTTGGGGCTCTCTTGACCCATTGAGGAGATGGGATAGATCAGGGATAGACCAGGGAGTGGATCCACCTCCTCCTTGGAGCTGCAGTTGCTGGAAGACTCTGCCTCCAAGGACTCTTGGTCTGGGGCCATGACACCAAAGACTGCTGAACAGCTATGTTACTGGCACTGAGAATGCCTTTTTTTGTGCAGTAGCAACTCATTTTCCTCTCCCACTTCATCCTAGAGATATGTGTGTGCATGTATAAAGCCTTAAAGAATGGCTCAGATTTAATACACTACTTGCCACCACTCCAGTCAGCTGAACAAAAGCGTAGATGACCTTATGTAAGGAAATTAGAGTGTTGATCCATAAGAAATGGGCAGGAAGAAATATCTATGAAAATGTTAAATATATACAGGTATTTTTCTTAACTGTTCACATGGTATCACCTACCTTGTTTTGTAGAACAGATCAGGCTGTTGCTTCTGTATTTGTCCTATAAAATAAGACAAATTTGTCCTTTGAACTAGCTCCATTTAATATTAAATGGGTAAATGGAATAGTTAAAACTAAGGTTTCAAACTACCCATAACTACAAGGTTTCAAGCTACCCATAACTCCTTGAAACAACTTAGGTAGTAGGAACGAGGATTGTGATTTCTTAAGTGCCACGTGCAAATGAAATCTATAAGAATTCCAAATCTGCACAATTCTTAGCAAGCTCCTATATATTAGAAAAGTAATTCTATAGCTCTACATTGTATTAAGTATTTCCTTATGAACTAACTTCCTTTGAAATTTGGGCCATAATAACTATGCATTGCTTCCCTTTCGTCACCAAAAATAAAAGCTTTCAGCATTTTTGCAAAAACCCCCCCAGACTTCTCCATTAATGTGATATGCGGTGAACTGGTGGGAGGCACAAAGTTTAATATGGCAGAATGTTCAAGCTGTTACTACTGTTCAGTAAAAGAGAATTGCAGGCAGGAGGACAGAAAGGGACAGGAACAATGCAAGGAAAGGCAGTTGAAAATCACAAGAAGAAACATGCCCTGACAGTCTGCCAGAAAAGTCCATTAAAAAGCAAGCACCCAGATCAGCTCCTTGAACATGCTAGTGCTGCGTCTGCCATTCAATTTCATTCAATTTGCTTTGAAAAATAATGGAAGCTTTTGTCTACCCCATATTCAATATGCTAAGATGCTAATCTCTTTAAAAAGATTGTTTTGGAAGGGATTACTTTGGAAAGGAGTTCCTTTCTTTTTATATTCATCTTGAATAGAGAAGAACTCCTGGATTTTTTTTAAAGTGAATTTAAAAGTAAGCTAATCATGTCCGTATCTCATCAGAAATTCTAACTGCTGCTGGAAAGGAAGGGATAGAGGGATCAAAGTGTGGTGTTCTGCAGCTGTGTGTTGTTTTTGTAATAGTTGCATCTACTCTGCCAAGGTGGCTCTTGAAGTAGAAAATCCTATGCAGGTTTCTGAACCCTTTTGCTGAACATGTGACAAACCTGTCACAGCATATTTAACAAACACAATACAAAAAAGCAAACATTTTCCAACTAAGTGGATTGTTCTCACAGATATTTCATCATCACATGCAGGTTTGTTTACTTGCTTTGAAGGTAAATGCTTCATCTTCCAATTCTGTGTTTGTAAAGAAAAATGTGTGGATGATCTTCAACTACGTAAGTCATGCTCAGACTAGACCCACTGAAATCAATGGACTTAATTAAGTCCATTGATGGGCAGAGCAATCCAACTCAGGGGAAGCTGGCAGAAGGGGAGCTGTAGCAAGACAAGCTGGCTGGAAAGTCTGAGGCATCTATTTGGCATTCAGGTGCCTCCGGGCTGGCTGAATGCTGGCTCAGCGAGGAGCTGCGTGCAGGGATCAGAAAGTAAAACCTGGCTCTTATGCATACCTCTACAAGGAAGAAAGTGCTCCCCATTGACTTCCATTGTAATTGTTTTCTTAGGCCAACCTTTTAGCCGGTGTAACTTTGGTCCTGACTGGGACCTGCAGGAACACTCCGAACATGAGTTGGATGTTGCCTAAGTTGCCCCCCACTCATCCCATCCTCTGACATGCCCCAGAACACCCCCTTTTCAGGCCTTAGTTATGCTAGCTTTCATCAGCACCCTTTCCACTGGGCCAGACTTCCCCAGAAGACCCCCGGCTGAGCTAGCAGGGTTCTGCCACTGCTGCGGCTGAGGCAGGAGGAAGGGCTTCTGCTGGTTCAGCCAGGGGTCTGCCATATCCAACTTCCTCCAGCCTGGTGTAAATATGACCCCCCCAAGTCAGATCAGTACCATTTCCCCCCATTCTTCAATTGATTATAGAGTTGGTCCCAATGAACCAGATGTCAAATTGTGAACAGAATAATCCTACAATGATACACAGGGCAGGGGGGATGGAGGGCAGAGTAGTGAGAATATGAAAAGGTGATTGGGAAATAGTTTATTGATTTTTTAAAAAAATGTGTTTGGGGTATAAACACTTCCTTAGGATCCAGAGGACAACAAAAGAGGAACATCAGTAGCTGTTTTATATCAGGTAGGACTAGGCTCATCTGTCAGCTTGCCCAATATTGTCTACTCACACTGGCTGCATCTCTCCAGAGTTTTTCCATCACTTGCTACCCAATCCTTTTACCTGGAGATATTAGGGACTGAACTTGGGACCTTGTGACTATGAAGTGGCTGTTCTATCACGGAGCAATGGCCACTCCCCAAAAAGAGGTTGCCCAGAGGAGAGGTTTTATGACCAAAGTGCTTCAGACTTACTTCAATAAAGTTTCCCAGCCCTTGTTGATGTCTCTTCCTCTCTTCTTTTCCCTTACATTGCTATATGGCCATTTAGGTTTTAGCTCCATAATAATTCACTGAGAGCAAATGAGAGCAACTGATGACAAAGGCAACTGAGGGCAATGTAAATGGTGATGAAAAGAAGAGGAGGTATTTTCCATGAAAAACTTTGAGTAGTTTTGGTAGCTCTACTTAGTACTCATCTCCTTTTCATCAAGCACACATTCAAAAAGTTAACTGTTGTATACCTAAATGGCTGTAGTATCAACGAACGTGGGAAGAAAGGGTACAGGTAATGCTAAAATAAGATGGGAAGCATGCATCAAAGAGATTTTTAAATATAAAATTAAAAGGTATTGTTTTAAAAATTAAGTTCTTCTAGTTTTTTTTTGCCAGTGCAATTACAGCAGTCCCACTGACCTAAAGGAGTTATGTTCTTATGACACAAAAATCAACATGCACACACATATGAATGGCAATTACCTTTTACAAAACGCTTTTGCGGGGATATCTCCAATAGAAAGAATACAGATAATATTTGCCAAATTCATGGATGCATTTGGAGGATTAATTAGTTCATGTTTGTACAGGCCTTGAAGATGAAAAGCACTACATAAGTGCAATGCTTTATTGTAACGTGCAACATGAATCTGGAAATGAGAATCCTCTATCTCATCAAAGGCAAGCTTTTGGCACTTGTTACTTATTAAGTGTTCTCCTCTGTTTGTCTGGCCTTTCATTCAGAAAACCAATTGCTTATGATTCTCTGTGTTGCCAGGAGATACTTTTGAATGGCTCTGAGCTAGAACTAGCAACAATGAGCTTTTGGGGAGACAGCAGGGAAGAATATCATCATGTGAATACTGTTCTACTGTAACTCTTGCATATTTGAAAGATTTTATGTACAGTAAAGGAAGCATGTTCTAAGCAATAAATGTTCTATGTATTATAAATCTGGCACCAGCATAAGCAAACCTGGAAGAAAGTAGTAAGTCTGATGAGAAAAACTAAAATAGCTATAGGATAGGAAGATAATATAGGAAGAAGTACAAAATGGGAATTTTGTCAATATAAATCAAAACTGTTTCTAAGCAGAGTGTATCTGTTACTGCAGAGTTACCAAGGGTTTGAGCATACACGGAAAGTTAACTTGGAGAGCGGATAGGTTTCTATATTTTATGGCTATAAAAAGGCCTATTTTTGAAAATAACACTAAACCATATATGAACTAAAAACACAGGCTCAGGCTCACATGCCTTCCTCTTCCTTTTCCTCTTCTTATTCAGAGGAGGTAGATTTTTCTGAGCAGTATATGTTGGCTCCTTCTCCATGCATATTGAGTAAATTGGGGTCTTTTTGGACCCCAGTGGTTTTTTTTGTTTCCAGAAGGAAAATGGTAAGTGGTAACTGGCTGCAATTTGAGGACATTATACGGGTGACAGTTTGTGACAATGTCCCAGAACGCCATCCCTGTAGGTCTACTTTTGTGTAAATTTACACAATAAAAAGTGCACGGAGTAGTATTTGGAATATGTCTTGTAAATTAAGAGATTAAGACTGACAGCTGTGAATAGACATTTTTTACTTAGTTCTTTGGGTTCCAAAATACTACTCAGGTAACCTGGCTGTCCTATGTCTATTCTGCTGCTCTTATTTTTCTGTAGCAGTGTTACATAAGATTCCTTTAATGACTCTTTGGACTCTGTTGGGAATTTCAGAACAAGCACTGGGCCATTAGCACCACTAAAGAATGCTTGCAATTTCTGAATTCAGGATTCTTTGTTGTAATCAAAACCATCACTTATCATGGCATTATGCCAGTGCATGGAATATAGATACTATCTACCATTGAAGTTATGGTCCTAAATCTGCTGTTAATTATGTGTGTGACTGTTCTGGCACTAATTATAGCCCTGTTCACACATTATTCACATACTGCATAGTGCCCTCATAGTTTGAAGGAGGAACAGAGCCAAACTTCTCAGCCCACCTCTAATGTTGTGTCACAGGTCTATCCTTTGGTGTCCACATGTTGAGTTCAGTTGTCTACAAAGGAATCTCTATGGGAAAGCAGCTGCCCATGCATAGATGTTCCATGTGATTGGACAATCAAGACCTTACTCTTAGGGAGGATTAATATGATATGTTTTAAGAAGAATCTTGGTGGCATCTCCTGCAGGTGTATAATCTCTTGTACAGGAATGCTTTACTAATTAATGAAAGAACACCTCCCCTCCTAAAGACCTGTTAGATCACTGCAATCCTCACAGGAGACCCTGTTGCCCATACCAGTGGGACTTCATCTAGTATTAACATGGGGACAGGCATTCCCCACAGGACACCTATCTTATGGAACAAACTCCCCTTTACAGTATGGCAGGCACCAACAATAACATTTTTTGGCACTCATTAAAAACATATCTTTGCCCTGGTGTTCCCAGGTGATCCTGGTTATAACTGCCTTCAGTGGTATACCAATGATGACTTTACTGCATTGAACTGTTTTATTGATCTTGTATTTAGTGACTTAAACTGCTTTGAGTTTGGTTTTTTAATGGACAGCAGCCTTAAAAAATATTGTAAATGAATGAATAAATAAATATCTGCTAACCAAATTTTGTGCATCTTTTTTGTTTTGATTTAAGGAAGGAACAAGTTTTTTCTATTCACTTATTTATATCCTATTTGTCTATCTAATCTAATCTAATTTAATAACTACAGTAGGGCCCCACTCATACGGCAGGTTAGGGACCAGACCCTTGCCGTAAAGCGAAAATCACCAAAAATCGGAACATCAATCAGCTGTAGTGCAGGGAGCTCCAGCTGACAGCGCTTGGCCCCTGAAGCTCCCCCCACAACAGCTGATCCATGTTCCACTTTTCCGTGCATCGCCCTCTCCCCCCCACTCGCTCGCCCTCGTTATGGTGGGGGAGTAGTGCTCACCTTCCGAGGCAGGCTCCCTGCCATGGATTGCAGGGAGGGAGCTGCCCACCCACCCGCGCCTGCTCGCTCACCCTCCGCCACCTCCCTCCCCTCTGCCTGTTCGCTTGCTTTCTGCTGCCTCCATTGTTCATTCTCCCTTGCCCACTCACCCTCCCCCACCTGTTCGCTCAAGTGCTCACTCACTCTTCGTTGCCTCCCTCACTTGTCCCCTCTTGCCTGCTCATCCTCCCCCTGCCTGTTCACTCGCTCTCCACCGCCTCCATCTTTCATCCCCGCTTGCCCACTCGCCCTCCCCCTGCCTGTTTGCTCAAGCACTCACTCGCTCTCTGCCACCTCCCTCACTCGTCCCCCCTTGCCCACTCGCTCTCCCCCCTGCCTGTTCGCTCATGCACATGCTCACCCTCCACCACCTCCCTTGACAATAAAATGGTGCTGGATGCCCTTCTCAGACTCAGCTGCTGAGCGCATCATCAGAGCTTGGAAACATTTCTTTTTTGAACTACAACTCCCATCAGCCCAACTGTAGTTTAAAAAAGGAATGTTTCCAAGCTCTGACGATGCGCTCAGGGCGTCAGGTGCCATCAATTCGTGTCATGCCGCAAAATCGACCCAAAAATGGAACAAGCGCCGAACATATGGGATATGGACACAATTCAAAACTGCCGCATTAGCGAAGCGCCGAGAAGTGAAGTGCCGTAAAGCAGGCCCTACTGTATATAACAAAAATGTAAGCATCATGCTGCAGTTTGCTTGGCCACAGACAGGTGGCACTGCAAAACTACAGCATGCTTACCTGCAGCATACTATGGTGACAGCCAGGTGAAGTGCAGCAGGAGAGAGAGCACACAAGGAATATGACTGACAAGCATGCATGTGTGCGCACACCTGTGTAGTAGGAGAGAAATGGAGACAGCCAGGAATAAGTGCTGCAGTTTTATTGTTTATTTCTATGGTATGAAACCAGACAAGTGTAACTTTAAATGGAAGCACTGCTAGCTGGCTGTTTGATCGCTAACAAAGTTCACTTCCATTTGGAAGAGTTTGTTAATAGCCCAGTCAAGCTCACTCATTCACACAAGCCACAATGGTCTTTGCTGATTCCCATTGTGCCTTGCTTAGACAGACTAGGTTTTTACAAGGGTACCCTGCTGGACTAAAACTCCCATCAGCCCCAGCCAGCTTAGCCAATGGTCAAAGATAATGGGAACTGTATTTTTTTTTAATTTATATCACAATTTTCCTCCCAAAGGAGCCCAGGGCAGCAAACACATCAGTGATAAAACAATACTGCAAAGCACCTAAAAACAATTCCAATGCAGATGCAGATTGGGATAAAGATCTCTACTTAAAAGTGTTGTTGAAAGAAGAAGATCTTCAATAGATGCCAAAAAGATAGCAGAGGTGGTGCCTGTCTAAAGGCATATCTACACCTACATTTAAAGCAGTATTATACCACTTTAACACCCAAGGCTTTCTCCCAAAGAATTCTGGAACTGTAGTTTAAGGATGCTGAGAGTTTTTAGGAGACCCCTATCCCCGTCACAGAGCTACAATTTCTAGAGCAGAATAAGAATCAATCCCTCTTCCTAGGAAACTTTTAAAACATCTGAAGATAGATATTTGACAAGGCTCTTGCGTCTCCTCTAGTTTGGCCCTTAGCCAGATTAATTGATATTCTGATTAAATTCATTCATTTATTCATTTATTTATTTATTGCATTTATATACCGCCCCATAGCCAAAGCTCTCTGGGCGGTTTACAGCAATTAAAAACAATAAAAACAAATATACAAATTTTAAAACACAAAAAACAATTTAAAAATTCATTATATTCATTGGTTTTAAATTCCCAAAGATTAAGATTTAACTTGGATATTTTTTATTTATCTTAGCCCTACTACATATAATCTTTCACGTAATCAGAAGTATTGGCTTAACGGTCATTTGAAATTCATGAAGCACATAGTTCAATCTTCTGCACAGTTCAGAATGCTTGTTTGAAAGTGGACCTAACATCAGAAGCGCCTTGCACATGAAAAACCTGTGTATTAATCTGAATATGGTCCTACCCAATGGAAGCAATGTTTAGATATCATGAAAGCAACACCCTAACCTTGCCAGTATCCATAAGAAGATGATTTCTACAGGAGTAGAGGCTTAGATAATGGTGCCAGCATCAAATACAGCAGTACTAGTTTGGCTACCAGCACCACCATCTTTGATTCTTCAGAGCATGCACATTGTAGTTCCTGACACACTTAAAATAAATGGATGTTATTTATGCTTATAGGACAGCTGTAAAAAAAAAAAGTTAACCAGCTTGCAATCTGCTTAGTATGATATATTTGAGTCACCTTTCCAGGTTTGAACTTTTAATCCATCCCACACAATAGTTAATCATCTATTTAAAATGTACATATATTTAAATTAATAAAAGTTGAGCATCCAGTTGTATGTATTGGGTCATCATTTCAAAGAAAGTGGAAGCAATGTTTACTATTCAATTCAGCAGTAATAATTAGGGCTGTGCACTGGGTTCAGCTGAGGCCAGAACTAAATTGGATCAATTCAGGGGGATCCAGAAGTTGGTCACGTTGGGTTGAGACAGTCCCAGATCACTGTTGGTCTCGTCAGGTGGCCCAGAGTGATCCAGGGCTGTCTGGAGGCAGAGAGTCTCGGGCAGGAAGGAGAGGCAAGTGTCGGGCAGGGAGAAGGAGAACCTGGAAAGAGAGTAGGAGGGTCCTACCTGATCAGCTGTATCTTCCCAGGAGAAGGGGATGATGATTTTGGATGCAGAGTGCAGGCTTTCTCATCCAACTTCTCCTTCCTGCACAGCCTCTTTTTCTTCCACCCAATCTCCCAGGCCAAGAAGCAGCACTTCACACAATGGAGGATTCAATCCTATGGGGAGCAGGGTGTTGCTCCTTCATGAGGAGCTTCCCTGCACTGCACAATATCAAACTCTCCTGCTCTTGGTCAGGAGAGGGGAAGGAAATGCAGTGTTTCCTCCTTCCCCTCTCAACCATATGTTTAATTTGGGTTTTAAAATCCTAATTAAACACTAGCTCCACCCTCAAATTCATCCAGGGATGGATCCGAGGCAGGGACAGTGGATTCTGAGACAGAAGAGGGCAGATTGGGGGGTTCTAGTAATAATACTTCCTATGAAATCTAAATGCAATTACTTTCAGACCTTTCAGCTGATTGTCAGGCTAACTTGGCTGACAGACACCCAACTTCCCCTTTCAAATCCTACACAAAGCTCAACATTCAATTAGGAGGTTCACACATTTCTCTGCTGAGCATCAGGTAAAGAACACTTATGACAAACAAGCAGATTCCTTATCATTCTAGCCACCATAAAACTAATGCTTGGTTTGGAGCATTCTGTGAGTATTGGTTTCAGGAAAGAATTCCATTGTAGATAGCAGCTACTCCCAAACTCTAAACTGGCCTTAAAAGGATCTTCAAGGCTTTTGATGTAAAGCTGCCAAACCAAGACATCCCATCTGAACTCGCATGTAAAATGTCATTGAATATAATCATATTAGCAATCATTGCACAAAAATGTGTGGACATGCAATTTTTTGATAAAGCTCTTCCAGTACTTGAAAGGTTATCACCCAGGGCCAGGATCTCTTCTCAATCAACCCAGAGTGCAGGACACGGAATAAAGGGCTCAAGTTACAGGAAGCCAGATTTCAGCTGAACATCAGGAAAAAAAGTCCTAACTGTTAGAGCAGATTGACAATGGAACCAATTACCTAAGGAGGTGGTGGGCTCTCCAACACTAGAGGCATTGAAGAGGCACCTGGACAGCCACATGTTGGGTATGCTTTAAGTTGGATTCCTGCATTGAACAGGGGGTTGGACTTGATTGCCTTACAGGCCGCTTCCAACTCTGCTGTTCTATGATGCTGCTTGTTTTCAATTGGCTTGTGGATCCCCCCCTTTTTTTAGTTTGTTACATCTTTAAATGTAATGTACTGCCTTCAAATCGATTCCAACTTATGGCGACCTATGAATAGGGTTTTCATGGTAAGCGGTATTCAGAGGTGGTTTACCATTGCCTTCCTCTGGGGCTGAGAGGCAGTGACTGGCCCAGGGTCACCCAGTGAGCTTCATGGCTGTGTGGGGATTCGAACCTTATATTTCTTAATTGTATTTTATGAATTTTTATCTGTTTTAATGTTTTTGTGATTTTATTAAATATGATTTTATTGTGAGCCACCGTGAGTGCCCTACTGTAGGGTAGAAAGGCAGGATATAAATAAATAAATATTATTGATAATAAGAGTAATAGTAATAAAACAACTTTGTCACATCTATAATTTTATCTGTACACAACTTGGGGAGCTTTTTGATCAAGTGGCTTATACATTTTCTAAACACATACATACATATTCTATTTCCTTTTTTAAAATAAAAAAACATTTATTGCAAAGCTGCTTAGACAGATTTGATTTCTTCCAAAAACACTGTAGATTTACTGGTGCAGTTAATTGTCCACCTTCTGCCTGATTATATTCAATTTCCATCACATAAAAGGGCTTTGGCAGTTTAATCAGCATGGGTTAAAGAACAGATTAGGGCTGTACAAGTACACCCTCATCTGATTTGTGGCTCCAGTTTGTAAATACAGATCAGGCCCAATCAAGTTTGGACAGGTTCAGACTTGACTGGACCCAATTTGGGTCCAAATCTGCATCACAATCTGGACATTACAAATATCCAGAAATCCCATTGACTTACATTGCAAAACTAAAATGGCCATAAATTTGTTGTTTTTTGACCTAGAGGTGTGCATTTGGGAGCCTGGTAGCTGCTGTATAAGGGATTAAACCTGCCAAGTTGCAGGTGGATAGCTCCAGGGGTTTTCATGCTAGTTATCTTTAAAGTTTAAAATGTTTTAAAATTAAGACAGACATAAGGGCTTTGTTTTTTCACATAGGGACATGAAATTTGGTGATGTGGTAGCCCCTATAGAGGGAATGAACGCTGCACAATTTCAGATGAGTAGCTCAAGGGGTTTTCATGCTAGCCACCTTTAAAATTTGCTTTTTATAGGGGGCAGATGTCATGGCCCCGTCAGAGGACTCATCAGACGAGGATGACTCGGGAGTAACAGCAGCAGACCCAGAAGCAGCAGACCCAGAAGGAGAAATGGAGAAAACTCCTGAGAACCCAGCTCCTTCTCCCCCTCAGCTGCAGAGCACCCCAGACACAGCTGAAGCCCTTCAGCCAGACGCAGACAGTGCACAGGAGACTCCCCCCTCACCTGCAGAACGTAGACAACAGAAGGTCAGGCAGAAGAGGGGCAGGCCTGTCCACTTAAGGCCAAATTGCTGATGGCTCATACCTGCTGACAAACCTGCTCCTTAAAAGTCAAACCTTGGCTTCAGCTTGTTGCTGATTACAACATCAGGCGTGACCACTGTGTGTCTTCCTATCCCCTGAACCTTGACTTGGACTGATCTCTTGGCAAACTAGACCCGGACCTTCACTGACGTCTCTTCTGGATTTCTGGCTTGGCACGTAAGCTTTGAACGGCCTCTGCCCTTATCTTGCTTCCTCCTTGCTAGCCTGGCAGATTTATAGCCAAGCTGCCGGCTGAGGACTTACGGCCTGGCAATTACCAAGGAATCTCCAGCCCTGCCCTGCACCCCCACCGACACTGCTGTCTCAGTGAAGAGCTGACAGCAGATTGCCAACAGCAGTAGCGAGTGAAGGAAAAATAAAAATACTATTTAATATTAATAATATTCACTATGCTTAACAATTGGAAATCATCTCAGAATGCAGTGATTGGCTGGCTGATGATGATGATATAAGTAATAATATGTAACTACATAATCTGGCTGCTTCTTGTTGTTTGTGGATAGTAGCAACTGGAAAATACTACTACTACTACTACTGAATTCAGAAAGCTATGGCTAAATATGCTGACAAGTTTTAACAATAATATTTAGCAATCAGAATTGAATAAAATAATAATTAAAAAAAACACAGGGACATTTTTTTCAAAAAAATATGTAAATAAGGATGGGAGTGAGTGTCCTGTTCAGAGCGGGATTCACAAGGCTGAGACGCAGATGCAATCAAATCTTGTTTTATTAAAGTAATGGATACATCAAAAGCAGTACGCTTCATAGAAATCTCTAAGCTAGCTCACTAGAAGTCCCTAACTGCACTCTAGACATGCTCTGCAATGCGTGAAGAAAGTTGACTCAGCAACTTAACCCAGAGCGTGACAGTCTTAAGTAGGGAAAGTTTTAGATCGTAATCTCTGGCTCCTCCTCAAGTCCTGCCTCTGTCCTGTCCGCTTCTATGAAAGAACCGTCTTCTTAGCAACCAGCTCGAGGTCAGGGTCAGTGACGTGCTCGAGGCATCCCGGGAACCAGTTGGCAAAGGGGGAGCCACCGCTCCCTCTGGAACATCTTACAACGGCACCTCCAACCTGTCGGGGGGCGGCGTGCTCTCCGCTTCTGAGGCCGCACCATCTGTGAAAACTAGCCCAGAGCCAAATTCCCCTCCCCTCCCAAGGTCTTGCTCACACTCAACAATTCCTTGGTCTTCCATCCCCTCTGACAGCTGAGAAACCTGGAATTCGTGCCTCCCCCCTCCCCCCTCCCTGGCCCTCGTGGGGAAGCGGAGGCTCAACATTGAGATTGATCAGGAAAGAACAGAAAACATACACAAGCTGAACAAATTCCACCTAACCCCCATCAAACATTTCTAAGAGACAGAACTTACACAAGATTTCTGCATTTTAAGATGTCACCCCTTCTAAGCACTGTGATTGGAGAGTGTTGGGTAGGGTGATAGCATTCTAGCTTCGTTCCTCTCTCCCCACCCTGGTGTTCTCCTTTGTAGTGTTGTATTGCTTCATTTCAAAGGCACCCTGTCTGGGTTCATTAGAGACTGTTTTGAGCTACAGAACTGTACAAATCTCTACAAATTGATTCAGGACTAGCCTATCCGCTCTGTAGAGATTTGTAGCCTCTTTACCCTGATTTGGACAGGATACAAATAGGGTTGAATCAGCCCTATTTCATTTGCGGTTTGTACAAATTCAGTGCACAGCCCTAGAACAGATGCACATCTGAATTTACATCCTGTTGAAAGCAAAGATTGGGCAAATATAGTGATTGTGCATCCATATACAAAGTAAAAAAGTAATAGACAGCATCCACAATTGGATGTTGAAAGAAACTGATATGCACCCACATTTGGATACACATTCCAAAGTGCATCTCATTAACATCCCCCAGTTTCTTAAAGCAAGGATATCCAAGACATTCCAAGGGATTTTACAGATATATGAGACAATGGGGCAGAAATTAGAAAACAGCAGAAATAAAGGGATGGTTTTCCATTATACACTCATTTCTACTATGGGCAAGATCCCACAGCACAGATAGAGTGGGTGTCTACTAGTGCAATGAGGTTTCTCCACCCTCCAGGCCCCTGCAACAGATTGGGTATGTGGCCATATATCTTGGGTATCACTGTGGGCTCCTGCTGGGAGGAAGGGTGGGATATAAATCAAATGTATGAGTGAATGAATGAATGAATGTGCGTGTGCAGGGTCTGGAAGGTAGAGGGAGTAACCATAAGTCTTGTTGTGCTAGCTGAGTTCCTTTTGTGCAAACAGGAAGATATAATTGGATCTGATCATATAAGTATCTTAATTTAGGGACTGTACCTTTCTATTTCTGCTCTTAGATACCATAAAATAAAATGTACCAAATACCAGGAATGACAATAATTTCCATTATACATTGGTTGGATCCAGACTTTGACCTGCTAAGAGTAGACCCACTGAGATAAATGAACTTAAGTTAACCATGACTAACTTAAGTCCTACTAAATTCAGTGGGTTTGCTCTAAATGTGACAGGATCTGGATACAATCTATTGCTATTCTTACTAGTAAACATACTAGCTTTTTAAACAACTAGCTGTAAAAATCCTTTGATAAACAATAATCAAATATAGTGTATTAGCAGACAGGAACATCTGCTATTAATACCCGAAGCCACACAGAAGGCATAAAGGCTTTAATTGAGTTTTCATTTTTGTTACATACAAAACATGAAATGAAATGAAGTATAGACAATGTGTCTAAGTGGGTTCCATACACCCACAATGCAGTTTCTGACTGGTTTTAGCATATTGTTCTTTTCAAAAAACCAAAACATTTGAGTATTATTAGACTGTGCTGCATCCTGTCAGCAAACTTTTAAATCTGAGTTCATTACAAATGTACATTTAAACAGATTTACAAAGTATTGCACAGATAATGTGCAAAATGGTTCTGAAGTCTACATTCCCCGATGCATCATATCTGCACATGATCAGAGCTATGAGAATCTGAACTGAAGGCTGCAAAATTTCAAAATAAGACGATATAGGGTGATTTATCCCAAATGCTGAGTTGAGATGCCTTAGAGGATTTTAAGCATGCCCAAGGTGAAGTGGGATCTGTCCTCATTCATCATCATTCATTGGTGATCACTTGTGGCTGAGTAAGATTGTCTTCCAGGGTAAGGTCTTTAACAGTGGGTCCGTAAGTGACTGTGGAGGCCAATTCTGGATCCACACAGCCTCCCACAGTGAGCAGCACAAGCTCTATGAAGCACTTCATCATTCCTTGGTGATCCAGACATGAAAAATGCTGCAGACAGTTGTCTACTAAAAGTGAAACCATGGGCTCTACCAGACATACCTTTCATAGCTCTATCCTTACAACATCATCATTGATGTGTGGCTATTCTGGTTTATTTCGCTCATCAGCCCATGTTTTTTTCTCCTACTGCAAAAGAAACCCTAACATTTTAGAAAAATCTGGGATCGTTGCACAAAACGTCCCTGATTTTTTTTTTCTTGACTTTTTTGATGGGAGACCTGTCAAAATTTTACTTCTAAGTAAAATGGCAAGATGCTGAGGGAAATAGCAGAAGTGACCATAAAGGCTGCCTAATCATTGCCAGATCATCATTTCTCTGTAACATCTGAATCGGGAGAGGCAGTGCAAGCCATGCTGCCTGGACTCGGTGGTGGGCTGGATGAGGGCCAATAAACTGAGTCTGAATCCTAGCAAGACAAAGGCAGTGTGGGTTGGTGGTTCCCAAGTTCAGATAATTGGTCAGTTGCCTACTTTGAATGGGGATGTACTCCCTCTGAAAGAGCAGGTCTGTAGTCTTGGGATGCTCCTGGATCCATCTTTGTCACTAGAGGCCCAGGTGACCTCAGTGGCTAGGAGTGCCTTTTACCAGCTTCGGCTGGTAAGACACATGTGGCTGTTTCTGACCTCTGTTGTCCATGCACTGGTAACCTCCAGGCTGGATTAATGTACTGCACTCTACATGGGGCTGCCCTTGAGGTTGGTCTGGAAGCTGGTGGTGGTGGTGCAAAATGTGGCGGCAAGACTGCTTCCTGGGGCAGGGTATCGCCAACATGTTACCCCCTGCTGAAAGAATTGCAGTGACTACCCATTTGCTACCAGGCTAAGTTCAAAGTTCTAGTTTTGGTGTACAAAGCCCTATACAGCTTGGGATCAGGATACCTGAAAGATTGTCTTATCCCTTATATAAGATTGCTGAAGAATCGTATATGGCTTATCAAGTCATAATAAGTATACTACTGTACTGGTGCAAAATGCCAAGTTCAAGGTTCTAGTTTTGGTTTATAAAGCCCTATACAGCTTGGGACCAGGATACCTGGAAGATTTACCTCTTATATACCCAGTTGATTACTGTGGGCTGCAGGTTAGGGCCTCCTGCAGATACCATCTTATCAGGAGGTCTATTCCGCACAACATAAGAAATGGACCTTTAGTGTGGTGGCCCCTACCCTTTGGAATTCCCTCCCCTTAAATATTAGACAGGTATCATATCTATTACCTTTTCTACTATTGTCATGGTCAGATCACTTCCTGGTGAAGTTTAGACTTATGGCTCTGATCCTTCCCTGCAGGGGTGGTGGACAGATTAAGATGGTCTGCCCCTGGAGACTAATGGAATCCACTGGATTCCTGAATGCCCTGACAGAGTTCCCAGTAGATGGAGCAGGTGACCCTGTTGAAGCCCTTGTCACGCTGTGGAACAGCGAGATGCGTTGGGCTCTTGAAACGGTTGCCCCCGAGTGCCCTCTCCGGCATTGTGGAGCCCAGTTTGCACCTTTGTACATCAGTGAACTAAAGGCAATGAAACAGACTGGACGACAGCTAGAGCACAAGTGGTGAATGATGTTCTGTGAGGCTGATCGGGCATGAATAAAACTTCATAACCATGCCTACTGTGTGGTGGTGAGGGCAGTGAAGAAGGCTCACTTTTCTGTCTCCATTGTATCCTCAAGTAGCCATTCAGTGGAGCTTTTCCATGTTGTCAAGTCTCTGTTGACATCAACTCCAGGAAATGGAGTATTAGACCCTTCTGAGGCCCTCTGTGAATTGTTTGCAAGGCACTTTGAGGATAAAGTTGCTCACCTCCATAGCAGTCATGATGCCCCATCCTCATCTACTGTATTTTATTTATTTATTTATTTATTTATTTATTTATTTATTTATTTATTTATTTATTAAATTTTTATACCGCCCCACTAGCATAGCTCTCTGGGCGGTGTACAACAAATATAATAAATACAATAGAATCACATAGAACAATACAAAAAATAAATGGAAATCCATAATCTAAAACCAGTTAAAACATATTTAAGAAAAGCTAAAATGCCTGATAAAATAGGAAGGTTTTAACTTGGCGCTGAAAGGATAGCAATGTCGGCGCCAAGCACACTTCTTCGGGAAGACTATTCCACAGTTTGGGGGCCACCACTGAGAAGGCCCTAGTTTTTGTTACCATCCTCCGAGCCTCTCTATGAGTTGGAACTCGGAGGAGGGCCTTCGATGTTGAGCGTAGTGTACAATCAGGTTCATATCGGGAGAGGCGTTCCAAAAGGTATTGTGGTTCCGCGCTGTATAAGGCTTTATAGGTTAAAACCAACACTTTGAATCTGGCCCGGAAGCATATAGGTGGCCAGTGCAAGCGGGCCAGAACAGGTGTTATGTGTTCAGACCACCTGGTCCTCGTTATTAGTCTGGCCGCCGCATTTTGCACCAGCTGTAGCTTCCAAACCATCTTCAAAGGCAGCCCTACGTAGAGCGCATTGCAGTAGTCCAATCGAGAGGTTACCAGAGCATGAACAACTGAGGTGAGATCTTCTCTGTCCAGATAGGGACGTAGCTGGGCCACGAACCGAAGTTGGTAGAACGCATTCCGTGCCACCAAGGCTACTTGAGCCTCGAGTGACAGAGAAGGATCGAAAAGTATTCCCAGACTACGAACCCGCTCTTTCAGGGGGAGTGTAACCCCATCGAGAATAGGATGAGTATCCACCATCTGATCAGAGAAACCACCCACCATCAGTAGTCTCCAATGAGATGTCCAGTGCAACGTCTGCTGCAACTTCTTGGGAATGGTTTCAGTTGATGTGGCCTGATAGCATAGACAAGTTGCTTGCGATGATGTGCCCAGCAACATGTCCTCTTGACCCTTGCCTTTCTTGACTTATTAAAGCTTGTCGAGGGGGGTTGGCCAAGTGGATCCAGGATGTGGTCAATGCATCATTGTGGGAGGGAGTGGTTTTAGCCACCCTGAAAGAGGCGGTGATCCAACCTCTCCTGAAAAAGCCCACCCTGGACCCATTGGTCTGCGACAATTACCAACTGGTTGCAAATATCCCATTTTTAGGGAAGGTGATTGAGAGGGTTGTGGCGCAGGAATTGCAAGTACTGTTGGATGAAAACAGATTATCTTAACCCATTCCAGTCTGGGTTCAGGCCTGGTTATGGGACTGAATTGGCCTTGGTCGCCCTGATGGATGACCTTTATCAGGAGAAGGACAGGGGGAGTGCGACCCTTTTACTCGTACTTGATCTTTCAGCAGCTTTTGATACCATTGACCATAATATCCTTCTGGGCTGACTTGGTGAAATGGGTATCAGAGGCACTGTTTAACAGTTGTTCCGATCCTATCTCCAGGGTCATTTTCAGAGAATAGCATTGGATGATTGTCTTTTGTCCCCCTGGCAGTTGTGCTGTGGGGTGCCACAGGGTACCATCTTGTCCACCATGCTGTTTAACATCTATATGAAGCCCATGGGAGAGGTCATCATGAGATTTGGGGTGAGGTGTCAGAAGTATGCTAGTTATACCCAGCTCTATTTCTCCGGAACATCTGAACTGGGAGAGGCCATGCAAGCCCTGGACTGCTGTCTGGACTCAGTGGTGGGCTGGATGATAGCCAGTAAACTGAGTTAGAATCCTAGCAAGATGGAGGCGCTGTGGGTTGGTGGTTCCCGAGTTCAAATAATTGGTCAGTTGTCTGCTTTGGATGGGGTCATACTCCCTCTGAAAGAGCAGGTCTGTAGTCTGCGGGTGCTCCTAGTTCCATATTTGTTGCTAGAGACCCAGGTGACCTCAGTGGCTAGGAGTGCCTTTTACCAGCTTTGGCTGGTAAGACAGCTGTGGCCATTTTGAGATAGCCTGACCACTGTTGTCCATGCACTGGTAACCTCCAGGCTGGATTACTGTAATGTGCTTTATGTGGGGCTGCCCTTGAGGTTGGTCCAGAAGCTGCAGTTGGTGCAAAATGCAGTGGCAAGACTGCTCACTGGGGCAGGGTATCGCCAACATGTCACCCCACTGCTGAAAGAATTGCACTGGCTGAGCATTTGCTACCCACCCGTACACTACTCTCAACATCAAAGGCCCTCCTCCGGGTACCTACTCCGAGGGGAGCTTGGAGGATGGCAACAAGGGGTAGGGCTTTCTCAGTGGTGGCCCCCAAATTATGGATGATCGTTCTAATGAGGTGCGCCTGGCACCAACACTGTTATCTTTTCAGTGCCAGGTCAAGACTTTCCTCTTCTCCCAGGAATTTTAGCATGTGTTTTTAAATGGTTTTTTTTAAGTGTTTTAAAATTTGTATATTTGTATATTTGTTTTTAATGTTTTTAATTGTTGTAAACTGCCCAGAGAGCTTCAGTTATGGGGAGGTATACAAATGTAATTAATAATAATAATAATAATAATAATAATAATAATAATAATAATAATAATAATAATAATAATAATAATGATGATGTTCATAATGACAATCAGACTTCTAGGTAGAATTTGAAGAGAACAAGCAGTTTATCCATTATTCAGTATAACAAACAAAAGAAATTTCTCCAATCTGATCTTCCAAAGAATGTGAAGGAAAGATGTCCCTCAGCAACAGCATTCCAGAATACTAGGTGTACATTTATATAGTGTGAAAATCAGAGCTTGGAAAAGTTACTTTTTTGAACTACCACTCCCATCAGCCCAATCCAGTGGCCATGCTGGCTGGGGCTGATGGGAGTTGTAGTTCAAAAAAGTAACTTTTCCAAGCTCTGGTGAAAATCTCTCAAGGATGTGTGTACATGTTCATAAAGGTGAATTTCACTAGTTAGAGGAAAAATGGAAGGGTGAATTGTGACATCTCATTCTGGACACATCCCTCTACTGGTGTAATCACATTCTCAAAAACAATGAAATGATTACAGTAGTGCAGAAGGTCCATTGTAGTGTTGCATCCAAAATGTCAATAACAAACATTTAATAAGTATAGTGCTATGAAAGGTGTATCTTGAAGAACCTTATGTCTCTAACTGTACCCCATATAAGGAAAATGCTTGGGTGTGGGCAGATGAGGGAGAAAAGCAACTTTGCAAAATTGAAACATATTTCTAGTTTAAGGAAAATGTAAGAATCAGGAGAGAGAACAACTTTGCAACTAACAGGTCTATCTTGTAATGAGACAATGGTTTTTTCCAGTGCTTTCCAATCCCTGTGCTTTGGTGGGAGCAGTGGCGTCACTAGGGTTGGTGTCACCTTGTGTGGTAACTCATGGTGTCACCCCCATGGACCTCCTCCCATACCAGGCCATACAGAATCCTTAGTAATGTTTTTTGTACTAATGTTACTCGTAAATCGTAATTCCCATATATCACTGAATGTAATGGCAATAGTAGTGACATAAACAACTAGCAAAATTAAAATTACACCTTTAAATTACAATATCATACGCACAGCCTAAATTCTTGCTCATTACTAATGGGAGTTAATTATCTTGCATATGCCCATAGTAAATTTTCAGATACTTTCAGACCCTCAGCAATTTTCAAGTGGTCTATGTAGAAGAAAGGTTTGGGAACCCCTGGAATAAGACATCTGCTTATGTCCCTATGCTGCTCTCACCCCTCATTTCGGTGCCTGGGATGCATGCGTGTGGACACACCTCCTTACAATTATGGAAAGTGATTCTTAATAATAAGTCTCCAGACACAAAGTTACATAGGTATTTATCAGTTGTTTAGTAGAAAATTCAGAGCTGCAGGGTCCCTTCATGATAGTTACAGCCACGTACACCCTTTTTTGCTCCTGGATTAAGACTGAGATCTTTGTTAATGCATTCTCTCACAACAACAAACGTCTCTAGGAGCCAATCAGCATGAAAGTGGAGAGCGTTAGCAACTGAGAAGAGTCTTCTCAGTGGCTGACTCACCTCCTTTCACTCTGATTGGCTCCAATCAGCAGAAAAGGCAAGGAAGCATATTAGAAGACTCTTCTCAGTGACTAACACACTCCCTTTTCATGCTGACTGTAGGATGCTTGGAGACATAGGGACCCTGCTCCCAAAAAAGCAGAGGGACTAAGATCCCCTGGGCGACTACCCTCCTGGTGCTTATGGACATGACCATAATATATTTTGTGATGTGCAAGTTCGATATTATTTATTAAGTGTGTTTAGGATTACACTGATGGCATTCCCAAATATGTACTTTCACACAGACTTTGGTTTTCCATAACACAATGTTTGTCCAAGCCTCCACACTTGGGGGGGCACTACTTGCACACCCCTTCCATAAGCACATCAAAGTTGGATACACACCTGAACCAAGACCCAGACAAAAGGGCACTCAAAACAAACAGGTAATTACAGTGGCTGAGTAGATCTTGTATAGTGGTTATACTGACTGGGCAGCCACTGTCCTTCACATTTTACAAAATAATTTTTCCTATACAAAGATTAAATTTCTGTGTATGAAAAAGTAATATATGAAGTGGTCTCAATAGTGAGAAAAGTAAACAAGTGAATGGTGATCCAAATGTTTTTCATTCTCATGTTATGAAGCTAGCTGCCAGATGATGTATCACCTTCGCTACGCATGCAGCGTAGATTGAAAAAACAGCACCCAAGCCACCATTCAATACTGGGAAGTGTGCAGAGAACTACAGCCTCAAGTGATAAGGAACTTGTTCTTTCAACTTGTTCTTTTAAGTTGAGACCTTATCCAAGTCTGAGTCTGTGTTGGAATTGCTTTTTAATATGTTTTTAAGCCTTTTCTTTTTTTAAAAAAATATGTTTTTTTAAAGCTTTTAAAAAATATTTTCAAAGATGTTTTAATATATTTTAAAGTCTGTTTTTATGATGTTTTAAAGTGCTTTTGTTTGCCGCCCTGGGCTCCTACTGGGAGGAAGGGCGGGATATAAATCAAATAATAAATAAATAAACTTCATTCACCCAACCCAAAATTCAGAATCATGCCTCTTTAGGCTGTTTTCCAACTGTTTATTCTTGCTTTATGGTTATTGGATTTTAAATGGCTTTATTTCTTGTTGTGAGCTGCCTTGGTTTCCAACCCTACCTCACAGGGTTGTTGGAAAGACTACACACACACACTGCAGACGTATAAATACATACAGCCCATATAATAGTTTATTGTCAAACCAGTTGGTCACTGCAGAAAAATCAGTATTAGTTTTAAAAAAATCAGTATTCATTTCCTACAGAAGAAAAACTGTAATACCTAAGTAAGCCCTGCCTACTTGCTTTAAAATAGGACTGGAGGAGGGGGGAACAGAAAGACAACACAAACACAATTCTTTTTTACATTCACTCCAAAGTCCCATTGATTTTCAGCACATTCATAATCTTGTCTACTCAAAAGTAAATCCTATTGAATTCAATGGGATTTACTCTGGACATATGGGATTAGCAATGCTTTTACCCCCACAAAAGCAAGTATTGGGAAGGTTCTCAAAACACTGCCCAGGATCTGACTCCTACACGCAAGAGGGGAAAACACTGAACTGTATATACTTACCCAATTTATGAGATTTTCAGATAAATGGAGGGGACCACCATTTTCTGGCCTTGCAATGAGGTTTACTAGACACTGCCACAGGTCAAAGAAACACTTCACTGATTGGCTGCAATCCTGAACGGGTGGGGTTAAAGCTACGAAGTGCTATACAGTAGTTTAAAAAAAGATTTAACGGGGCGGCTGACGTTTTTATGTATATCTCGAGAACCGGACCACCTAGAAACTTAATTTTTTTAAAAAAATTAAAGCTGAGAATCACCCCCCTCTGATGGTGTCACCTGGTGTGGTCTGCACTCCCCGCACCCCCATAGTGACACCACTGGGGGGTGGCTGACGTTTTTATGTATATCTCGAGAACCGGACCACCTAGAAACTTATTTTTTTAAAAAATTAAAGCTGAGAGTCACCCCCCTCTGATGGTGTCACCTGGTGTGGTCCGCACCCCCCTAGTGATGCCACTGGGTGGGAGGGAACAGCTTTGCAAGAACAGCATTTATGTTTCTAATCTTAAGGAAGATGCCAAGATGAAGAGATGGAGGAAGAGCTCCTTTGTGACTGACAGGTCTAACTTCTAATTAGAGAGAATTATTTTAACTGGAAAGTAATTCTCTTTCAGTTCTTCCCTCCCCCAAATCAACTTTAAAGGTGCTTAGCACAAAAGCCTCTAGAACTATTTTCTGTAATTTGGCATATGTGTTACCCAGGGGTACTTCTCTCATGTCTTCATGTTCAGATCAATTGCCTACAAAACACTGGGAGAGATTAAGTTATTCCTTTTTCACCCACCCCCAAAAATGTAATGGCTGTTCTTGAAGTACAATGCAGCTATTCTTCTCAAATTTGGCAGGATTCATGACTCCAGAAGGAGGGAACTTGCCTGCAAAGCCCATCTAATTCTGCTCCAAAAATCAATCTCAAAGGTGTGCAGCAAAAAGAAAGGAAAATGGGTGTGGACATCTTTACCCAAAATGTGGCAGGTTTTATCTACCAAAGAGGGACTAGCATGCCTGAACATTTCATCCACTTCTGTCAAAAGGAAAATAAGTTATAGCCATTTTTTGATTTCTCAATAATAAATAGGTGGAAACAAAGTGAACTTGGATGGACTTCAAGCTGAATCAGGCAGTGTATGAAGCACCAAACCAGATCTTGGGATCAGTGTGCATCTCTGTTAAATATGCACTATTTTTCAAGCTTTCAATTGATCAAATGACTACTCTAGAATGAGATCATCTCTAAAATGATTTGTTCAAAGAGCTTAACTTTTATATGCTTCAGTTTTTGTGTCAAAATCTCTGTGTTTGATGGAATGGAAACTCCCAATCCTTGGGAATAAAGGAATTTTGCAATCCCTGAACTTGTCTGGTCAAGCTTGAGGAAGTTTCCATACAATACTGCGCCAAAATCTTCAATAAAAAAATATCTGAGACTGGTAACAGCCTCACCCTAACTCTACCTCATCTCATTCCCTACAACTCATGAGCTAGGTGGATGACTTATAGAGAGGATATAAAAGGGCTGTCCCTAAACTTTGGCTCACTCAGGTTGGAGAGCTTTCCCAAGCTTTGTCAAGCAAACTCAGGGATTACACAGCTTCTTTGTTCCCAAGTCTTAGAACCTTTCCTGAGCTGTGCCCTGTGAAATAGCTCCATTTCCTAGAACCTTTTTTTAAAAGCATCTGGACTTTTTGCAAACTTCATTCTAGCATCCAAGACATGGATGAAAAACAGGGAAAATTTCAAAGGGGGCAATCAAAAACTCACCAACAGTAATGAAAATATAAACAAAACTGAAAAGACTGTGGCCCCCCCATGACCTGTCTACTGAGCATTCATCCTGATTAGCTTGGCACAAAGTTTACATGGAGGTTTAATTACATCTGGTCCTCATTGAGCATTCTTTCTCTTTGTGAGGAGGTTGTACAACAATGAGCATTTGTCCTGATTCATATGTGCAGTGTTGATGTCTTTCCGTTAATCATTTGTTAACTACAGGAAGTCCTTTTGTCATTGTGTGAGGGCAGCAGAGCACGTTAATCCACCTTAATTACACAATCCTAAATTTCTAGTATGCGCTTGAATCTTTCATGCAAAATAGTGACAGCCTGAAGGCGACCTGTTTCAGCTCAGCTATAATCCATTCGTTTCCAAAATAAGATGGCCCAGAGCTCATGTTTGCCCTTTAATCTGTACGTTATTTATTCTCATTTGTGATGTGTTGGGATGGGCTGTAGCTACTAGTGATAAGGTAAAGGCAGAAGCGGCTCACCCAGTGGGGCAGTGCTGCAGCAATAGCACAGTCACTACCACTTACCAGGAGGAGATGGTGAGGTTAGAGCTGTGTGGCACACTGGTGGAAACACAAGATTGGTTGCACCTGTGTAGCCTCACCCATATCACCATCTCACTCCTTCTACTTCATGTGAGCAGCAGTAGCAATGTCCCACCAGGAAAACCACTCCTGTACATCTCACAGGTAGGAAAGGAAAGAATGAAATCACCACTACTACCATCATATTTTATTTTAAACAAAAAGACTGCTAGGATTTGTAAAACAATAATTTTATTTAAATGGAAACACAGCTGCCTGTTTCTGACTACTGTGATTGCTCCTCCGGAGCATATATGTTTCTAATGAATGCATTGGTTCTACAAGTGAGAGCTATAGATCTCCTGATGCTAGTGCATTTGCAGTAAGCAAGTGCAGACATGAACCATACCTGATGAGAGACAATTGAGAGCTCCATTTTGCTTTCAGCTTTTCATTAAAAAGTAAAATATGCATATTCTGTCCATCCATTTCTTAAAATGGCTCTATGTACTAGATATGGCTGCCAAGCCATTAATCCTTTTGCTTAAAATGTATGTCAGTGTGTTTGACTTGTGTTGATACCATTGATAATAATTACCTGGAATGTTGGCTGCTTCCAGGTGATACGTTGATCCTCATTTGTTTGCAGGGAGATTAGAGGACGTTGGCTATTTAATGAGCATTCATTTTTATTTGTTTGCAGGGAGGTAAGTGTTCTGTCACCCCATTGGTGTTTGCTGGGGGGTGGGTGGGCAGATGTTCTTTTAAATGGGTTCAGATAAGCAGTAAAGATTTACACCAACTGTGCTAATTAAGTTGCTTTATTCAGATAACAGTTATGCATACAGCTAGATATGATTCTACAGAGCAGATAACATATAACCTGATTCATCTATTGGGTAGACTCCTTTCCCTGACAATACAGGGAAGGGTGCCTCCTGCAGGTCAATCTGACAGCCCTCCCTAGGCCTCCAGAACACTCTGCTATGTTTGATGTTCAATGTCTGATGTGTCGTGCCTTGCACTGTGCTCTGTGCTGCTCTTTATCAACCAGAAAGCCTGAGGTGTATGAGTCATTTCTAGTCTTGTAAGGTGCCAATTGATGGCACTGCCACATCAAGGGAAACACTCACTGGATATTTAACTATTCTATTCTCACACAGTTGCTCATGATCTCACCCTTTGTAGTCAAAACATCACTCAACTAATTAGACACCAGTTGTCCTGTTGCTCATCCAATGTTCCCAGGCTTCATGAAAGCTAACCACATGAAAAAGTCACCAAGTCTCTGTGACCAGATGGATGTCTGGCACTGCTCAGTAGCCCGCACTCCTCTCTTATCACATCAGGTGGCACTATCTATTTTTACACAACTATAAGCTTCTACTTTCTAATGTATTATCTGGAGCATAATATAAGCATAACAATATAAGCATAACAATATAAGCATATTGTTCAGCAGTTTCAGACTGCAAAATAGGCCATGGGTAGGGCATTAAATGGACAATTGCTGGATTCCACATATCTCCAGATAATATGAAATAAGATGACATTCTATCAAAGCAAGTGTTATTTCACACTTTCCAGTGCATTTCCCCATCAATTTCTTTATCCAAAAAGTCTGATATTTTGGGGAACTGGGTTTGTTGCACAAGATCTCCCAGTCAACTATAATTGTGCAACTTGAATTTGCTGATATGTGATTGAATCCCAAAATAGCAACAATCTGGAAGTGGCCATTATCAACACAAAAGATACTCTTGACTTTCTCCTGTTGGGTTTACATTTAAGATTGAGTATGTTCAATAGTGATCCATTGAATAACCCCTTAAATCTCACTTCCTTCTCCTTTAAAATCTCATTCCCACTCCTTCATTAGCGTAGTTTGTCTAGCATTCACTTTTCTTGATGTGATGGTTGACTGTGATGGAAGTGTTGAAACAGATGATTTTGCCCAGGCTACATTGGTTTGATTAGAAAATAAAGTCAGAAAAATAAGCTCATCTTATCTTTATAAAAAAGCCACCCACTCAACGCTCCCTCCCATATCGACCCCACCCACCCAGTTGTTTTATTTTATTGTGTGTGAGAGCGGCAGCAGTGGCAGTGCTCCAGCGACTGTGAGATGTGGTAAGGAGGGAGTTTCTGGAATATAATTCTCCAAATGACATCTCATACAGCTCTTGGCATGTGCTTTCAGCTCTAGCTTCACACCAGGCACCAGATGGGTAAGGGAGGAGCCTTCTTAAGAACACAAGAGTCTTACTGGATGAAGTCAAAGGCCCATCTAGTCCAGCCTATTGTCCTATAGGCAGTGGGCAGCCATATGCCCATGGGAAGCCCGCAGGCATTTGTGACTCCCATAGGCATTTGCACTCAGAAGCATACTGCCTCCAACAGTGGAGGAAGAACAAAGCCATTGTGGCAAGTAGCTACTGATAGCCTTACTCTCTTCCTCCATCCCACACTGCCTACTCCAGAGCAGTAAAGAAGGTAAGTGGGTGGGAGATTAGGAGGGAGGACATTATTATTTCTCTGGGTAAACTTAAAATGTGAGTTAGAGAAGAACTGTTGGAGCTGTAATGTTCATTTCCTACTTGAGGCAAGCATTATGAGCCATCGACATTCAGATTTCTGAGCTGGTAAATGTGACTTTCAGTGACAGCACTAGAATCTTGTGCTTTTAAGAGCATGCCACAGAAAGGGAATGTTGGGACTAGCCATTATGAAAGGTTCTTTGCCTGAGCCCTGACAGTGAAGCAGCTTCTGGTTCTATTACAAATGAGCCCTGACTCAAATTACACCCTATTCAGCCCCAGTGTCTGTACATCAGTGTGAGCCTGAATCTCTGCTTGAGCAGCCAAGATCAATTACTTGGGGCCAACATAACAAAGAAGGCAAAGTGCTTAAATATATCAGTATTTTCCATAGGATCTGGACCATGAAATATAATATGTCCACAGTACCTGGCATCAAGAGTGCTATGTTGAATAAGGTATCAGAACAGAACACAGCATGGAAGTTCGGTTGTGGTAACTGAGTGTGAGAAAGCTGATCTGGAGGTGAAAGTATATAAAAAACTTTGTGAGGGGAAAGACAGAATAACAGACAGAATCCAAGGGGAAGAGGACAAGGGAGCCATAATATTAGCTGAAGACACTCATCAAGAGGCACCCAAACAGCAGGATTGTCTCAGCCAAAGCTGGATTTTTTTTTACTTTATTTATTAAAACTAGTTCTGTACATTCATGTACATATCACAAGGCAGTGTACAAAAAAATTAAAATGACATTAAAACTTCCAGAATAAATAAAATGACAGCCACCATTAGGAAACAACAGACATATCAAATTATTACTGTCAGCTGGTATCAATGTCCAGCAAACGCCTGAGAGAAATAAATATGTTTTGAACAGATGCTGAAATTGCATCAATGTTGGCACCTGCCTTAATTCAGAAAAGGCCCTCCTCTGGGATCCTGCCAAATAAATCTCTGCAGGTTGTGCCACAACAAGGCGAGCATCGTTGGACAATCATAGTGAAATCAGTAAAGTAGTGAGGTAGTCAGTAAATTTGGGGATCGATCGATCGATCAATCGATCGATCAATCGATCGATCGATCAATCGATCGATCAATCGATCGATCATCCATCCATCCATCCATCCATCCATCCATCCATCCAATCTATCAATCTAATCTATCAATCTAACCTATCTAATCTATCTATCTTTATGACAGGAATAGAATGATGCCACCAGACTATCAGTATTTTGTGGGACAATTCAAGTGCATTGGAACTTCAGGTTTGCACAATTAAAGTAGATTAACATGCTCTGTTGTCCTAGCTCAACTATTTTTATATACAAAGGACCTTTTGCAGTTTGGAAAGTGATGGGGAAATGCATTGAAAAATGTGGGGTGAATGAATGATTAACAAGAAGACATGTAAACGTTCTACCCACAAACAAATCAGGATCAATACTCATTCCCATATAACTGCCCCATAAACAAATAACAACGAATGCTCAATAAAGATTAGACATAGTCTAACCATTACATAAACTTTGAGCAAACAAATCAGGATGAATGCTCAATAGACAGGTCATCTGGAGAAACCTATAGATTAGGGCTGAATAAACAGGTCACCTGTAGGAGCCCTAAAAGAATTCCTTACAGTGATGTGCATTCAGAAGGAAGTCTTACTGAATTCAATGGAGCATGTTCTCAGATAATTTGGGTTAGGACTGCAGTCTTCATCATGATTTCTGGTGACCTTCACAGTGTGCATCCACAAAGAAGAAACTAATTAGCGCTTTCATTAAGGAAGTGGGTTTGGAAAACCAAAGAGGATACAACCCTTTAAATGTGCCAGGAAACCATGCCAAAGTAAGCTGAAAATCCCACTGTGGGATCTGAAACAGTATAAAATTATTCCATCCCTCTTTTGCTTCACTTGGGGCTTTAGAAAGAGGCCCATACAATATTCTAAGGATGTATGATACATGGTGTTAATGGCCATAATAATTAAGGGTGCCAATTTTAATTTAAGCGGCAGTGAGCAATAAATGTGCAGTTTTTAATGATCATTGGATGAGATATGTAACAAAAATAGATTCACCTTAATATATTAAACCTGTAATCTTCTTTGGCACACTGCCAGGCTGCAGAGCAGGGCTAGACCAGCTGGGCATCCTTGAAACTCTAGGCCACAAATTTTAGGGTTACACTTTATGTGACCTTTACAAAACCCAATGATTATAGAGCCCATTTTGGATGCCACAATTACAGCCGCTTGTAAAATAGGGAAAGTGGCTGACTGGCTGGGGGGGTTCACACTTTTATGCAGGTTCTTCAGAGCCCATCCTGGATAACAGCAGATTTTAATGAGCACTGACCCTGAGCAACGGGCCTGACTACTGCCATCTTACTGTTGGAAATGTCTAAAATGAAGGGGTGGGGAGCCTATGGACCTCCAAATGTTGTTGGACTACAACTCCCATCAGACCCAGCCAGTGTGACCAACGGTCAGGACAATGGAAACTGTAATCCAGCAACATCTGGAGAGCCACAGGTTTCCCATCCCTGTTATATAGACAGTGGCCTATGGATTATAACATACCAACAAAGTGGGAGATAGTTGTAGCATAACAGCACCAAACACTGGAAGGAACATGGAAAGATCTGTCTTATACTGTGCCAGACCATTAAACCATCTGCTTAGTATTATTGTCTATGCTGACTTGTAGTAGAACTCCAAGGTTACTGATAGGAGTCTTTTCCTGTCCTACCCGGTGATGTTTGGGTTTGAACCTGGGACCTTTTGCAAGCAGCAAGCAAAGCACGAGAATACAGGAAGCTTCCTACACCAAATCAGACCATTGGTCTATGTACCTCAGTATTGTCTACACTGACTGGCAGTGGTTCTCCTGGGTTTCAGACATGCTGGGCATGCTGGAGATTGAACGCTTTCTGCCCTGAATGCCTTAAAAATCCAAACAGCACATCTAGGCAACTGGAAATACATTGAAGGCAACATGTACTTCATCTTTGCTGAACTGCTGCAGTAAGTATTCACCCACCCATAGGAAAAAAAGATCGTCAATTTTCAGAGTCAGGGTGTTTCCCACTATATTCCCCTTTAGACTTTCCATGTGTATAGATGTCTGTTAACTTATTAAAGAATGTTTACTTGATTGCTCACCTGTCTTTTAATTAGATCAATTAATCAGATCTAAATCAATCTGTGTAAAACCAAACCCTCAGCATTTGATGCATTATTGAGACACTGAAGGAGTGGAAGATAACTTACAAGCTACCACTCATTGTCAAAAGGAAAGGCCATTCTTTCCCTTCTTACTCCATTACTTAGAAACAAAGCAGCCTCAGAATATAAACAGGTATTCTTAATTCTCAGCTTCCTTGGATAAAAAAATTGCCATCACTGATTAAATTTGGCTCCCACCACTTAATCAATGGGCTGAGCAATCAAACTCATGGGAAACTGGTGGTAGGTGTGCTGGCAGTGGAGGAGCTGGCGAGAAGCTCTACAGCATCCATTTCCCATTCGGGAGGCTCTGGGCCTGTGGAATGTTGGATCAGCCAGAAGTCGCATAAGTGAGCTAAAAAGAAAAAGCCATCTCTCATAAATACCTCTACCAATGAGTAAGTGCTCCCCATTGATTTCCATTAGAATTATTTTCTTAGACTGATCTTTTTCTTGGAGGAACTTTGGCCCAGATTGGGACCCGCAAGAGGGCTCCTAACAGAAGTTGGATGTTGTGTAAGTCCCCCCCTCGGCTCCCCCTCTGACACCCCTCCAAAATGCCCCTTTTTCAGGCCCTACTCCAGCTTCCATTGGCACCCCTTCTGCTGGGCTGGGCTTCCTGCAGAAGGGTCCCAGCTCTGCCACAGTGGAGGGCATTCTGCCGGCAGAGCCAGGACCCTGCTGGCTCATCTAGGGGTCCGCCATATCTAACTCCCCTCAGCCTGGCGTAAATATGAGTTGGATTGTGCCCTAACACTTTAGTGGATTAATCTACCAGTTCAAGTAAGTGACTGCAATCCTGTGCATACTTATTGAATAAAGGGGGAGTTCTGAGTAAGGAAGCAAAGAATTGCTCTGCAAAACCTGCAATGGTAAGCTTCAAATTCCTGTTATGGGATAACAGTATGAATATAGTAAAATAATAAATAAACAAATAAAATACATAAACAGGATAGTAAAAGTAGTCATATAAAAATATTTACAAATGACAGGTTCAGGAAGATATCCATAATGTTGAACTGAATGTTATAGGGACTTTATCACTCAGCACATTCTGCTTGCATTGGTCCTGCTTTCAGACCACAAATATTTATATTTATATACACACTGACATTCTGATAGTGAGGTATTGGTTCATTTTCTCGACCTAGCCCAGTGCCCATGCCAAACCCACTGTCTACTTACCATAGTGTAATTTCAGTCAGTTGTCAGATCACTGCTTTTTTCACTTACAGGGATCAGATTGCAGATGCAAAATTTTCCATTTTGAGAGAAGGCTTGCGTCTTCTGTAACATGTATTCTGGATGAAATTTGTTTAAAAATTGACTCAGCTCAGAACCTGTTGAGAGGCAAAGAAGCAATGAAGAAAGGTGCCGGCTTTAAGATACATTTTGTATTAAATGACCTCCGAATCTCAGGCAGCAATTTTGTGAATGATAAAGCAATGCTTGCACTGTGGATAATTATTTATTTGCTGCTGCTTGTGCATCGTTGTGCTTCCTTTACTAAGAGGTGATTGTTATCAGAAAGTATGTATCCTGCAGTGTTCCTGTGCAGAAATTGCCACTTTACAAAATGCAAGAGAACATTCCTCAACATTGTAGGAAGCAATCTTCACTGATTTCTAAAAAGTGTGAGGTCACCGCAAAGCATTATGCTTTCAAATCATGATGGATGAATGTCAGAACCTTTTGTGTATACCCAACAATTGCTTCATGAGTTCCTACTGTGTGGTGCTGCAGCTAGGGTAGAACCATTTAGGGTTTTAAAGGTCAGAACCAGCACTTTGAATTGGGCCCAGAAACAAATTGGGAGCCAGTGAAGTCGCTAAAGCACAGGGGTGATATGTTCCCTGCACCGTGCTCCAGTTAACATTCTGGCTGTTGCATTTTGAACCAACTGTAATTTCTGAACCGTTTTCAAAGGCAGCCCCACATAGAGTGTGTTACAGTAATCAAGCCTTGATGTCACCAATGCATGTGTCACTGTGGCCAAGTCAACTGCTTCCAGGAATGGACACAGCTGGTAGACCACTTTGAGTTGGCCTTACCGCAGCCACCTGATATTCAAGCAGCAGGGCAGGATCCAGGAGGACTCCCAACCTGCGGACCTGCTCCTTCAAGGGGAGTGCAACCCCATCCAGAATAGGTTGCAACACTATCTCTGGCACAGTTTTCCCCTTGACCAGGAACACTTCTGTCTTGTCTGGATTAAGTTTCAGTTTGTTAGCCCACATCCAGCCCTTCACAGCCTCCAGGCACCGGTTTAGGATGAGCACTCCCTCCCTGCAATCAGGGGGTTGGGAGAGATAGAGTTGAATGTCATCAGCATATTGATGACATTGTACTCCAAATCTCCTGATGACCTCTCCCAGCAGTTTCATATAAATGTTAAAGAGCATGGAAGACAGAATTGAACCCTGCGGTACCCCGTAGGCCAATGGTCAGAAGGATGAGCAGTAGTCTCCCAGTACCACTTTCTGTCCATCAGGTAGGACTGGAGCCACCATAAAACAGTGCCTACTAATCCCATCCCAGCTAGACGGCCCAGAAGGATACCATGGTCGATTGTATCGAAGCTGCTGAGAGGTCCTGCAGCACCAACAGGGATGTACTCCCCTTGTCTGATGCCCGGTGTAGGTCATCAAGCAGAGCGACCAAGGCAGTCTCTGGCATATGACTGGGCCTGAAGCCTGATTGAAAAGGGTCTGGGTAGTCCGATTCATCCTGGAAAACCTGGAGCTGAGCAGTCACTACCCTCTCAATCACCTTGCCCAAAAAGTGGAGATTAGAGACTGGGCAGAAGTTGTTAAGATCCGCAGGGTCTAACAAAGGCTTTTTAAATCAAGGTCTTATCACAGCCTCCTTCAACAATGGTGGCATAGAACCTTCCCTTAGGGAGGTGTTAATTAAATATGCCAACCAGTCAACCACTCCAAGTCTGGCAGATTTAATAAACCAGGATGGGCAAGGGTCAAGAGAACAAGTAGTGGCCCTCGATTCTCCCAGAATCCTGTCCACATCCTCAGGCTTTACAAGCTGAAACGTATCCATAGAAAAATGACCAGAGGAAGCCTCAGGGACATCTGCCACAACTGCAATTTTGTCTGCAAAGTGCCTCACAAACATGTCACCATGAGCAACTGAGGGCTCAGTAATGTGGGCCAGAGCCCAAAAGATCCCGGACCACCCGGAAAAGCATCACCGGACGACACTGAGCAGACGCAATGGTGGCAGAGAAGTGAACTTTCTTTGCTGCCATCACCGCCACATGATAGGCTCAAAAATGAGCTCTAGCCTGTGTTCAGTCAGAAGCAGATTGAGTTTTTCTCCATTGTCGCTCTAGTCATCATCCCTGCTGCTTCATCAGGCCTAAGGTTTGAGTAAACCAAGGTATATTACAGGCCTTCCCTGGGGAGAGGGCGCTTTGGAGCAATAGTGTCTACTGCCCAGGTCACCTCTGTATTCCAAAGATTGACCAGGGCTTTGCCAGTATTGCCAGCCATGCTGGGAATATCCCCCAGAGCATTCAGGATCTGGATCCATGAGTTTCCGGGGGGGGCATCTTAATCGGCCCTTCACCCCTGCGAAGGTTACCAGGGGCACAAAGTCTAAAACTTGTCAGGTGGTGATCTGTCCATGACAATGGAGTCACTAAGAACCCCTCCACCCTCAGATCACTTTCTTCTTGTCCCAAATAAAACACAAGATCAAGTGTGTGTCCTGCCACATGTGTTGGTCCAGATGATATTAGAGACAGCCCCATGGTTGTCATGGCAGCCATGAAGTCCTGAGCTGGGCCTGTGAGTCTAACCTCGGCATGTATGTTGAAGTCACCCAGGACAATCAGCCTGGGGAACCTCAACACCAATGGTGAGACCAGCTCCACCAGCTCAGAGAAGGAGACTGTTGGGCAGTGGGGTGGACGGTACACCAACAGAATCCCTGTCTCCCTGACCCAACACCAGGCACACACACTCAAAGCTGGAGGTGTTAGGGATAGGGTACCTGACAGGGGAGATAGATTCCCTGCAGACAATTGCTACCCCACCTCCCCGTCCCCTGGATATAGGCTGCTGGAGTGCCACAAAACCTGGTGGGCAGAGCTGGGAAAATCCTCCTCCACTCTGATCATTTAGCCAGGTTTCGGTAATACAAGCAAGGTCAGCGCGTTCATCCAGGATTAAATCCTGCATTAAGGTGGTTTTATTAGTCACTGACCTTGCATTCATCAGCAGAACAGTAAGGTCCAGGGAGTTCCCAGCATAGTTACCAGTGTCCCAAGGGTTGGAAAAGGGACCAGACGGGATGCAAGCACAAAGATGTCTTGTATTCCTTCCCCTGTATTGGCCAGTCTGTCTCCCACTGCTATTATGTTCCCTGCCAATATAACCTCCATGGCAGGCCCCCAACTACTCCTGCCCCAACACATATTGAAAGGAGCATGACACTGGGGAAAAAAGTTAAACAAATGAATAAAAGCCTCTTATGTAGTTACCAATAGCAAACCAAATTCCCACCTTCCGTCTCCTGCCCCCAGCAATTTATGTAACTTTACTTGCTGTCTTAGTAAAACCTATAAACCTGAAGGGGCGGGTTTAGAGCAGCCAGCTATAAGCTCATTTAACAGAAGTTGAGGGGAGGAGCTGATGTTTTGGTGTATATCTCTTGAACCAGATCACCTAGAAACTTATTTTGTTTAAATGAAAGCTGAGAGTCCGGAGCGTGAGATGACTCACCCAGAGACCTGGAGGGGACCCCAAAAGTCTGGAGTCTCCAGGTAAAAACTGGAGACTTGGCAACCCTAAGTGATATGGTACAGTCCCACAAGAGAAGCTTATCAGTATGTTTGAATTAGCTTGGAAAAAACAGAGCCTTTTCAATTGTGACTTCTGAATCATGGAACATGGTTCTAACTGAGAATAGGCAAGCCACATACCTCATTAATTTTAAACAGGCCTTAAAGCAGATGTAGGTGATCTTTGGCTCTCCAGCTATTGCCGAATTACAATCCCCATAAGTTCCAGGAAGCACAACCAAAGGCCAGGGATGATGGGAGTTGTAGCTCAGCAACATCTGGAGGGCAAAAGAACCCCACACCTTCCTTAAAGACTCATCTTTTATTGTAGCTTTTGGGGGCTAATCTAGGATCTGTAAATTTGATGCTTTTTTTTTTTTTTAGAGCCAATAGGGATATTTTTCTTTTATTGTATGATATGTTGGTCTGTGTATTTCTGGACTGGGATTTTTTAAATGTTTACATGATTTCAGAGTTGGATTTGATGGATATATATTGGAATATGGTTGTAGACTGCTTTAGCTTTGCCTAAAAAGCCTATTAAGTAAAAAAAAAAATAGAGAAGAGGGAAAGGAATTACAACGTGGTTGCAATTACTAGGCCTCAACTGAAAGTGATTGGCTTACTTGGGTTGTGGTTGTCTAGCAACAGCAACCACACTTCAGGCCTCAGCAAAGATGCTCCCTACATAAGATGCCTTCCGTCTAAGGATCATGAAAGCAAAGCAAGGCCATAGCCACAGGGGGGCCTGTTGAGGCTTTGCCCCTTCAAGGAGATTCTAGACCTCTTCTCTGGACTTAGAGCACTTGCTTAAAAACATAAGCCTTTTGCAATTATATAATAGAAGGGAAGGTGTGCAGGCAGTATTCCTCCTAGTTACTCAGTGAAAAGTTAACCTTCTATTGTTTATATAATAAGTGCAAAGGCACCGGGATAATGGGCAAACGTTAATAGAGTAACTTTATTAATATTTAATACAAATAAAAAAACCCATGAGTTTAGCTGTAGGTAGGATAGTTTTTGGTGTTTCACACTGATTCCTTCCCACTGCCCCATGCACCCTTAGGCCTAGTCCTTGTTCAGAAAGAGAGTGTTACATGTACAGGGCTGTATAGGGAAAGAAGTTAAAAACTATGTGTGTATGTGCATGCGGGGGGGGGCAAGTCTCACCACTGGGGATCTGCCAAGAGCATGTCAGTGCCCAGAGTGAATTCTAAAGTTGGTGGCAAGGCAGAGGTTGCAGGCCCATAGGTAGCTCTGAGTGAGCAACTTACTCTAACAAAAGTTGAGATAAAACTGAACTTTTTAAAGCTCCTGCTCTCTCAGGTGCCACCCGCTTGTGACTAAGGCTATGTACACACCCCTGTTTACTCTGCCTCCAGTGCAATCCTACTTCTACTTTGAGAAGCAGTGTACACGTGACAACCACAATGCATAAACATTCTACATCCAGTAGTGGTGGCAGGGCTGTGCAGGTGGGAATGGGTTGCTGTCTTGGATAACGCCACACTTTCCCACACCACATGTTGTTGCCAGTTGCTGAGGGGGGGGAGGCATGGCAGTGAGGAGCTCAGCATGGTGCAGGTGCAGTGGTGGAGCCAATCTGTCACTCCTGATGCTGTTCCCACACCATGCTGATCTCCCCACTGCATGACCCCTCTCCGTCTCCCTCTTGGTAATTGGCAGTGACACACGGGAAGTCAGGAAAGCCACACAGCCCCAACCAGGCATTCCACCAGCTGCTACTGCCTGTATCTATCCAGCTTTCTTATGAAATACTACATTTTGATGTCTTTCTCTCTAAATCAGCTTTGATCCGAACTGAGAAAAATAATGACCTATCTATGTTTTAAGCCAGTAATGTGTAATATAGCCAACTCTCTGGCCTTGCAACAGAAACTCCATTTCCTAACCTCCTCCTTCATGTGCTCCTTGTGCTGCTGGACTGGTGAGGTCCTGGGAGGGACATTTGGTCCCTCAAGCTCAGGAGAAGGTGCCCTACAAATCCAGGAGGTTCTTCTGGGGCCTCATGTTCCTCACCTCACTTATCTCCTGATCTTCAGCAGAAGGCTCAGAGCTCTGCCCCTGGTCTGGCTCCTCAGCAGGAAAGTCTGCAGCCTCTGACTTAGAGTCTTGACTGCCAACAGATTCTTGAGCATAGCAATTTTTGCCAATTTCCCCTTCCTTGCACAGTCCCAGACCACCTCCTACACTGTTCCAGAAGGTTCCCCAACCACCCAGAGGATCTTTTCAGAGAGCTACGGGGGAAAAGAGGAATCAGTGAAAACTGCCTTCTCACCTCCTTCCTCCAGAGCAAATGGAACTCCACTGAGCACAAATCTAGATTCAGCCCACTGTTTACATCATTATTTGACCTTTCCTAGACGAATCTTCGTCTATGGGGCGGTATACAAGTGCAATAAATAAATAAATCTGACTTGGCCTTAGTCACTCATGTCCTAGTTATGTCCAGATTAGATTACTGTAATGCACTCTATGTTGGGCTACATTTGAAGGCAATCCAGAAACTTTAATTGGTTCAAAAGGCAGCTGTCAGAGTCTGGACCATATAGATTTTCTGTAATTTGTCCAATGGTTATTCAAGTTCAATTTGAAGGGCTGATTTATACCAGGCTCAGCCTGAAAGTGGATATGGCACGGGGTGGATGGGGTGGATAGGGTGGAAAAGTACACTAATAGTGGAGCATGGTTCCACAACCCAGACTGACCCCTTCTACAGGGGATCTGACCAGGTAGATGTTCTACCAATGGGACAGAGGTTCTTTTTGGATTTAGGTGGACAATGAAAGAAACACCAGGTTTGCTCTTTAAGAGGCTTTATTCATAGGATGAGGACATAAAGAACAAAGTAAAGCAAAAGCAGTTAATCTTATGGTCCTTTCAGTTGCTGGAGAATCCCCTCTATTTAGCAGCAGTCCTGAACTGCTGACAGTCAAAGTATCTCCTCAAGGCATGCATTGGGATCTCTGAGGAACTGTATTCCTGTCCCTTACAGTTATACTGTTGCCTTATCATTGGCTTTGGCAATATGTACTCAGGAATGTGACAGGCAGCCACATTCCTGTGGCCTTAACCCTTTGTGCGCCAATTGCAGGATCCTTTGGCAAATGCCAAGGAGATAAATATGTCATGTGGTTATTCCCATATCATTCCCAGATACTGCAAGGATTCGCAGGCTGCCACCCCCACTAGTTGGGCAAGGGGGAAGCAAGAGAATATTGCCTGAGCTTCCTGCCTCTCATTCCCATAAAGGCACAAACAGCAGTCTCCCACAGCTCCCAATATGTGGGCAGGTCCAGCAATTGACCAATACTCTGTTTTTCTCCTTAATAAAACAAACTCTTATCCCCTCCTGTCCCCTGCCCGTCGTTTGATAATGGATAATCATCTGAGGGAAACTTTCACACTCTTAATGACCTAAGATCAGGACATTTTAAAAACTGCCTTCTCCTAAATAAACTTGCCCAAGCATTAAGTGTCACAAACAATTCTCTGTGTTGATTACCAATATAGAGTTATGGCAGGTGGACAAAACCAAGACAAAGCAGAGCCTTTTCTGTGGTGGGACCTAGATTGCAAAACACCTCCAATCTTTGCTTCTTCTTTTTTAAATAGGCTTTCGATCTATGATTGCTGCATTTTAATTATGATCAGTTGATATTGTTACTGATCTTGTTATTATGTTTTAATACATTTCTTTTTAATTATTTTTAAATAATATTTTATTATCAATTTCTTTAAATGAAATTGTTATCTGCTTTGAGTATGCCATAAGGAATTACAATTAATAAGTAAATTGTCCACTTTTTGTGGGCAAAATCAGTTCAGGTACTCAGAAGACGATGAATGTGTTTTGTGTGCACTAATGAATTTGGTAAATTTGTTAAAGAGCTAACAACTCTGGATTTCTTCCTGTTATTGAACATCACTCCTGATTTACTCTGAGCACTGTGAATTGTCCACAAGGCTTTATGCACTGGAATGGCTGCATTTCAAAGCCTTTAGTACTATTCTTACAGGTCTGGCTTTGATTAGATGATTTGAGGAAAGTTGTTTGTGTACCACTTTAAAAGCATATGTATCTTTTATAACAGTTCCTTCTTATGAAAAAATGATATACTTTTATTGTATGAGGTATGCTGCTGTGAATGTGGGCCCAGCTCTGTTTTGTGGTCCCATTGCTGCAATGTTCTGGAAATGTTTTGTAGAGGGCTTTGATGAGGTTGCCTCCGAAATGAAAACCACTATAAAAGTATAAGTTCTGATAATGATGTTATTGTAAGACACATTTCAGAAGCAAAAATGAATACTTCCTAAATGCCACCTTTTGATTAAGCTGTAAGACACAACAGGTTATATTACAATGCAAAGCCCTTGGTGTTTTGAAATTACATCTCAACAGAGCACCTGGGAGTATCTCTGGTAGATTACTGCATGACAATTTTACAGTTTTTAAAGAAATGAATAAATGAAGTCATTAAAAACATTTTTTTCTGGGGTGAAGCTAAGTACCTTCCATCATGCACTATGCAGTCATTAGGGTCTAATGTGCTTTTGCGTGGAAATATTTCAGAGTGATCCAGGGCTTCCTTACACAGTTTGGCACTAATAGTAAAATTTGTCAAAGTAATCTTAGGCTTTGTTTTGCTCAGAACAAATAGCAGAATCACGATTACTCTGCATGCCCAATTTCAAGACACTTCAAAGACATTCTAATGACAATCACCCTCCTTTTTTAAATAAGTTTTTATTTATGAGTGACAAAGAGCAGAAGAAGAAAAGATAAAGGCAGTTGCAGCATTAGGTCCTGAGAAAAGTAGTGTTTTAGGGTTACAAGCAAAGCCTGATGGGAAATGGTACCAGCACCTCAGGTTCCCCTGCTGCAGTTACTGCTGCCATGACCACTAGCTGCTTCACCTTCTGCCTAGCCATTTGGCCAGGAGATTTGTTTTTTGGGGGTGGGGGTGACTGGAGGGGAATTGTACTCTGAAACTGCTATGCACTCATAGAATGCTCTCTTTAATCATCTACAGGTTCCCCCTCCCCACTCTAGCCATGTGACTCCTTTTCCTTTTGCTAGTGGTTCTCTGGGAATTTGTGTTAAGACAACAGTAACATATACAGTTTTGATTGGGTGAAGAGGTGAAGCATGGATTAACTGCAGCTAAAGCCATGCATGTAGTTTCAGTCGATTTGTTGTATTATATTATGGAATTTTATTGTTATATATTTGTATTCTTGTTGTACACCGCCCAGAGAGCTATGCTAGTGGGGCGGTATAAAAATTTAACAAATAAAAATAAATAAATAAATAAAATAATAATGGTCTTGGGCCAACCCTCCTCTTTTTGCCCTAGATGGTGCCCTATTTGGCGGCAGAGAAATGCAGCTAGGGGATTTCACTGAATTTCTCCTAAGGGAATGGAAATTATTCAACAGCTTCCCAGATGCTGGGGTAAGTGGGTTAGTGGTCATAGCACAGTTTCTTTTTTTGTTTCGCTTAGGTTTGGGGGTTTTGCTGCCACTGCAAGCAACAGCAGCAGCAGCAACTATGTTGCCAGTCTGGACACCACGCTGCATACCGTAGACCTGGGACTGGCTGATGCACAAAAAATGGTGGGGAAAAGGTTCTGAACACTGTGGCCTTCTAATGAGGGGTGCAGAATGGCAGTGGTGCCCTCCCACTGGCAGCACTACCACTTGCTAGGAGGAGATGGGGGCACAGCAAGATGAAGTAGCAAGGTTAGAGGAGCTCTGGATTGTTGGTATCAGCATTCACACCTGTGGGGCTGCCACCACCGACTTGGAACTCTCCCAACTTTATTGCCTCATCTCAAGCAGTTGCACCACCTCTGGAAAGGTACTCTGCTGCTGCCCCAAACACACTGTTGATGGCCTTTTTTTATAGGGGGTGGAGTGGGGAAAAGAACAGTCTGAGAAAAAAAGTCTTATGATAAATTTTTGGTCACTTCTCTTTTTGTTGTTCTTGCTTTTGCTGGTTTCTTCTTCCATTTGCTTATTTTATAATTTGTGGTGTGGATCCTTGCACTGTCAACCTGTTCTCCATTCCCCCCCCAAATTTTACTTTCTCTGGACTAAACCCTGAGACACAAATGAATGCTGCTAACTAAGCCAATTACCCAACTTCATCTTTGAATTACACAAGCTGAATTTTTCCTGACTTAGGGAGAATCACCAGTACAAAAGTCTGAAAAATCCTGGTTAAAGCAATGCAAAATCTCTCAAAGATATGCCACTTGTGGGTCTAAGCAGTAGACCAAAATAAGAAAAATAAGGGCAGAGAAACAAGAGAAAACATTTTGCAGTGTAAGATCTATTGCCATAATTCTATTTATTTTGCAGACAACCTTGTCATGATATTATACACACTGCATAGATTGTGCTGGTAGCAAGCATGGAACTTTGAGTATCTAGAGTTGCTTTGCCATGATACTGATAAGGACAAACTGTTGCCAATTTACTCCTGAATTGCTGTCAAACTGCAGCTTGCTTGAAGAGGAAAGTTTGACAATGCCTCATTTATGACAATCCAAATTTTACATCCATCCAAGCTAATGATGTAATATTTTCTTCTTGGTAATTTTTCGACAAGAGCTGCAAGGCTTTTATTTGGGGTTTCACAATGTTTCCCTACTTTCACATATACGAATCTTGTAAATATTTTCTATTTAAGAATGGAACAGATAAAACCTAGCAAGTAAAGAATAATGTTAATTAAGGCTGCAATCCTTTGGCCACTTGCATGGCCTATTGCAAGGATCTCAATACTCATCTCATTAAAGTTCAGTGAAGCAGTACTAAGGGGGAGTCAGGCAGTGGTGTAGTTGTCCAGAGTCTCAGAGGGTCTTAGACCCCTTACTTTTTTGGGAGCAGGGTCCCAGCAGGGTCCCTATGTCTCCAGCATCCTATGAGCCAATCAGAATGAAAGGAGAGTGTGTTAGTCATTGAGAAGAGTCCTCTAACATGCTTCCTTGTCCTTTCCTGCTGATAGGAGCCAATCAGAATGAAAGGAGATGAGACAGCCACCAGGAAGACTGTTTTCAGTAGCTAACACTCTCCTCTTTTGTGCTTATTGGCTCCTAGGGACACATGTTGTTTTGGGGAAAGGCATAACAAGAATCTAATTCTCAAGTGTGCAGCAAAAAAAGAGGAGTGTGGCTGTGACTATCATAACACGATCGCTCCCGCGCGCCCCCTTCAGTGCAGAACTCATACAGCACCGTGGTATACCCCGGAGCTGAGAGTGATGAAGCAAGAGAGAAGGAGGCTAGAGTGCAGATGGAGGCGAACTCCTGACGGATGTAGTCATGCTTTGGTAAGTGCTTCCACTAAGATGTATGTAAAAGCGGTTAGGGCGGCAAAAAAGTTTTATTTTGCTGCTACCATTAGATCATCTCTTTGCCGCCCAGCGGAGCTGTTTAGGGTAGTACGTGGGCTGTTACATTCTGGCTCTCACGATACTAAAGAAACATCGGAAGCCTGCTGTAACGAATTCGCGGAGCACTTCCAGGACAAGATTGCATGCATCCGTCGGGACTTAGACTCTGATGTTATAACAGAATCCATTGAGGTGTCCAGAGCACGGCCTTGTCCTTCATTATTGGATGAGTTTCAGTTGGTGCAGCTCGAGGAAGTGGACAAGGTGCTTGGAATGGTGCGGGCGACCACATCTGCTCTGGACCCTTGCCCATCTTGGCTGGTGAAGGCTGGCAGGACCGAAACCACCGGCTGGGCCAAAGAGGTGATAAATGCCTCCTTGAGAGAGGGAGTAGTCCCTGGTAGTCTCAAGGAAGCAGTAGTGAGACCTCTGTTAAAGAAACCTTCTTTGGACCCAGATGTTCTCAACAACTATAGACCGGTGGCGAATGTCCCTTTCTTGGGCAAGGTTTTGGAGCGGGTGGTCGCTGGCCAGCTCCAGGCGCTCTTGGATGAAACCGATTATCTGGATCCGTTTCAATCCGGTTTTAGGTCCGGTTTTGGCACTGAAACAGCCTTGGTCGCCCTGTATGATGACCTTTGTCGGGAGAGGGACAGAGGGAGTGTGACTCTGTTGATTCTCCTTGATCTCTCAGCGGCGTTTGATACCATCGACCATGGTATCCTTCTGGGGAGACTCGCGGAGTTGGGAATTGGGGGCACTGCTTGGCAGTGGTTCTGCTCCTACTTAGCAGATCATCGCCAGAAGGTAGTGCTTGGGGAACATTGCTCGACACCCTGGACTCTCCATTGTGGAGTCCCTCAGGGGTCGGTTTTGTCCCCCATGCTTTTTAACATCTACATGCAGCCTCTGGGTGCGGTCATCAGGAGGTTTGGGGTGCGTTGCCATCAGTACGCTGATGACACGCAGCTCTATTTCTCCTTTTCACCTTCTTCAGGTGAGGCTGTTGATGTGCTAAACCGCTGCCTGACCGCAATAATGGACTGGATGAGGGCTAATAAACTGAAACTCAATCCAGACAAGACTGAAACACTGTTGGTGAGCTCTTTCCCTGCCCAGATGGTGGATGTTTATCCTGTTCTAGATGGGGTTACACTCCCCTTGAAAGAACAGGTTCGTAGTTTGGGGGTCCTTTTTGACCCTTCCTTGTCGCTTGAGGCTCAAGTGGCCTCGGTGGCTCGGAATGCATTTTACCATCTTCGTTTAGTAGCCCAACTATGCCCCTATCTGGACAGCGACGATCTCGCTTCAGTTGTTCACGCCCTGGTAACTTCTAGACTGGATTACTGTAATGCACTCTACGTAGGGCTGCCCTTGAAGACAGTTCGGAAACTTCAGCTGGTGCAAAACGCGGCAGCCAGGCTATTGACGAGGACCAATTGGTCCTGGCCCGTTTGCACTGGCTACCTATTTGTTTCCGAGCCAGATTCAAGGTGCTGGTTTTGACCTATAAAGCCTTACACGGTGTGGGACCACAGTACCTTGTGGAACGCCTCTCCCGCTATGAACCTACCCGTTCACTTCGTTCAGTATCTAAGGCCCTCCTCCGGGTACCATCTCACCAGGATGCCTGGAGGATTGTTACCAGATCTAGGGCCTTTTCTGTAGTGGCCCCCGAATTGTGGAACAGCTTACCTGAAGAGATACGCCTGGCGCCTACGGTGCTTTCTTTTAGGCGCCAGGTTAAGACCTGGCTGTACTCCCAGTCTTTTTAATGTTTTTAATGTTAATGTTTATGTCTACGCTTTATTTTAATATTGTTGTTGATATATGTGATTGATTTTATTATAATATTGTATTTTTAATCTGTTTTGTACACCGCCCAGAGAGCTACTAGCTATGGGCGGTCTAAAAATGAAACAAACAAATAAATAAATAAATAACGGGACCCCGCATTTCTGAATTTGTCACTACACTACTGGAGGTAGGATGTAATCTCATTCTCATTCTACAATATCTCCTAATAGAAATTTGCTGCTGGGAAACTGTGGTTTCCAATAAACTGAACGTATTCTCATGTACATACTTTATTTTATATATACCGATGAACAGTTCATTTTCTTTTGATCAAGGAATTGACTGACTTATTTATGCTTTGTAGGCAAAAGGGAGAAAAGATATATAAAAAAACACTTCTATGGGAGATTGATTTCCATGACATTTGATCACATATATGTGAATCACAACAGACTGCATTTCATATAGGTTGTCTGAAATGTAACAAAAGTATCCAATTTTTCATTTAGTTATAAAAGATAAATGCTAACTGTGCTATCACAGCATTCCAACGTTTGAAAGGTGTAGAGGGAATATATGTTAGGTAATCTCATTTCCCCTCTGCTATTACAGATGTTTCCATTGACAAATTTCTAAGCAATCTTTACCCAAATTCATATTCAAGAAATTCATTTGTGTGTCTCCACTCTTCATCAGCGATTATTTTCATTTCTTAAATACTACTTTCTAATCTCTATTTCATTATATAACCCTCCTGCCACATTTCTCCAGCCATTTCCACGTGGCTATAGGCAAATCTCTCCCATATCTCATGATCCAATCGAGTATTACAGTCTGACATAAAAAAATTAGTGATGCATAAAACTGTGGGCCGGTTTTTGGCTCCTCTACTGCTCTACCCCTTTTTAATTAATTTAGGACTGCTTGCAGTTCCATAAGTAACCAAAGTAGTGCCCTCCAAATATTGTAGGACTCCAACTCCCATCATTCCTGACCATTGGCCATGTCCACTGGGGCTGATTGGGAATTTGAATCCAACATCTGGAGGACACCATGATGGCTACCCTTGCCTTAAGGTCATGCCATCCTTAAGAGTTCCCCATTGTCATAGATATTATAGCCATGTTATAGCTAGGAGTACATATAAGTGTGTGTGTGTGTGTGTGTGTGTGTGTGTGTGTATTAAACCATGGATATATGCCTCAATCTAACATAAGAATTTTCCTTAAGCTAACACTGGAATTATGTTGATTTAATTTACCTAAATTTGCCCCTTATTGAAAAGGAATTCAGATGGCCTGAATTTCTGCTATTTGGGATCTGGGATATCCATACTTGGGGCAAGGAAAGAGTTTTTCCGCAAGTCGGACTGGTTGGTAGTTCTTTCATTTCCTGCTTTGGAAAATGGCTTGGCTAACTTGCTTAAGCTGTCTATGTGGATGCATTAATGATTCTTTGCCTTGTGAGGGTACGTCCAGTGTGGGGATGATTTGTCAATTTCCCCCTGCTTTTTCAGTAGTAGTGCAGCAGCAAATTCAGAAGTGCAGGGTCCCTTTATGATAGCCACAGCCATGCCCCCTCATAGCTACACCCCCTTCTACAATTATGCAACCTTCTATAAGCATGAAAGGGGAGTGTGTTAGCTACTGAGAAGAGCCATCTCAGTAGCTAACTCACCTCCTTTCAATCTGATTGGCTCAAATCAGCAGGAAAGGACAAGGAAGCATGTTAGAAGACTCTTCTCAGTGACCTACGCACTCTCTTTTCCTGCTTATTGGCTCATAGGATACTGGAGACAAAGGGACCCTGCTGAGACCTTGCTCTCAAAAAAGTAAGGGGTCTAAGAGCCCCCAAGACCCTGGATGACTATACTCTTTTTCAGACATGAAGATGCATTTGGGTAGGATTGATCTGTAAGGTTGTTCCAGCACAATCCTGTCTGTACCAACTCAAAATAAACACCCACTGAGTTCAATGGGACTTACACCGAGGTACTGTTGTTTAGAATTCCAGCTTTACTGTCCAAATCTTGGCATGTTTACTCACAGGTAATCTCCACCCTAAATAAAATATATTCTTCTAAAAATGTAGCCACTTTGATGCTATTTATTCAGAAGTCAATCCTCCTGTGTTCAATGTGTCTTTACCCACAAATATGTGTGTGGTAAGGTAAGATTGCAGTCTTAACATACAGGGTGACTATAGCTTGGTGTTTGAAGAATCCTTCTCTCAGACAAGGAGAGGTGGGTGGTGGGGTTAGACAAAGAGGCAGTCTTCCACTCTTCCAGCTCTATTACACTATAAAATGAGGTCATTGGAAGGTGTTCACTGGCTCAGCAAAGCAGCATCTTGCGATTATGAAAGCATGGCCTGGCTTGCATCAAATTCAAGCCATTGTGATTACATTTCATATATTTGCCTGCACAATGAGTTCCATCTAAAACCCCTAATTAAGGTTTGATACTCTGGGGAAGTAAATGTTTGGTGATGTTATCACATGTGACATACTGTCGTTAAGGATGTTTAATAAAGTCAGTCATAAGCTATGGTGTCATGTAGAAATAGTGCAATGAAAATAAACAATTCTGATTCCCTCTCAAATAAAAGGCTATTTTATAGTAGTGTCTCTTATAAAACTATGAACTGAATTTCCACAGCTGAAGAGAGTTTAGCTCCCAAACTCATATTTATTAAACCACACCGAAGCGACATGCATGGAAAGGAGCTGACAGAGCACAGCGAGGCATGAATTTCAAGTATATTCCATCTGCAAAGGTCACAAGCACAAAATATCCTATTTGTGTGGTAATTATAAGTAGGCATCTGGGGGAAAAAACAAAAACAAAACCCTCCAGAATTTAAACATCAGACGATTTATTTCATCTGCTTCCTATTGTTTCTCAAAGGTTAACTATCCAAGGAAAATATGACATACAATTATTATAAAGAGTTTTAGTTCATTAGTTTCTCAGAGATCATTCTTATCATCCCAATATTTTATTTTAATTCTTTTGTCTCAAGGTTTTTTGGGTATGGTTGATGGGGAAGTCAGAGAAAATCCTGTAATTTTTAAAATTCACCACCTGACAGAAGAAATGGACAAGAAATTTAATTCACATTTAAAATATCTATCATATTCACACTTTTTGAAACAATATGAGACAGCTATCCTTCAAAATGCACACATCCAATTTTTGTGATGCAATTCTCCAACCAATGCTTGCAAAAATGCATATATCAATGGAAAATGTGCATAAAATGAATATATTAGTGAACATAACAAACAAAAATGCATTATACTAGGAGAAATTGCTTGCAAAAATGCATTCATTAGGAGAAATCCACACAAAATGTTGAAAAATTTCCATGAGGATTTTTCTTTAAAAAAAATGCAAATTGTTGCAGAATTCTGAATTTAAGACTGGAACAATTAGAAATTGAGACAATCGAAATAAACCAGGATGAGTGCCTCTGATATACATGGAGTGTGAACTAACCCCACTCTCTTGGTATTCTTTGTGGAGGTTGTATCTGGCTTTCTTGATTGTGCCATTGTACTAAAGAAGTTTCAAATAGTCCAACAGGAAATTTGTCGATTGAGTAGTACACCATAGCCCATTCAGAATCTAGACTTCAGTGGATTATTGATCTCAAGCCAGTTTGATTCTCCTAACAATAACTTATATAATAGTTGCATGAATTTCACTAAATAAAGTTGTTAAGTCATGTGGTTCCATATCCTCACTGAGCCATATGTCTGTTACATATCTATTTTTTCTGATGCAACATGCAAATCTTAGTTCAACAGCTTATTGGCTAGAAAATTGACTGTGTCACTGTAGTATCTAAGTCAGCCAGCATAAATCAAAGTTAAAATCAGAGACTGTGTCTGAAATTTAACAAACTCAGCCAATTTAAGAGTTAACCAATAAGGCCTGCAAATGCAAATATAAAGAAGGTAAAACAGAGACAATGAAAATGTTTGTTACATATCTGCTGATATTGTTTTTTATCTTCATAGGAAAGAGCAGGGCACATTATTTTTTCTATTTATTTATAACTTTCCAATGGCAACAAAATGTCACTGAAGATTATCATTTTCCATATGCCCTCGCAGTTTACAGCATCACTTTGCTAGCTGCACTTCAGTTCATATTATTGTTTTCACTAAATCTGATGCTAGTAGCAGTTGTTTGGGCAATAACTTTCATTTATCAGAGATAAAAAATATTGCTTGTGTCTAGGTGGTATCATTCTTCCGGCAAACTAACCTTGTTTCAAAGAAGCTCCAATTCTTTCCCATGCATAATCTCAGCCACCTCCAGAAACCAGAGAATGCTGAAACTTTAGGAATTTTGTGGCACTTACCTTAATTTTTTTGCAAGTAGCATACCCTGGCCTAGATTTCATACATTTCACTCAAAACTATGGACAAAGGGAAACTAGAAGTAAACATTAGGAATGGAAGGATCAAGTCTGGTTTTCATCCATGATAGTTTTGTATGTGTTCATTCATAACTCTGTTGTTCCTCTTGTTGAGTCAACAGATGTGTTTTCATTTGGATTTGCTTCCACCTTCAAACACCACCACCAGGCTTCATCCTGTCATGAATAGATTTCCAAAAAGGGTTCTTAGCAACTGGTTTTAAAGAAGATAAAGGAGATGAAGTTGCCTATTCTAAGCCACAGTTAATGAGCACTCACTTTGTCAATCCCTATCCTAAAGACTGTTGCTGTTATTCTTCCCCTATAACTGAGGCTCTGGATCATGTATACATCTAATTAAATGTCATTTAGTCCAATTCTTTGCTGATGCAGGAAATGAACTGCTACTGCGTCCTTCATAGAGAGCCATCCAACCTTTCCTTTAAAATCTCTAACAAAGAAGACTCCATCACTTTCTGAAACATGCTGTTTCACTGCAAAAGAGCTGGCATCATCAAAGACAACTGTTACTAAGATGAATCCTCAGGTGATGGAAGTAGAAAACAATGGCATATACAAAAAAAAAAAAACCCACCAACCTCACCTTTGGCATCTAGGGATAGGATCCATTGGCCGGTGCCAGTTTGAAAGCATTCAGTCAACCTAACATGTCAGTATTGATTCAAGTTTGTTTTTTGTCTGCTAGCCTTTTACCAATCTGTTTTTCCTTTGCAAAAAAAATGTATATCAATATGGATATTTTGAAAGTAAATATTGATATTTTGAAAGTAAATATTGATATTTTGAAAGTAAATATCAATAAATGAAGGGACATATTGATAAGATTATCGTTATTGATATCAAAATTTTAAGAGGTGGATTTAATTTTTTTTAAAAAATAGCCACAGAAAATTGCTACATAAAAATCTGATCTGCAATGATACACAAGCAAATTAATGGACAATTCAGTACCAAATCCAAATTGGGCAGAATTCTAGCACATTCCTATTGGCACCCTAACCATGTGTTGGGGAAATTTTAAATATACAAACACTAAGCAAAATATATTCTTTTATAAAGCTATAAAGGTTTATAACATTTTAATATTTTAGTTTAACATTTAATAAGTTTAGTAGCCAGCCAAGAACCCTTTTACTTCTTGGAGCTGTCTTCCCTGACTGTGCTGGTTTGTTTGGAACAGCTTGTACTCCAAACAAGATAACACTGAATAGAAACTGAAATCTTCAAAACGTAGGAAAAATTGCAGTAGCTAAAATGCTTACCTAAATTGCTTAGCTCATTAGCTGGAGTACTCAACTCATGGGGAAAATGTACTTTTATGTGAAGTACTGAACACTGCCAAATTCACCAGAACATGATGCAGAAAGTACAGTACCTATGCAATGCCTATGTAATACCTGTGCAATGCCTATGCAACACTGTAATCTCTATGTCATACTGTGCCATATTGATGTGTAACCTCCTGATTGGTAGATGCTAAAGTCTTTGTCCTGAAATGTATAAAAACCCCAGGCAACCAGTGCCATGTTGCAGTTCTCCACTCACTAAGAGGGAGAATGATCAAGTGTATGCTTGTCATCCAACAAAGGCCTATTTTTTTTTTGCTGCAAGCCTGTGTCTTCAATTCCCTCAAGGACCCCCAGTCCAACGAACTACAAAATTCCCCATCACCTGGATAGACAGAAGGTAGATCATGGCTCAATGGTGGACTGCAGGATGATTTCTGGTGGTCCCACTAGTGCCTTCTACTTCCTAGAATTTTTTTTTTGGGGGGGGGGAATAAAGAAAGCTCAGGTAGGTGAACTTTAGCCTAATCAGCAAAGCATGTTGAGGATCAATTAACACAGATTAGTTGTTATGGAAATATATATGTATATGCAGTCATACTCAGCAGTCTGAGCTGCGTGTGCCAGTGTGTGTATTTACCTTAGAAGCAGGCTTTTACCGTGCATTTAGATCACTGAGACTTAAGACTTAGAAAAATAAGAAAAGCTACTTTATTTATAGAAATAAATACTAGATAGGAAAGGCATACCTAGTTCTAACTAACTAAGTTGGAAGCGCAATACCCAGACTTGGGTATTCCCCTCATGGCTCAGGAGAGAGAGCAAAGACAAAGATGGCTCCTCTCTTCTCAGACAGTTGAAGAAGAATACTAAGGAAAGCCAGGGGCAGGTCAGCTTCCCTAAGCATATCAGTTTACAACGGAAGGAAGTTAGGTAGAGAAGAGCATAGGTAAAGGTAGGCAAACCTAGCCAGCTGCAGGACCCCAACTCTATCTTCCTTCTGGAATACAAACAAAAGTACCCAAACAGGAGTTGCTGTTGCCCCACTTCCAACATTAGTTACATCTTCACTGTTAAGGTGTTCTGAATATGCACTTTTGGCTTTGTAAATATAATGTAAATCACAGGTAGGAAAAATTGAACCATGCAAGATTGAAATCAGTCCTACAAAAGGTCTGTATGTTTTTTAAAGGAACAAACTATGAAGTCACTAATCAATGGGTCAATGGTTAGCATACGTATATCTTATACATTGTTGGGGATTTCCTACATAGTTTTTTGGAAAGCATTCAGAGGTGTTAGAAAGTGGTCCTTCCTTACTGATCAAAGCAAGATGAATAGGCCACAAAGGACTTGCTTTTTGAACCATAATGTTTGTGTGTGATAAAATTTTGCAAACATAACACTTTCCCTTATCTAGTTAATGAACTCATTTAGCAAAAGCTCTCATGGTTCTTTGTACTGAAAAAGCAAGATGTATTTGGATGAACATCTCTTTTCTTCAGTAGATTCTGTGTTTGATCCGAAGCCAGTGTTAATGGTAACTCCTTACATTGACACATCTTTAGTTTTGATCTTATCAGACATAACTGTCCAACAAAAAGTGTGAGGATACATGCAGCAATTAAGGGCCATAATTATTTTAACTGTGTTTCTTCTAAGTACCTTACTTGCTGCTAGTTTCCAAAGAATCTTAAGTTCTTTTAATTATTCTCTGACGATTAGGAGAAATGTGAAAAAAGCATGGAGACTTGGGAGGGTGCAGTTCTCTTCACACATTCGATGAATTGGGCTGTGTGTGTGTGTGGGAGAGATATCTAATTTCATCTACTGGAAAAATTTTGGAAATGGATTTTGATTCAAATTTCAATTTAACCATGAACTTACAGTCTGACTGTCTGTGGCAATGTTCGCACATCAAACATTAAACTTAACTATGGTTTATATTATTTATTTATTTATTAAATTTATATCCCACCCTTCCTCCCAATGGGAGCCCATCTGTATGGTCATATATAGATGAACATACAGTGTGCTGGTGCACGGAATTAAAACTGTGGCTCCTTTGCTCCTCCCCTGTTCTGCTGCTGCCGGCAGTTAAGTCATGGTTTTGTTTTAACATTATGTCAGAATTAGGGATGGATGAATCTGTCAATTTTAGTTTCTAATTTTTCCAAGCTTTAATTCAGTTCTCCATATTTCTACATCAGTTTGCAAAAAAAAAAATCATGAAAAATCATCAGCATTTTAGAGCAAATGTATCCTAATAAGCACATTTTGTATACATAGTTTTGTCTAATATGCACATTTTTGCACAACTATTCTCCCCAATATAATGAATGTAAAATGTTATTTTAAATAATACATGCATTTTATGCATACTTTACCCTAGCATATGCATTTTTGTACACATTACCTGGCAGGACAACTACATTGTAGCAAATGTTCCATTCCTGGGCAAGGTCCTTGGACAAGTGGTGGCAGGCCAGCTCCAGACACTCTTGGATGAGACCGAATTATCTGGATCCATTTCAGCCGGGTTTCAGGCCTGGTTTTGGCACGGAAACAGCCTTGGTCGCCCTGTATGATGACCTCTGTCAGGAGAGAGATGGGGAGTGTGACTGTTGATTCTCCTTGATCTCTCAGCAGCTTTCGATACCATCGACCATGGTATCCTCTGGGAAGACTGGCTGAGTTGGGAGTGGGAGGGACTGCATGGCGGTGGTTCCGCTCCTACTTGGTGGGTCGGCTCCAGAAGGTGGTGCTTGGGGAACATTGCTTGGCACCCTGGACTCTCCAGTACTTCTGCTCTGTCAGATGGGCTTGTTTGTTACTTTCTCAAGCTGAGCTTAATTGATTTATGAATGTTCTCACCTTGCTTATGTAAACAAGAGTCAGAGAAAGTCAAAATAAACCAGTCATGCCCATGAGTTCATGAAGGGAGGGCATGAGCAAAACCTGGGAATAAACGTCACAATTGCATTCCTAAGGCCAGATTGTAGCAGATTCAAGCTCAGGAGAAATAAACAAAAATCACCTGAGGGGGAAACCGGCAACCTGGATGCTGGGAAGATAATGATCTAATAGGGTCTTTTGGGTATAAATATAGGACCCTTGATCTGGGCAGATAAGCCTCAGGGGTCTCAAAAAGTCCCCACCAGCCTCAACAGCAGCTTGAACAAAGATGTAACTCCTCCCAGACCAGAGAATCCTCGCTGTGCTGTTTGGGAGGTTTCCAGCCAGCGAGAAATGTAAAATAGGAGCACAGGTGGAGGTGGGGGAGGCAGAGACCTGCTAACCATTAGTTTTGTTTTAGTGTTGTATTCAGAGCTGTGGAGTCAGAGTCGGAGTCATGGAGTTGGAGTCAGACAGTAGAAAAATAGAGGAGTCGGAGTCGAAGGTTTGACGTACCGACTCCACAGCCCTGGTTTTATTGCTTATAAATGATGTAAACAACTTGCTCTAATAAACCATTTAACTTCTTCACCATCGGAAGTGTTCACTGCCCTGTTGAAATCTTGAACTAATTTGTCTTGTGCTTGGACAGGGCTAGGCATTTGGCAATACAACAGCTGCCTCTTCTTCCTACCTGATGCTCTACCCCCTACCAGCCCCAGGTCACTGAGCCATAATGATCTGTGGCTGTCCAAACCCTACTCTGCCGAGGCTCAAACATGTCTCAATGGGCCCAATTTGGCTCAGGCCTTGGTTGAATACTGTGCAAGGTTCTATAAGCGACACTCATTTATTTAAGTTCAGGTAATTCAAAGCATCTTCTGATGTCTTCAGTCGAGAAAACCTTGGTGGGCTTGATTATAGGATGTTTCTGAGATTCAGTGAAGATTTTCTACTGTGTTAATACTAGATAATGTTTTGTTTCATTTTGCCATTGTGTACGGATCCCTGGGCTAAGTTCATTTTGTTCTGAGACTGTAATCCTGAACTGCATGCACAATGTGGAGATTAAATCCCATAGTAATCAACAGAACTTGCTTCAAAGAAGTGTGTTCAGGATCTGGGTATTAACAGCAGCACCACTTCACTTTATATTGTTGGCTCATGCAGAAGTTCATAGAAGTTGTGGAATAACAGTTTGTTCCAGATGGGCGGAGGGGAAGGATGAAACAGGAGGAGACAGAATGGACTAGCTGCCACACTCCCTTGTTATAATTCCTCAGTTATCAGCCAACACCAACACCATAGCTACTCAAGGTAAATTTTGTGTGAAAGAGCATTTTACTATGAATGCTATATTATTTAAAAGAGCCCAGTACTCATTCAAATCTACATCGGAGGGATATATAATTGCTGCTGTCCCAATGGGGGTCTCATTGATTTTCTTTTTTTCTGAAGTGTTGTTTGTTGATTTTGTATGCGTAGATTTTTTTTGCTGCTATAGGCAGCCTGTAGGCACCAAAGCTGCAATCCTAATCATGTCTACTCAAAAGTAACTCCCAATTAATTCAATGGTACTTACTGCCAGGTAAGTGGGGCTATGACTGTGGCCATAGTTCACTTCATACTGGGATTTTAAAAACCAATGCAATGCACCATACATTATTATTCTTTTCACATGGAAAGAAATCATGTCTTTTGTTACCTTTTGACTTTGTGTGCTTCTTAATTAACATGTGATGATTTCAAGCTGTCAGACACAAAATCATATTTACTACAAATATTTAAACATAAATTAGCTGGAGCATTGTTTCAGCAGATGCACCCACAATGCCATTTTCTGTATAAAATACACATTTATGAAATAAAATTCTGCATTGCAAAAAAGACTTGTATATGTGGTATTAGAGTGCCTGTTAAATGTATAATATACCCACAGGAATTCATACAATCCATGACACAAATAACAAAATATCAATAGGGTGCTAAACTGTCATTCCCTGATACCTGAATCAGGGCAATGAGACATAATTAAGTTTATGGAAATGGACTGCCTTCAAGTCAATTCCAACTTATGGCAACCTATGAATAGGGTGTTCATGATAAGCGGTATTCAGAGGTGATTTACCATTGACTTCCTTTGAGGCTGAGAGGCAGTGACTTGCCCAAGGTCACCCAGTGATCTTCATGGCTACGTGGGGATTCGAACCCTGGTCTCCCAGGTCATAGTCCAACACTCTAACCACTACACCATGCTGGCTCTCAACTGAACTGAACTGTAAAATCAAGATAGCAAAGCTGCAATCCTACTTCACTTACCTAGGAATAAACCCATTTGAATTCAATGACCCTTACTTCTGAGTAGACATGGTTAGAAGTGCAACCATATATGGTTTTGTGATGGGCCATAAGCCATTTCATTTACTTTGTCTTTAAGGTATCACAAGACTCTTTGTCTTTCACTAACAGGTCTTCACCTCTGGATATTCTTTAACTTTGATAGGGAACACACAGGGACGGTAACTGATTTGGAAATATTGGTTGATGGCAGAAATATGCAGTTCTATTTTGCACTATAATACATGTAAAACACTACATATCTTTGTATATCAGCGGACAGTGAAATGGAAGAAAGATTTGTGCAAAATAAACCAATTGTAGCAGAATAGAAAATACCAGATGAAAGTACCAATAAATTTCAGAACAGATTGAGGCATGTTTGTACATCCCTAATGCTTCCTCACCTCTGTAGCTCCTGGATCTATGTACATTTTTTTTCACCAACAATTCTTTCTCCTAGTTTTCCCTGTTTTCATTCACCATTCTCTTCCAAGTCTCAATCTACATGTGCTAAGTGAAGTCCCATATCCTTTTGCATGCTTCCATCTCAGGTCTCTGACTCCTGCTTCCTAGAACCATGCTAGGTGCACCACTGCTGTTCCTTTCCTTAGCCATGCTTCTGGCCCGGCTTCTCTCTAGGATTTGGGGAACTCAACCCAATTCCCACTAGGGCCACAGCAGCTCAGCCAGTCCTTTCTGCCTGTCCTGCCCTTCTGTGACAACAGAGCAGCTCTGCCAAGAACTGTTGGATAGATTCAGTGCTTAGAGGAATCTTCCCATCATTTTTTCCACAACAACAAAAATTTATTTTAGTTTTTAAAAATGGAAATTGAATATAACGATTCCAGCAGTTAAAGGCTGGATTCCAGAGTAGTAGTCTCATATCAACTCTGCTGAAATCAATAGAGTGGAAATACACAAAGAATCAAGGATACTTACAGAATGAGGATTTACACTTAGTCCCTGACATGTAACACAGAGATGTGGCACAGTGTATTTTGAAGAGAGGACATTGAACTTATCTTTCAAACACATGATAGATAGATAGATAGATAGATAGATAGATAGATAGATAGATAGATAGATAGATAGATAGATAGATAGATAGATAGATAGATAGATAGATAGATAGATAGATAGATAGATAGATAGATAGATAGATAGATAGATAGATAGATAGAGGGGGAACATCATCTATCTGTGAGCTAAGGGCACACACTAACTGAGTCCCTGCAGCAATTTGGGAGTTATGTGTGTAGTACAAACACTCTACCTAGTGCCTGGAGACAGTGAGAACATAGGGAAGTGTTCTCCAATTACCTCTCTGCAGGGCTGGACTCTCCTCCAGCATTTGCACATAGGCAGACATGCTCTGTGTGCTTTAATTAATTTTTTCCCTGTTGGATGCCTTATTCCCAGCAGGCAGCTCTCAGATTAAAAAAAAAGCCTCCCTCCTCCTACTCTTCATACCAGTTTGCCTCTCTCTACTGCTGGTGGAAAAAAAATCCTTCAAATAGAGAAAAGGAAATGGCTTTCAAAGCCAACAGGGTGACCATGCCATTGGAAAAAGAAGAGTAACAAATATTTTGTTTATACATTGGGGAGGAATTTGGCTTGGACATAGGTGAAGGCTCTGTACAGTCAGAGAAAGAATGGATTTTGGCAGGGGGGAGGGCTGTGGCTTAGTGGCAGAGCACCTAGTTTGCATGCATAAGATCCCAGGTTCAATCCCCAACAACTCCATAAAGGACTGGGAAAGACTCCTGTCTAAAACTCTGGAGGGCAGGGATGGACAATTCTGTCAGTTTCAGTTCACTCAGTTTCATTTCTCCAGTCTTAAATTCATTTCACTACAACAATTTGCAATTTTTTTAAAAAAAACAAAATCCTTATGAATATTCTTCAGCATTTGACTATGGTTCCATTTTTATATTTAATTTTCCCTAATATAATTCATCTTTGTTATTTTCATTAATACAGACTTCAAGTTCTACCTGGAGATGTCATAGATTGAACTGTGGATCTTCTGCATGCAAAGTAAAAGCTCTTCCACTAAGCCACAGCCCTTTCCTATGGAATGCTCTCCCGATGCCCACATTGTTACCTTCCCAGCATCAGATGAAAACTTTCCTGTCCTTCTGGGCCTTTTGACATCATGTTTTAGTCCCTGTGGTGGTGTGGTTGTCTTAGCTCTTGCCCTTGCAGTTACATTTAGTTCTTGTTTTAAGCACCTGTGATTGATATTGTATTCTAGTTATTTTTATTGGGTGTTTTATGTTGGGTTGGATTTTTAAGCTGGGTTAGATTTTTTGTCTTATTATGTACTTTTTATTGTATGTTTGCTTTTCTTTACATCCATTTTACAAGGCCTAGAAATTTTTTATAAGGCATCTAGTAGCATAATAACTAAATAAATACCCCGTCCACAAGCATTTGTCAAATTATTTCCCTTTGAGTTTTGCCACACTACTCAGGCAACAAAACTGGCTGAAAACTGCAGAGTACTTAAATCAGGGGCAGGCTACTTCAGCTTCAGAAGTGAACTGAACCCTACACTGCTCCTCTAAACAACAGCCATTTCACCAATTAGCAAAGTCCTCCCATGGAAGGATACTGAAGCTCTGCAGATTTGCCATGTTAAACTAATTGAAACTTGAAGAAAAACGTCTATGAAATTTTATTGATATCAGATGCTCCCAAGGAGGATGGACACATTTCAGAGAAGAATAAACAAGGTAGTTTCAATTTAAAACACATCTGTTCCTCACTAATGGATTCTCTGATGTATGTTCACATTAAAGCTATGTGCCCTGGTTAGAGTTACCAGGTCTCCGGTTTTTGGCCGGAGTCTCTGTTTTTTGGGGGGGCCCTCCGGCTCTCCGGCTAGCACCCCTTAATCTTTGGACTCTCAGCTTCAATTTTTTAAAAAATTAAGTTTCTAGGTGGTCTGGTTCCCGAGATATACACCAGAACGTCAGCCGCACCTCCCGCGACTGTTTAATCTATTTAACTGATACGACACTGAAGTTGGTTCCTAGTTCCCAGTTCCTTATTTGCTTGAAAGTTTGAAACACTAAAAAAGAAGAGTTGACAACTACAGCAACTTCAAACCAAACTTAACATGTCTCTGAACCCTAAAATATATGTTGGGGTACCCTGTATGATATATCACTGTGATTGAGGGACTCTCCCCATCAAGAATAACAATACATTTATGCAATCACAATCATCCAGCTTCTGATATTATCATAAATACATAATGATGTCATAAAATCATAACAAATAAGTAACTGGGGGTGCCCACCCCAAACTCTGCTCTGGGACAGGACAAATCATATACCCCAGGAAAGGAGAGGGTGTCCTCTATGAGATGCCACTGCATCCTGCCTGGTCCAGAGCTTCTGCTGGGCGCAGGGCATGGAGGAGGACATCTATGCAAAATCAAAGCAGACCAAAACATACAGGAAAAAATAAGTAACTGGGGGTGCCCACCCCAAAATCTGCTCTGGGCCAGGACAAATCATATACCCCAGGAAAGGGGAGGGTGTCCTCTACGAGATGCCAGTGCATCCCATCCGGCCCAGAGCTTCTGCTGGGCACCGGGCACGCACGGGTGCATCAATGCAAAATCAAAATGGACAAAAACACATAGAAAAAATAAGTAACTGGGGGTACCCACCCCGAAATCTGCTCTGGGACAGCACAAATCATATACCCCAGGAAAGTGGAGGGTGTCCTCTACGAGATGCCACTGCGTCCCGCCTGGCCCAGAGCTTCTGCTGGGCGCAGGGCACAGTAGAGGACATCTATACAAAATCAAAGCAGAAAAAGACATACAGGAAAAATAAGTAATTGGGGGTGCCCACCCCAAAATCTGCTCTGGGCCAGGACAAATCATACACCCCATGAAAGGGGAGGGTGTCCTCTATGAGATGCCACTGCGTCCCTCCTGGCCCAGAGCTTCTGCTGGGTGCAGGGGAAAGATAAGGGCATCTATGCAGACAGAAAGGGTAGAGAATCTTCTTACTCTTACTCATTTCTCAGACCTCTTTCTGATGTGAAGGGTCAAATCTGTAAAGAAGTTTGGAGCAGCCCCATTAAAAGATAAGGGCAGGGTATTCCAGGCAGGGGGCTGCCAACCCTGCTTGGATATAGATGCCTTTGCAGAGGATCCCTAGTCAAGCTTTACCAACAGCACAATCCAAACTATATCTACTCAGAAGTAAGTCCTGTTGAGTTCTATGGGGGCTTAGTCCCTTAGTACATGTGTTTAGAATTGCAGCCTTCAGGGGCATCCATCTTTACTCCCGAATGCTCCCATCTAACATCTCCACAACACTAGGCTCCTTTCTTTCTACAGTGGCCTTCTGGTGACTGGCCTGGCCTGAAGGCACTTAAACCCTTCTTGCCGAAAGCAAGTAGGCTAGATTAAGTGTTCCCTACCCAGGCTCCATCTTTTAGCTAAGATGTCTAGCTTAATTTCCAGTCAGATTTTTTTAATTGTACGCTCCAAGCAAATGTGATTGATGCTTAATGTATCATGCTTAATGACATCACCCGGGCCCGCCCCTAAAATCTCAGGTTTTGGGATGCTTCTGACCTGGCAACCCTAGCCCTAGCCCTGGTATCTGTACAAGAGTCCCCTGTCCACAAGGGCTGCTGCATTTATTCAAATGGAGGGAGTCAAATTGCACAAGGAAAGGGGCATGTTCACAAACTGGATCTCCACTGAAATGGGGACACCCTCCCTATGATGGAATTCACCATGATTATAGAACATGCACAGGACCCTGGATGAAGGCATCCTGTGGATTAAGGCAGTCCTGTAACTGTTTTTTGTCAGATGCATTTACACATGTTTTCCATCAGAGCTGGGCAGACTTCAGGCTTGTACAATGAGTCCACCAACCAAGGGTAGATACTGCCTGGCAAACCTCGCAGAAGGGATTTTGAGAGGTGGGCAGGGTCACCTGCCTTTTAATCATGTGACACCATAATGACATCATGTGATTGATAGGTGGGCAACCCCACCGTCCTGTCAAATTTGGACTGTAAGGCCAATTTTGATAAAGCTATGGCCTGCGGAGCCAAAGATGTTTCCCACCCTTGGAGGAGACCCACTGAAATCAGTAGGCATGGCTAACTTGAAATCAATAGGCAAGGGTAACTTGAGTCTACTCCAGGTATGACTTCATTGGATACAACTTTATATATATAGTTTTAAAAAATGGAAATTTCTATTGTAAATCTCTATGCCAACACTTAAATAGGTTGCCAGCTGATCATAAAAATATCCAGCCTAGCCTGCTGTTTTGCTTTGAATAGCAGCTTGCTGTGCAGAAATCTGTAGGTGAAGCTTTTCACAGCATGGAGGTATAACCTGCTAATGCTTTCATCTTAAACTGCTCTTAAAGGCACAGCTACAGTGGATCATTGAAATAGTCATTCATTTATTCACTGAAGGACTTTGTAAGCCAAGTGTGGTTTACAAAGGAGTAAAAACACAATAAATACATGAAACCAAACCAAGTCAAACAATAAATAAAAATAAGAACAGAGATGATGATGATGATGATTTTATTTATTAAATTTATGTCCCACCCTTCCTCCCAATAGGAGGTTAGAAGATCTAAACAGCCTAAGCAAATAAAAACCTTTTCATCTGACACAAAAAAACACCAGAACTGATGCTAGGTGTGCGTCACTGGGGACAGCATTCCACAGCAGCATAATCAAAAAGGCCCTTTCACCACCCAGCTCACCTCTGAAGGTGGATGAAGGCACCTGAGGAAGCACCTCTGAGGAACATCTTGATACTCATTCAGGTTCTCATGGGAGAAGATGATCCTCATGGTGCACAAGTTCCAAGCCATTTAGGGCAGGGGTGGGGAATCTTTTTCAGCCAGAGGGCCACATTCCTTTCTTGGAAACCTTCTGAGGGCCACATGACGGGGGAGGGGATAGGCAAAAGTCAGCAAAGCAACAAATGTTTTACCTTCGTATAGTAGGCTAGTTTTTGCATTCAACCCGCCTTCTTCCATCCAGACAAGTGAGAGGCATTATCGAAGTTAATCCCTGCTGGGAAGAAGGGTGGGATATAAATCAAATAATAAATAAATACACATTCAAGCTAGACAAAAACACTTGAGGGGTGAAACATAGCCAGTTAAGGGGGTGGCCTGGGGAAAGTTCCAAGGGCCAAACAAAGAGGCTGGAGGGCCACATTTGGCCCTTGGGTCAAAAGTTTCATCAATTTAGGACTTCAACAATTAAACACAGGGCTTTGAAGACTGAGAAGCAGTACAGTTATTTCACTTGCAAGATCCCAGTTGGTAATATAGATACTGAATTTTGGACCAATGGCAATTTCAAAGCAGCCTTCAAGGCACCCCCACCCCATATAAAATGCATGGCTATAATCCAAATTGGATGTCCCCATGGCCAGTATATCTCTGTCCAGGACAGATTACAGCTGGTGCACCAGCCTTTACTGGTTAAAGATGCTTTGGGACATACATACCACCTGGGCATCCAAGAATAATGCTGAATCTACAGTAGCCCCAAACTGCAACATGATTCTTTAGGGATAGTGTAATGCTATCCAGAACAAGTTGAACACCATCTCCCCAGCAATTCTACATCAAAACTTCTGGCGATTTTAGCATGGGTTTCTCTAAGTGCACCCAAAATCTGTTACTAAAGATATAATGCTTGCAAGTTCTGTCTTTATTTGTACTTATCTGTTTTTAGGTTATGTTTGTTGTTAAATGGGTTTGTTATAATTGGTTTTAACCTTATTGTTTTAAGTTGCTTTGGGCTGCTTTGCAAGGAAAGAGACTTATAAACAACAACAACAGCAACAATGCTGTGCACATTACTTAGGAGTATGATTCCTTGAAATCATTTCCAGAGGGGTAGCCCTGTTAGTCCATCGTAGCTAGGTATAGCGGAGAAATTCACTTCACTTCACGTGTAAAGCTGGATCTATCACAACTGCACTTTCCAAAACAATATGAGAATTGAAACACAGCCATCTTTCAAAATTTAAAGTTATCTGAATTCTACAGTGCAGTTCTCAATCAAACAATGTTTACAAAAATGCATATATTAAGGAGAAAATATGCCTTAAAAAGGAAGATATGAGTGAAAATAACATATGCATTATGTTAGGAGAAATTGCTTGCAAAAATGTGCATATTGGTCAAAACTGTATGCAATAAAATGCTGAGGAATCTTCATGAAATTTTTTTTAAAAAAATGCAAATTGATGTGAAGAACTGAATTTAAGATTGGAAAACTGAGAGAACTGAAATTGACAGATCTTTCCATTCCTCCTTGCAGCAAAACCAGCAAAGAGTGCTGGGGCACCTCCATCATAAATACAACACAAGAATACACACATACATAGCCTTTGAGTTACACAGGACTCTTGATTTCACATAAAGATGTGTAGATTGGAGCTACACATCTTACTCTTCAAGTCTCAGTAATTAGGCAAAAAGTGACATTTGCTTTAAGCAGAACCATATTTGCATGGCAAAAGCTCCAGCACCAAGTCATATATAGCTTTAAAATAACAGAAGGCAGCAGGATGAGTGAAAAAATGTATTAAAAAATGAAAAGGAAAAAATGCAGCTTGCATAATGAAGGGATATTTGGAGAAATGATTTATGACTCTAGAGAAAATTTAAGTGGCATCTACTTTTCCCCAAGGAATATTTTGATATCCCCGTTTTATGTATGATTTGTTTTTTCATAACTTTATGTATTTTCTTTTTTAACTGTGCATTTTTAATCTCTCCCTTTTGTGCTTTAACAAACAACTATCAGCATAATAGTCTTTGGTGCTGAAAGAACGCCAGGGAACAGATGCTTGAAATGAAGTTTAGGCAACTGGAAACTAAGGCTAATACATGCAACAGCATTAGACACTTAACTTTTTCCCTTCTGAAAGCATCATTTACAATGTAACATATCGACACTGCATACTTACATGACCCCAAACCTGGCCCTTTGCACTATGCCGAGGAAGACATAAATGAGGCCAAACTACAGGCTCAGGGAGGGCGCTCAGTACTTGCTCCCTGGGCCCTCCCAGTCTGAGGATGTAGCTCTGCCACCTTTCCTCAGATTCAGAGGATGAACACCCAATAACATCTCCATCTTCTTCACACTGTAGAAATCAGCAACTACAGAATTAGATAAGGGCCCTATAAGTCTGTACAGTCAGCTCTTCAAGGAGGCGGGCCCAACTGCAGTACAGGCCTTGCCAGCCTATATAAGGCCTCTGATAACATCATTTTTAAAATTAGCTCTGCAGTGCATATGTTAATGAATATGCCCACATTACCAAGTCATAATTAATACACCTCCTCAAGCATTTGACATATTGATTAATAGGTATCAGACATAGCAACATTTCAGTACAGTGCAATGCCGAAAACTTCAGGACTGCAAGTTCCTCTTATTACTTCTGATACTACTGGCTCATCACCTTCACTGTTCACCAGAGCAATTCATTAAGTTCTACTAAGCCTTGTATTATAGTGGTAAAAAGAGAGAAATCTTATTCTTGGCATGTAAGCATGTTCTTTTTGGCCTTTTCTTAGTGGCATACTAGTATATCTTTCTTTTTAAAAAAATTATCATCCTTTTAGCTCATTCTTCTTCTAGCAGGGTACATTGATTTAAATTAAGTTTTCCAATATTGCAAATCATACATTTCCTGAGTCAGTGAGCTCACTACTTGACTGCTGTAACAATTACAACATAACATAATGTTTTGCAACTAAATAGTGCCTTTATATTACCTAGGCTGAAATGTCTTCCCCCTCATATTTGCTGTCCCATTCACAAAAGGCTACCCCTTTCTGCAACCTGTGATGTACTCTCTGCCATATATGGAGGAGACACTTTTACCACCTGTGGAATAATGGAAAGCACCACCCCACTGGTCTGCTGCAGCTGCTAATCTGGTAAATGGGGCAGCCCAATGGGACCATGTGTCATAAGAACGTAAGAAGAGCCTACTGGATCAGGCCAGTGGCCCATCTAGTCCAGCATCCTGTTCTCACAGTGGCCAAACAGGTGCCTGGGGGAAGCCCGCAAGCAGGACCCGAGTGCAAGAACACTCTCCCCTCCTGAGGCTTCCGGCAACTGGTTTTCAGAAGCATGCTGCCTCTGACTAGGGTGGCACAGCACAGCCATCACGGCTAGTAGCCATTGATAGCCCTGTCCTCCATGAATTTGTCTAATCTTCTTTTAAAGCCGTCCAAGCTGGTGGCCATTACTGCATCTTGTGGGAGCAAATTCCATAGTTTAACTATGCGCTGAGTAAAGAAGTACTTCCTTTTGTCTGTCCTGAATCTTCCAACATTCAGCTTCTTTGAATGTCCACGAGTTCTAGTATTATGAGAGAGGGAGAAGAACTTTTCTCTATCCACTTTCTCAATGCCATGCATAATTTTATACACTTCTATCATGTCTCCTCTGACCCGCCTTTTCTCTAAACTAAAAAGCCCAAATGCTGCAACCTTTCCTTGTAAGGGAGTCGCTCCATCCCCTTGATCATTCTGGTTGCCCTCTTCTGAACCTTTTCCAACTCTATAATATCCTTTTTGAGATGAGGCGACCAGAACTGTACACAGTATTCCAAATGCGGCCGCACCATAGATTTATACAACGGCATGATGATATCGGCTGTTTTATTTTCAATACCTTTCCTAATTATCGCTAGCATGGAATTTGCCTTTTTCACAGCTGCCGCACACTGGGTCGACATTTTCATCGTGCTGTCCACTACAACCCCGAGGTCTCTCTCCTGGTCGGTCACCGCCAGTTCAGACCCCATGAGCATATATGTGAAATTCAGATTTTTTGCTCCAATATGCATAATTTTACACTTGTTTATATTGAATTGCATTTGCCATTTTTCCGCCCATTCACTCAGTTTGGAGAGGTCTTTTTGGAGTTTTTCGCAATCCCTTTTTGTTTTAACAACCCTGAACAATTTAGTGTTGTCAGCAAACTTGGCCACTTGACTGCTCACTCCTAATTCTAGGTCATTAATGAACAAGTTGAAAAGTACAGGTCCCAATGCTGATCCTTGAGGGACTCCACTTTCTACAGCCCTCCATTGGGAGAACTGTCCGTTTATTCCTACTCTCTGCTTTCTGCTTCTTAACCAATTCCTTATCCACAAGAGGACCTCTCCTCTTATTCCATGACTGCTAAGCTTCCTCAGAAGCCTTTGGTGAGGTACCTTGTCAAACGCTTTTTGAAAGTCTAAGTACACTATGTCCACTGGATCACCTCTATCTATATGCTTGTTGACACTCTCAAAGAATTCTAATAGGTTACTGAGACAGGACTTTCCCTTGCAGAAGCCATGCTGGCTCTGCTTCAGTAAAGCTTGTTCTTCTATGTGCTTAGTTAATCTAGCTTTAATAATACTTTCTACCAGTTTTCCAGGGACAGAAGTTAAGCTAACTGGCCTGTAATTTCCGGGATCCCCTCTGGATCCCTTTTTGAAGATTGGCGTTACATTTGCCACTTTCCAGTCCTCAGGCACGGAGGAGGACCCGAGGGACAAGTTACATATTTTAGTTAGCAGATCAGCAATTTCACATTTGAGTTCTTTGAGAACTCTCGGGTGGATGCCATCTGGGCCCGGTGATTTGTCAGTTTTTATATTGTCCATAGTTATGAAAGCTCTGCCTTGGCTGCCAGTGAGCTACTGAACCCAATTCAAGGTGTTAGTACTAGCATAAAAGCCCTAAGTAGCATGTGGCCCAAGTACCTAAAGTAGTGACTCCCCTAGCATCAAATATCTTAGGCCATACAATTGGCAGGGGTAGCCCTGTTGGTGGTGCTGCCTGCTTAGCACTCACCCATGACAGGGCCTTTTCAGTGGTGGTTCCCCAATTATAGAATGCCCTCCCTAGCAAGATTCAACTCTTCCTCATTACCAACTTTCAAGAGAAATGTAAAAACATTCCTGTTTACCCAGGCATTTGATGGTGGAAAGATACTGGCCATGGCAACTTTTTAATAACTATGAACCCCATTACTGCTTTATTATACAGCCACGAGAGTGGTTGTATGCTATAGCCAGCATGGATTTTTCACATTCTGCAGTGTTAAACTGAAAATTCCTCCTATGCCATTCTGATTTAATTTAATTTAATTTAATTTAATTTAATTTAATTTACTGGATTTCTTAGTCGCCCATCAGAGTGGCCATCCAGCCACTCTGGGCGACATACAAAATGAACAACATAATACAAAATGACACACCAATACAATAACATTAAAATCTAAAAGCGATAATGATAAAATCTAACCCACCCCAAAGGCCTGCCTGAAGAGCCAGGTCTTCACGGCCCGGCGGAAACTCATTGTAGAGAGGGCCTGGTGGAGATCATTTGGAAGGGAGTTCCATAGGGTGGGGGCCACAATTGAAAAAGCCCTTTCTCTAGTCCTCACCAGTCTAGCTGTTTTGACTGGTGGGATAGAGAGAAGGTCTTTTGAGGCCGATCTTGTTAGGCGGCATAGCTGATGATGCTGGAGGCGCTCCTTCAGATAGGCTGGGCTGAAACTGTGTAAGGATTTAAAGATCAAAACCAACACCTTGAATTGGGCCCGGCAAGCAACTGGTAGCCAGTGCAACTCTTTGAGCACTGGAGTTATGTGATCTTGCCGGCGGCTGACTTTAATCAGGCGCGCTGCCGCGTTCTGAACCAGTTGCAGCTTCCGGACCATTTTCAAGGGTAACCCCACGTAGAGCACATTACAGTAGTCAAGGCAAGAGGAGACCAGGGCATGTACCACCGATGGGAGCAGATGATTGGGAAGGTAGGGGCATAGCATCCATATCAGATGGAGTTGATACAGCGCTGCCCAGCTCACAGCCAAAACCTGAGCTTCCATGGACAGTTTGGAGCCAAGAATGACCCCAAGGCTGCGGACCTGGTCTTTTAGGGGCAGTTGTACCCCATTGAGCACCAGGTCCAAATCCCCTAACCTTCCCTTGTCTCCCATGAACAGTACCTCGGTTTTGTCAGGGTTCAGTTTCAGCTTATTCTTTCCCATCCAGGCACTCACCGACTCCAGGCACTTGGACATGGTTTCTACAGCCAACCTCGGTGAAGATTTAAATGAGAGATAGAGCTGTGTGTCATCCGCATATTGGTGACACTGCAGCCCAGATCTCCTGATGTTAGCCCCCAGCGGCTTTATATAGATGTTAAATAGCATCAGGGAGAGGATGGAGCCCTGCGGCACCCCACAAGTGAGAGGCCAAGGATCCGAAACCTCATCCCCCAGTGCCACTCTCTGGTACCTATCAGAGAGGAAGGAATGGAACCACTGCAGAACAGTGCCCCCTATGCCTAATCCCTCTAATCGGTCCAAAAGGATACCGTGGTCAATGGTGTCAAAAGCCGCTGAGAGATCCAGGAGGACAAGGAAGGTGCCTTCACCCCTATCCAACGCTCTCCTCATATCATCCACCAAGGCGACCAAGGCTGTTTCAGTCCCATGTCCAGGCCTGAAGCCCAACTGAAATGGATCCAGATAATCCGCTTCCTCCAAGTGCACTTGCAACTGCTTCGCAACCACCCGCTCAACTGCCTTGCCCAAGAATGGTAAGTTTGAGATTGGGCGAAAGTTGTTTAAATTTTGGGGATCCAAGGAGGGCTTCTTTAAAATTGGTTTTATTACTGCCTAACTTGAGAACTCCTTGAGCTGCGGCCTCATCCAGCCAGGTTTCCGTAATACATGCCAGATCCACGCCCTCATCCAATATCATATCATGGATGAGAGATGTTTTTTGGGCAATGGACCTGGCATTGCACAGCAACAACCGAAGGTCAGAGCATGGAGTCCCGCATCCCCCAGCTATCTTCCGTTGTTGGGCAGGCCCGGAACAAGGGACAGATATTACGTTCCTCTTACTTGACGTGGCCTGCCTCTAGCACCCCACCAGCATCTGCCGTCCAGCTTCCCATAATCTCATTTCAAAACAAAACCTTACAGAATGTACAGTCCTGAACTCAGAAATGCTTGCTTAACAACCCTCTATATTTTCATGGCGATACACAAAACCCAGATCCCTTTTTTACTTTTTTCTGTCAGAGTTCTCATAACTTGTTGAAATTAATTAAAAATCAGCCATGTTCACAGAGTACCTGTAATCCTATTACTGACCTTGCCCCGTACTCTGATTTTCATCTTCTTCAGTAAAAGTTAAAAAAATGCCTGGCTGATTTTTAATTAATTTAAGAAATTTTACATGAACTCAATGATAACATTGGGCATACTCAGTAAGAACCAACTGTCAGTGTTCTAAAAGCCAGACTCACAGCTGCTGGGCTGGTCTAATCAGGGGGCCACACTCACACCAGACCTTTATTTCACTTTAGACATTCTCCCAAAGAATCCTGGGAAGTGCTGTTTGTGAAGGGTGCTGAGAGGAGCAGAGCTTGGAAAAGTTACTTTTTTAAACTACAACTCCCATCAGCCCCAGCCAGCATGGCCACTGGATTGGGCTGATGGGAGTTGTAGTTCAAAAAAGTAACTTTTCCAAGCTCTGGAGAGGAGACTCTTATTCCCCTGACAGAGCTCCAGTGGCCAGAGCAGTTAACAGTCAGCAGCTCTGACTGATGCTCTGTGAGGGGAACAGGGCATCTCATAGCAACTCCCAGCACCCTTCACTAACTACACTTCCCAGGATTCTCTGGGAGAAGCCATGACTGTCTAAAGTGAAATAAAGGTGTGGTGTGGATGTGGCCAGGGACAGCTTCGGTTTAAATTTGGGTGGGAGGCTACAAGTGCTTGCTGTAGAATAAAAGGGTGGGGGAAATGCTGAAAGCAATGGTACTGTTCACAATGTTTTTCTTTGTAAATGACAGTGGCTTCCCCTCTGCCCAGTACCCACCTACCCACCCAATCTCCTCCCCTCCCCCTCCCTGTCCCTCCCCCAGGTCAGTTTCACAGATAGCCTAAACATGAATGCACAGAAATAAATCCCACTGAACTCAAAAAGTATGCAAATGATCAAACCCACCCTCCCTTCTCCTCCCTCCTTTTCCCTCCCTCTTGCCCCTTCCTGCACCCTTCCTTTGCTCCTCCCTTATCCTCCCCCATCCCTTTCCAACCTCCTCCTTCCCCCTTCCCCCTTCCCTCCCCATCCCCTCCCCCCATGGTCAGTTTTACCTATCTTAAGCATGATTGCACGGGAGGAAACCCCATTGAACTCAATAAGCATGCAAATGATTAAGCCTGCCCTCCCCTCCTCCTTCCTCCCATCACCTCCCTTTTGTCCCTTCCCTCCCCATTCCTTTGCCCCTCCCCTTCCCCTTCCCCCTCCTTCCGGTCCCCTCTCCCCTCCCTTTCTCCTCCCCTCTCCTCTCCTCCTCCCCCATGGTCAGTTTTATCTATCCTAATCATGATTGCATGGGAGTAAATCCCATTGAACTCAATAAGCATGCAAATGATCAGACCTGCCTTTCCCCTCCTTCCCCTCTGCTCTCCCTTCTTCCTCCCCTTCCCTCTTATTTCTTCCTTGTCCTCTGACCACTCCAACCCTCCCTCCCTCCCCCCGGTCAGTTTTACCTATCCTAAGCATGATTGCATGGGAGTAAATCACACTGAACTCAATAAACATGCAAATGATCAAACCTGCCCTTTTCCTCCTCCTTCCCCTTCCCCTCCACTTCCTCCCCTCCCCATCCTCTGTGGTCAGTTTTGCCTATCCTAAGCATGATTGCAGGGGAGTAAATCCCACTGAACTCAAGCATGCAAATGATCAATACATTCTCAGCAAACTTGCACAGGATCCCATTTCTTACCTCCTGAATTAAAAAGCAAAGAAATTCACTAGTAGGCAAAAAACCTTGCAGTTTAAGAACATGCACTTATAGCCAACAAATATTTCTATCAAACATTAAAAAGCAGGGAAATTGGGCAGCTATAGTGAATGCACCAGGGGAGCAGGAGACCTGACCTCCTCTCTGAGATATTGTACTGCCCTACAAATTTGTAAAAATGCAAACACAATTTGTTTGGTCTTTCACAGTCCAACTGTGGCAGGTGGAGATGGCAGGTGTTGCCACCACTCACCATATACTCAGAGGGACAAGACTAAAGCCCTATCTGCACCATATGATTAAAGTAGTATCATACCATTTTGAACAGCAATAGCTTGGCCCAAAGAATCTTGGGAAATGTAGTTTTTGAAGGGTGGTGAGAGTTGTTAGGAGTCTCCTGTTCCCCTCACGGAGCTACAATTCCTAAAATGGTTTAACAATCAATCCCTCTTCCCAGGAAACTCTTGGAATTATAGGTCTGTGAGGGGAATAGGGGTCTCCTAATTCTCAGCAGCCTTCACAAATTACAGGATTCTTTGAGGGGGAAGCCATGAGTGTTTAAAGTGGTATAATAGTGCTTTAAATGCATAGTACAGATGGGGCTTAAACCATTCCAATCTAGGTGAGCAATTTGGAGGGAGGCTTGCCTTCAGTCACATGAACAATCATCACCAAAAATCCCTTTGTGAATATTTCTTCCTGCACATCCAACTTCAAAATGAACTGTTTAAACTCAGGATGAGATTTCTCCCCCCCCCCGCCTCAGACCCCACGACAACTCGTTAGAAGGATTAGCCCTTAAAATCCTTGTTGACAGAACCCAATAACATGTGTATTAAGGTAAGTACAGGGCCCACATATTTTACGCTTTTCATATAAGTAGGCACTACTTTCTAATTAAATTTCACAGTTTTCTGGCAGGGAAAAAATTGCATCTATCATTGTTAATATATTTGCGCACAATTTGGGCAGCTTTGATCAGCTTTGTCGTGCTAGGCATCCGGCGGCTTTCATATTGATTTGCACATTAATCAGAACATATTTTTTATTTTATTTTAAAATTAGCATACCAAAACTGTTCTGTGAGTTATCATGCTAATATGTTCTATCAAAGACTAAATTAACATTTTATTGCTGTTAACCAGAGGGAATGCTTCACATAAATTCACTGGATGCTGCCAAGCCTTCCCGCGTTACCAGCTGCTTATATTTAAGGGTGCTTGATCTCGAGGAGACTGAATCAGCATCCCTATGCAATAAAATGATGGTAACAACAGCACACTGCCAATGTGCAGACTGTGAGTGAAAGCCTTTGCACCCCTTATGAGCTTTATTTTGATTTAAGCAACAAGGCAAAGTACACCAAGAATATCAGGCAAACACATTACATACCCATGGCGATGTGACCGTAGAAATTACAGGACTGATGATTCTGCCTACTCCCATTGTTATCTCTCCAGCCCCTGCTAATGTGAGAAGTAATATAATGAAAACGAGACAACATAAAAAATGCCACTGATCCTCACATACATAGATGATTTGAGAAATCAACCTCTGTGCCAATTGTTAGGAGGCTGAATCTAAAGTATAGCTTGAATGCCAAATGGGAGGTGGCACATGCTACACTTTTGCAGTGATGCTATCAGCATATAGCTTTGGGTAGAAGTCCAGAGCCCTCTCACCAGAATGAACAGGAGGACTCCAAATGCAGCAGAACCTGATTTCCACATTTAGAAGGGGGGGCTCTTGTAAGGGCATTATGCTCAGAGTCTAAAATTACCTGATTGCACCACTGCACATTTGGTTTCCAGTTCAACTAATTTATCACTAATTATAGTGAACACCACGAGAACTTGCATACAAAATCTGCCTCTGCTAAACCTCACTGATGCAACAATTGCTGGAACAGGGTCTTCCATATTGTGGAACAATGCTGGCACAGTACCTAGAAATGCAGAACTCAGTGAGGACTAAGGATGTTTTCAGGTTAACTCAAGCTCAGTGACATTACTCAAAATAAAATTAAAACTTAATTCATGTTTTTACTCTTATGTTTTTAACTAGGGGCTCTGTCCCTGATCGCTTGGTTTGCCAACCCCACCTGCTGTCGCCAGCACTCCTCCCCTCCACAGGTCACCAGCAATCCCACTCCCCCATGGGTTACCAGCATTCCTCCACCCCCCATGGGTCGCTAGCATTCCGACCTCCTTCCCTGTACATGGAGGGGCAGCGCTCCCCTTCGTCTCCCCATGGGTCACCAGCACTCCCCCTCCCTCCCCCCATGGGTCACCAGTGCTCCCTCCCTCCTCCCATGGGTCTTCGCCCATGGATTCCCCCTCCCTCCCCCCCACCCACTGACCAAACGATCAACCAACCAAGGGCCAGGCCCAGCTGCTGCCAGGTACCTTGCTCACTTCTGTCCTCCCACTCATTCACTCACCTGCTCACCACTATTTCCACCACTGCCACCAGGCAGCATCACTACTTGCTGCCGCTCCATCTCATGTCGCAGCATCATGCTGAGCCTGCACAGAAATATGTAGTGTGATGCTTACATAAAATTATATAGGAAGAAATGTTTACTTATTGTTGTCATTATTATTTGTTAAATTTAGGAGGCCAGGGCAGCAAACAAAAACACTAAAAGCACTCTAAAACAACTTAGAAACAAAATACTTTAAAACATATTAAAACAAAACATCTTTAAACACATATTAAAACATATTTAAAACATCTTTTTGAATGGGAAAAAGCAGCTTTAAAAACATCTTAAAAAACAATTCCAATGCAGACACAGACTGGGGTAAGGTCTCTACTTAAAAGGCTTGTTGAAAGAGGAAGGTCTTCAGTACATGCTGCAAAGATAATAGAGATGGTGCCTGTCTAATATTTAAGGGGAGGGAATTCCAAAGGGTAAGTGCCACAACACTAAAGGTCAGCTTCCTATGTTGTGCGGCACGGACCTCCTGATAAGGTGCATCTGCAAGAGGCCCTCACCTGAAGAGCACAGCGATCAACTGAGTATATAACAGATAAGATGATCTTTCAGGGTATTACTGTATCACTGTATTTTTTTATTGTAAATTGCTTTGGGACTTTTTGGGAAGCAATTCATAAATTTAAGAAATTAAACTACACTTGAAGTGCATTTCTTCTGAAATTTGCAGGGATACAAAGAACGGTATTAAGTAAACCTTTCAAACCTTTGTTGTTATTTTCACTTATCCCAAATTTTGTCATAGTAAAAGTAGTGGACAAACAATTTTTCACTTCCCTCTTATTCTCTTTTTCCTACTCCTATGACAGATTTTCAACTAAACAAAACCTGTCAAGTCCTCACATCATTTATCTTTATCTTTCCAGTATAATCTGAAAAAGTCATGAGCAACTCTCTTCATATTGCAGTCATCAAGTCTCCTAGTCATTGCATATGACTCGTCCCCTGCCCCCATTTTTCCTATATTTTGTTGTTGCTGTTTTTTAGATCAATGGATCAAAATGTTACATAATAGTCAAAGATTTTGTGCACGATGTATTTTGATGGCAGCATTATTTTTATTACTGTATTTCAGTGGCATTATAAGCTTGATTTCTATCCTACTGGTTTCTTCCAATATATTTATATTTTATTTTCTCTTTACATGGGAATGGCTGTGTTCATATAGCACTTTAAAGTGGATTTGTTACATCCTATGTGTGCATGTTTTTTGCATCGTCTGTAGGCAAGGTGCTCCTTGGTGGGCTGTTAGTGAAGTCAGGCATGATACACACATTTCTATTATTATTTTTAAGCAGCATTTTTTTGTGCAAGTCTGGTATATCGGAAAACTTGTATCTAAAAAAGAAATGGCCATGGGCACAGGTAAACAAATACCTGTGGACATGTCCCTTAATAGATCTCAGGTTTCTAGAACTCAGGGAGAGTGGGCTCCTGGTGGGGCTAGGCAAGACACACATATTTTTTAAACTTTTAACACACTGTTTTGTGAAAGTCTGGTATATTGGAAAAATGTATATCTCAAAAATTAAAAAAAGAACCTGATCATGCACACAGAGAAACAAATACCATGTGCATGTCCACTACCACAGGTATGCCCACAATGGACCTCAGGTATCTGGTGCTCAGAGAGCATGGGGAAGTACTAACTGAAGGAAGGGGACAATACCACACAAAGCAAATACATCCCATCAAGAACTGTCCACTGTTGTGGACAGGAAACATTGAAAATGCTCAATGTCCAACTAATGTGGATGAACATGCCCAAAAGTGCACACTAGAAAATTGGATTTGTGTGTCTGACATGCGCATCAACACTCTGGTGTTTAGACAGCCTATGATACCTTGAGCTGGTGTTTCCAGTGAAAATGTCCACACACTCTTGTATGGCAACATGCATGCAGTCCATGAGTGCATATGAAAATTCACAGGAATGTTCTTTCCTGAGAAAGAAGGAAGCTCAGGGCACTGAATGTTCAGCACAAGACAGATACTTTGATTTAGTGAAAGTGCTAACATTTTGAACTGGCTAGCATTTAGAAACCAAAGCCGTACAATTTAGAATACAATGCACAATGAATTATGAACTGGCCTCATACTGTCACAAATTTGATCCCAGGCTGTCGTTCTGCACTGTAGCCCCTCCTATCAGTCTCCCTTGCTCCAAACTTCCCTTGGCAAAGAGTAGGGGACTCCCCACAAGGTGGGCCTTCCACAGCCATGGCCATACAGGTGAATGTGTTTGCCATTTATCGTTTTGGTGTTTGCTTCTGAACTTCCTTTTGTGCTGGGAGTTCATTTTGCTTCAGTGCCACTGATAAGGAAGATGGGGGTGGGGTGTAAGAAGGAAGCAAAATCTCTAATGAAGGGTGGTATAAAAATTTATTTAACTAAAGTAAAATAAAATGCATCATACCTGTCAAAATCTATCCGGCCCCATTGCCCTCCCAAAGGTGTCTGCAGGATTGTGAGATGGCCTAATAGTTTTCCTCCCACAATGGCAAAGGCAGTAAGGATGGCACTTGCACTAGTATGAGCCTCAGATTTAAGGCTTGAGCACAGTTATAAACAGGAATGGTAGTAACCCCTTGGTGCTGGGATCCATGTGATACAGCCCTCACATCAATAGCCAGTACACTGCCTTGAGCATACATAGCAACAGAGACTTCAATTCCTGTTCTTCCTCACACCAACTGGATATTGCTGCACATGCTCAGAGCAGCACCCAGGACTAGAGTCTAGAGTCTACAGATCTCCCAGCACCTCTTTTTTGCCAAAATTTAGGGGAAGGGGAGTCAGTGGTACAAAATCAAGCCCATTTCAGATTTGGCTTGAACTTCAAAGGGATTTCAGCCAAATTCAAGATAGGTTTGTGCCAGGAGTGCTGACATCTAGGAATTTATTTTTCAATCTCTCCCTTCTCCTGATTTTCAATTTGTTAACATTCTAATACTAAGGACAATAAATCATTGCTATATTGTTTTAAAGCATACACTATTTTTAAAACTTTGATTAGGATGGCAAAAATGCAGTGCTTGCTTTGCTTATTTCAACAGAGGGAGCAGACTTATGAGCACACATATAATATATGCACATAGATTTGGGCATATTTTTTATTTGGGGATATTTTACTTATGTGGCTTTTTTCTTGATTTATTGTATCATTTCTTTGCTCGATGTTGGATGTATCCTGCTTTTGCTTGTATTTTAAGAAAAGGAGGATAGAAAATTTGAGCTGAAAAAGTAAAATTGACCTCTCTGTTGAAATGAATGGGAAGATGTTGGTCTCAAATATATATCAGAAATCCATCACATTTTAAGATGTTATATTTGGGCAATTACTGCACATTTCTGAAGTCTTTTGGTTCAATATCCATAAATTAAGGTGAAAACAACTAGCTCACCTTAAGAAAAGAGAGATGTTTAAAGAAACTGACACTTCGATCATTAAAGGTTATAAAGTGCGGTAGGATTCTCAAATGGGAAATGCTAAGGGCTGTATTATTTATTGACTGTTTAAAGACATAGCTTAATTAAGCTAAGCCAAAGGTCTTTCAAAAAGCCTTGGCTCAAAACACAGTCATAAACTTGTCATACTCATTTGTCCCTAGACACTGTACTGTAAAGTGTAGGGATGAAGAATGAGTTCAGACTGCTTTTTGCAGTGCACTGACCCAGTCCAACACTTCTGAACCTCCTTGTGGGTTGGAACACAAGTCCCAGTTGGATTGCACACTTATCTGGAGTTTGTGATGCATTTTCAGTGCACACGAAAATGCATATATTACATAACAAATATGTATTTTCTGGGGAAATGCACTGAAAAGCATCGGAAAATTGGCATTTTAAGTAAAAAGTGTATATTTGACATAAAATGTATGCAAAATGTACAGAATTTAAATGTGGACTTTTAATATATATATTTTTAAAAATACACACACAATGGGACAGGATGGACCTATGATTGAGCTGCCCTGAAACCAAAGCAGGACAGAATTAGGCTGCTCAGTTCTTCTCTACTCTTGGTCCCATTTTTCTCATTTGTTTCAGATCTACAGCCTCAAATTTCTGCTGAAAAACTTCATCAGGCTGAAAGGCTGAGAATTCAGCTTGCAAATGATCTTTGCCTGATCTTGTAAAAGAGGGAAGACAACACATAAGAATCCTAGCAGGAAACGATATCATGTTCCTTTGATTCAGCACTGGTATCTGACTATGACCCTTATGTAGATGTCATTGGGGCTGCTGTGCTATCCCTCCTTTCAATTCTTCTTGCAATATATATCTTTAGGCAGAGAGATGATAAACCTGATGCTACTGACTGACCTTTGGGCAGCACCCAGAGAGCCAGGAGTATGATCCTGGCTGCCCACAATGTTGGTGCAAGACTGTGCAAAGTCCTCTAGTAAATACAGTGAGATTAAGAGGGTCTGAATTGCAATGGAGGCCTTTCTTTTGCATAGCAGCTTGTAAGCGGCCTGACTTACCACTTAACAGGAAGCCAGAGCATGGGATAAGGGAAGACACTGTCAGGCTGCTCCCAACACAGGGACACTGTGCTGCTGTGATCAGACCCTATGTTTGCCAGGTGAGGCCTTGTTGGTGGGGCCACTCAGGGGAGGGGCCAGGATGGCGTTGACCTGTGACAGTTTTTTTCAGTGGCGGTTCCCTATTTGTGGAATGCCGTCCCTGGCAAGTTATGTCTGTCTCCCTCGTTACTGGATTTTAGGAGGAAGTTACAAACATTCCTGTTTACCCAGGTTTTGATGGCTGAAAGATACAGTTCATGGCAACCCTGAAGTCACTGGCTAAGAGAATGCTTTTTAACTGTTTCTAGAATGCTTTCAAAATGTAGTAGTAGTAGTATGTTTGCCACCCTGAGCTCCTGTGGGAAGAAAGGCAAGATAGACATTGAATGAATGAATGAATGAATGAAAAGAATCATCCCTATAGAGCAGCAGCTGGCAGTGTCCCAGACAAAAGTTAGCCAATGGGGCAGAGCAATGGAAGGACAAGCCGAAACCTAGAAGTTCAAAAAGGCTCACTGTTTTATTTTACAGGGGGAAGCTTCAGAGGTGAGAAACACCTCAGGAGATCACTGAATTGTGCATTCTCAGGGAGCCAGCACCGGTGCTGGTTTCTGGCATTTGGAGGTAGTCCACTGGAGACTCCTTCCACTTCTCCCCACCTAGAGGAGCAAAAAAGCAGCAGTTAAACCCCATTAGCCAGCAGTGGAGGGACTGGGGCTGGTTTTCTCTCCCCACCTTTTTTATTTATGTTAAATTTATGTTAATTATTTATTTATGCTAAATAGTGGGCAGCAAGACAAATAACAGCATTTGGCAGAAACCGAACTGTGGAGGAATGTAAACAGCACTGGGCGTGACGGATACAGGTTGGAATGGAATGCACTGCCTTCATACATCCCTACTTCCTGCCCTTTACATAAGTTTCCATATTGGCATATCCTGTAAGGTAGCATTAAATGTCAGCAGAACAAAATTTCTGCAGAAGAGCTCCCCTCCTCTCCCCTCCCCTGCCGTGGCTCTTTCCACTATGAGAGTAATCCTTAGAGAGCCAGGGCACACTTAAAATGCTGACACAGTTTGCCTTTCCAAAATCTCACTCCACCTCACTCCACCCCCTATTTCAGTTATTTTCTACGACAGCCTTTCTCTAACTTTGGGTCCCCAGATGTTGCTGGACTACAACTCCCATCAGCCCCAGCTGGTCAGGAATCATGGGAAATGTAGTCCAACAACATCTGGGGACCCAAAGCTTGGGAAAGGCTGTTCGAGGGACAAGAAATTTCACTACTGTTGTATTTTCAGTGCAAGAGAGGGTGACAGGACGTTGTGGGATTTTCTGCCTCAGGTACCAAAATAACTTGACTGGCCTTGACTTGAAGCTGGACAGGGATGCCATTTGCTGCTCCACCTTGGGCAGTGAAGTATCTTGGGCCAGCCCTGTCTCTCTTAAAGAGGCTGCAGCAGCCACTTTAGAAAAAGACAATCAACAGTGTGCTGCCCAACGCCCTGTCCTCAAGTGCATTTCCAAGAGAGGGAGAGGGATAGTAATTTTACAGCAAAAGGCAATCAAAAGTCCAGAGAAAACTTCATGCCTCCTAAAGTGTCATGATGTGAAAACAAATCACATGTAAATCTGGATAAGGATGCATGCCATTTTCCAGTTTAATACATATCAATGCTTTAGGTGTTTATAGATATTCTTAATGTTCTTAAATGTTTAAAAGATGATTTTATTTTATTTTAATGGTATTTTTTACTACTTTGGGCTCCTTTGGAAGGAAGGGAGGCATAGAATTGTAATAGGTAAATAAGTATAAGTTAACCTTTAGCCACATTGGCACAAGGCTCTTCTTGTAGCTTAAGAGACACTGTAGCATTGGGATGTCCATTGAAAAGAATAGTGCATTGGAGCACCAGGTTTTATCATGTGCATTTCTTTTGACTTCTTGTCCACTGCTTATAGAACCAGTCACTTGATTATTTGGCTTGTCTCAGTAGACAATCCATATAAAAAAAGGAAAGTTTACCTGAAAATTTGTAGAATACAATGTACCCAATTTGCACAGTGCAATGTACTATAAATGGACTTGTCAATAAAACACAATATGTTATCTATTAATGGTCTAGGTACTTAATGTGCACATTATCTCACCTTCTAGCAGGAGAGGACATCTGATACAGTATTTTTTTGTATTTGACAGCTCCATTTTTTTGCAGCATGTGTCTATTACTCTTTCTGCCAATCTCTTGATACCAACTATTTGCAAACTGAATAATAATAATAAATATTGCCAGATAGGTTAAAGGAACTGCACAGACTACAAAGACTATCTGAATATATTACTTTAAAACCAATGGTTTAATGATTGCCCTAAAAGGATACTGTCATCAAGAGGAACGTTTTGAAGGAGCATGCAGGCTTTGATAAGACCATTTCACTCAGTTTTTATACTTCTCCGGTCTGGGAGCACCAGGTCTTCAGTGGCTCTTCACCTTCTGCAGCATTCACAATTTTTAAGAAGGATCATCTTACTTTGCCATTCTGAGAACTTTCTGAAATCATCAGGAGCAAATTATACACTGCATCGGGACCAAAGCATATGCTGAGTGGTAGAGCATCTACTTTGCATGCAGAAGGTCCCACGTTCAATCCCAATCAGTGTGTCCCCTGTGTGAAACCCTGGAGAGTTGCTGCCAGTCAGTGTAGGTAATACTGAGCTAGATAAACCAGTGGCCCAATACCATATGTAAGGCAGCTGCCCAGGTTCCTGGCTGAATTTCTTCTTCTTCTTCTTCTTCTTCTTCTTCCCATAAGGTTCTATACCCATATTTGTGAAGTAAACACAGGTTTGGAACACAGCTGGTAGGTGGGTATGCAGCTTAGAGGAATTTTTAGGAGAAAAATGACTTGCAGCGTGGAACTTCTGGGTGCAAATTGCCACTTCCCAAGAGCTCTTTGTAAGGGATTCATTTCAGACTGTTACAGGGGAAAAAAAGATTGTATCTAAGGTATTAATATGATGAGAATCTCAGTGAAAAATAATAATAGAAACCTATTTTATGCCTCCCTGGATTCCCTTTTGGAGGAAGGGCAGAATATAAATTTAATTAATAATAATAAATAATAAATCTAGATAACTTTCATAGTTGGTGAAAGGGTCAAAACTCTGGCAATAGACTCCTGCATAACAATTCATATATTAAACTTTTATAACACATGTGCATATGAATGACTATAATAGTGCTTTGTGATTAACTTTCTGTCAGCTAAACATTTGGATATCACTAAACCCATTGAGGTAGGCTAAACCCATAAGAAAAGTCAGGGCTAAATGGATGGGGACAAAATGCTACCTACTGTGTATATGTGTGTGTGTGTGTGTGTGTGTTGTATTTTTCCTGTGACTGTTTGCAGGCACAATTATCCCTTTGTCTCAAATGCAGGACTTATGCCTAATTTCGGAGCCTCAGTGATTAGCACCAGCAGCTAGGAGAGCATCCTTTCTAGGGTTGAGCTGTTTGATTGCTGAGAATAGTGCAGTAACATTTGGCAGTGAATATATTTACATATTCCACTGTTTCTATGTAATAGGGCTGAGCCAAAACAACTTCCATAATTTTGCAGTCTCCTTCAAAATCTGAGCAGTTGCATCACCTTTTAATGATTCACTGCATGGGGCAAGGGAATGAAATCCATAGGGATCTCTCCCTCTCTTCTGAGGCTGTTCTGCCACCCTGAAGTAAAGCACAAGAATCAAGCAAGTTTCCATAATTTGTTTGGCACCTGGACAATGCGTGCACTTACCAGAAGACAGCAAGGATTTCCCAGTTACCTTGACAGTGTTTACATAGAAGCAGGTCCGCCTGAATTTAGTGGAATGTACTTCCTAGTAAGTGTGCTCTTTACTGCAGCTGAAATGAAACAATACCCATGGATTTTGAAAAGTGAACTGTCATTTTAAGAGAAGGGTTAAACTTAAAGTGCTATGTAAAGTATTACCAAGCACTTTGGCCAAGAGGACCCTTACAATCTCCATACTATGATACTGTGCACAGGCCCAGCACCATGACATGGTTGGGCAAATGTCAAGCCCATGCCATTGGTGCCACTAGCTGGAGGGCCCTGCTTTGGTCCCTTTGGTGGCCACATTTGTGTCTACCATCTTTATTTTCGCAAAATGCAATGTGCCAGAAATTGTGGTTCCAGTGAATTGCGGGTAAAAAAATGGCCACTAAAGACTTAGTGGCACAGATAGGAGAGAGAATGGCACCCTGCCCTAAAAGCCTTGTGCTGCCCCGATTGTGTAAATTAGTAAAATCTACTTCTGATTCACCAGTGTATGGGATCACCTGAGAAACCCTCAATGTAAACTACCTTGTGTGGAGGTACAACATGCAGTGGTTATCAACCATCGCTGTGATCAGGCCACTGCTCTCCCTTTAAAAAAATTAACCAGGCTCACTCATTAACTTTTCACATCAGGCCTTGAACATATTGTTGCGCATCTCCCCAATCTCCGAGTGGTGAGATTTCGGGGGTCCTTGCACTCATCCAGGGTTTGGTTTCCTTTGGGAAGAACGTCAGCAGAGACTGTGGTGTCTTTATGAAATATGGTTTATTTATTTACACACATTCCAACCTGAGCTTAGGATGGAGGGGTTCAAGGCATCAGCAGTCCAATATCCAGCTTTTCCATCAGTGTTACAGGAGGCATCCCAAAGCCATCGTACAGAGAGAGAGCCTCTCTGCCTGCCTCCAGTCCCCAGCCTTTCTCCAGACAACTCTTAAAACACTCCGAGCACAAACGTCTGCTAGCTGCCAGGAGGGAGGGGGAGGCTCTCCTGCAGAGCTTAAAATGACAAAAGGATCTTCCTGGCTCATTCACCAGTTGCTGGGCACCTGAAAGACCCATTAGCAACCTGGCCACGCTATTAGCTTAAAAAAGGAATTCATCTGGCCAGCAGAGCCAGCCCCAAGGCACAGGATTCCAAATCAGAGGCTGGAAGGGGACCCACAGGGATCATCCATTCCAACCCCCATGCTCATAACAATATTATTAATGCTAAACCTTCAGTTCCTTTTGTGTTGTTGCCTAATAGGGCTGTCTTTGTTAGAAGCAACTCCAAGGTAAACTCCAAGTGGAACAGCTTTATTTATCCATGAATACACAGACAGCCAATTCACTCCTTCCCCCCTCTAGGCCTCTCTCCCCCTTGCTCCTGTCCCCTCCGCTGAAGTACTTCACTTTGACCCAGGAACTAACTACACATCTTCCCCCTTTTCTTTTAGGTTTTAATTTAGTTCCTCTCCTTCCAAATTTACAAATCCATCCACTGTGGGGGCCTAACGTCCCGACAGCTCCTGGTTCAGTATGATGCCGTTGGAGATTCCAGTTCACCAAGTTTCTGTGGTTCTTCCTCTGGCAGTTGCCCGTGTACCAATGGGTGACTCTCCTGGTCCTCTGATGGTGCACTATGCTGTAGCCTGGCTTCATGAGACTCAGGGAGATTGTTTTTATAGGATCTTTTCAAATTGAAGCTATTCCTTCTAAACTTACCCTGTGGGGTAACAATCCAGTATGATCTTGGAGTGTGAGCCAGGTTCTTTTGTCATGAACCCAAACTACTTCACCAGGCTCCACTTCATGACAAGGTTAGACTCCATGGCAGTTATCATAGTTCCCCTTTTGCCTCTGTCTTCTCTGGCTTTCCCAGTTAGTCAGTTCCTCCATATTTACTAGTTGTGGGAGCAACTGTTGTGATGCTATTGGCAGCATTGTTTTGATATGGGGTCCCATAAGCAGCTCTGATGGGCTGTATCCAGTTGAGAGAGAAGAGACCCTACATTCCATCAGCGCCTTATGCAGGTCAGCATTCTTTTTCAATTGCATCTTTACTATTTTAACAGCTGCTTCCACAAACCCATTGCTTTGAGGGAATCTGGGACTAGATATCTGGTGTTGAAACCCACATTCTTCTGCAAATCTCTGGAATTCTGAAGTCTTAAGAGGGAGAAACAGAGGTCTATTGTCACTTCTGATTAGCTCTGGGACCCCATGCCTGGCAAATATGGATTTGCAATGTTGGATAATTGTGTGGGAATTCAGATTGGATAAATTGGCTATTTCAGGGAATTGGGAATAATAGTCTGTAAGCAGAAGGTACCAGTTTCCCTAGTAATGAAAGGGATCTAGTGCAAACCTTTTGCCAGGGCCTTTTGGGAAATTCTGAGGGCATCAGTGGTTCATGGCGGGTGCCACTTCCTGAATGCAAACTTGGCATCTCTTCACCATCTCTTCTATTTCTGTTGAGAGTCCTGGCCACCAAACTGATTCCCTCACCCGGACCTGAAACTTGACTATACCCTGGTGTCCACTATGGATTCTGGAAAGAATTTCTTCTTGCATCTTCATTGGGATGACTAGGCGAGCCTCCCTCATTAACAGTCCATCTTGAACAGTGATGTCATGGCACACCTGCCAGAATTTCAGATACTCCTGGTCAAGTAAGAATTTCTCTGGCCATCTTTCCACACTGTACTGTGCAATCTGACATAAAATGGGATCTGTCTGCTGGGCTTTCCCAATTTCCTGCAAGAGTTTGTCTGAGGTTGAAAAACCTGCCACAATGGACTGGATATATTCTGCAACTTCCTGTTCTAGTTCCCGATTCCCACATTCCCCCAGAGGGTGTCTAGAAAGTGCATCTGCAACGGTCAATTTTTCCCCTGGTACATGAGTAATATCAAAGGCGTATCTTATCATTCTCATCTGGAACCTTTATAACTGAGGGGTCACATCATCCAATCTCTTGGCAGTGAAAATGGGAACAAGGGGTTTATAGTCCATCTCAACCATGAATTGTAGTCCTGTAACAAAGTCCTGGAGTTGTTCACATACCCAGGTAATGGCCAAAGCCTCCTTTTCAATTTGAGCGTACTGTTTTTCGGATGGTGACAATGTCCTTGAAGCAAAGGCAACTGGACGGATATGCCCATCATCCTGGAGCTGTAACAGTACAGTTCCTAACCTGTAGGATGAAGCATCTGCAGAAATAACTGTCTTTTTCAAGGGGTCAACTGTCACTAGAACAGGTGCTGTCGTCAGGGCCTCTTTGATTGTTTCAAAGGATCGTTCTTGACATGGACCCCAGACAAATGCCTTGTCTGCTTTTAACAGTTGATTGAGTGGGCCAGTAAGATCAGATAGGCAAGACAAAAATTGACCCAAGAAATTCACCACACCCAGAAATTGATGGACCACTGTGGTAGATTTGGAAACTGGGAATTTTCTAATTGCTGTGATCTTCTCTGCGTCTGGATGTATCCCCTCACCATCAATAACATACCCTAAAAAGCAGATCTGTTGAACCCCAAAGTCACATTTTTCACGATTAAGAGTGACATTTGCCTCTGCCAGCTGCTGTAGGGCCTGTCGTAATCTTGCATCATGTTGTTCCATAGTGGTCCCTGTAATGATCAGATCATCCATGTGGCATAGCACTCTCTCAATGCTTCTGAGGAGATAGCTCATCCTCTTCTGAAAGTGCTCTGGAGCTGAGGTGATTCCAAAGGGCAGTCGCTTAAAGCAGTATTGCCCAAGAGGAGTCACAAATGTTGTCAGTTTCATGGAACATTATGCTAATGGGATTTACCAAAATGCACTGTTTGTATCCAGTTTAGAGAAAAATCTTGCTTCCACCAGCTGCCCAAGAGTCTGTTCCACACTTGGCAGTGGATGCAGTTCTCTTTTCACACTTTTATTCAAATGGGTGAGGTCCACGCAAATGCACACATCTCCATTTGGCTTGTTAATAACAATTATGGGAGCACACCAATCAGTGGGCTCATCAACTGGCTCAATCACTCGTTTCAATCATTTCTTCCAATTTCTGTTTGACTTTGTCCAAAAGTGGAATTGGCACACACCGTGGAACACTGACAGAAAAAGGGTTTTGGATCTTCTTTCAGTTGGATCTTATATGGAGTCTTCATCAGACCAAGTCCCTGGAAGAGTGTGGAGTATTCTACGTACGGATTTACCCTTGATTTTGTGGTTGACATAACTTGTTCCAGGCGTTTGACTAATCCCAAGTCTTCACATGCTCTGAGTCCCAACTGGGGACATTCAAGTCCTTTCACCACATAAATAATTTCTTTGAGATGAGTGCTCTTACTCTACAAAACAGTGCTGAACATTCCCACAGTTGTCAAGGTTTTTCTTTTTTTTTCAATTAATTTTTATTCAAATTTTCAAAACCAAAACAATACAAAAAGAAAAAACACAAATCCATAACTAATACAATAAAAAGAAATATATATATATATAAAAAAATTGACTTCCGGTTTGTCGTAGTTCAGCCATAAGTCTATAATATATAACAAGCCTGTATCTTATAGATTATAAAATCACCTTCCTCCAGCGGTTATCTTAATTGGTTACAAATCTCATTAACATCATATCATTTTATTCTTCCACAAAAAGTCAAAGAGAAGTTTCCAATTCTTGAGATATATGTCCATCAATTTTTTTTTAGATAAACATGTCAATTAATCCAACTCATCAAGTCTACTAAATCCAGTAATTTCAAATCGCTCTTCTTCTATTATCCGTATTGGTTCCATCTTCCATTTTCCATCTTTACACGCCCAATAATCTTGCTGTCATAGTCATATAATAAGAGTCTGATAGGAATTTCCTTTTTCACAGATATTTTCTTGCCATCAGTTCCGAACATATCACTGAAGTATTGTTGCAAAGCCGCATCTCTGTTCCTCTTTTTTATATGATACACTAGCACATCTCTTGAAGATTTTTCCATTAACACAAAACAGGGATTAATTCTGTTAGCTTTCTCCATTTCAAGTTCCATCAAATCCTTCCAGTCCAGGAATTTTTTTGAACCGATAATATCTTTATCTCCAATCTCTTCAATTCCTTCAGTGACAGCGCTGAGTTCCAAACCGTAATATTTGTCTCCAGAATCCATCACAGCCAGGAAATCCAAATCTTTTTCCATATCCATATTTAATCCAATCTCCATAGTTTGAACCTTGCCTTTAATTTCTCTTTCATCCTTTTTTGGTTTTCCAGATCCATCTTTATTCTCCTTTCTCATAGAATCCTGAATTTCTTTCAGCTCCTGTCTCATTTCGTCAAATTCAATTCTCCACGCTTGACTATTATTTCTCAGTTCTTGTTTTATTGAGTTAATCCCATTCATTATTTTCTGAAACATGTCTAAAGATAAAGTCCCTTCTTGTACATCCATGATCTTCTTAATTGTCATTCTTAAAGCCAAAGGAACAAAACTCCTTCAATTTTCAATGTCCCAAGCAAAGAGCAGTTTATTTCTTTATCCAGTTACAAAGGAGTTAATCTTTCAAACCAACTGGCGTCACACTCTAGACAGCCCTTATCTCTTCTATGCCCAGAAGTGCAAAAACAGCTTTAGTTCACAGCGTCCAAAAAACTAGTAGCAGAAAAAATGAGCAGATTCGTCAAAAAAAAAAAGTAGATCAGAAAAAATAGTCCCAGACATATATTACACCAAAGTCTTATAAGTCAAAAAGAAAACCCTCATCCGTTGTAATCTTTATAATGCTATTTTCCATGTCAGCTTTTTGCAATAAAAAAAGATAGGCTATTTTTATTTTCTTCCCCCTTAGTTCCGTGAGTAAAAAAGAAGGAAAGTTTTGGCTCACCCAGTTTTTCTTAATTGCTGATTCTCTGACAAATCTCTTTAGCTGTGTAGATAAGAAAATAATAAGCGTAGACAGGAGGATGCTTGCCTGTTAAACCGTTTTCCTTCAAAGAAAAAAAAACGGGTCACTTTTTCAGCTGAGCTAGCTAGAAATCCTCGCTCCGTCCGAGCTGCTGGAAGACCTTCTTTCACAGACAATTCTGACAAATTCCAGTCTCCAGCAATCACAACAAAGCTGTGTGGGAAATCTCACGTTTCTTCCATATCCGGAAGATATTATCCCCAGTCAAAAAAGACCCTTCTGACTGGATTTAAAACTGAAAAAGTTTCATCCAAGATGGGAGCCGTCTCAGAGGCTGCACAGGCGGAGGGATCCTCCTGGGAAGTCAGTTGTCAAGGTTTTTCTTGAAGGTCCACTAAGAGTTTTGTCAGATTCCAAGAGGCTTTTATTGAACGTTAATTTAAATAGAGTTAATGGGGTTGCTGTAACATCTGTTTCTGGTTCCAGTTGTTCATCTACTTGGATTCCATTTTTTCTACCAGTTGTTCATCAACTTGGATTTGTGCCATCCAGGTTTTAGTTCTGGTTGCTTGATCCTCTGTCAGGGACCCCAGGAGCCAACTGGGTGTGTTGAAATTTGTCTCACAATTGAGCCTGCAAAACATGCCTTTGCAAAGTGTCCCTTTTTATTGTAGTTATGGCATACAGAATCTTTAGCTGGGCAATTGTCCTTTCTGTGTTTCTTCCCTTTACACCACAGGCATCTGTTCTCATGGCTTGGAATATTAACTTTTTGGACTGTCCCTGTGGGTACTTTCTGCTGTAACTTTATTTGCTCTCTCTGGGTCTGAATTCTGTCTACTTGATGCATGCTGTTGCCCCCATGGAAGTCCAATTGCTGTTTCTTCACACTCTCCTGTTGCTTCACTATATTAACTACTTTTTTCAGGGTTAGCCCCTCATGTAACTGTAAGAGTTCAGACAGTTTGAGATCTGTGACTCCCACAACATTCCTGTCCCTGATCATCTCATCATGCAGCATGCCATATTCACAATGTTCAGCTAGTGAGTACAGAGAGGTAATGAAGTCATCTACAGGCTCTCCCTCCTTTTGCCCACATGAATTAAACTTCGCTCTTTCATATATTACATTGTGCCTCACATTGAAATCCCCCTCAAATCTTCCCATCACAATGACATATTTTTAAGATCATCTGGACTCATTTGGAATGAAAACAGAATATCATCTGCCTGGTCTCCCATTAAGCAAATCAGGGTGTTCACTTGCTCTTCTTCAGGTTTATTATTTAGCCCTGAGGCTATCCTGAAATGCTCAAACCTGCTCCTCCATCTAGGAATCTGCTGGGATTGCAAATGCAAAAGGCTGAGGTGATTGAACCTGAAAAGAAGCTGCTGCCATTTCCCCTTTGCCACAGACAATGGATGTTCTCTATCACCAATCATAGCAGTCTGGAACAAGCCCAAGCTCCATGGCTATATTCCTTTTCCTTTAACTTTTCCTTCACCAAAGCTGTGTGTGCCAGGAATCCACTGAGCTACCACGATATGTTGTTGTCTAATGGGGCTGTCTTTTCTTAGAAACAACTGCAAGGTAAACTCCAAGTAGAACAGCTTTATTTATCCATGAGTACACAGAGAACCAACTCACTCTTTCCCCCCTCTAGGCCTCTCTCCTCCTTGTTCCTCCCCCCTCCTCTCAAGTACTTTCTTTTGACCCAGGAACTAACTACACACCTTTCACCTCTGAAAACATGTACCTAGACCCTCTGCTAACATAATGTTGTCAACTTCTTTTGCTTTTGCTAAACCTAGTTTACTAAATTAGATCTAATCTGTAGCCAACACTGAAGAAATAAGGCAGCTGTGGCCTTCAGAGAGCTTTAAAAGTGCAACATTCCATTTCCAAGCTTCTAATACATTTTCCTGTTGCCCTCATGAGTGTATCTGCAAAGCTTTCCATGAACCTATTTGATACTAGCTGATAAGAATGAGATTTAGCACTCAGCTCTACTCTTATTGAATGTAAACCCTGATTGATTTCAGTTGGAATGAGACCAAGGTCTTTGTGTGCATAAGTGAACTGAATCAAAGAAATTAAGGACCATTATATGGAACAATCTCTTCAGGTAATCCACACACAGCAATCTTTTCAGTATGCCTTGATGGGCTTAGTAGAGGGAATGTTCCCTTTGTATACTACATTTATTCACCTGAAAAGAACATCAACCAAATCTAGAGGCATACTTGAAGATACTCTTCTGCAAAATTGGTATTATTTTTGCAAGTGTTGTCTGTTGTGTTTCTGAAGACAGCACTTTAAGTATAACCCTTTTGCTTCTGTGCCATTCAAAAACTGTACATCCACCATAGAGGTTTTGCAGATTATCACTCAAACGTACAAAAGATTCCCTTGCTATTCCTTTTTTCTCTTTTCCACTGTCAATTTTTTTTGTTTGTAAGCTGCGAGGGGGGGGCTTTTGCTTATGAAATTCTGTAATGCAAAAGCAAAATGCATCTACACTGATGATACATAATCAATAAGAAGAAATCAATTAATGACTCCACTTATTCATTCAGAACATGCCCAAATGGTCAGAAATGTTGGCTTGAGAAAATGCCAAGTGGCCTCCAGGTTCTCTGCTTGTGTTGGGCAGGTGATACATAGTGGCATAGGAGGAATGCCCTCCATGCCATCTTCCCCTGCCAGTCTACTAATATTTGGATCAAAGACACCATGATGGGTGGGACTAATGACATGATCCTTGTTATCCAAACATTGCCATCTCTCCCATGTTATAATTTTGAACATGAGAATGGCTTGGGAACAAAAAATCTGAATAAAAATGGTAACATGGGAAATTATTATTATTATTATTATTATTATTATTATTATTATTATTATTATTATTTATACCCTGCCTTTTGGCCAAAGGCCCTCAACACAGCTTACAAAGAAAAATAAACACAAGTATAAAAATACATCAATAAAAGCAATACAATTTACAAAAATTAAACTAAATAAATAACATTATTAAGAAAAACAAAAGTCCAAGAAAAAATTTGAACAAGTGAATTTAAAATGGATCACTCTGTCTTTGCCAGCACACAACATTCCATGCTTAGAGTCTCTCTCAGACACAGTTTACTCTGTTCCAGTCCCAGCAGACTGTTGGGATTGGACCACATTTTTGAGAATTCCATTTCTAAGCCAAACTCAGTCATCAGATGCAAGCCGAAAGGAGGCAGCTACCTGGGGATGGTGATGCACTTGGCGTTGATGCTCTGGGTGGTGACGGCCTTCTCCAGTTTGTCCAGCTGCCCAGTCTTCTTGAGCTTCTTCACTAGGCTCTTGACCGCCTTCTTGCACCACTTCTCCTCCTGTCCATTCTTCCAGCCCAGCAGCCGCTTGACAATGGGCAGTGTGAAAAGCAGGATGGACAACATGGCCACAGCGGGGAGGAGGAGAAGCCCAGAAGTGAGCTCGAGGAAAGACTGCCAGCGGCGGTGGTGAGCATGGCCAACTTCCCTCACGTCTCTGAGAACTTCGTGGTGGCCCCAGGCAGGCCCATCCCGCTCCAGCAAGCCCTGGGCAGCAAGGTGAAAGCACGAAGTCAGCGTGCGTCATGGCGTGTCGGGGTCATGGCTGGAAGAGGCGGCCACTGCCAGCCTTGGCCCGTGAACAAAGCCGAGGGCGCCGCCACCACCCGCTGCCTGCTCTAAACTTTCTCCTGACTTTTCTCCGCAGGTGCCTCTGGCAGCTGCAGCTGCCTGCCGAGCTCTGTCTCCTTGCCCTGCCGCCGCAGCTCCTGCACCTCTGCTGAAAGTTCTGAACAAGATTCCTTTGATGACCTGTCAGGCATTGGGAGCTTGCTGTTGGGGCTGATTCTGTTGCTGGGTCTCGGCAACCCCTTCGCCTCCCCTGCAGTTCCATTGCTAGTGACTTGCTGTTCAGGGCCAGACATGGGACCCACTGCCACCACTTCCATCTCTGGCGCCGCCATCCTGGAGAAAGCTGGGCTGGGTACAGAACATGCTCCTCCACCAGAAGCAGCAGCAGCAGTAAGGGCAGGCTTTAGATCCCACACATGTGGCTCATAGCTAGGCACCTGCAGGGCTCTGTGGTGCAGTCAGGGAGCGCACTGGCCTTTCCTGGGTCCTCCCTCCACCCAGCCCCCTTGTTCTTGTGCCTGTGCCTCCTCCTCCTCCTTCACAGCAGCACTAAAGAGGCATGTGTGTCTCTATAGCTCTAAGAAAGAAAAGTGCCTTGGATCTTACCTCTGCTATGAATTTACTAGGTGTCCTTAGCAAGCTTCTCTCTCACCCTCAGCACCACTCTCCACTCTACCCCACCCACCAATGTGGGGATGACAATGATACACACACTCCTTAAAATGGACTGCCTTCAAGTCGATTTTGACTTATGTTGACCCTATGAATAGGGTTTTCATGGTAAGGTTTTACCATTGCCTTCCTCTGACGCTGACAGGCAGTGACTGGCCCAAGGCCACCCAGCGAGCTTCATGGCTGTGTGGGGATTCGAATCCTGGTCTCCCAGGTCGTAGTCCAACACTCAAGCCACTACGCCATGCTGGCTGTCAGGATTGTTATAAGGACTGTAACAAAATAATGTATGCAAAGCACTCTGAGCATATCTGACATGCTATTGTATTTATCACCTTTCTTCCAAGGAGTTCAAGAGACATAATGGTGCCTCCTCTGTGTTTTATCCACAGAGCATGCCATAAGACTTCACTAGGGATTTGAACTATACTCTGATATATCTAAGGAAAGAATATCTCAAAATAGTTTTACGAAAGCTTCTTTAGGTCTATATATACTTTCAGTAGGGCTTTTACTCTTCCCATCCCATAGCAGCAGCTCTTTGCTGTGCATTGGACTGCAGCTAAAAGAGTGAAAACTTCCATTGTGCATGTCAAACTAACAGACTTCTGGAGGCCTTTACATGCAATTTAACTGGAAGTGATCTCAGTAGCCCTTAGAGAGGGTTTGCAAATATGCTTCTGTGGTTCTTCTGAAGTGTTCAAGTATAGCTGCTGACCACTTTGTAGCATCACCCAGAACCTGTGATTGGCATGTACATTGCAGTGGCATGGTGAAAATGGTCTGATCCACAATGAGCAACCACACAATAAGACTGCACCAAGCAGTCTCAGCAGACATGTGGAGTAATTTAAATTGGCCACCACTTGGCAGCCATAAGGTGTAAACTGTTCTATTCATATTTGGGCCATTTGTTGTTTAAAGTTTTCAATTGATTGTTCACAGTCAGTTGTATTATGTCTTTGGATATGTGGAAAGATAACTAAGAGTGTGCTGTTGATGCACAAGAAAGTATTTCTTATCAACAAAAGAACATTAAAATAAAATAAATGTTATTAAAAGACCAAAGTGAAGAATGACACATTCCTAGCCCAGCTTTCCAACACTCTCATTTTCTGATCTGTGAAAATCCTTCAGTCATTGAAATCAGCAGATCTTAATTTAGCATTTCAGCCTTTTCCATTGAGAGTTCCACTAGAAGGCAAGACACCCGCTGAGTTTCTTTCTTCCTCACAATATAGTCCTGGCTCACCTTTGCCAGCTTTAATTGCATGATCTAGCAAAAGTGGATTAAAGTAACACCATCTTCTCCTAAAGTTTGATTCAGTACAGATTTGTTGCCATATACTTCATTAGACAAAAAGTCATTTTAAAAAGGGGAGAGACAAATAAATAATGCATCCATCAATGCACTGGAAATCTGCACAACTAATGAACCACAGCTTCTATAAACTGCAGGAGCTCCATCAAGTAATACATAATGTGCTCAATGAGATATATATCAGCAAACACTCCAGATGAATTGCCACAGCCATTTGAAAAGGTCAGCTGGCTTTGGTATACTGATATTTTTGTGCATTCATGGACATTATTTTAAAGCTGGTGTCTACAGTTTTAAAAAGTCCCACATTATCTTTGCCAAAATAGTTCAGTAGCAAAAAGGAAACAACTGAGTTGTTGTCGTTGCTCTCCTGCCTCCACAAGTAATTCAGAAACTATTGCTGTTCTGTTAGCTCCTTGCTTTCAGCGACAGACTGAGAAGGGAAATTTGGGATTTCAGGATTGGGAAAGCCCTCATGTGTGGGTTTATTTATTTATCTGAGGGATTTTACAAATGAAAAGTACTACCATGGCTAGCGGTACAGAAATATACAGTCACCCACTTGATGCAACAGGAATAAAAATTAGAAAAAGAAGCATAGTAATCAAAGTAAGACAGCAGGAGTTCCTAATTAAGAAGCAAGAACAGTTAAACTGTAATAGCTAAATGAAAGACTTCCCTAAAATACCTCATGACTAGTTCTGTCAGACTTCATTTATCCAAATAAAATGGAGGACAGGAACATAATTAGAATGAACAGAATATGGGAGAGGTGGAAGGCTTTTCAATGTGTTAATGCTTTAATGTGCTACTGTAAGATCAACCATGTATGAAACTAGGTAACAACAAAAGGTCAAACACAGACAAGCTTTTCAATTTTATGGTCATTTTATAGACTGGAATGAAACCATAATAAAGAAACATGGATATTGCAAACTTCATCTTAGATTTTGTAAAATCTGCAGAATTACAGTATGTTAGAATTTTTCTAGTTTCTTGTTTTTTAAATAACAGTTTTGTGTGGTTCACTATGAAAACTAATCACTGTTTCCCTTTTGTTTATACAGCAGTTGTTTAAAATTAATGTTTAGAAGTTCTGGCAAATGTTTAGGTAATGTATTATATTCATAGTCCATATCATAATTGGCTTATTTTTTCATATCGGTTATCTTTATTTCTCACCTTGTTAATTTGGTTTACCTCAATGTGTGTGCACCTCTCCTACATCTTTGCTTCATGAATCTGCTGAAGTAGGTTCAAGTTTAAAAAAGACCATACCATAAGAAATCAGCTAAGGCATAAGCCAGTCAACATAAATGCATTTAAGTCCCATTAGTTTCAACATATGAGACATTAAAGTACATGATTATCTCTCCCATAGAACTCAATGGGGCTTAGAAGTATTGGACTTTAGTCCCAACTATGTAATGCAAGAGATTCATGATCAGGTCTCTTCTTTTGTTTATTACATAGCATCCATGGATATGGCTCCTAAATTGACCAGGGAACCCTTGCCAGGGAATAGGATGTTAATCCTTCTGTTTTATTGCCAAGTCTAACATTCATTGATAGCTGCTACAAGCCCCACTAGATTAAAAAACACAGGGGACCTTTATTGTGACTTTTGAATCCAGCAGAGCTATACAGGAATATAGAAAGCTGTCTTGCATCAAATCCAGACATCAGTCCATCTAGCTCAGTATTGTCTACACTGACTGGCAGTGGCTGTTCAGGGTTTCAGACAGAATTCTCTCCCAGAGTCCCAGCCCTACCTTGGGATGCCTGGGATTGAACCTGGGACTTTCTGTGTCAAAAGCAGATGCTCTACCACTGAGCTATATAGTTGCTTGAGGAAGGGTGATGTAGATTGGTGAAATTGCACAAAGAAAAGTGTTAAGCATCTCCCCCCGCCTGCCCACTACATGGTTTCCAGAGTCCAATGAACAGGTGCCCATGGCTACCTTAAAGTAAAAAAAAAAAGTCAGAAGAGCCTGTCACGGATCTTCCATATCTCATGTCACTTCGCCTGATGGCTGCATTAGTCTGTAAGGTGCCTCGGCACTTGGGGTGGGGTGGGTGTTCTTCTTCCTAACTTCCTTACTATCTCAGAAGTATTTTCTGTCATCTAAAGATGGTTCCTCCTTTCTCAAACAGGCTCTTTTTTGAATATCCATGTAAACATGTGAAAAACCATAGTGGAATTTTAGGAATCAGATATCATGGTACTGTCTCACGCACACAGCTCCATTAATTGCAGTAGTTCAAATTTCTGATTGAACTCTTGCAGAGTAAATCTATCCTGACTCTTCTTGCTTTAAGAAGCAAATGAAGTATTACATTCCAGAAATTAGTATGGCAGAGCCCCCTAAAATTCATTCATCACATGATCTAGCAAACACTGGTCATGGAGTTGAATGAAATCTAGGGTTCTGTCATACAACATAACCTGAGCCCAAGTGGAGACACTGAACTAGATGTTCTATATGACAGAGAAGGATTCTTCCAAAGGCAAAGATCCTGCCCAGGAATAAAGCTTATGTGGAGGGACGTTTCTTTTTCTTCTTTTTACCAAAAGCAAAACATGCAGCCAACGCAACCCCACAACACTGCAGTGGACCTCCCTGACATCTGCATATAAAACACTCAGCTACAAATGAAAATAAAATAAATCTTTATTGCTCAGAGCCATAGGCTACCACAATTGAACACATGTAAAATACAAAATACATATTAAAATACAAGTCATATTTCAACAAAACACAGTTCAGCGACATACAGTAAAGGAACAACAATACATTTCAAATAAAATTTCCTACAAATGCAATGACTAAAATAACCATCAGTGATGCAGGCATTCTCTGATCATTGGTTGTTAGGTTATATTAATTTGGACCAAAAAAATAGCACAATCCTATTTACAGTCAGACTTGCAGGCCATAGCCGGGAAAAGAGGCAAGACAAGATGAAATGTGGGTAAATCAGGGCCACGTTTATTTAAATAAAGCCAATTAAGTGCTTGCTTGTATAATAAATGATCTGCAGAGAAAGTGCGGGACTGAACTCTTACCTGATCAGGTGAGGACACCCTGCCATGGAAAAGGGGGTGGTCCAAGCCCAATACCCTTCTCTGGGCCTGATCCCCACAGGGTGGTTAAGGCTACACAAATCTTAATGGATCTTACAGGTTAGCAGAGCTTGGAAGTAACTAGTTACAAGTAACAAATTACTTGTAATTTATTACTTTTTTGAGTAACGAGTGGGTAACTTCATTACATTTTGCTGGTAATAGAACGAGTAGTAACTTCATTACTTTTGAGGAATAATTGTAATGTTTCCAGCATTACTTTTGTGCATTACTTGGAGGGGAGCAGGGGAAGTCTTCTGCTCCTCTGATTTGTGAATAAAAATCATGTGCTTCAGATTGGACTTCTGTGCAGCGTTGTTCTTCCTTCATGCTCTATGGGTGCTTAGGAGGCGACAAGGGAGGAGGTGGAGAGCAAGACGGCGTGGAGAAAACAATTGTTTGAAAATCGACAGGAGTGGAAGGAGAAAAGAGCTGGAGGCAATATATATATACAAAAATATGTGTGTTGGGATATCATCATTGTTGGGGGTGGGGTGAGGGGATGTGAGATTCTGTTATGCCATTCTGTTAATCTTATGGATAAAAAAAATTATTCTACTACCCTCTATGTGTGTGTGCTTATTTTTAATGTTGTTTTAGGCTACTTAGATGTGCAACAGCCAAGGCTAGCACCTTGTAGGCAATTTTTTTCAAAAAAAGTAACTAAAATGTAATTGTAGCAATTACTTTTGAGTAAAAGTAAAGTAATCAGTTACTTTCAGAGCAATTGTAATTGTAACGGTAATTACTACTTTTTTGGGCCATGCAACTGTAACTGTAATTTATTACTTTTTAAAAGTAATCTTCCAAGCTCTGCAGGTTAGCCCCAAAAGTGAGCCTTATCCTGCCAACTGGCCGCACAACCCGGAAGGCAGGCCTCAAATCCCACCTATCACCATAAAGGGTGCCTAAGGGTGCTCACCAAACCCTACCTATGAAATTCCCGCACATATCTGTCAAAGGTGACCAAATTAACCTATTTACAGGATTAAATTATATGGCCGGGCAACAAATCAGCCAAATCAAATTAAGCCAGATTAGCAGAATAAAGATGAGCCAATCATCTGAATTAGAATTACAGGGTAGGCAAAAAACTTGTCAGCAAATGAAGGCCAATGAGCTAAAAATTCCTACCAGGCCCTGAGGCGACCAGTTAAACTTGTACTGCCCTAAGGGAAGGTGGGTGGGTGTCGTGCAAGACCAGAAAGAGGCCACGGGAAGGGGGAGCAGGGCTTAAATAGCCACCCTGCCCCGTCCCCTGTGAGACGCGGCATGCATGGCCATGCCGCAATCGGGGAGGGGGCTTTGAAGCCATGCCAGGTTTTCCCCGACATGGCTGCCAAGGCCCTTGGGGTCTGTTGATGGTGGGAAATGCCTACAGTCTTGATTGCACAGAGCTTAGATGTGCCTAACTACACAGGATGAGGCTGAGAGTGTTTTCATACATCTCAAAGCCTGTCAACCATTTCATTAAATATGAGATTTTAAAAAATGGACTGCCTTCAAGTCAATCCTGATTTATGGCAACCCTATGAATAGGGTGTTCATGGTAAGAGGTATTCAGAGGGGTTTACCATTGCCTCCCTCTGAGGCTAGTCCTTCCCAGCTGGCTAGGGCCTGCTCAGCTTGCCACAGCTGCACAAGCCAGCCCCTTCCTTGTCTGCAACTGCCAGCTGGGGGGCAACAGGCTTGCAGCTTGCCCACAGCTGCACAGGTGGCAGGGCACGTAACCCCTCAGCCACTCACTGTGGGGGTGATCTTTAGCTGGCCCTTGACACCCAAGAGACACGAGTGTGGATTTGAACTCACAGACTCTGGACTCCCATATTTAAATAAGGTGAGATATGATCGCCTTATTTAAATTCATCAAGTATCACTCCTTAAGAGCAATCTTCAAATTTGCTTCTCATTATGCTTTAGACAAAATCTGGTAACAGCCTAGGTATGCATCAAAGCCACCTGAGCAATCTACCTGGTCTTCCCTTTTGCCTAAGCAGAAAGCATTTCAGGTGTTTTGCCTAAGCAGGAACCTAAATTCATTTCCAATGAAACTTTGGTTGCTGCAAGACTATTTAAAGCAGTATTTAAAGCAATAAATATAGAACATGCATGATATAGATGGATTCATTCCATAGAATACTTTCTGTCAGATCCATGCCCGGCATGGAATGGATCACCTTCTGCTTTAAACTGTATTTTTTTTAATGGTTGTACACCATCCTAATATGTTATGATATGGCAGTAAGAAGTATTCTGTAAATAAATAAAAATAAACTAGCTGTAAATATCCATAATCAACCAGTAGAAGCTGGGCTTGGACTAACTTAAAATGAGACTTCAAAACATTCCAAGTAGACTTCAGTCAGGTCTATATTTATTTCTTTGTTACATTTATATTGGCATACACAAAGTTCCCAGATGGTTCTACCAGCCAGACACTAACCAGATCCAGAGCTGTTTAATTTCAACAAGGTTACTGCCGCATGTGTCTTCAGACTCTAGCTCTAGCCCCATAGGGCAGGAGTACCAATTTGATGCCCTCCAGATATTCTTGGACTACAGCTCTCATAATCTCTGGCCTTTGACCATGCTAGCTGGGGCTGATGGGAGTTGTAGTCCAACAACATCTGGAGGGCATCATGTTGGCTATCCCTGCCTTAGGGGTTCACTAAGGATCCATGCTACTGCTCTTGCCTTTTCTGGTACTCTCTCCCAGCTCTGTGAGCTAGCCACAGAAAAGGCAGCGACTTCAGAGGTCAGAGAATGGAGTAAATGCACTCTGCCTTAGGAATTTCAGGGCTACTTTGGGGCAAGAAATCCTTGTTTGGCCAGTAGCAGCATTTTCCTGGCAATGGCCAGAGTTACATTGGCTTAGATTGTCTGTGATCAACTGAAGTGACATTCAGTCCAGGCTCATTGTTTCTAAATTATCCTGGTTTTTGGTCTAAATTACAAAATACCTTGCTTTTTCCCATGAGACTGGTCCTTCGGCACTGGCTTTTTGTTCCCAGCAGCATTTCCTCTAAGAGTGAGCACTGGTACAAAGAAAGGCAAATTATAAGCAAATTACTGTGAGCAATACTATTGCTTTGCCTAACTTCATTTACAGATAAGAAACAGACCCACTGCAAGCCATTTTCTAATTATACTCTAAAGATTGACTATTACAATATGAGATGATTATTCAAAGACTGCCTCGGTGTGTATTGTGCCACATAGGTTGGGAAGGTTGACTGCAGTTATAGTACTTTGAGATCCATGCTGTGACATCTTTTATCTTACCAAAGATTTCATTACTTTTTTTTAATATGTTGAATTTGTTGAATAAGGGTGGGAACCCATAATTTTTAAACATAATTGTTTCTAAATTAATTTTTCAACTCATGTACTGAGCAAATAAGAGGGGGAATTTGTTCCTGATTTTGGTGGGGCCACACTGAATGAAGAGCATGCATCCAGAGTTCATCTAATGAATGATGTTGCTTATAGATGCCCCCCACTCACATACAAATTCACTCACATCTAAAATAATGGCTTTAACCTTTCCATGCACAAGTAGGTTTTTAATGCAGAGGAAATGAATTGTGCATTTGATGTTAGTCACAAATTATGCTACTTCTGTTATTCACAAAATATAAGGTGATCAAGAGTTATGTTGCAAAGTGTTGCAGTCTTGAATTAGCAGGTCTCTCTGGATTGTATACTTTTCTCTATTAATGTGAGACTTGACCTACCTGAGCCCACTCTGTCACATCCACATGGCTGTAATTCTGCACACTATTAGGTTGACATAATCCCATTGAATGTGAAGGGATCTAAGCAGACTTTTCTGTGTGTAGGTTAATTTGATAATATGCATTAAATACACATCTTTAATCTTGTTGCTGTGCGTAAAAGTCTTTTTCTCTGACATTTTTTCTTAATTTTCTCAAATGCAACTCATTTTGGAGGGGTGTTTTGACATGAAATCTGTGCTAACATTATAAAATACGAACGCAGAAACAATTCATGAAGATAATTCTTATCTGCGTTCATTCTATATAGATATGGAAGGAAAAAAGAGAGGAGAAAAAGAATTTACACACTTTATGTAGTGTATTTAAAATTCATTTTTATTAAATGTCCCATTGCTATATGGTAATGTGCAAATCCCCCTGGAGTCTTTTTTAAAAATGGAAATCCCTTCTGCAAATATTGTTATGCCTTTTGAGAATTCCTGAAAAATGAAAAGTTTGATGTGTTTTTCAACAGATATGAAAATATTTATGAAAGATGATCCCCAGTAGACTTAGCACTACCTCAATGCACAAAATGTTGCAATGCTATTTCAGTCAAAAGAAGCAGAAATATGAAGAAATGTCACATCAGTAGCTCAGTGGTAGAGCATCTGCTTTCCATGCAGAAGGTCCCAGATTCAATCCCCAGCATCTTCAAGTAGGGCTGGGAGAGAACCCTGAAATCTTGGAGAGCAGTTGTCAGTCAATGGAGAGGATGCTAATCTAGATGGACCAATGGTCTGAATCAATATAAGGGAGCTTCCTATGTTCCTGCAGAATTTAAGTAAATACCCTGGGAATAGGAAGATTTATGAGAATAACCGAGGGGCATAATAATGTCGACTCACAGACTGATAATTGTTTGTAACAGGTGATGTCCACCAAATTTGGAATAAATCTCTATAACGTATCCGTATAACGTCTTTCCATATTTCAGGGTTCATAGCACAGGCTACAGACCATGCTTTGCATCCAAGTCTCCTAGGTCCAACCCCTGCCAATTCCACTTCAAGAATCTTCATCAGGGATGGATGTTGGTTTTTAACCTCCTCCTCTGTGCAGATGCTATTGCTAACAAAATGATCACCATTATGATAGCAATAGAGAAAGGACCTGTAGTTTTAATAAATGAATAATAACCTGATTGTAATTTGATGCCTTCCATTGTATTTTAGATAATATAGACATTTTCTTACAATAACTAATGCATCAGACATCACAAAATTTTTAACATACTTGGTTGAGATCACAGTACCCCCAAATGCTTAAAAATATTTATATAAATGGGCTCAACTCTGATGTGAATCTGTTAAACAACATACACACTAATCAAGTTTTGTGCATTGCCAATTTCATTGGAGTGTCAAAAGATGAGTGTAAAGCAATTATATTCCAATTAAGGAATTCACTTTACATTTCTTTTTAGCAAATTATAGCTTTTTACCTCTTTTGTTAACTGTGCATTACAACTTATTAGAAATTAATGTATGCCATTTACCCTTGATATGTAATTAAGTCACTTTCTTTAACTTTTAATTTCTCCAGTAAATCTTTTTTTCCCTTGTTATTTTGGGGAGCTTAATCAAGTCAAGGAGCCACAAAGGCATTTTTCCTCCTTTGACAAGCAGCAATCTATATTGTTTTAGTTTGACAGGCAGTGGTTTATACTACATAATTTAAAACCAATTATTTATCCTGTCTTTTCCACTATAAAAGCACACATTTAGTTATATAATCTCCCCCAAGAAATATTCCATCAAACTAAATTACAGGATACAAATGGATGCCTGAGGCTCAGCATGGGGGGGGGGGAGTTAGAGACTCGTTTTAAAATAAGTTACAGAAAATTCTCCTTCTGAAATTATAGACATACCTAAATTGAGTGGCATTACTTAAATTATTTTATAGACTTTCTTTGTCTACTCTTTGATAGTCTCATGATATGGAAAGGAGGAAGAGAAACCCCATGCCCATATAATTGTATAAATTAACACATTTTCCTTTTATCTTCAAATGTCTTATGAACTCTCCATCCTGGCCTTTTGATAACCATAATGTCACCACATCTGCTTCCATGTACAATAATGATGTTTTCTCACATTCAAAAAATTGACTTGGGGCATCTCTTTGGAGAGGTACCAGATATTATAAGAGGCTTTATGAAGTCAGGAGCAGGAATGAGGAATCTGTGGCCTTCCAGATGTTGCTGGACTCCATCTCCCATCATGGCATGTCACATCAGTAGGTGGCATGGCCAATGGTCAGGGATGATGGGAGTCATAATACAGCATCTGAAAAGCCACACGTTTTCCCGCCCATGGTCTGGAGGCTATTTGCTTCCTTACTGGGCTAATCCTCATGCAGTTTTTATTCATTTGTTATTAATGCATTCAGGGTTGCTGACAGATGGTAAAAAGGGTCCATTTCTCCCAGGCTCAGGGCCACTGGAGGCTCCAGACTCTTAGCTTCCATTTTTTGTTTTTAAAAAAGTAAGTTTCTAAGTGCTCTGGATAAAGAGATATGCGCCAATATGTCAGCTCTCTTCTCCCTAACTTCTGTTTTAAAAATGAGCTAGTCTCCGACTGCTTCAGTTCCCACCCTTTCAGGTTTTTAGCCAATAAGTAAAGCAGGAGCGTCACTCCTGGGGTGCGGAGGGTGCGGTCCGCACCCGGGTGTCACCATGAGGGGGGTGACACCCAGAGCCGCCCCGCCCCATGCCGTTGCCCGGCAAGGCTGCTCCAACTCCTCCTCGGAGGCGGGCGGGTGGGCGAGACCGGGAGCAGCGTCGGCAGGGCGAGGGAGGTGTGCCGGCATTCCCAGGCCTTCTCCGGCTGGGTGCTCCTCCGGCACGCACCCTCCCAGGGGCATGGTGTGCACACAAGCCCAGCCACCTTGTCCATGCCCCTGAGAGGGCACACACCGGAGGTCCGCACCCCCCCGCACTCCCGCTAGTGACGCCTCTGAAGTAAAGTCAGAGTTGTGATTGACAAGGGATTTGATGACCTTCAGGCAATAGCTAGAACCCCCTGCAAGTTCTTAAAACTGCTGCTTTTTCCTGCTTGTCTACACATCACATTTGTTAAGTAAACCTATAGCAGCACACGCCCAGTTTTCTGTCTGTGTTCACACATAGAGCATGAGATCCAGAACAGAAAATCATAACAGGATCTTGGTAAGCATTCACAGTAGACAATTTTGGTGATGATGATAATAAAAGTGTTTATGCAGGGTATTTTTAATTACTTGCAAAAATAGCATATTATACATTTTATCTATCAAATAATTTTTGAAGATAAATAAAAAAGTGTACATTCAGCTTATGATGTCATTACAGTGTGTTATAGTTTTCTAAATATAAGGAGTCAAACAAGTTTAAATTTTCCTGGATTGCTTAAGAGGGAAGTTTATTTGTCTAATTCATAGCCTGTTTTGAAAATCTTCCCAATATGATGCTTGAATCCTATACTCACTTTTCTAGAAGTAAAGCTGCAATGCTAATACCACATAACTGGGAGTAAGACCCATTAGAACATAAGAACATAAGAAGAGCCTACTGGATCAGGCCAGTGGCCCATCTAGTCCAGCATCCTGTTCTCACAGTGGCCAACCAGGTGCCTGGGGAAAGCCCGCAAGCAGGACCCGAGTGCAAGAACAGTCTCCCCTCCTGAGGCTTCCGGCAACTGGTTTTCAGAAGCATGCTGCCTCTGACTAGGGTGGCAGAGCACAGCCATCATGGCTAGTAGCCATTGATAGCCCTGTCCTCCATGAATTTGTCTAATCTTCTTTTAAAGCCGTCCAAGCTGGTGGCCATTACTGCATCTTGTGGGAGCAAATTCCATAGTTTAACTATGCGCTGAGTAAAGAAGTACTTCCTTTTGTCTGTCCTGAATCTTCCAACATTCAGCTTCTTTGAATGTCCACGAGTTCTAGTATTATGAGAGAGGGAGAAGAACTTTTCTCTATCCACTTTCTCAATGCCATGCATAATTTTATACACTTCTATCATGTCACCTCTGACCCGCCTTTTCTCTAAACTAAAAAGCCCAAATGCTGCAACCTTTCCTCGTAAGGGAGTCGCTCCATCCCCTTGATCATTCTGGTTGCCCTCTTCTGAACCTTTTCCAACTCTATAATATCCTTTTTGAGATGAGGCGACCAGAACTGTACACAGTATTCCAAATGCGGCCGCACCATAGATTTATACAACGGCATGATGATATCGGCTGTTTTATTTTCAATACCTTTCCTAATTATTGCTAGCATGGAATTTGCCTTTTTCACAGCTGCCGCACACTGGGTCGACATTTTCATCGTGCTGTCCACTACAACCCCGAGGTCTCTCTCCTGGTCGGTCACCGCCAGTTCAGACCCCATGAGCGTATATGTGAAATTAAGATTTTTTGCTCCAATATGCATAATTTTACACTTGTTTATATTGAATTGCATTTGCCATTTTTCCGCCCATTCACTCAGTTTGGAGAGGTCTTTTTGGAGCTCTTCGCAATCCCTTTTTGTTTTAACAACCCTGAACAATTTAGTGTCGTCAGCAAACTTGGCCACTTGACTGCTCACTCCTAATTCTAGGTCATTAATGAACAAGTTGAAAAGTACAGGTCCCAATACCGATCCTTGAGGGACTCCACTTTCTACAGCCCTCCATTGGGAGAACTGTCCATTTATTCCTACTCTCTGCTTTCTGCTTCTTAACCAATTCCTTATCCACAAGAGGACCTCTTGAATTCAATTGAATTGAATTCAATAGGACTTACGTTTGAGTAGACATGTTTAAGATTGTGCTGTAAATCAAAGAGACTTTAGAGTGAACACAGCAGTGTTGTAAATCTTTCTCTCCCTCTCCAATCCTATTTTTTAAGCAATTAGGCAGGCTTACTTAAGCATCATTGATGTTATGTGACAGGAGACTAATGCTGATTTAATAAAAAAACTGCAATGACCAACTAGTTTTGACAATAAACTATTATATGAAGTGTATCTAGTTTTACATCTCCAGTGTATGTGTATAGGGAGTCTCCAACAACCCTGTGAAGTAGGTTAGACTGAGAGCTGGTTCAGTCAAGCTGCATAAGTTCAGGGTGTGTGTAAATGTGTGCTGGCAAGTTTTGTGGGATTTTTTGTTGGTATTTTGCTGTAAAATATCAGAAATGTGGAATGTTGCAGTTAAAGCAGTTGGAGAGCTGCCTTTGTGCATTTCCCCTCTTTTTCCTTTTCTTCCTGGGTTTTTTCCCCTCACTTATCTTTGCAACAACACTGTGAGGTAGGTGAGTCTGAGAGGTGGTTCACTCAAGCTATACATGCTTAGAATATGTGAGTGTGTGCAGGGCTGGCGCTAAAGGGTGGCCAGGTTGGGCCATAGCCAAAGGCCACTAGGCCACAGGGACCCCTGAGGGGCCCCTTGATAGGGTGGGGAAGGAGTAGTATTCCCCTTCTGTGATCCACGGCAGAGTACTGCCGTAGATCGCAGGGAGAAAGTTTCCCAGCTGCCTGCCCATTCACTGGCTCCACCTACCTGTCTCTCCTGTCTTTTGTGGCTGCGTGGGCTCCGCGCGCAGGGCTGCCATTAACCGAGATGGCAGCTGAGGTTTCCCTAAGGTGCTAATGCCCCTGCCGCCAGACAGGAGAGACAGGTAGGTGGGGCATGCACATGTGTGTGTACATACACATGCGTGCGAGCTCCAGAGCCTGGAGCCAGCTGGGGCCCAAGGGCCCCTGAATGCCTGGCTCTGGCCCTGAGTATGTGTGTTGGCAAGTTTTGTGGAGAGGGTTTTTTTGGATTTTACTGTAAAATATCAGAACCATGGAATGTTGCAGTTAAAGCAATTGGGGGGCTGCCTTTGTGCATGTTTTGTCTTCTTCACTGCATCATTTGTGAATACATGTTTTTGTATGTTGCTTTTCTTATTGTGTCCTCTCCCTCTTTTATCTTTGCAACAACCCTGTGAGGTAAGTTAGGCTGATAGTTGGTTCAATCAAGCTGCACAAGTTTTTTTTCCAGCTCATCCTATCTTTGTAATGTTATTTTTAAATGTTATTTAATAATTATATGATTATGGCTTATTAGCTATTTGTATCTGTTGCAAAATGCCTTGTGAGGGCAGGAACTCTGAAAGGCAGGTTAAAAATCTGTTAAATGCATCTTAAATCAAGACTGGATTCAAAATAACTGTTCATGTTGGTTCATAAGCAGTGGTTCTTGCCAATAGATTGCAGACAGATGGGTGGTGGTGGATGGGAATATAGGGGGCCTAATCTACATACAGTGTACCAGGCTCAGGAAATCTTGTTGGCATCCCGAATGCATTTATTTGTTTGTTTGTGCTTTCAGCACAAAGCAGCTAACAACAAAAAATTTTAAAGAAGCAATAAAATACACAATCGAACTAACAATAAGATTCCAATAAAAGAGAGAGGTTTTAAAAATAAAATCCATAAAAAATACAGGCAGAATTAAAATATATCAATTGAAAGGGAGAAAGAAGAATAAGATTTCCTTCAACCTATGCCTTAAAGCTAACAGAGTAGGCACCAGTTAGTGTATTCTACAGTAAGTATGTTTCCACTGAAAAGGCCCTACCTCCAGTCACTGTCTAAACTCTGAAAGTCAGTGCACCTGGAACAAGGCATCGGATGAAGAACGTACCTGGGGGTCTTCAGCTGCAATCATATACCCCAGGGGTAGGGATCCTGTGGCCCTCCCATCAGCTCCAGCCAGCATGGCTAGTGGTCAGGAATGATGAGTGCTAGAGTCCAAAAGCACCTGGACAGTCACAGGTTCCCCACCTCTACTATACACATCTACCTGGGACTCTCATTGATGCATACTTCTGAGCTCTCACACACAGGATTGCATTGTTCATAAGGGAGCAGGTTGATTTCATATGATCTGGGTCCCAAGACATATAAGGCTTGACAGGTCAAATCCAGAATTTTGAATTGTGCTCAGAAACAATGTGAGAGTCAGTGGAGATTTTTAAAGACTGGTGAGGTATGTTCAGAAGAATAAGAACCAGCTGTCATGGTCTGAACAAACTGAAGTTCCTGATTAGTCTTCAAGGGCAGTCCTACTTACAGCATATTGTAGTAATCAGCTTTGGATATTATTAAAGCATAGATAACTGTGGCAAGGCTATCACTGTTTTTTAAAGAACATTATGCAGATCAAGAAGGGGCTACCTTCTGTTTCCTGCTATGTTGCTTCACCTCTATTTTGGCAACGCTCAGACTTTTCTTAACTGCGTTGCTATGAGTGTGCGCTAATAGATGGTTGGGAGGGCATTTTTAAATCTTTTTTCAAGTTAGAAATCTAAATAAGTAAGTAGGTAAATGGCAAATCTTGAAAAATGTATGCATTAGCAAGAGTTCCTTGCCCTCTTCTAGGAAATGTGACAACTCTGGGTGGTATCCAACACTATGCATGTGAAGGTCCACATGTGTCGGAAGGCAGAGCTGGGGTCCCAATCCCGGGGAGCTGGATCCCGGAGAGTTGGGAGAAGAGTATTCGGATGGATGGCAGAGGGAAGGGGGAGGAACTTCCCCCCTTTGGAGCGAAGACGAAACAGAGGAACTGCCAGTGATAAGGTCGCTTAGCAACGGGGAGCCTGAGCCCTCCCTGGACATTCTCACGCCTCCCCCTCTTTCAGTCTCAGAGCAAGAGGGGAAAGAGGGAGGGCTGCTCACAGCCAAAAAGCGGGGAGGCAGTTTACCATCAGCCCCTCCCCATCCCCCATCCTGGAATCGGAAACTTCAGAAGAGGAGGGGGTGATGCTTCCCCCCTCACCGCGCACATGCAGACAGCTGAAAAGACAGGAGAGAAGGGGGGAAGGTGGGCAGTACCTGAGGGGCAGTTAAGGAGGAGCAAAAGATTGCGCGCCCGTTTGGCCCCTTCTTAAAGAACAGGCGGGAAGAAGTCCCTTGCTCTGTCAACTTTCTCCCAATGCCGCAGGACCTGTATCCCTGTATTGCTTCATGAGAAAACGCAGTCTTTGTTTGGACATTACCCTAATAAAACACGAATTAACTACAGCCGTTGGTCTGGTTCCTGAGTCACATCCTGGGCCTGACAGCTTGACAGAGCCACCTAAATCACCCTCAACGCTCTCTTCACTTGACTGGGACAAGATGTCAAAGGGAGCAGCGGGGGGGACGAACCCCACTTCTGAGACGGAAGAAGTGGAACTCTTGAGGACTAAGGTAGCTGATTTGCAGACGGATGTTCAAGCCCTGCTAGCAGCAGTCAAGGCGCTGAAGACGGATAATCAAACCTTGAAGGCCACGATAGACCAGATGCGAACAGCCCCTCCAGCTGCCGTAGTAAAGGTTCCCATTGGATTGCCCCCAAAATACGCGGGACAAAGTGATCAGTTGGCAACCTTCGTGGCTCAATGTGAGTTATATCTGGATGTCAGGCACACGGAATTTCCAGACGATGGGGCTAAAGTAGCTTTCGTGATTAGCCTCCTGGAGGGAGAAGCTACAAAATGGGTGACTCCGTATCTCGTGAGAAAGGATACTGTCTTAGGAAGGTACAGAGGATTTATACAGGAGATGACCGAGATGTTTCAAGACCCGCAAAGGGCTGAAACAGTAGCGCGGCAACTAGGCGCTCTGAAGCAAGCTAAAGGGACTGTTTCCGAGTACACTAACGCTTTTAAAATTCTGTCCCAGGAAACTGGTTACAATGACGCCGCCCTGATGTTTATGTACCGGAGTGGATTAAATGCTGAAATCCTGGATGAGTTGGCCAGGACCTCCCCCCCCGCTGACCTACCAGGGCTCATCCGGCTATGCCTACAGATAGATCACCGGATGGAAGGAAGGCGCCTGGAAAGGAAGCAGGAGGTCCCGAGATACTCAGCCTCAGCATCCCGCAACAAGACCCTTCCCACTGCAGGGATGGCAGGTAATGCAACTGAGGGACAGGGAGGGGCTAGGCCAAGACTGTCGGAAGAAGAAAAGGAAAGACGACGCCGGGAACGTTTATGCTTTTATTGTTCAAAGCCGGGCCATGTGGCCAGAGACTCTGGACTGAAAGGGGGGAAAGCCGAGCCGTCGGGAAACTAGAACACCCAGTCCACGTGCAGGCCGGTGGACTGGGGGCAGCGTTGTATAAAGGCCCCCCAACGATCCAACCTCCCTCAAAGGGGGTGTTGGTCTTGCCTATTCGGATTACAACTTCCAGAGGAGTGGTGTTTAATTCCACTGCCTTAATTGACAGTGGAGCCTCCACAAATTTTATTGATGCAAAGTTAGTCAAGCATCATGGGATTTTCCCGGTGGAAACTGGACGCTCCCCTAGCTGTGGAGACTATCGATGGGAGACCCCTGAAGTCAGGAGGGGTGACACAAGCCACGGAGGAAGTGAAACTTCAAATCCCTGGGCACGAAGAGTTCATTTCGCTATATGTGTCAGATCTCTCGAACTTTGAGGTGATTCTGGGAATGCCCTGGCTAGCAAAGCATGAACCCAAAATAAGTTGGAAGGAGGCGGTGGTGTGGTTCACCTCACAGTATTGCCAGGAGAACTGTCAACCTGAAGGAATCAAGAACACCCTAGCGGGGGCAGTGCAAGAGATCGAGCAAGTGACCCTGCCACCAAAGTATGAAGAATTCAAAGATGTGTTTGATGAAAAAGAGGCAGAGACTTTACCCCCCCACTGCCCTTACGACTGTGCGATTGACCTAGTGCCAGGAGCCAGCATCCCATCAGGGAGAATCTACTCTCTCACAGAGAATGAGAGGGAGGCCCTGAAGGAATTCCTGGATAAAAACCTGAGGTGAGGATTCATACGCCCCTCACAATCCCCTGCTGGAGCGCCACTATTGTTTGTGAAAAAGAAGGGGGGGAACTCAGACCCTGTAACAACTATCGCGCATTGAACCAGATCACCATCCCCAACAGCTACCCGCTGCCCCTGATCTCAGAGTTGCTGGACCGACTGCGCTCTGCAAAAATCTTCACGAAGTTGGATTTGAGAGGAGCGTACAATCTGATCAGAATGAAGGAGGGAGATGAATGGAAAACAGGATTCTTGACCGCTTACGGACAGTATGAATACCTGGTCATGCCGTTCGGGCTTTGTGGAAGGCCAGGAATTTTTCAAAAATTCATGAACGACGTGTTTAGAGACTTGTTGGACACGTATGTAATCTGTTACTTAGATGATATCCTGGTGTTCTCAAAGAACCAGGAGGACCACGACCAGCATGTGAAGACGGTGTTGAAGAGACTGAGAGAAAATCACCTGTATGCTAAATTAGAGAAATGTGGATTTGACCTCAAGTCTCTAGACTTCCTTGGATATCAAATCTCAGCGGAAGGCGTGGAGATGGACCCAGGGAAAGTAAGCTGCATATTGGACTGGGGCCAACCTGTCACCAAAAAGGATGTACAACGGTTTTTGGGGTTTGCCAATTATTACAGAAAGTTCATTCCAGGGTTTTCCAAATTAACAGCTCCTCTGACTGACTGTTTAAGGGGGAAGAAGAAGTTTCAATGGACAGAGAACGCCACCGAGGCCTTTGAGGAGCTGAAGAGAAGGTTTGCTACTGAGCCCATTCTGCGCTTTGCTGATCCGAACCGCCCTTTCATAGTGGAAGCAGATGCTTCAGATTTTGCCATCGGGGGGGTCCTGCTACAATTAGACCAAGAAGGGAAGGAGCTGCACCCCTGTGCGTACTTCTCTCGGAAGTTAAAGCCTGCAGAGAAGAACTACACAGTTTGGGAGAAGGAGCTGCTGGCCATCAAGGACTCTTTTGAAAACTGGAGACAATACCTAGAGGGGACCTCTCATCGAATTGAAGTGCGCTCCGACCACAAGAATCTTGAAAGCCTCCAAACCGCCAGAAAGCTGAACCAGAGACAGATAAGATGGTCCCAGTTCTTCACTAGGTTTAACTTCCAGATTACTTACCATGCCCAAGCCAAAAACCAGAGAGCGGATGCCTTATCCAGACAGCCACAATACAAAGAAAGTGAATCCGAGGACCAGCCTCAGTACGTAATCCCGCCAGAGAAATTAACATTGGGAGTATGCCAGCCTTCATGGGAAGAGGAACTCAAAAAGGCACAACAAGAAGATGCAGACATGCTAAAATATCAGCAGGAGACGGGACAAGGTCAAGACTCAGAAGTAACCTTTCACTGGAGAAATGGACTGTTATGGTTCAAAACTGCCAGATATGTGCCAGAAGGGGAATTAAGGCTCAGAATCCTACGCCAGTGTCATGATTCCATCACAGCGGGACACTTTGGGATTTACAAGACCATTCAGAACGTGGCCAAGGACTTCTGGTGGCCTAAAATGCATCGGGATATTGAGAGTTATGTAAAGTCCTGCTCTGTCTGTCTGCAGACAAACAGGGACACCAGCAGGACTGTTACAACCGTTGCCTGTCCCACATGAACCCTGGAAGGACCTCTCCATGGATTTTATAACTGATCTACCCAAGTCCCAAGGAATGACAGCCATCTTAGTAGTGGTGGATCTACTTACCAAAATGGCACACTTTCTTCCTTGTGCAGGGGCCTTAGAGGCTAAAGAAACGGCCAAGTTATTCATAAAAGAAGTCTACCGGCTGCATGGATTGCCAAACAGCGTAGTCTCAGACCGAGGAACTCAGTTCACAGCCAAATTTTGGAGAGCAATGTGGAAACAGTTGCAGACGGAATTAAAACTCTCCTCCGCCCATCACCCCCAGACAGATGGGCAGACGGAACGCTTGAACGCCGTTTTGGAAAGATATTTACGAAGTTATGTGTCCTATCAACAGACTGACTGGGTATCATATTTGCATTTTGCAGAGTTCGCCTACAACAATTCTCTGCACTCCAGCACTCAACAAACCCCGTTCTTCGCTAATTATGGATTCCATCCTAAAGTCTTTCCAAGCAGCTCAGAAGGAATGCTGGTACCGGCAGCTGAGAACTTTATGTTCACCGCCCAGAGAGCTATTGCTAGTCGGGCGGTATATAAATTTAATAAATAATAATAATAATAATAACTTCCTTAAGGAATTGCAAGCGGCACAACAGACACTGAAACAGCAGTTAAACGAAGCCAAAACGGAGTACAAGCGAGTTGCTGACCTGCACAGGAAGGAGGCCCCCCCACTTCAACCGGGAGACCAGGTATGGCTGTCCACCCGCTTCCTCCAGATGCCGGGCAAATGTAGAAAATTACAAGACAAGAGGGTGGGTCCTTTCGAAATAGAAACTCAAATCAATCCCGTGGCGTACCAACTGAAGCTGCCTGACACGTTTAAAATACATCCTGTGTTCCATCGATCCCTCTTAACGAAAGCCGCCCCTCCCAGTGAGTTACGGCTGGAGGAACCTCCCGGAGCTCCACTCCTGGTAAATGAGCAGCTTGAGTTTGAAGTTGAGGAGATCTTAGATTCCAGGATCAGACGCCACAAGCTGCAGTACTTGATTCACTGGAAAGGCTATGGGGTGGCTGACAGATCATGGGAAGATGCAGCTGATGTGCATGCTCCAGAATTGGTAAAACTTTTCCATCAATGTTTTCCCCACCGTCCCAAGCCAGACAAGGGGAGGGGGGCACAGCCTGGGAGGGGGGATGGTGTCGGAAGGCAGAGCTGGGGTCCCAATCCCGGGGAGCTGGATCCCGGAGAGTTGGGAGAAGAGTATTCGGATGGATGGCAGAGGGAAGGGGGAGGAACTCCCCCCCTTTGGAGCGAAGACGAAACAGAGGAACTGCCAGTGATAAGGTCGCTTAGCAACGGGGAGCCTGAGCCCTCCCTGGACATTCTCATGCCTCCCCCTCTTTCAGGCTCAGAGCAAGAGGGGGAAGAGGGAGGGCTGCTCACAGCCAAAAAGCAGGGAGGCAGTTTACCATCAGCCCCTCCCCTATCCCCCATCCTGGAATCAGAAACTTCAGAAGAGGAGGGGGTGATGCTTCCCCCCTCACCGCGCACACGCAGACAGCTGAAAAGACAGGAGAGAAGGGGGGAAGGCAGGCAGTACCTGAGGGGCAGTTAAGGAGGAGCGAAAGATTGCGCGCCTGTTTGGCCCCTTCTTAAAGAACAGGCGGGAAGAAGTCCCTTGCTCTGTCAACTTTCTCCCAATGCCGCAGGACCTGTATCCCTGTATTGCTTCATGAGAAAACACAGTCTTTGTTTGGACATTACCCTAATAAAACACGAATTAACTACAGCTGTTGGTCTGGTTCCTGAGTCACATCCTGGGCCTGACAACATGGACTTCTTCTTCCTCTCCTCTCCTCTCCCCATGCACTCTCAAAATTTATGTATTTATTTATTCTTATTTAATTTATATCCCGCCCTTCCTCCTCACAGGGTCCTCCAACTCTCTGGAGCAGATTTTGAGGGTGTGTGAGGGCCTGCATAGAAGAGGAGGGGAAGGGAAAGTTCTATTGGGCAAGTGGAAGTCTACTGAGTTAGTGGAAGAGCAGTATTGGATATGACCCTCTATCTACAAAGTCATTTAGAAAAAAATGATCTGACATGCTGGGAAAAGTAATCCCAATCTCTTATCCATGAATTTAAGATGTTCTCCACTTAAAGTTCACCAATGTATGTGCTTGGGGAAATAAAATGTCGCTGCTGCTGCCGCCACCGCCACTACTCCTCCTGCTGCTAATAACAACAACTATAACAATAACAATACTACTACTAATAAATAACAATAAAGGTTATAATAAATTAGTCTTTCCACTCATATAAAGAAATGATAGGTGTATGAACTACTAGGCACTGAACTATCTGCTTCAGGATATTTTTCTAGAGTGACGGATTAATTCAATATGTTTACTTTAAATTCATCTTTTTCCTGCAAGGACAAGGGACTTTATAATCTTTCAAGACCCTTTATATCCCTGTAGTAGTGTGAATCTTTAGAATCTTCAAAGGCTATACATACTGATGCCTGTTTTGTTTATTTGGCTAGCAACTTAGATTGAATAAAAATGAAATGAAAATGAAGAGGTTAAGAAGTTTTATATCTATACTGTAGTAAGGATGGAACATGTTGCAGAATAGGGCTCCATGTGTGGATGTAGCATTCTGGATGTATTCCGCAGAAGTGAATGGAATAGATCATGGGCATAGAAGTTCCATGTACACGTCACACACCTTTGATATTTTATATATGCCTGCAAGCCAAAGCTTTCCAACCTACCATCTCTTGAATTGTAGTTAAGGAGGTATGCTGGCAAAGCTCACCAGATTCAGACCTAACACTGTCTTCAGGGTCTCATAATTCTAAACTCAAAGAAGTGGTGAATAGTATGTGTCCTCCAAATTCTTCTCTGGCTGATTAAAATCTATTTTCAAAAAGAATCCCAAGCTTATCCACCCTCCCCAATCTACTTTCCTGCCCTATCCATTGAAGCAGCCTTCACTCCAGCCAAGGCAGCGGCACTCTAGCTGTTTGAACAGCAAAGAAGAAAGATATTATGCCTCCTTCATCCTCCTCTCTTGCATTCTTGTAGTGCACCAGGAATAAAGACCCCACTGAACGGTAGTTTTCACAAAGTCTACCTCCAAAGTGTGATGGCCTCAGAGATGAATTCTGACTTTGTCCAATTTTTGAAAAGCCATGCAGCCTATTTACCAAGCCAATTTGAGAAGGGCCAGGGGAGGTGGAATTGTTCATCGCGGTATCAAATTGATACCCACTTTGATGACATTTAGTCAGGTATTCCTTTAAAACTATATGATCAAAGTTAGTTAATAAAGTCATGCAAGGATGCAGGTCTTTGAAATGTAGGAGTTAAGGTTCTCTGTCCCTTACCCCCCTTACTGCTGGTGGAGATGGTGAGGTAAAGAATATCATAAGCTGAGCCAGTTTGGTAAGTCACATGGTGGATGCCCATGACTCAGTTTCTTAGCCCCTGACTGGGATCTCCTGCTTACATTAAAGAATCATGGAACTGCAGGACAGTAGGAAGAAGGAAGAGACTCCCAGCCACCCACCTGTCCTTCATTCCCAAACTTCATTGCTCATTGGCTTCGAGACAGCAAACGGAGAGCAACTCACAGAATGGAACTTTTCTGTTTTCTTTCCTGTCCCTACTATACCCTGCTGCACCCCCCATGAAAAGTCTCCTGAGAATCAAGGGACCCTCCTGAATGGTGTGGCATATGGCATAGGGGCTGCAGTGGGAAGGGAGGATCAGCATACATCAAGGGCTCTCCCCTTGCATGAGTAGCAGTGCCTTCTATACCTGCTATAGCTTTAGTGGATCCAAGCCAACGTGCTCACATCTACAAGGATCCAGTTGCTGTAGCTCTATAGGACCTCTTCCTACTAAAATATTGATTTGCTGTTTCTATCAATAACCTTTTTTTGTCTTGATCCAGGGGTTTTCTCATCAAAATTCCCTTGCCTGTATCTTTCTTCTCTTCTTTCCTTTTGTCTTCCACCATGTGTCTGCTTAACTCTCTTGCTTAAGAAGTTCCCCCCATTATATCCCACTTCTTCCCCATCCTTCTGGCAGGCCTTATGTACATTGCCCTCCATTACTATATTATTCTATAAGATTATATTCACTGCTTTGGGAGCTTGGCCAAAAAGCGGTATACAACTAAACCAATGAATGAATGGATGACTGTATCGTTAAGCAATGGCTGAGGCAATGCCCCTTCTATGATAAGCTTCCGCCGGGCCTTGAAGACCTGGCTCTTCAGGCAGGCTTTTGGGGTGGGTTAGGTTTCTTACTGTTATGGTTTTAAATTTTAATGTTTTAATGTATTGTTTTATCTTGTACGACGCCCAGAGTGGCTGGACAACCAGCCAGATGGGCGACTAATAAATTAAATAAACAACAATAATAATAATAATAATAATAATGAGGATGTGTCATTTCTATGGATGCAAGAACGCTGTGAGTTCCATTGCTAGCAGCATTTATCACAAGCAGCACTGCTTCCATCCTGCTGATGTTCATCTCCCTGTCTGCTATTTAACATGTTACATAACTATTTACTAAACTTTATTTAACTATTTACGTAATTTATGTAACTTACATAAATGTCCATGCAAGGGAAACATCAAAACAATGTAAAAATGATAATTCATTAGTTTGTGTACTTAAAAACAACAATGTGAATGAATACCAATATTTGTTTGACTGATTTCTGTTCCTGGGCACAGAAGAACATGTGAACTGCAGCAATTTCTGCTTCTTTTGTCCATTTTTGTCAGAATTCTCCGACATCCCTAGACATTTCTTATGACCATTTGCACCCTGAACATCTTACCTTCCAGTTTTTCTCCCTCTACCTTCCATGGCTTACTTGATTCCTTCCCAACTTCTCTGTCTTTTTAGAAGGTAAGGCTGCAGGGTCTGTTCTGGTATGTTTTTCCCCCCAATTGAGTTAAAGCACTTAGTTTAGAATCCTATAAAAGATTTCAAATTAGACATTTTAAATTATACTTCAGCTTACTAATAGCCTTTCTTTTTTTCCTATCCTTCTTTCTACCCACTTTCAATATCCAGTCAAAATCGTGATGGGTTTTTGGCTCAGCTCCCTGTCTCCCCTCCGCCCCACCTCCTGTTTTCTTAGGTAGCCAAAGACAGGCATCTATAAGAGCAAGAGAACAAAAGACTAAACCTTTTACTAAATCAAAGTAAATGAAACCATTTCTTCTTTTGATGCCTCAGTCTGTCACACCAAACTCAAATGATTCTCTCATCAGCACTACAGGAAGCATAAGCGGCTGATTCCGCAAAGAGAAGAATGGGGAGAATATGAAATATGACAGATTAGACAAGAAGGCTAAGTGTCTGCACTCTGAATACAAGAAAGAAAGAAAAAATGACACCTTTAGAGTATTCAGGTATGGGGGTCTTCAGTGTTCAGAAGTGGTCTTTAGTGCTCCACAGATCAGTATTAGGTAACTGTAAAGTCATCGGAGCCTGACAGGTGATCGTCATCAAAAGGTTCTGGAAAAATGTATCAAACCCCAGATATTGCCTCATAAAGACAGCACACTTCACCAATTTAGTTTTATTAAATTCCTTCTTAATCTTTTTTTATCCTTCCTGTCATTTACAAAGGGGCTGTGAAGGCCTCTGTAATCCAGCCTTGTTCATCCTTGACATTCTAAATTCTAGTTGTTAAGTCACTTTGGCAGATTGCTCAAAGTGAGGGAGTGTTTATAATTTCTCTCCTTCATTTCACAAAATTCTCATGAACAGCAGCCTATAATCAGAGGTATTTATGAAGTCACTATATTACATCTGACAGATTTTGTGTCAAACTGCCACTAAAATAAAGTAGTTTTTATTGTTTGGTTCTTTCTAACTAACACAGGAAGGATTTTCATGTAACCCAAAACAGCAATGTTTTTGCTGTTGAAGCTGTTTATTTATTTATTTGTCTCTACCCCAAATGTTCTCAAGGCAGCTTTCAGTAGTAAACACCCTAAAATGTAATAATACCATAAGTATTGTGTATATAATAATACCATAAGTATTGTTCCCAGAAATGAGAGATAATAGATAAGCACATAAAAGCAGCAGATAAAAGGCCATTAAAACATTGTATATATCATTAAACATCTTGAGAGAACAAAATTGACTTTGCCTGATACCTTAGGGTTAACTGACACACATCTCTCCCATATTGTTGGATTGTTTAAATGTATATACTACTTTTGTGGAATTTAAGTGCTGGGTTTACATCTCTATCTTAAACACACCCTCTTGAAAATAAGGCCTGTTACTTTAACATTTAAAATGAAATTGTTTGGAGTTGCACCTTTGGTATTTCTTGTCAGTAGAAAAACTGACAATATTGGTACACAATACATTGTAGTAATAAATACTTGACATGAAATCTTCAGTCTTTGCTGGGGGGGACATACAAAAATATACTTGTCAAATGTATTTCAAGACTGCTTTCGCCTGTGAGCACTATGTGCCTTCAGGAACCATAGCTGTACATAGTAAATGCATATGGTACATGTGGGAGGGGATATCTGGAAATCTGTATGACTCACACCTGTTTAGATATTACTTTACTGTGTGGATATATTTGCAGCGCATAGCCAGGAAATGAAGAGGCAAGACAAGATGAAGTGTGGGTAAATCAAGGGCCACGTTTATTGAAATAAAGCCAATTAAATGCTTGATTACATAATAAATAATCTGCAGAGACCAGTGTGGGACCTAACTCTTACCTAATTGGGCGAGGACACCCTGCCATGGAAAAGGGGGTGGTCCAAGCCCAATTCCCTTCTCCGGGCCCCATCCCCGCAGGGTGGTTAGGGAGGCCTTCCTGCTCCACCCCCCCCTCAGGGCTGCACAACTCTGAGTGGGTGTTACAGGTTAGCCCCAAAGGTGAGCCTTATCCTGCCAACAGGCCACACAACCCAGAAGGCAGGCTTCAGAACCCACCAATCACCTTAAAGTCACCAAACCTTACCCTGTGAAATTCCCACACAGATCCACCACAGAAGAGGACAAGCCTCAGCTTAGTCCCTCTTCCCCCACCTGTGACAAATAATTACACGCAGGGCACTCTGCAGATCAGTCAGAAACAGAACGTTACCCAAGTCAGACATATGATCACTGTCTGGCCGCTAAAGATCAGCCCTGCCACACATCACCTCCGGATGATGTATTACCTCACCCTGCCAATCAGCAAGGATGAGCTGGACTTCCCTATTTACTTTCTGACAAGCCTTGTTCAGGCCCCTTGGGTCAATCCCACCTCTCCAAATCCTCCTGGGGAGGATATAGGACCAGACAATCGAGGTCCCAGGCCATTTCCTACGTATGGCTGCAAAGTCTAGGCAAGCCTGAATGATAAGGGCTTTCCCCTTCAACATTCCCATGTCATTGCCATGTATAACCAGAACTTGTGGAGGGTGCTGCACCAATGAAGCATCAAACAGCATTGGCAGGAGGCATTCCCACAGCATGCCATGTCTATCCAGCCACTGTACCGAAGCTCAATAGCTCCCCCTCAACTGGGTTCCGTGCCTGGTCTGTGACACGCTCCTCTTATTATTCATTATTATTATTTATTGCATTTATATACCGCCCCATAGCTGAAGCTCTCTGGGTGGTTTACAACAATTAAAAGCATTAAAAACAAATATAAAAATTTAAAAAACACATTTTTAAAAAGCAATTTAGAAACTTGGCCCAGAACACCATGCTGTGGCCACAAATGAGTACCTGGACTCTCTCCAGCACCCTCCAACCTGTTGAAACAGAAACAATTAACAATATGCTCATTAGCGCAACCATCAACATGGGCCCTTGACTGGCCGAACATAGGCCTGAAAACCACCTGATCACCAGCGCCCCATCACCTGAATAGCTGTGCTCCCAAACCCCAAGGTAGCTGCCATGGAAGCCACACCAATTCTGAAAGAGTGAGTACCAAACAGCCCAGTATCCAGACCCAAGCCCGACAAGGCCCACCTGGTGATGGTCCAAAACTAGAACCTAGTCAAAGGCTGGCCATCTTGGTGACAAAATAAGAAGCCCCTAGACATACCCCTAAGTCATAAAAATGACCCCACGGCCCGGACTGGGCACAGCCCCCCAATAGGGGAAGAAGCCAAGGTGATGATGGCTCCTCGCCCTCTCTGGTCAGTCTTCAACTTGTGCAGCTGAATCTGCACACCGCTGCCATTCACAATCACATCAACCTCTAAAGCTCGACCAGACCTGTCATTTTTTGATGAGGCAAGCAACTCCCCGATGCAAAAGGCCCCTCAAAACGCTATGATAGCAACTGCATGGAATAAAACTGCCTCATAGCTGGAACTACATAAAGAAACCCAACCCCCCAAAAAAAAATCTCTGGGAAGATCGGGCTATGAGTGTCTGGTGTAGGACGGTGTGCCCTGGTCCACCCTTCCCTATTGATGCTGGCTTCTGCCCATGCCACTGCCCATGCCTCTGCACACCAGCTGTCCCAGAAAATAACCCCCAAACCTAAAGACCCAGAGGCATCAGAGTGAACTTGCAACTCCACCTCCAATAACACATCCCTACGCCAAACTGGCCCAAAAACTGCACCCAAAGTAGCAAATCATCCCTCATAGCCCTGGTAGCTCTAACCTGAAGATGAGGCCTGCTGAGGCCGTTCATCCAGTCACAAATCCTGCACAAAAATGCTCTGCCGGGCGCTATGACCCCGCACATGAAGTTTAAATGCCCTACCAGTTCCTGAAGCTCCCTGAGGGTCACCTTCCTAGACTTCCTCATGTTACCAACCCTGTGTTTCAACTCCCTTAATTTATCTGCAGGTAGATGACAGATTTCCCACTGAGCCACTGAGTCAAGCTCGATACCCAAAAAGGTGAGCATGAGTGAAGGGCCCTCAGTTTTCTCTCCAGCCAAAGGCACACCTAAGCCCACTGCCAACTGCCCAAATGACTCCATCAGCTGACTACATTGCCGTGAGCCAGCAGGACCTGCAAAAAGAAAGTCGTCCAAATAATGCACCACTGCATCATAGCCAGCCCACCTCCTAAGAGCCCACTCAAGGAATGTACTGAAGCCTTCAAAAGCTGAACACGAAATAGTACATGCCAGGGGCAAAGCTCGATCTACATAAAAAACCCTGAAATGAAAATCCCAGCAGATCAAAGTCAAGGGGTGGACTGCCAGCAGGCGAAAAGCTGACTTAATATCACACGTACCCATGAGAGTGCCAGGACCAAAGCGCCAAACCATAACAACTGCACTATCAAAGGAAGTGTAACATACCGAGCACAAATGGTCGGGAATAGCATCATTCACTGACTGCACCCTAGGGTAAGACAGGTGGTGAATGAGGTGATATTGTCCAGGATCTTTCTTAGGAACGATGCCCAAAGGGGATACCCTTAATGTGGGCATAGCAGGGTACTCAAACAGACCCAAAACCCATCCCTCAGCTACTTCCTTATCTATTTTACCTTGCACCACTGACTCCATGCCAACTACTGATCTCAGCTTCCCTGACATAAAAGGCCTATGCTCCCCCTCAACTGGTATCCGAAAACTACAACTTAAACCTTCCCCCAAATAAACTGCATTTGCTGTCTTAGGATACTGCCTGAGCAAATGCAAAAGCCGCCAAATATCAATTGGGGTGGAACCCCTTACCAGAATGCTGACCTCCAGCTCCACGCTTTTTCCCCTTCTGAAAACTCCTAACTCCCTGGGCTCTAGAGTAGCTGGTAAACGAATGGGAGCCAGCACAGATGGAATACTCATGTCTGAATTTACACGGGATCCTGTTGCAAAAGCCCTTGGCACTGAACTCCCAACACAGCAGGTGGGGTTGAACCTCCTGCCCCTTGGACCCACAGGAAGGCGCCACATTGGCAGACTTACTTAATAAATGCCCACTGACTGCCCTGTCACCTTGCACAGGTCAAGCAGTAGTCATAAACTGCAGCCACAACTCTGGGTCCTCCTGTCCCATTGCAGATGAACATCCACTGCTGCCCTCATCATACTAGATTAGTCATAGACCAGCCAGGCTGATCCCATGAAATCTGTATGTGCCCTAAAAATTATATCTAGGTATTTCACCAAAGCTGCCACCCTCATAGGCTGGCGCCGGATTACTACCCCCATGTAAATTAAAATTCCAGCCATCCAATTACCCCAGGTCCTATCCACCTTTTTTTTTTAATTTCTCATTGTCCCTTTCCTCCTGCTTATCCTTGTCCTTCTGTTCTGGTTCTCGGTATAACAAGGAAAACACATCCACGTATTTCCCTTTCCAAATACACTCCTTTGTTGCTAACAACAAATGAGCTCCCAGGGGAGCGGTCTCCCAAATGGCAAAGTGCCAGCCCGAACAGTAGCCAACAGATCAGCAGGAAGCTGAGTAGCCCCCACAGTAGGGGTGCCCATAGGAGTCCAGACCTGCCTGCAAGCCTCACTCCCAGGCTGCTGTTGGACTGGAGGAGACATCCCCTTTCCATACACAGCAGGCAATGCCCCTGCATAAGGAGGATAAGGCCACCCCTGAACCGCTCCCCAAGACATGCTTGAAGGCCTCATCCCAGGCCACCCAGGCATTCCCCACACACTACCTGAAGGAGTGGACTCACCATAACCCGAATGAACTGCCACCTTCTCCACCGCAGGACTCTCGGGAGCCACCACCTCTACCTCAGGTGCCGAATAAGGAGGCACAAACTGACCCAATGAGCCCTCCAGCGCAGCTAATCCGTCTAAAACAGAATTCCAATCAGTATCATACTGACCTTTCTTAACCTGTGGAGCCTTAGCTGCCTTAGCCTTCTTTCCACTAGCCTCCAGAGGTTGCCTGTTCCACCTCTCCAGTGACTCAATGTGAGCTAACACTGAGGCCATATCAGGCCCTTCACCCTTGGAAGAAGAGGACTCCTGGGGCATAGGAGATGGCCGGTGAGCAGGCCGCTTAGAGGCCTTCTTCTTCCTTTTAGAGCCACCCCCGCCTTTCTTTGGAGGCATAGCCATACCACCCCTATAACAACTATAGGAAAAATAGTAATAGTAATGACAATAACAGTAAAACTTATTATGATTATACTATATTAATAATAATAATATAGCAAGTACTACCAACCTTCACCCACCCCAGATGCAAAGCCACCCAGCAAATGCCTAACCCAAAATGTCCACCCCACAGGACTACAAACAAAATGGCTGCCCAGGCAATGTGGCCCTACCTAGGCCTCCTTGAAATGGCTGCTAAAGCAAGATGGCCACTGCCACCCTAGGCCCACCTAAAAGGGCACCGCAAGATGTCTCTCAACTGAAAAAGGGTGCCAAACATGAGGCTTTACCTAGGTCCACCTAAAATGGTTGCCACAAGATGGCTGCCACCCAAAAGAATTGCACCAAACACGAGGCCCAGCAACCTCCGCAGAGGCCTGTAGCCAAGGCCTAACCTGGGCCCACCTAAAATGGCCACTGCAATATGGCCACCTCCGAAAGGATGGCACCAAAAACTGAGGCCCAGGTAACCCACACAGGGGTCTACGCCCCCCTACGGGTCTGTCAGGCTGCTAAACTGCCCCCCAGACCCAAACTGTAAGGGCTCTAAATGATGCCCAGCAAACCTCTGCAGGGGCCTACAGCCCACTCACAGGCCCATCAGGCCACTAAACTGCCCCAACACCAAACCATGCAGGCTCCCAAGAGTCCACTCGCACCTCAGCTGCTGAAGCTGATTGCAGAGCTGCCACTGCTGAACAAAGGGACGCACAGACAGTCAAGCCAGCCCCACAATGTGCCACCACTGCTGCTCCACCACTGCCGCTGGCCACCACTGCTCCCATCGCCTCTCTCTCTTGCCCCCACGTCACTGAAACGGGTTGCCCAACAGGCCTCCCAAGTCCCCACCAGATGTGCGACCCGCACCAATATCGCATAAGGCCAGAAAGAGGCTGAGGGGAGGAGGAGCAGGGCTTAAATAGCCACCCTGCTCTGCCCCTTACACGACAGGCATGTGTGGCCACACTGTGCTCAGAAGGAGAGGGGCTTTGCAGCCATGCCAGGTCTTCCCTGGCATGGCTGCAAAGGCCTGCCATCGCCAGAGCCCCTGGTCTGGCAATGGCAGGAAATGTATTATTTCTGATCATTTTGGGTTTCATTTTAACAATTTTAAATTACAAGGATTTATTGTTGAAGGCAATAGCGGTGGAAATGCATTAATAGCAGTTGCTAAAATGCCAAAGCAGATTTTAGTTACACAGCCCCTAATGAGCATGCAGTTTCAGCACCACGGACAGCACACTCCTCTCCCACTCTTCAGATACAGCATCACCTTTTCACCAAAAACTGAACTTGCATACTTTCATCTAAAATGGTAAGCACACTCTTTCCTTTCACCATTCTAGCATGTTCTAGCCAAAGAGAGACAGGAGTGGAACTAGGGCTGAATGAAAATGGCCTCCTACATTTCTCCATTCTATTTGTGAGTGGTAAAGTGAGAGGTATCCTTCAGGAGACAGGAAGAATTCTCCAGTAAGTGGCTTTTTTTTTTTTTAATTTGAAAATGATCTTCTGGGGAATTTCAGCTTAGTTAATACTGAATGAAACTCTATTGTTAGCTCACACTGGTAGCTGAAAGGAACTATGGCTAACAAAGGAGGATTAATAAATGAAAGGCCAAGCTCATTGCTTCCTTCAAGAAAATCAAAATAATTAAGAAAATAATTAAGCAATATTAAAACTGGATCTCCAGTTGTATCTGAAATTCTCCATTCTATTCATGAACAGTGAAATTGGGAAAGGTTATTTTGCCTAATATTCATGTTATTTATTTATGTCTTACATTTATATGCAGCCCTTCTTCCCATAAGGAGTCCAGGGTGGCAAACAAAAATACTAAAAACATCTTAAAAACAAAATACCTTTAAAAACATATTTAAAATATCTTTAAAAATAAATCTTTAAAACATATTTTTTTAAAAAATCTTTAAAACATGTTTTTAAAAAATCTAAAAACAATTCCAACACAGATGCAGACTAGGATAAGTTCTGTACTTAAATGTTCTTCAGGTGTTATGCCTGGAATTGTCCAACAGTTCAGGGAAAGTCTGAAAAATAAAATTGACAGATTTTTTAAAAAAATAAATAATTTTTTTTTAGACATTTCAAACCAGCTCCAATAGAATCCAGAGATATCCTTCAATATAAGTGTTTTCTGCTCATAGCAGATACAGCATCTACCATGAGCAGGTGCTCTTCCACTTGTGCAAGATCTTGTGCAAGCTATTGCACAGATAAGTGAACTGCTATAAAACCTGCCTATTACAGCACTTTGTGGACTGTTTTGCCAGCAAGTGTGGAACAGTCCTATTTGTTATTTTCCTTCCACTCACACTTCTTTAATTGTATCCATACATTTTACATTATTGTCTCCCCCAATAGATTGCAATCAGAATCAGTGATATACGTTTTGTTCACTTCTGTACAGTTTGTTCACTTGTGCATTGTGCTCACATTATATGAAATCCATCATGTGAGTTTGTTTCTGTTTTGTTTTTTAGTGCTGAATGCAAGACTCTTTGACTACAAATGGAGTGAATGCTCCATAGCAGCAAATCATGCATGTACAGTTAGGAACACTGAAGCAAAACCCCATCATTGGTAGCCAGTTATTTGTTGAAATCATTTTTATATAATTTTCCTTCAACCATTTCAGTTCCTGTAATTGTGTGCATGCATGCAATTCAGAACTTGTGCACCTGGATACCCTGAACAGTGAAAGTTAATTTTACATGCCTTGCCAAATTAATAGATTTCTCCTTTTGGCCTTTCCTAATATAATCATCCTGAGCTATCAGCTGACAAAAATATGATGCCAAAATGTAGTCCTGCCATGGATGGTTGGACTATGATTGGTCTAGAGGGTTCACCAAAAGTTCTAAATTGATAGCTAGAAATAACTCCCAGTGCTATTATAGAGCCCTTGACGGTTAAAAATAATTTTAAAAGCCCTCACTAAGAAATTAAGGCAACACCATTTGTAATGGACTGGATTTTCATTACACAGAATATTTACCATGGTTTTAATCCTAATCACACTTTATCTGGGAGTAAGTCCCACTTAACTCAGTGGAACTTAGTCTGTGATTTTAGTTGAAAATGTGGTTTATAAATATTGTAAATCAATGTCTACTCAGAACTAACAACAGTATTACAATAAAAATGACAAAATGCATAAATTTGTGCTGTAGTTGACTTGCCAAAATGAGACAACAGTGAGAATTCTCTTTTTAGAAAAGCAGTGTTCAAATAAAAAAATTAAAATATTGCATGATTGCTTTACATATGTTATCCTATTTTGAGGGAAATTTGTAGACTGCTTCATAGCATAAAGCCATCGAAGTGGTGCACAAGATAAAAACAGAATAAAACACAAATTCTAAAAACAATAAAACCATTTCAGCAAAACTTTAAAAGCAATAAAACCATGTTTACAAATTCTAAAAACAATAAAACAATTTATCCAGGTATACAGCTGTTCCATAAGTGACTGGGTACTTAAACATCATAATACTAGGCAGCTATATAATTTTGGCTGGTAATTGATTCCAGAGGGCTGAAGCTGCAACATTAAACACCTGGAGTAGTATTTAGTGCTAATCCTACTCAGACACATTGATATTAATAGACATACTAACCGAAGTTACTTTCATTGAATCTACTCCATTGACTTAGCTCCCTTGGTTAGTTGAATATTCACTAACAAGCAAAAAAACCTTTGGGTTTAAGAACGTACCTATAGCCAACAAATATTTCTACCAAACTTTAAAAAGCAGGGAAATTGGGCAGCTATAGTGAATGCACCCAGGGAGCAGGAGATCTGACCTCCTCTCTGAGATATTGTACTGCCCTACAACTGTTTAAAAATGCAAACACAATGTGGGTTGGTCTTTCACAGTCCAAACCACTTCCCGTGTAGCTTGGAAGAATTTGGTAACGTACCTGTGAGCATATGGTGAGTGGTGGCAACACCTGCAATCAGGACTGCATCTCCAAAGATGGAGAACTGCATTTTTGTATGTTTGTTGATGTTCTTATTTGCTTCTTTCCTGTGTTACTACTGTTTCTACAGAGAATCTAACCTAGGAAATTATATTTCTCTCATTATTCACCCTAGAAATCTGTGTCAAATTTATTTTTAATAATTTCAAAGCCTTTTATTGATCAATGTTGTATGATAGTGAAGACAGCCTTTTGTGTTTTAAACTGGAGGTTATGTTCTATTTCTATTCTGAGTGCATTAACAGTTGAATCTGAAACTGCAGTTTGATGTAAAATCAGACTGATTACAATTTGATGCTACTTAAGCAATGACTCTAGCTGTTGGGGGGGAAAACTTGGTCTGCCCAAGATGCATGTGTTCAGTCTGCTATGTTTAAACCGTTTCATTTAAGGAAAGGTGGGCATGGTCAATTAAAAACATAGAGCACACCAAGAAAGTGACCATTTGAACTATATCAACTGCCTTAATATTGTTGCTTCCTCCCTCCTAAAACAAGATCAGCACACCACATATCTTGTTAAATTTCTTAAATTGATTAAAGATCAGCTATGCATTTTTTTAACTTTTAAACTGCAGAAGATGAAGGTCAGAGTATGGGGCAAGGTCAGTAATAGGATTACAAGTACTCTGTGAACATGGCTGATTTTTAATTAATTTCAACAAATTATGAAACCACTGACAGAAAAAAGTCCAACAGGGGTCTGGATTTTTTACTCTTGTTTTACACTTTGAACTCTTGATTCTTTCTGAGTGTTTAGTGTATCACTATGAAAATGTAGAGGGTTATTTACCCAGCATTTCTGAGTTCAGGACTATAAGTTTTGTAAGGTTTTGTTTTAAATTGAGCTTATGGGAAGCAGCAGAATAGCATGGGGGTATTTTCAATTTAACTAGGCAGAACTCAAAAAAAATCCATGCTGGCTACAGTATACAGCGACTTTCATGGCTGTATAACAGCCCCTGGTTTCTAGTACAAGCTAAGTGCACCTCTGGAACATATGGTACTCTCAGCAGTGTCCTATCTGAGGAACACAGTAAGTGGGCAGTGATGTATGAGTTATATATCCTTTTTCACAAGGAAAAGGCTCTCCTTACTGGAAGCCAGCCTCTGTCATCACACAGCTTCTCTCAGCCCTGCTTGCATGCCTGGGGGAAAGTCTGGAGCAGAGAAGCCTGCCAAATGTGCATGAACTGTCCCCCTGAGGTCCTTCAGAACTTACCTTAATGCCGGGGCAGGGAAGCTTTTTCACCCTGAGGGTCCCATTGCCTCGTGGACAACCTTCCAGGGGCTACATGGCAGTGGTGGATGGGATCAGAGACATAAGTGGGTGCAGCAATAGATAAGACTCTTACCTTTGTACAGTTGGCTCCATTCCAACTACACAAAAGTTAATGGTTCTACACACACCTCTCTCCATCCAATCACAATAAGTTCCCACAATAGGGTCAGCATCTTGGACAGCTCCTTGAAAGGTCAGATTAAAACCCAGTTTTGGCTGCCCCGATGACATGGAGCCACCAGCCGCCACTGCATCCTGGCAAGCAAAAGGGATTACCACCTTTCAAGGACACATTCCAGCCACACAGAAGCACTCAAAGAGGGCATGGAGCAAGGCTGGTGAGCAGTAGGGTCTAGGGAGAAGGGGTATGACATGAGGAGGAGCACTGCCAAGCAAGAGTCCCCAAGGCCAGATAGAAAGGCCTGGAGGCTGCATTTGGGTTCTGGGCCTGAGGTTTCCCACCTCTGCCCTAATTTGTGGCAGAGTAAAAACCGGATTGGAAGAGGACACAATGATGGGTGCAGAATGAGGACACATAGCCTTTCCCTCTCTCTCTCTCTCTCTCTCTCTCTCTCCAATGCTCATCACATAGAATATTTGAACACGGCTCCTGTGATGGCTTATTGCCACCACACCAAAGAAGACTCATGACACCGCAATGGAATAATGTTATATTTATTAAAATATAACAAATATTAGACTTCAGCCAATTACATCCAAATATCCAAATTGAACTTACTTTGGGCAGGTGAGGATAAACCTGACTGAAAGGGAGTATTCCCCCCAGTCCTCTGGGCATGTCAGTCTCAACGGACTGTGACTCCCAAGTCAAGGATGTGGGAAAACTTGTCCCTCCTTGCTAGGAGAGTCAAGTATGTGTTTCCAACCTCCGCAGCCTGGCCCCACCGTACAGGCGTTCACCATTCTGCACAAGCTGGTCCCACAAGGACACACCCAGATCTCCACCAATCATTCAGCACTGTTAGTTCCCTAGGGAGTGCCCTTTAACAACATGCCTCCTTCTCCTACTTTTTCCCCACCTTCCTCACCTGCCCGAATTCCATGCCAGCCATTAGCTAAACATCCACAACCCCCCCCAAGCCAATTGAATCAACCCAGCAGTATGGAGTAGGCAAAACCAAAGGGATTCTGAAATCAAAATCCCTAAAAAAAAATAACCTACTCGGCCCCAACTGGCAACTAGCGAAGCCCATACAGACAAGGGAGAGGGGGCGGGTGCCGCAAGGCGAAAAGAGGCAAGGTTTTGAGGGAGGAGCGGGCTTTTAAACCCACTCCTGCCTCACATCCCATTGGGCAGTAAACCCCAGCTGACCATCTATGGAAACCAAAAAAAAGTTCCCAAGCCTCGTAGAAGTCGGGTGGCAGCAAACACGCCCCGCTTCAGGCGGGAACACCATTCTCACATGAAAGTCACTGATTCATGAACATGCATGTGTGAGTCATCCTTTAGTAAAGCCTCACTCTAGTAACAAAGCCTGTCTTGCCCTTTGAGAACAATGGAGCTTGTGTTCACCGCCCAGAGAGCTATTGCTAGTCGGGCGGTATAAAAGTTGAATAAATAAACAAAAATAAATAAATCTTCTAACAAACAAACAAACAACATATCAGAGATGAATTTGATTTTTCCCTTCCTTATAGCACCCAAAGCAGGAAAGCTCATTCATCCTAAAGAAGCAAGCATGATAGACGAATAAAGCATGAAAATGGGGAAGATTTGCTTTAAAAGGGGCTTTGTAAAAAGATCTAGTATTCTCTTTCAGTCATTTAGGCTTCAATCCTATATACATTCTCCTGGAAATAAACTCCCATTGAACCCAGTGGGACTTACTTCTGAGTTGAAGTGTCATTCTTGTCAATCAGCCAATTTTATATGACTGAAAGTATCAATGCTACTAGCTATTTTTTTAAAGTGTGACCTTTATGCAATTAAAACCAATGTTATCAATTATTGCAAGTGTGCAATCTAATAATATTCAACTTTATGACACACATGAGAGTCTCTTGGTAAAACTGTTGGACTTGTAACGAAACCTCAGTGAACTAATACTCCAATTACATAATATTTCATTAAGAAGAGATTGATACAGTCACTAAGTTCTACTAGTTTTCAATGGTGTTGCAGTCATTCTTAGAATAAAATGTAAATGTAAATGTAAATTTAATTTTTAGGTCGCCTATCTGGCCGAAGCCACTCTAGGCGACGTACATATTAAATTCCAATAAAATACAATAAAATACAGTAATTACAATAAAATATGATATACTCAGCAATAACAAAAATAACAACATATGCAGTACATAACAACAGGCATTCAATATGTAAATTAGCCCACCCCGGCGGTCCCAAAGGCCTGTCCAAACAGCCAAGTTTTTAAGGCTCGGCAGAAAGTATCCAGGGAAGGGGCATGCTGAAGATCGAACGGGAGGGAATTCCAGAGAGTGGGGGCCGCCACTGAAAAAGCCCTCTCTCTAGTCCCCACCAACCTAGCTACTGTTGTTGGTGAGATTGAGAGAAGGCCCTGCGTGGCTGATCTTGTCGGGCGGCATAATTGGTGATGCTGGAGGTGCTCCTTCAGATAAACTGGGCCAAAACCATATAGGGATTTAAAGGTTAACACCAACACCTTGAATTGGGCCCGGAAAACCACTGGAAGCCAGTGTAGATTGAATAATACTGGCGTAATATGATCACGGCGACGACTGTTTGTAAGTAAACGAGCCGCCGCATTCTGTACCAGTTGAAGTTTCTGGACTGTTTTCAAGGGTAACCCCACGTAGAGCGCATTGCAGTAGTCTAATCGAGAGGTGACCAGGGCATGTACTACCAGTGGGAGCTGATGAACAGGGAGGTAGGGTTGCAGCCTACGTATGAGGTATAATTGGTACCAGGCTGCCCGGCTCACTGCCGAAATCTGAGCCTCCATGGACAGCCTGGAATCAAGAACAACCCCAAGGCTGCGGACCTGGTCCTTCAGGGTCAACAGGCCTCAGGTCAACAGGGCCCAACCTTCCTCTGTCTCCCACAAGCAGCACCTCGGTCTTGTCAGGATTTAGCTTCAGCCTGTTCTTTCCCATCCATCCACTCACGGATTCCAGGCACTTGGACAAGGTCTCCACAGCCAACTCTGGTGAGGACTTAAACGAGAGATAGAGCTGAGTGTCATCTGCATATTGGTGACACCGCAGCCCAAATCTCCTGATGATGGATCCCAGCGGCTTCACATAGATGTTAAATAGCATGGGAGAGAGGATAGAACCCTGTGGCACTCCACAAGTGAGAGGCCAAGGGTCTGAAACCTCATCTCCCAATGCTACCTGTTGATGCCTGTCAGAGAGAAAGGAACGGAACCACCATAGAACAGTGCCTCCTATTCCCAGTCCTTCCAGGCGATCCAATAGGATACCGTGGTCGACGGTATCAAAAGCCGCTGAAAGATCCAGGAGGACAAGAAAGGTGAATTCTCCCCTATCTAATGCCCTCCTCATATCGTCCACCAGAGCAACCATGGCTGTTTCAGTTCCATGTCCAGTCCTGAAACCCAATTGGTATGGATCCAGATAATCCATTTCATCCAAGTGTGCTGACATAACATAACATGGTAACTGCATTCCAGTTTATTCACATTTTAAAGGCCCAATGATTTGCTGAGACCATGCACTCATAAAACCTTCTCAATACGTGGGAAATTTGACAGCTTCTAAGATTTATTTTTTCTTTTCCCCTATTTGTCCTTATAATAAAAGGTGTGTATTTTCTAGGTCTGCTAGTCATACTAAATTTAGGTGGAGTACATCTAAGATGTTTTAAGTGTACATCTGATAATATAAAAAAATGAATGTGACAAGCATCTCTTTGCAAACACACATATTTCACAAAAACTTGCACTTTTACAAGTACCATATAATGTTCTTTCCACATTTGTGAACAATTGATCTTTTAGTGTGGCAGCACCCATGCTCTGGAACTCCCCACCTAGTAACCTCAGGCCAGCGTCTTCACTATACCGCTTTCAAAACCTGCTAAAATCTTTTTTTGTTTGTTTCAGGAGGCCTACCCAGATAGGTACTTTTATTTGTATTTGTTTTATTTTTATATTTGTTTTTAAATTCAGTTTATTTTAATCTACATTTTAGATAAAGTTATTATGTCTACTTGCTTTTAGTGTTCCTTAATTTTATTGGTACTTTTTGTTCTATAGTATAATTTATGTAGACTGCTTAGAGATTTATTTATTTATTGTTGATTAAGCTATCTATTGTTGTTGTTATATGCCTTCAAGTTGATTACAACTTACAGAGACCCTATGAATCTTTTGGATATATTCACAGGGTTTTCATGGTAAGAGGTATTCAGAGGTGGTTTACCATTGCCTTCCTCTAAGCCTATGGCACCTGGTATTCCCAGGTGGTCTCCCATCTGAGTACTAACCAGGCCTGACCCTGCTTAACTTCCAAGATCAGACAAGATCGGGCTTGTTCAGGGTAGTATGGCCATAGGCAAGCTATCTATACATTTTGCTAAATAAATGAATGAATAAAAATAAGCACACATCTTAGGAAGCTGAGATTGGTTGTAGATAGCTTTCTGTTGAATGTATACTCAGATTGTACACCTTGTGATCTTGCCTCTGAAAATTAGCCATCATCACTTGACATATCCATATAGAGTGTGTCTATGGGGGAACACTGAGATTGTACCTGCTGACCTTACCCACAACATCTGCATGATCATCAGAACATCGTTACAGAACCTGTGTGTGTATAAGTTGTATGTGTTGCAAACAGGCTCTGAACATATGATTGGTACACTACAAAAATGCAGGGCACAGATCATATGACGAGAGCCTATGCATGTATAACTTGTCACACACAGACTCTGAGTAGAACTTCTGATAATATGGAGATAGGGAGCAATAAGCATAAATATACTAAGCCAAATACAAATGTTTTCACTGGTACCAAAAACATCAGTCAGGTGTACCTAACTAGGGAGGGAGTCACCACAGAGAAGGCCCATTCCCTGATGCCCACCTGATCAATCACAGCAAGGAGAGGAATCTGGATGTCAGTGACTAACCTCAACTGTTCCAATGGAGCCCACCAAATCAGAATATCAGCTAGCAGGTTATCAACTGAAAATTCCTCTTGCAGCCCAAGTCCCACATGTCTCACAGGAGCAGGGGAAGTGGTGTTCATGTCTCACCTATCAGAGGGTAACAGAGGGTAGGGGGCAAGAAAATGTTTATCCAGGTGCTGGGTAGAAGGGGAGAATGGGAGAAAGGAAGAAGAGCCTAGGTGATGAATGACTCTTCCGCTCTCAATATGTGAGATTGAAGGGGAAACGACAGGGAGAAAAATGGATAGCAACTCCTCATCCATTACACTGGAAAAGAGTTCCACTAACCAATCTTGAGCAGCAAGGAAGGGGCAGGTGGTCCTTGAGCTATATTGATATCAAGCAAGAAACAGCTTTAAAGTTTAATTAGAAAGCATGTTTATATATATATATATATATATATATATAAAAGTTGTTTTAACAGTGTCAGTGAAGTTATTTCAACACTGATGAAGCCAATGCCAATGAGCAGCCCATCTGCGCATTTTGAACTAATGGACATTTTAAAGATGTCTTCAAGGGCAGCCCAATGTACAGCAAATTGCAGTATTCAAGCCTGAATATTAATAGAGCATGGATAACCATGGTTAGGCTTGGATAACTATGGCATGGATAACTGTGGCCAACTGCATTTGAACAAGATTATGTAGTAAAGTTGCCTTTAGAAATAGAAATTATTGAATGTGATTTAATCCCCAAGCAACCTGAGAGGGGATACATAGACAAAGGAAGTCTCTGCCTTTGTACTAAATGTTGTACTAATGTTCCAGTAATGCTAGCACTTTGGAACAACATGAAAAAGTTTCAGATGAGATCCATGGAGTCAGTTTCATGGAAGGGGAATGTAGTTCTCAGGGAAGGAAACATCAGAAGAACAGACAGATTAGTTCAGAGAGAAGGCTCCTTTCCCCCTCTCCTTGCAAATTAATTCCAGCAAGATCCACCCAAATAAGATTTCTTAGAAGTCACATTACTGTTAAAAGGTTTTATATGGCCAGAATGTTAACTAGCATGTGTAGGTTAGAAGGAAAACAGCACCATGGTGCTAAATTAAACCAAATGAGAGTAACAGAAAATAACTGTTAAACTTTTTGCTTACTCAAGAAGACATGATTGATGTTACGCAAGTCCTTGCTGTCTTGCATAAATCTGTGCTAATTGAGAGAAAGACCTGAAATTACACATCAGAGTGGTGGGGCGGGGTGGGAGTTTAATTGTCTAAGTTCCCAAATGTTTTTGAAACCTGATTTTCCTGGATTCTGAAATGTCTAGGGAGCCTGAATGAGTATAGAAGGCTCTCTGCTTCATATTTATTTATTTATTTAAGACATGTATATATTGATTAATCATTAGCATTTCTAAGCAGTGTACAGAAAAATAAACCAGAGAAAATAAAACAATAAAAATTGATCATAAAACTGGACACTACCTTAAAATACCTGCTGGAACAAGAATATCTAATTTTCTAAGTGCCTGAAGAGCAGCAGCCTGATATCCAGAGCAGAAACAATGGCTAGCATGGCCAGCCTTGATGACAGGGAATAGAATGCCATTCTCCTGCCTTTCAGGTTGATTTAGACACAGAGTAAACCCAGTGAAATCAATGAATTTATGATAGCCATGACTACCTTAAGTCCATTGGTTTCAGTGGGTCTATCTTTAGTAAAGCTTAGCCAGATATAACCTTTTATTTTAAGGGGTTCAATTCTATATAATCCATCCTATATAGAAACACACACACATTATGGATTTAACAAGTTTATTTTTAGACAACACTTTTTTTCTACTAGCATTCTCAGCTTACTTTTCTCCAGACCATCCTACAATACAGCAAACTGATAAAAGGTGTGGAAAAATGGGTTGAAATGAATGGAACTAGAAGGCTAAAGAAGATTAACATGATGAATCTGATCAATACCAAGAGGGTATTCAATGTTATGCAAAGAGGAAGAAAAACCTTGACAGAAATGATAACCTCCTCCACTTACTACTCCAGAGTATTGCAAAGCAGAGGGGAGACAAATTGTGAGGAAAGAAAAGGTAACCTTCATCTGTGGGTGCCTTCATCACAAAGTCATGGTGAATAAGAAGTTTGTTACATTTCTGCTCCATACAATATGTAGACCTAACAGTTCAATACATCTGCTCAGGAAACAAAAAAGAACTTATGCTAAATAATAATAATAATAATAATAACAACAACAACAACAACAACAACTGAAGTCTAACATTATGTTCATTCTTATGATTCCAAAATGAGATAAAAGAGTGCCAGACTTTCACAAAATTATCAACAGCATTCACGTTTCATCTCCTATTCTGAGCAATTGCAGGTTTTTTTTCCCACGAGGGGAAATCAGATAAGGCTGTTCGCTTTTGCAAGCACCCCTACTCAATTTCTTGCCATATGCCTACAGTGAAATTGAACATCCACTACGGAGGCAGGATATTAGGTAAAATTGCTCTCCACTCCAAGTGCTTCTATAGTGCCTATTTTGTTTTGCACTCCATCTCAACATGAGAAGTCTCCTAAGACTGCAACAGTTCTCCTAAAACTTTAACCTCTCCTAAAAGTTTAACCTCTGCCAAGCCACTGAAAACAACAAAGAGCCCTGTTGCACCTTACTGTTTTACATTATTCTGACTTAAACATTTATGAGCTATAGTCCGCTAAGGCTGTAATCCCATGCACACCAGCCTGGGAGTAAGGACCATTCAATTAAATGGGATTTATTTCTGAGTAGACATCCCTAGAGTTGAGCTAGAAGATGCATTAAACCAGAGGTGGATAACCTTCAGCTCATCAGCAACATATGCCCCTCCCAAGATTTTTTGTGGCTCCCCAGACCCCCCAAAAGTTGTCATTAAAAAAAAAGAATAAAAATGTTTGCTCCTATGGGTTCCACATTGTGATGCCATGATGCCAAAAGGCCCTCCAATTTTATGTATTTATTTTTAATTATTAAGCAGTTTAGAGCAGAGATGGAGCACCTCAAGCCAGGGGCCCAAAAGTGGCCCTTCAGCAGTAGAGGCTGGGGTGGCTGACCTGGCTTTCCAATGCCTAACACCCCTGACAATTACCAAAAAGAAGATGGGGAGGGGCAAGGCAGAGGGGAGCTTGTCACAGTGTGGGTGCAGTGGCAGGAGCATCAGATTCGTGGGTGCAACGGCAGGAGCACCATTGCTACATCTGCACCACACCAAAATGCTGAAGAATTTTCATGAGGAGTTTTTAAAAAATCACATTGCTGGAGAAATGTGGAGAACTGAATTGAAGTCTGGAAAAATGAGAAATGGAAAGGACTGCAACTGACACATCCTTTGATCCCTACTTGCTACATGGTCTCTCCTGGGCCTCCTAATCTGACCTGCTGCCTCAGGTGTGGTGGAAGATGCTACCTCATCCCCAGGGTTGATTCAACTGCCAGCCCAGTCTACTCCTCCACATGGAATTGGTAGGAGGCCCAATTTTGTCCTTCGCTTTAGGCAACAAAATGCCTTGGGCTGGCTCTGCTGTGCTGGTTCCGATTAAGCTTCCCTCTGTGAGCGAGAAGGCTTTTCAGTGCATTTCCACAAAAGCAGTTCAAGGTCAGTGCTTTACCTTATACATCTCCCTGCATTTATATTCTTTCCACATTGCTTGTCTTGTAACAGGGAGAAGTCACTAGCCAGTCATTTTTCACAGCCCTTGGATCTTTGCAATGTGGTTTGCGGCTTTCATTTGCATAGAAAAGAGCATAACGAACAATTCTCAGTGGAAGCCACAGCCTGTACTTGTTTGTGCTGTTTTGGTAAAGTAGAGCAGTGAAATGGCAGTTACATTTTCAGGGGGAAGGGGTTGGCACTTCTGAAGGTTACAGGATAATTCTTTAAACTTATTTTTACACACACAAAGGACAAAGAGAGAGGTCTACAATAAAACATCATCCTAAGCAGTCAAGTGGTAAAATTAATGGGGACTCGGTGCCTACTTAATTGAAATGTTTCTTTTGTATGCCATGTTCACAGGCAATCCTGGAACAAAATTCAGGGATTACTCTGTCAGGAAACCTCATTTAAAAAGAAACCTTCATGAGCACGCTTAAGACTATGTTTTTAGCTCTGGTGTGAAAGCTAATAAAAGGATATTCTGATTCTGAATCATTGAAACAGCATGGGGTAAAAATCTCATGTGCTAAACACACACACAGGATTTCAATGCTGTTCAGTTGTGAATGTGTACAAAAGAAATGAGGTACATGAGTTGCAAGAAAAAATTACTTCACACATTGGGCAAAAGTAGCTACAAGTTGCAGAATCATAGAGTTGAAAAGGTTATCTAGTCTAGTCCCCAACCTTGTCGGAAATTATACTGAATACATGGACTACATCCTCTCAAAAAATGTAATTCACCTTAACCCTTCTCTAAACTAGATGTTCCACTCCATCTAGGTATTTTTGCCTGCAGCCAGAGGGGATTGCAGAATTCATTCTGGATTCCCTCATTTATTGCAGAGTTTTAGCATCTCTGGCTGGATCCTTTTTGTAACTGAGTGAACTTGAAATGAGCACAGATTAGCCGTCTCTGAAACTGATCATTCTGATTAGAGTTGCCCCAAAATGGGAAGGAGGGCTTTTGGTGAACCCATTTTAAACCTAGCTCTTTTCATTTGTTCCCTCTATAGGTATGCTGAATTTACTGGGGGTGAGACCTGTGAGAATCATCCCCACCAGCTCCACTCCAACTTCCATGAATTTAGCAGAAGTGTGAAGGCCGTGGGTATGTCAGCTCATCTATGTGATGAGGAACTCTAGGTTCCCAATTCTATGGATAGCCCATGCTTCTACCAAAGTCCCCTTCACACATCCACTGAACATATGGTGGTCATGAGTCATGGGTGGGCTTAATGGGCACAATCCAATATTTCCTCCATGTGTTCAGTATATACATGGAGAGAATGTATGAAGAGGGCTCCTGTGAAAGGTGCTGTGAAAAGAATCAAGGTGGGGAAAAAAAACATTTCCTCACTGTATTAGGTTGGGGAAAGAGAAATGTATCTTTCTAGATGATGTTCCTTGCCATTCTGTGGGCCCACTAAACATCCTTTTTACTGTGCATTCTTGATGATCTGTGCACATGATGGTAACAGGGTGGTCACATGTGATCCTGCTTTCAATTCTGTTTTCACCTGCAAATGTTTTGGGCTGATCCCACTGTTTCATTTCCAATTACAGCATATCCCATAACGTCCTGCTGAAATCCTATAACTTTTTATGCCACAAATGTTCTGGTTTCTTTTTGTCCTGCTTTTGTTGCCCTTCAACCCCTCTAGACAGCTATAATGTGATAGCATTGGAGAAGATCACACACTATTATTGTGTCAAGAACATGTTGCAGAATACACGCCCTCCAGTCTGGAGGGCCCCTTAGTTGTGCTGAGAGGATGGTTTCATTGTTCATTGTAGTTCAGGAATACATAGAATATCACATGGCTCACTTAGAAACTTAGGCCCATGTTGCCACACTGTGCTACAGGAAGGAGAAAATGGCCACCGCCTAGCAGAGACATGTTTGCTATGCTCCGAGTGGCATTCAGAGGAATTTTATCACCATATATCTTCTGGCATATTGAATTTGAGGACTGATAACTGGAAAATCTTCCTAATTGCCAACTTTAAAGTTCCTTGGAAAAACTAAGTTTTTAAAAAGCTAATCTTCTACATAAAGAGGAGAATACGCCCGATGACCTAAAACGCCCACAGAGGTAAAGATCTGCCTGCAAGTGCTTCCAATGACCAGATAATTGACAAACAATTAACAAAGTTTGTTGTGGTTTATATTAGATTATGCTCTCCTTAACCTTGTTGGATATAAATATTTTGTTACTCAACCTTTGAAGCTGATTTCTGTTTTGACTGTGTTATCTCAAGTGACGTTAATCTTCCAGTCCTGTTGCAGTTGCAGCTGAAGTTCATTAACCAAGCTAAAAGTTAAAAGTTAAAAAGATGGTTTTTACTAGGAAAAAATGTAAAGAGCTTTGAATAGAACTGTGCACTGACATAGACTCTCTACAAACCAAAGGAATGCAGACTAAGATAACACATTTTTATAATATAAAAGAGACAACAAAGGAAGCAAGGCAAAGGAAGGAGATGGAAACTACAATGAGTAACGACAATGATGTTAATGATGTTAATGACTGGATGCTAAATAATTCCTTGGCATGGTTTTTTAATGTTGAGGACCCGACAGGGCCTAATTTGGCTCAGGAATTAATAATAGCTGATGAAGAAAATTCCTTTCTCTTCGACTCAGCAATACAGGGGAGGGCAACTAACGTCTCAGCTGTAAGTGTTTCCAGCTCAATGCCCCCACTTGGATCTTCATCCATCTATGAAGAACTCAAAATTAACTCTTTAGAATCTCGTCACCCTCAGAAAGAGACAAAAGATCTGGCTGTGAATAACCAACAAGGTACTGTGATGGATGAAAACTGGACACAAATGGTGTCTCAATCTTTAATTCAAATTTCTAAATTTGTAGTGGAGTCGAACTCCCTACTTTCTATATTAGCTGAGGTTATTACTAAGAAAGAATTTCACCATAAAGAATTAATAGTAAAATTATCTACAAACTCACAAGCTACACAGACCACATGCCTGAAATCTCTTCCCGGTCTGACATCTAAAAAGAAGAAATTGCAGGTACCTAAGCAATCTAAGAAGAGCAAAAACATTAAATCCTGCAAAGCTCGACATAAACCTCGTATGAGATTCGATAAACTCTTTAAATTATTGGATACCCCTAATGCTCCTAATAAGAGGAAAAAGAGGAGAAAAAGGAAGTCTAAGAAAACAAAGATGGAAAAGAGGATAAATATATCTACACCGATCCAAATGGAGCAAAATAATAATTCTACTGATCAAGAACCTCCAAAATTGGAACTCAACACGTTGATTCCATATTCCATCCCTCTTAATATTAAACCTCACTTACAACAAAAAAAAGGGTCTACGGATGATTTTGAATTGGCCAAGATCATTAAAACTAAACCATGGGAATTAGTTCTAAATAAGGTAAAACTAGCCATAACAAATTATCCCAAACCCAAAGGAGCACTGACTCAATTGCAACGAAGACAACATTTCCAATCTATAATGGAACATATCATACCTGGAATAGATTGGTGTATGGAAGTTGCTTCAATAGAATATCTTTTTTACAACTATGTGGAAGCTAGAGCTATGCTTACATTTCATGATAAAAAAATAGCTGGCCTCCTGTATGAAAATAGAAACTTACTTCTTTTGCTGAACTTAGAGTGCCACAGGGTCCTTGAAAATGTAGCTCCGATACAAAGCCTATTACCTTTGAATCCAAATGGGCTTAAATTCCGATCATCAGAATTAAATGTGGAGGCAAGTGACCAGGCTCCTTTGTTGGTGACCTCTGAAGAATTATTCACAAATACCGCTAAGATGCAAGCTAGCTGTGAAGAAACTAACCCTACAATCGCTCTAAATGAGGAAGACATGTTCTATATTCCGGAAGAACAACATCTACTGGAATCATATACTGCACTCCCAGATGAAGCACAATTGGAAATCCTGGTTAACCTTGAAAATTTAGTGTCTACCTTAAAAGTGAAAAGAAATGGACAAATCGAAGATACTTGTAATAGAAATCACACTGGAAAAGAGAGTAAGGATTTCTGTGGGACTTTGAGAGGGGAAAATTCCAGTCAGAAATCAAGTATCCACACTCTATTAATGCCTAGTTCGTCGGGACAAACTAGTACTATGTACTCACTGGAATTGAAGGCTGGAAAAAGAACAACAAGTGAGGTCGTACCTGTTCCACAGCTTACTAAAACCTGACAAAACTCTTCTCCAAACTTACAACAACTAAAGATCGCCTCTTGGAATATAGCAGGTTGGAAGAATAAAGACCTAGACCCATATACCACTGACTTTTTAGCACAATTTGATATTATTTTCTTCCAAGAAACTTGGTTAATAGATGAGCCACAATTAGATGGTTATACCCCTTTTTATCTAGGGGCCAGTCAAAGTACTAGCGGTGGCCGTCCTAAAGGTGGTAATTGTATATTTGTATCTACAAAAATTAATGCACAAATTGTAAAGTTTGATCCCTTGCCAAACTTAGCTCTTGCTATAAGTTTAAAATCTTCTTTACAGTCTTTTCTACTTGTCAATGTATATTTACCTCCTAGTAAAGATAAAAAAGACGCTATTGACAAAGTAATAAGATTGGAAGGCTATTTAGAGAACTTAACTGTAAAATACCTTGAAGCTTCTCTTATAGTTGCTGGAGATTTTAATGCTAGACTAGGTTCCTCCGATTCTGCTTTATATACCAAATATCATATGATTCCTCCTTCAATAGAAGGCTTTTGTAACATCCCTTTAAGGCAATCGAGAGATAGTGGACTAAACTATACTGGCATTTATTTGATGCAAAAATTAACCAAGTTAAACTTAGTACTTTTAAATGGTCGTACCTGCGGAGACTATCAAGGGGAACTTACTTACCTTTCACCAAGAGGTGCTTCTCAAATTGATTTGGCTTTCGTATCCCATGAGCTTTTTCACCTAGTGAATAATTTTAATGTGGAAGATCGACCGGAGAGTGACCATCGACCTCTAACTATTGTAATTAATTGTAATGCAATATCTTTATTATTGGGACACCGGACTTTCACTAAAAATGAGGTAGATATTCGTCCGGGAAGGCTGAGATGGTTACCTAAAGTAGAAAAAGAATTAAATACATGGCTAAACACTCCTGATATTCTAGCAATTAAAGAATTAATTATTACATCAATATATCCTGAGGATCCATCATCTTATTTTCAACAGCTAATAGCCTCCTTTCAAAAATCTCCTTTAACAACAAATAATACTAGGAGAAATATGCCAAAGAGCTCCAAGACTTGGTTTGATCAAGAATGCCGTGACAATAAAAAACATCTAGTATTGACTTACAAAACTTATAAACTAAATAGAACACCTGAACATCTATCAACTTATTGTATGGCAAGGAAGCATTATAAGAACCTGCTTAAAAGGAAAAAGAAAATGGAATTGAATAAAACTTGGATGCGTTTACTGCATGCTTCCAAGTTAAAAAACTCTACCTTGTTCTGGAGACGTTTCCTATAACTGGCCAAAATCTTCATTCAATCTAGATTGCTTTATCCCTCCAGCTACCTGGGAGGATTATTTTGCCAGATTATATCAAAAGAATAGTGATAACATTACTGTAATACATTATATGGAAGCTGAAATCCCTGAATGGCCACCTGTTACTATACCTGAGGTCCTCGACTTAATTGCTAGACTTAAATTAGGGAAAGCTCCTGGTAGCGATAACATTCCTGCAGAAGTCTTTAAATTAAATTCGGATTGGTGGGCCCCTCTCCTAGCTGCCTTCTTTTCTTATATTAATAATTCAATGCAAATCCCTAAAGAATGGGGTCTTGCAATAATTATTCCATTACACAAAAAAGGTTCCTACAATGACCCAGCTAATTATAGGCCAATAAGTTTACTGAATATAATCAGTAAACTTTATGCGACCTATCTGTATGACAAATTGAATGCCTGGGAAGAACAAAAGAATTTGCTGGCTCAAGAACAAGCAGGTTTTAGATCGGGACGCTCAACCATTGACCAGGCCTTGGTTCTTTATCACTTCATATCTAAATATTCGACTAAGTCAGGTACTATGATGTATACAGCCTTTATTGATTTTAAATCTGCGTTTGATTCTATATCTCGCGAGAGGCTCTGGGAGAAATTAAATGCCATGGATATTGATAAAAGACTATTACTATTAATACGGGGACTATTAATACATCTTTACGGATTAGATGCAACAATAAGGGTAATTTATCTAATCTTGTCCCTACGTTTAAAGGGGTTAAACAGGGATGTGTTTTAGCACCTCTTTTGTTTAATCTTTATATTAACGGAATAGTCGATTCCCTGGCCACTATTCCTTCACATGCTCCAATATTAGCTGGCTGTTCAAGATCTATACTTTTATATGCCGACGATATAGTCTTATTGGCAAGATCCTTGGTTGGACTCAGATGACTTTTAGCAGCCCTGTCTACATTTTGTTTGAAGGAACGGCTGCTAATTAATTATGAGAAAACTAAGGTCTTAATATTTACTAAGAAAAGATTGAACCATCGTTGGCAAATTAATGGCCATTCAATTGAGCAAATAAATTCTGTTTTATATCTAGGTTTAACGTTTCAATCGACTGGATCTTGGCAGATGCAGATCAAAACAATGGTCTGGAATGCAAAAAAAAACGTTGAAAGCCCTCTTGTCATATTTCTACAACAAAGGTGGTCAGCTTATTATCCCAGCAATTAAAGTTTTCTCTGCAAAGGTAGTTTCTCAACTACTTTATGAGGTTCAAGTTACCACTTTTGAGAATTTTTCTGTTTTGGAATCGATTCAAAATTCTTTTCTGAGAACTATTTTTGCGGTTCCTAAATGCATTCCCAGTTTTATCCTTAGACTTGAGGCTGGTTTACCCACTATTGAATCTAAGATTTGGGCCCTGAGAATTTCTACCTGGCTCAAACTAAAATTTAACCCTATTGGGCTCTCTTCTAACATCTTAAGAGACAACTTTCAATCTCCCTGGGTGAAACTGATAATGGATAAATTACAGACCCTGGGCTTCTCTATTTCTGTGATCCAAGAAATGGGCTATTTAAAAGCCAAGATGAGTATATTACAAAGAATTAAGGATATAGATTTTCAACAGCACCTAATGCAGGTTAGGAAGCACAGATATAATCCAAAATTCTTAACCCCAATTGTCAGCTCTACACTGCATCAGCAGGCCTGCCCCTCTTCTGCCTGACCTTCTGCTGTCTACGTTCTGCAGGTGAGGGGGGAGTATCCTGTTCACTGTCTGTGTCTGGCTGCAGGGCCTCTGCTGTCCCTGGGGTGCTCTGCAGCTGAGGGGCAGAAGGAGCTGGATTCTCAGGAGGCTCCTCCGTGTCTCCTGCTGCTCCTGGGTCTGCTGCTGTTACTCCCGAGTCGTCCTCATCTGAGGAGTCCTCTGACGGGGCCATGACACTATCCCCCGCCCCACGACCAACCCTCCGCCTCCCGCCGGGGCCCGGCTTATCCGGGTAGCGCTGGTGGAAGCGCCGGACCAGACGAGGGGCATGCACCTGCGTCGCCTCTTCCCACGAATGTTCCTCAGGGCCGTACCCCTGCCAGTCTATGAGGTACTGGAGGTGGCCCCGATGCCTCCAGGAGTCCAGGATCTGCGCCACTTCGAATTCCTCTTCCCCGTTGACTTGTATCGGTGGTGGGGGCTGTGGTTGACTACTCAAGGGGTGAGGCGGGAGAGCGGGAGTCAGCAGTGATCAATGGAAGACAGGGTGAATGCGGAAGGAGGCAGGGAGTTGGAGCCGGAACGCCACCGGGTTAATTTGCTGGGTGATCCGGAAGGGACCTACATTCCGAGCCTCCAGCTTGTGAGACGGCCGTTGCGAACGCAGGAATTTGGTCGAGAGCCATACCCGGTCCCCTACCTTCAGCGGCGGGCCTGGTTGGCGGTGGCGATCAGCAAAGCGCTTATACGCGTCCTTGGCCTGCTCCAGCTGCTCCTTCAGGACTGCCTGCAGGGCCTGCAACTCCTGCAGCATGACATCCGCAGCGGGGACCGGTGACGGGGGTCGCACTGAGGGGAAGAATCGGGGATGGTAGGCATAGGAGGCAAAGAACGGGGTCTGGCGCGTGGAGGCATGCACGGAGTTATTATATGCGAACTCCGCCAGTGGTAACAGATCCACCCAATTGTCCTGTTGGAAGCAGGTGTAACACCGCAGGTATTGTTCGACGGTGGCGTTGGTACGTTCTGTTTGTCCATCTGATTGAGGGTGGTGGGCGGAGGACAAGTGGATCTGGACGTTCAGGGCCCGAAACAGGGCCTGCCAGAACCGGGCAGTGAACTGGGCTCCTCGGTCAGAGATCAGGTGGTCGGGGAGGCCGTGTAACCGGAAAACCTGGGTCAAGAACAGTTGCGCAGTTTCTGGGGCAGAGGATAGGCCGGCACAGGGGAGGAAATGGGCCATCTTGGTGAACAGGTCTATGACTACGAGGATGGTGGTCATTCCCCGGGAGGCCGGTAAGTCCGTGATAAAATCCAGGGAGACCGAGCGCCAGGGCCCGGGGGGGTAGGCAGTGGGAGCAGGAGCCCCGGGGGCTTGCCGGGGTGGCTCTTGGCTCGCTGGCAGGTATCACAGGCCGCTACATAGTCCTTGACATCCGCTTGGACCCGGGGCCACCAGAAATCCCGTAGGACCAGGTGGAGGGCTTTATACGTTCCAAAATGCCCTGCCGGCTGGCTGTCATGGCAGAGGTGGAGCACCTCTCCCCGCAGAGCTCCCGGGGGAATGTACAACCGGTTCCGGTGATACAAGAGGCCCTGCTGCAAGGAAAAGGGGCTGTCCCGGGCAGGCATCCCTGACTGGAGCTCTCGCTGCTGGGCCAGGGCGTAGGGGTCCTTTTGCTGCTGTTCCTGCACCCGATCCAGGAGGGGTTGCGGCTGGTTGGTAGCGGCGAAGTTCTCTGGGCGAAGAATTGGGCGAAGGGGGCGATCGACCTGCTCGGCTCAGTATTCTGGCTTGCGAGAGAGCGCGTCTGCTAGGGTGTTTAGGCAGCCAGGGAGGTAGGTGACCGTGAACTGGAACCGGGAGAAAAACAGGGACCACCGGATCTGGCGTTGGTTCAGCCGTCGGGCGCTTTGCAGGTGCTCCAGGTTTCGGTGGTCTGTTCGTACCTGGACCGGATGGCGTGCCCCTTCCAGGAGATGACGCCAGGTCTCGAAGGCTACTTTGATGGCCAGTAACTCCTTCTCCCAAATGGTGTAGTTCTGTTCTGAAGCGTTGAGTTTCCGGGAGTGGAACGCACAGGGGAGCAGGGACTGCTTGCTCCCCACCAGCTGAAGTAGGACCGCTGCCACTGCCTTATCCGATGCATCGGCCTCCACTATGTAAGGTCGGGTAGGGTCGGGTTGCTGGAGGATGGGTTCAGATGTAAAGGCGTGTTGGAGGCGCCGGAAGGCCTGTTGAGAGGCCTCGGTCCAAACAAACTTCTCTTTGCCTCGAAGCAGGTCTGATATGGGCGTGGTGAGTTCGGAGAAGTGGGAGATGAACCGGCGGTAATAGTTGGCGAAGCCCAAGAAGCGCTGCACATCTTTGGGGCTTCACGGAGCTGCCCAGTGGAGGATGGTCTCAATTTTGGCGGGGTCCACCTGGATACCCGAGGGCGAGATCCGATGGCCTAGGAAATCCACGGTTGTGAGGTCAAAGGCGCATTTTTCGAGCTTGGCAAAGAGGCAGTGCTCCCGCAGGCGCTGCAGCACCGCTCGAACGTGCTCCTTATGTTCCGAGGGGTTCCGCGAGTAGATCAGGATGTCATCCAAGTAGATCACCAGGAAGCGGTCTAGGAGGTCCCGGAAGATGTCGTTCATGAAGTGCTGGAAGATGGCAGGGGCGTTGCACAAGCCAAACGGCATCACGGTGTACTCAAAGTGCCCATAACGGGTGCGGAAGGCCGTCTTCCACTCATCGCCCTCCCACATACGCACCAGGTTGTAGGCCCCTCTCAGGTCTAGTTTGGTGAAAATGCGAGCGCCCCGCAGCTGCTCTAACAGTTCTGGGATCAGGGGCAGAGGGTAGCGATTCCGAACTGTAATCTGGTTGAGGGCGCGGTGGTCATTGCACAGCCGGAGTTCCCCACATTTCTTTTTGACAAAGAGGACAGGGGCGGCTGCAGGGGACGTGGAAGGGCGAATGAACCCTCGGCGCAGGTTCTTGTCGAGGAACTCTCTGAGGGCTGCCAGTTCGGGTTCTGACAGGGAATAAAGCCGGCCCACGGGAACCTTGGCTCCGGGGAGCAGGTCAATGGGACAGTCGTAAGGACGATGGGGCGGCAACTGGTCTGCCTCTTGCTTCCCAAACACATCCGCGAACTCCCGGTACTGTTCTGGTAAGGCCTCGGGTACGGAGCTTGCCTCCTGGGTCATCAGGATGCGCTCCTTCGGCCTCCAGCAGTTGGCTTGGCAATAGGGGGATCCGAGGGTCAGTCGGCCCGTGGACCACTGGATGATGGGGTCATGCCGCTGGAGCCATGCCAGGCCCAGCACGACCGGGAAGTGGGGTGCGGCAGCCAGGTAGAACTGGAGGCTTTCCTCGTGCTCCCCCAGGGCCATGTCGAGCGGCACTGTCTCCTGTACTACAGGGCCCAAGGCGAGAAGCTGGCCATCAATAGTCTCCACCAGGAGGGGGCGGTGAATGGGTTGACTAGGAACCCGGTGGAGCTTGGCAAAGGACACGTCCATAAAATTGCTGGTGGATCCTGAGTCCAGCATGGTGGGTACTTGTAGGGTCCCCCTTCCGGGGACTGTCAGTGCGATCAACACGGTCAGATGCTTGGGCGGTGAGGAACTGAGGTGGCAGGCCCCTTGAACCATGAGGGTGCCCCGGCTCAGGGGCCTGTGAAGGCCGGGGCATGGGCATTTCCCGAGGCAGGGGCTGTGGGTCGTTTCGCGGAACACTGGGCTCCAAAATGTCCCGGGGTCCCACAATAAAGGCAGAGGCCCTGTTGCCGGCGTCGCAGCTTTTCGGCCGCAGAGAGACGTGGCCGAGCCTCTCCCAGCTGCATCGGTTCTGCCGGGGGTGTAGGGTCCTTGCCGACATGCTCCAAGGGCCCAGCCACTGGGGCTGATGCTCTGTAGACTGGCCGGGGTCAGTTGGCAGCGCGCCTGCTTTCCAGCCTCCTGTCAATCTGGAGACACAGGCGTATGAGGGCTTGCAGGGTTCCAGGGCGCTCCACCCTAGCTAGCTCATCCAGGAGCTCATCCGACAGCCCCTCCTGAAACTGGTCCATGAGAGCGGCTTCGTTCCAGCCCAGGGTTTGTTGCAATAGACGAAAGTCTGTTACATATTCCCCCAAGGGGCGTCGGCCTTGCCGCAGCCTGCGTATCCGGCGGTTGGCTGTGGCAGATTGGACTGGGTCCACAAACATAGCCTTCAGTTCTCTGGTGAAGGCGGCTAGGTCATTGAGCACGGGGCTCCGCTCGAGGAGCAGGGGCATGGCCCATCTAGCTGCCGCCCCGGTGCAGAGGTTAATCAAGAATCCCACCCGGGTCTTATCATCTGGGAAGGCCTCTGGGCGTAACTCCATGAAGAGCTGGGCCTGGGCCAAGAAGGCTGAGAGCTGGTCGGAAGCCCCAGTAAATTTCTCTGGGAGAGTCACAGGGCACTTGGCTCTCCCTGTAGGGAGAGGGGGTGGGGCTGTTGCTAGCTGGGTTTGCAAGCCTTGGACGGCCAACAGCAGCTGGTCTACTTCTGAGTGCAGGAGCAAGTTTTCCTGCTGGAGTTGCTCCATGGTCAGCACTTCCCCCACTCCTTTGTTGCCTGCTTTGTTTGGGCTGACTGCAAACTGTCAGCTCTACACTGCATCAGCAGTGTCAGGGGGGGCTGGAAATTCCTGGGTCTTTGGCAGGGAAGGAAAGTCCTTAGCCAGCAGTTGGGTTGTAAATCTGCCAGGCCTATCCGAAGCGTACTTGCCAAGTCAGAGGTCCAGAAGCGAGGTCAGTGGAGGTCCGGGATCAATTGCCAAGGAGGTCAGTCAAAGAGATGCTGCAGGGAAACTAGGTCTACACAAAGCCACGCCTGACGTTGCAGTCAGCAACAAGCTGCAGCCAAGGTGTGCCTTATAAAGAGCAGGATGGACAGCAGGTGTGAGCCCTCAGCGTTTGGGCCTTAAGGAGATAGGCCTGCCTCTCTTCTGCCTGACCTTCTGCTGTCTACGTTCTGCAGGTGAGGGGGGAGTATCCTGTTCACTGTCTGTGTCTGGCTGCAGGGCCTCTGCTGTCCCTGGGGTGCTCTGCAGCTGAGGGGCAGAAGGAGCTGGATTCTCAGGAGGCTCCTCCGTGTCTCCTGCTGCTCCTGGGTCTGCTGCTGTTACTCCCGAGTCGTTCTCATCTGAGGAGTCCTCTGACGGGGCCATGACACCAATGCCTTATCTGTCCTACCTTACTATTCCTAACTACCGCAGGGCTTTTTCTCTCGCAAGAATGAATACCCTTCCATCAAAACTTCTAGAAGGTAGATTCAACGAAATCCCTTATTGTGATAGAAAATGCCCGTGCGGTGAGGATGAGGTTGAAACAATTGCTCATGTCCTTTTACGATGCTTTTACTATACAGACCTTAGAAACCAAATAATTAAACCTATTCTAGATCTTGTGCCTGGTAGAAATGAAGAAATGCTTTTGGATCATTTACTTGGAGATTATCAGCAATCAACTACGGAAAAAGTCGCTAAATTTTGTATAGCTGCTATTCTCTGTAGGAGAAAATGGGTAAAAGATCTTTGAAAATGAATTTTACTGGTTTAACTTATATAGTTTTAAATATGCAGGCTGAATTTAATTAATCTTTTAATTAGTTTAATTAATTTTTATAATGTATTCCGTATTTTATAGTGTTAAATATTAATGAATAATGAATATTCCGTACGGTTTTGATATTTGTCTCTTTTAACAAATTCTTAATTGAATATGATATCATTCTAGTTATGATGTTTTACCCTGATTCCTGTATATTGGTCTTTGACCGTAATAAAATTTGATGACTGTGCTACAGGGAATGTATCCTGGTTTCCTCAGCATGCCATGATACATTCAGCTTTTTCAAGGTGACAGTGATTGTTTCATTCTGCTTCCAGCCTCTGCCAGCATTGCCAGTAGTCAGAGATAATGAAATTGCAGTCCAGTGATATCAGGATGGCCACAAATTTATATAGCCAAATTTGATTGGTTATGGAGCACTGTGACACCATTTCACACATTATATGATCCCAAACCTCATTGGCTGGGACCACATACTGAGAGAGACACAAATGATGTGGAGAAGCAGTAGCAAGGGAAAAGAAGGTGGCTGAACCACAAAGGTTTATTGCCCAATTTTTTTTTACACCCACCAAATTTTTCATCCAATTTTTTTCCACAGAAGAAAATTCAGTGCATGATGATGATGATGATGATGATTCCACCTTTCATTTCAAGAAGAAATACCAAGGTGGTTCACAAACAAATAAAAGTCAGGAGCAAAATTACAAGAACCAAACCAGTTGTTGAAAACACAACTACTCATAATTAAAAGACATTGTTAAACAACCACATTAAATATTGACGTCAGGTCAACCACAGAGAAACCACAGATGTATAGCCCAATAGTTTTCAAACTTTATTTTGGGCCACTCTCTGGTTTCTTGGAGATTCCCCAATGAGAATGTCACTAATGGCAGACAAGCTGCCTGAAGAGCATTTTATTGGGTGAGATTTATAATAAATTCACATCTCATGCAAGGTGAAGGTAAGATCCAGCAGGCCTGGCTAGTACCCTATGTAATCTGAGTGTGCTTCCTGCAACATGCCCCAGAGTCCTCCTCTCATGCAATGATTTTGTACCAGATATTCATGGGTCCGTTAGCATACTAACTGATGTGGAAACCATTATTGTAATTATTCCTAATTATAATGCTATGACACAGTATGACATGTGTATGGAGGGGTAGTGTGGTGAGATATTTGATGACCATTGCTGTGTGTGAAGGCAAGTCTTTGCTGATATGTTGACTGATGCAAGGGTCTTAGTTCATTTTCACACTAAAGTGGAACATCTCTCAGAAAACAAAATAAGCACATTTCTGACATCCTATCAGGATGGCCAGTAGACAGAGTTTCAACAGATGACGCATTGTAAGTTACTCAACAGATCTATGAGACGATGACCTATATAACTGCCAGGACCATTAAAAAGAGGAGTCAGGTGGTGGCAGCACCTCTGATATCGCAAAGGACAGAAATAAAACAACAGCAGCAAAAGGGCTAAGTAAAATACTCTTAGATTGGTACTTAGTTGTACATTTTAAAATTCTTTTTAGTATCAGAAAAAAGAAGCAGCTATACACAAAACATCACACTGTCAATATAATATATATAGAGCTGCTTAGTACCACACACAGTAGCATCCCATAAATGAAACGTATCATTGTTCTTCTTAGGAAGTACATCTGTGGCTTTTCAACACCCTGACGTATTGTTAGTGCATGGCATAAAGGTTCACAATGGGCTGATGATTTCTGCTGCCCCATTTCCAAAGCTGTGAACAGTTTCTCTCAGCAAGAAAAGATGATTAACTGATTCCTTCCCCATGCCCTCCTGTTCATGCTACAGTTTGCAGGCTGAATGGAAAATTGTGTCCTCTCCTGTTGATTTTGCCCCTTGTTCCATTCAACTGGGATTTGCGCAAGAAGATTTAGCAAGTAGGCAAAGTGCAAGACTAGCCACATAATTCCACATTTCCTCTGATAGAATATGCCTTGTACACCACAGGGCTCTATAAAACATTTATGTAGATAAACCAATTGCTGAATCTCAGAAGGCGGCACAAATTTAATGTTCTCAGAGGGGGAATGTAGATATTTCAGGGAGGAAAGAATGTGGTGAAGCCTGTAAACTAGTTGGAAGCATGCTCTTGCATCTCCAATGTACATAACCACTTGAAGTCCTTCTTTCATCTTGTATCAAATCTGTGTCCAAACTTAAGAGTTTGGAGATACGTACAGAAGTCCTGCTTTAGGAGAGGGCTTTCAAATAGACCAACTAGTAGACCTCATTGAAGGCTATAATGCTATGATGACTTCAGGATAACTGTTAAGTCTCAAACTTCATGCATGCAACAGGAAAGATGAAAAGCATGACCATTGATTCTACACTCTAAGTAATTCTCCATAAGTGGGTATATTGTAAGAGGGTGGTCCAGGGGGCCAGGTCTTTTACAGCCATTTCCAGATCTCCTGCCCCTTCCCCCCTTTTTAACTTGATTTTTTAAAATTTGTTTTATTTTGCTTATAGTTCAACAGAATCCTTCCCACAGGCAGGTAGCGGTAGAAAGCCTTGCTGAGGGGAGAGCACAGCCCAGCTGAAGCAGGAACTGGTACCTGCTGGCTGTGAGTCTGGAGTAGGCCAGATTCCCCCTGCACATCAATCATACCAAAGTCACTGGCAAACTAACTACATGTAATTTGTTCTTCAGTTATTTCCATCCTGCTCTTCATCCTAGTTGTATGTCTGGGTTTTTTTTCTGATGAATAGCCTCAACAGGAAAACTGTTGTTTTCCTTTTAGCAGACTTCTGGAGTGCTCAGTTCCATTAGTTTCAATAATGGGCATGTTTTCTTCAGCTTAGAACACAGAGCAGGACTGCAGTCTGGCCACACAGTGGGAGGGAGGGAGGGAGAGAGAGAGAGAGAGAGAGAGAGAGGCCTTTTTGCAACAATATTGTTCTACTTTTGTGATCATCATTACTGTTATCCTCCAGAGTACCAGCTAAAAAGCTGCCTGGTCCTAAATGAGCATAATCATGCAAAGTGATTACCACATTTAAGTGGCTATCCTTAAATATCAGTACATTCTGTTATGGATGATTAAAATCAAATTATTAAATCTCAAAGTTGGAGTTAGGGAGAATAATGTGCACGGGCCATTACAATGGCCATGATGGCAGAGCCACATTTACATTACTAACAAGTTAGAATACTGGCAAAAGAATTATTTACACAATGCAAAATTAGCTTATGGATTCTATGAGCACAAGATGGAGTGACAGTTACTTAAATATCTTTCTGCAAAAAGGGAGTGGGATTTACACACATAAATGAAGGACCAGTCTCAGTAGCAGCTGGTGGGGTGAGGCAGAGCTGCCCTTCTTACACCAGCGTTGCTGCACCTTACCTGGGTGGGGCAGGGTGGTGGCAAAGTCAGGGCTGTGGGAATATAGCAGCAGAGCCAATCTAGCCCTCCTGCCATGGTGTCCACACCGCCCCAACTTCACCGCCACCATTCCCCAGCCCAGCCGCATCCAGATAAGCCTCAGTGATGCCAGTATCGGAAAGGCTGCTTTGCCCCATCACAATGGCTGCTACTGATGGCTCCATCAGCACATATTCCTTGTAACAACTAAATAGGATTTCCATGCTTGGAAGCCGCATCAGAAGGCCAGAAAACAGGATACAGCTATCACCATCATGCTCAGCATCCAATGGTATGTGGCTGCCATTGTCCCTAAGCTAGAAATAAAGAAGTGAACTAGGGCCACATTTATTTAAATTTTCAATAAGGATCTGCAGAGGCAAATGACTGTGAAGGAAGCTAACTCCTAGGAGATCCCACCAATGACAAACCTGGGTGTATTTTCAAGTGAGTTAGCCGATACCCAAGGAGAGGGGAAGATTTCTCACCCCCCTTTCCCTAAGCCAAAGTATTTCAGGTGAGTAGGGAAGCCTTTCTGAATCACCATCTTCCGGACCCCAACAACTCCAAGTGGGTGAGACAAGTTAGTCCCAAAGATGATCCATACACTGCCCATAGATCCCACAGCCTTGAGTGGCAAGTCCTGGAAATCACCTTTCATGCTCAAATGTTCCTGGGGTGGGAACACAGCATTGTTCCTACCTGCCCAAATCTGACCAAAGACATCCATAGCATCTTTCTACCTGCCCAGCTCTCACTGCAAAGTAAATTAAAGCCAGCAAACTTGGCTAATCTGCCCTCAGGGTGTAGGAACTTACTTGGCCCTGAAGTGACCAGTGAATCCTGCACTGAGATAGAGGGAATGTGGGTGGAGCCAGAAATATAAAGATGCCAAGGAGGGGTCAGAGCAGATATACATAGCCTCTAGTTTCACCGCCTCCCTATTGGTGATGTGACAAGGATGCCTCCCTCTGACCTAGCATCACCACCTAGGAGGCTGGATGGCAATGTGCAGGTGCTAGAAAAAGATTTAGATCCCAACTTTAAGATTTGTTAATGGAAAGAGCTTCCATTCATGGAAGGAAAGTTGTGCTCATAAGAAGGACCCAATCTGCTCACGGAAAGACCAATTTCATGAGCACAACTTTCTTTCCTTCAACAGAAGCTCCTGAATGGAGTGAAAGTTTAATATCTAAGCTAGAATGCTGGACCGGTTGAAACTTGGTATGAACCAGCAAGGTAAATCTTATATTCTTAGGAGAGGCTACTTGTATACACAGGTGTTCTCGCCTGCATGTCAGAGCACCTACATTCAAAGGCTCTTCTACTCACTTTCTTGGAAAGGAGAAGCTCCACTGAAGTATCTCTTCCACACATTGAAATGCACAGCCAGTTTGGATTGGATCCTTAGATTCACTGGATAGGAATCCATTGCATTTCAGTAAATGTCATCATGATAATTCAATATACATTGGGTAAAAATAATTTAAAGTGAGTTCTTAAAATTGATTTCTGAGTAGTTACAGTTCTTTGACCATTTCATTGAGGACCCGATTCATCTGCCTAGTGGCTGTTAACTATGAAAATGTTTTCTTTGTCTAACCTACAAATTTCTTTCATAGCTTCAGGCGATGGTTCTTTTTACAAGCAACTTCTGAAATGGTGAATAATTCCATTTCTTTATATTGTTACCTGGAAGATATTCCTAAACTTTCAACATGTCCCTTTAGACTAGTTTCTTCCTTTTTTTAGGGTATATATTTCCCCCTTTGACTCTGCTCATGTTGTGTATTGTTACTGATCACTTTCACTGCTTTGCTTTGGATTTGCTGCCAGTCCAGCTCCCTACCCACCTCCCTGCCACTTGTACCCCCTCAGCCCAAAACTGTATAGTATGTTTTGAGAGTGATTACACAATCATAACATTGCTAATTAACATAATCAATATTGAAAGTGTCCAAGGCTTGGAGCACTGCTTTCTCCTTGGCACTCCTAGCAAGGGATGTGCATCGGTTCTGCATGTCAGCTGAATAATGAGGTGAACTGGGTGATTTTGGGGTCTTCCTACTTCCTGAGTCAAAGTCTCAACTCCTCCAAAGTCAATTTTGGGACCCAAGCTTCACATTACTCTGCTTCTATGCTTTTCTGTACCGTATAGCTACATTTTTCTGTCTCTGTTTCTCTAAGTCCATGGGCTTTTCAAGAAGTGAAGCTATCCAAAATGTTGCCAGTGATGCACTAAAGAGATCTGGATTGTTTTTTGTTTGCTTGTTTAAACCCAGCAGTGGATGATTTAAAAAATAGTTAAAAGCTTCATTTACATTTTTTAAATAAATCCTATGTTACTCTGCTTCGTTTTTTTAAAAAACAGAGCTCTTCAAAACTTAGCAGGCAGCATTCTAGATAGCCTCAGATTGTAAGGCTTATCAGAAATCTGTAAAGGTTCATTGGAAGGCCTGCAAGGCATATCAGAAGACAAAAACAACCACCAGAAAGAAAGGCGAGCATGAAACTGCAACACTTTTTAAAAATTAAATTATTTTTAAGGTTGGGATTATGGAAGAATGTTCCTTTTATTTCCCCTCACAAAAAGTTCCTGGACCTATATGTCTGCAATCTGGCAGGTTTAATCCACTTTGGAGGGGGTCCTGTGTTGGTACATTTCATCAACTTTGGCCAAAAGGGGGGAATGTTAGAGTTGTTTTGTATTCCTCATTATAGTGACTGGGAAATACAGTTAAGCTCGGAACCCCAAACATAGATCAAAGTAGCACTGAGTGACTCAGTAACAAGTTAGAATTCTATAAAGTGCACAGCTTCAAAGCAAAAATCAAATCTTAACCAGGGAGCTTGTAGTTGATCAGAAACTGAAAGAGGCCAAAAGGAAACAAGCAGTAAAACGATGGTTTTGCCATGCTTTTCTTCAACATTGTTCTCTATTCCCTTTTCCTTGTGGTTGCTTATTGAGGTCATTAGAAGCAAAAAAGAGATTGTGTAAAACAACAAAAGGAGGGGTTTAAACACAGAAAAACACACAACTGATGCCTGAAGAAAGCCATCTCTTACTGAGTAAAGAGGACCCACAAACATGACAGGGAGGAAGCATCTCTTCCATATTGTTTAGGACTGGCATTGAGAAAAACTGGGTTCTTGTGCCTTTTAACAGCTGTTTCTCTACAATCAGGACCAGCAAGACATAGCTGACTTCCCATGGTAAACTTGAGGTTGTCTGAGGGGTAGGGTGTGGTGGAGAAGCAGCAATGATAACAATTGTGACAGCACAGACCCCTTCTGAATGAAAGTAAGACACTTTAGGTGCTAAGTATTTGTAGAACTGTACTGCTTAAGTGCCCACTGGTGTGTGTTTTTTGCAAGGGAGTAGGATAGGAACCTTATAGGCTCTGCCCATGTGACCTCATAAGTCTAGGGTCCACCAGCCTCCACTGGATCCGTCCTGCCATGAAGTGAGCAGAATTATTGCCTTGCTTCTGTAATTCATTGGAAATCTAGAGGAGCACATAAAACATCTTGAGGAGCATAGTAAAAAGTCACTTCATCATATGTCCAGAGGCTGTAGACAAACAGTTCCCTATGAAGTTAAAACTGCGATGGGGTGAGTTTTTAATAGAGATATGTGAGATTTTCCTTTTTATTTCTGTGAATATGCTTTCCTCACTGAAAAATAATATTGCATGACTGGAACATATATACGTAAAGGGAATGTGTCATTTTTGTAAGTGCAGGATTTTTCAAACATCTTGGTCTGCAAGATAATTTGCATCCTAGAATAAGGATGGAGGATAAGGCTATCAATAGCTACTGGTAATGATGGCTACAATGACCTCCAATATCAGTGGACTGAACAACAGATACTGCATAATAAGAGCAGGGGAGTGCTATTGTACACATGTCCTATTTGTGAGCTTTCCATAGGCATGTGGTTGACTATTTTGGGAACAGAATGCCGGACTAGATAGGCCTTTCTTTTGATCTAGTATGGTTCTTATGTTCTTAAGTGTACATTATTTCCAATGATGCACAATTCTGCCCACCACCCTCACATAAGAAGAGCCTGCCCATGTAGTCCAGCATCCGTTTCTCAGACTGGGCAACCAGATATGTATAGGAAGCCCCAAAGCAGGACCTGAACGCAACTGCACTCATCCCACTCGTGATTCCCAGCAACAGGCATTCAGAGGTATACTGGCTCACCATGGAATGTGTTCCATTGCTCTCTGGTGATGGTGATGAGAGAAGTCCCGCCTTTCTGCCTAGAGCTGGAGATGGGGTGGAAAGTAGAGATCATGCCCTACAGTAGAGATCATCTTCTGCCCCAAAAGCAAGTTTCATCCTTCTTTTCCAGCTTGAAGTTGGAGGACGGGGGGCAGGAATCTTTCCCCGTAGTTGAGTGACACCTTCTAAAGTTCATCGTAACCATGGTGGAAGATCCCTGTCCCCCCTTTAACTCCAAGCTGGAAAGGAAGGCTGGGACTTGCTACTGGGGCACTCAGCAGCAGTACCTTTGTCACCCACAACCAAAATGAACCCCAGTCTTTCCCTCTGGATCTGAAATTGATGGCTGGTGATGAGTGATGGCTAGCAGAGATAAACAGAGCCCAAGACCAACATGACACACATCTCCCTTCTCCAGCTCTATGTTTGAAGGGTTGGAGTGGAGGTTGCCATAATTGCATATGGATTTCAAAGTGTTGTTACTAGTGTACAGACCCGATCCCCCCACTACAACCCAAATTTTGGTTTAGCAACCAGGGCCAACATTGCCTATCTGGTTGGCTTGTTATTTCTTACCAATATATCCATCAAAGTGCCAACCAATTTGCTACTGCTTATCCTTGTCTCACATCTAAGAGCAGAGTGGCTCATTACCGCTGTTGCTTAATATCCTTGTTCTCTGCAAATGTGCTGACCAGCTTCTGCCATTGCTTAATATTGTTTTCCATTACAAGCTCATGGGCTCACTATCGCTCATCATTGTTCCCTGCCAGTCTTGCTACTGTGCACAATACTCAGCTCTTGCTCAAAAGACTGGACTATTTCCAATTTAGGGCATTTGTACAGACTGGAAGGATAAGTATGAGCTTCCACAATAAGTCACTGATGTCTTCTGATATGATAATGGTTCAGAAACCTGATGCTTTCTTCACTTATTTGTAGCTGTTAACATCAGTGGCATCACTAGGGTTGGTGTCACCCAGTGCGGTAACTCATCGTGTCACCCCCATGGACCTCCTCCCGTATCAGACCATACAGAATCCTTAGTAATGTTTTTTGTACTAATGTTACTCGTAAATCATAATTCCCGTATATCACTGAATGTAACGGCAAAAGTAGTGACATAAACAACTAGCAAAATTAAAATTACACCTTTAAATTACAATATCATACGCACAGCCTAAATTCTTGCTCTTATCACTAATGGGAGTTAATTATCTTGCATATGCCCATAGTAAATTTTCAGATACTTTCAGACCCTCAGCAATTTTCAAGTGGTCCATGTAGAAGAAAAGTTTGGGAACCCCTGGTGTAAGACATCTGCTTATGTCCCTATGCTGCTCTCACCCCTCATTTAGGTGCCTGGGATGCATGCGTGTGGACATACCTCCTTACAATTATGGAAAGTGATTCTTAACAATAAGTCTCCAGACACAAAGTTACATAGGTATTTATCAGTTGTTTAGTAGAAAATTCAGAAGTGCAGAGTCCCTTCATGATAGTTGTAGCCACATACACCCTTTTTTGCTCCTGGATTAAGAATGAGATCATTGTTAATGCATTCTCTCACAACAACAAACATCTCTAGGAGCCAATCAGCATGTAAGTGGAGAGCATTAGCAACTGAGAAGAGTCTTCTCAGTGGCTGACTCACCTCCTTTCACTCTGATTGGCTCCAATCAGCAGGAAAGGCAAGGAAGCATATTAGAAGACTCTTCTTAGTGACTAACTCACTCCCTTTTCATGCTGACTGTAAGATGCTTGGAGACATAGGGACCCTGCTCCCAAAAAAGCAGAGGGACTAAGATCCCCTGGGCGACTACCCTCCTGGTGCTTATGGACATGACCGTAATATATTTTGTGACGTGCAAGTTCGATATTATTTATTAAGTGTGTTTAGGATTACACTGATGGCATTCCCAAATATGTACTTTCACACAGACTTTGGTTTTCCATAACACAATGTTTGTCCAAGCCTCCACACTTGGGGGGGGGCACTACTTGCACACCCCTTCCATAAGCACATCAAAGTTGGATACGCACCTGAACCAAGACCCAGACAAAAGGGCACTCAAAACAAAAAGGTAATTACAGTGGCTGAGTAGATCTTGTACAGTGGTTATACTGACTGGGCAGCCCCTGTCCTTCATATTTTACAAAATACTTTTTCCTATACAAAGATTAAATTTCTGTGTATGAAAAAGTAATATATGAAGTGGTCTCAATAGTGAGAAAAGTAAACAAGTGAATGGTGATCCAAATGTTTTTCATTCTCACGTTATGAAGCTAGATGCCAGATGATGTATCACCTTCCCTACGCATGCAGCGTAGACTGAAAAAACAGCACCCAAGCCACCATTCAATACGTGCACATGTTCTTTCCAACATGAATCTACAGGTCTCAAAAAGTAATGTGTGACAAAGTCCTCAAACACCTTATAACATGCCTCAAACATGGTCTCTTGTTCTACCAGCATGCCTTCACACCATCACTTTGTCAAAACATAGGGATAGGAAAATTGCTTTTAGGGAGGTTCACAATTATGATTTCCTATTTATTTAATCTAAAAATATTTAAAATACATAAAAACAGCCAGGGAAAGATATTGGAGAAATATAAAATAAATACAAATAAAAAAGGGGGGGAGGTGAAGAGACCTTAAATGTGCTACTCACCATCTCTCAGCCTATCCTCCCCTCAGGATGAAAACAACGGAGAACCATGACCACCCCCAGGAAGAAAGGCACACTTAAAATGTAGAGGAAAAAATCATCTACAACCATAGTGTGAAATCAAATACTTATTGGGACACAGTATGAAGAAATATTTATATAAACATGACTATCAAATATGTTTATGAATTACACAATCTGTAAATATATTTATAGTGCAATCCGATGTTTGTTTACTCAGAAGCAAGTCCCAATGTATTCAATGGGGCTTACTCAAACTGGGAAGTGTGCAGAGAACTACAGCCTCAAGTGATAAGGAACTTGTTCTTTCAACTTGTTCTTTTAAGTTGAGACCTTATCCCAGTCTGAGTCTGTGTTTGAATTGCTTTTTAATATGTTTTAAGCCTTTTCTTTTTTTAAAAAAGATGTTTTTTAAAGCTTTTAAAAATATTTTCAAAGATGTTTTAATATATTTTAAAGTCTGTTTTTATGATGTTTTAAAGTGCTTTTAGTGCTTTTGTTTGCCGCCCTGGGCTCCTACTGGGAGGAAGGGCGGGATATAAATCAAATAATAAATAAATAAACTTCATTCACCCAACCCAAAATTCAGAATCATGCCTCTTTAGGCTGTTTTCCAACTGTTTATTCTTGCTTTATGGTTACTGGATTTTAAATGGCTTTATTTCTTGTTGTGAGCTGCCTTGGTTTCCAACCCTACCTCACAGGGGTGTTGGAAAGACTACACACACACACTGCAGATGTATAAATACATACAGCCCATATAATAGTTTATTGTCAAACCAGTTGGTCATTGCAGAAAAATCAGTATTAGTTTTTAAAAAACCAGTATTTGTTTCCTACAGAATAAAAACTGTAATACCTAAGTAAGCCCTGCCTACTTGCTTTAAAATAGGACTGGAGGAGGGAGGGACAGAAAGACAACACAAACACAATTCTTTTTTACATTCACTCCGAAGTCCCATTGATTTTCAGCACATTCATAACCTTGTCTACTCAAAAGTAAATCCTATTGAATTCAATGGGATTTACTCTGGAGATATGGGATTGGCAATGCTTTTACCCCCACAAAAGCAAGTATTGGGAAGGTTTTGAAAACACTGCCCAGGATCTGACTCCTACACACAAGAGGGGAAAAAACTGAAATATATATACTTACCCAATTTATGAGATTTTCAGATAAACAGGGGGGGACCACAATTTTTTGGCCTTGCAATGAGGTTTACTAGACACTGCCACAGGTCAAACAAACACTTCACTGATTGGCTGCAATCCTGAATGGGCGGGGTTAAAGCTACGAAGTGCTATACAGTAGTTTAAAAAAAGATTTAATGGGTGGGCTGATGTTTTTATGTATATCTCAAGAACCGGACCACCTAGAAACTTTTTTTAAAAATTAAAGCTCAGAATCACCCCCCTCTGATGCTGTCACCTGGTGTGTTTCGCACCCCCCACACCCCCTTAGTGACGCCACTGGAGGGCGGCTGACGTTTTTATGTATGTCTCGAGAACCGGACCACCTAGAAACTTAATTTTTTAAAAAAATTAAAGCTGAGAGTCACCCCCCTCTGATGGTGTCACCTGGTGCAGTCTGCACCCCCCGCACCCCCCTAGTGACACCACTGGTTAACATGTGATTTCCAATCCTGAATTCAGAAAAAAAGGACTTTGCACTCCTAGTTATTTCACTGCATCCATAGCTATTTAGTAGCCACTACATAAGAAATTGTAAATAATAAACAGTTATTTCATGATAAATAATTCCACCCATAGTAATCAGAATAGCTGAAAATTCTGTTTCTAAATGTGCTTGCTGATGTCCTAGAGCTGGCCCTACCACTAAGCAGGGTGAGGCAGCTATTTTAGATGGCAAATGGTGGTGGGGGGAGCGAGAGCAGAAGCAAGATATTGGGAGGACAGAACTGTGCATGTCACATGGCCTGCCCTAAACCAGTCAACTGCCCTCTGGAGTAGGGGAAAACATTGTCCCATCACCAGTGCTGAAATAAGATTCACTTGTCTGTCTGCTCAGCTTTTGTAAATAGAATGAGAGGTGTACCATCTTGACCTTTACTTCAGGCAGCTAAATGTTTTGAGCCAGCACCCCCCTTGTCCCACTTACTATCAGCGCTTAGAATAAACTAGTTTGGTTTAATGAAGCTCACTGAATTATTTCAAAAGTCTCTGAACCCTCTGAAAGTAGTTCCCATAATTGCTGAGTGAACTGAACATGAATTAAGTTTGTTTTGGGACAGAATGTTCAATGATTTCTAGTTCATCTTCAACTTTTTTCCCTTACATTTTTTCCAACTTTTTAGACTCTTTGGTCCTTTAAGCTTCAAGATCATAATTGTTGAGGAAAATAAAACAAACAATTCATACTCCACTGTGTATTGTTTGGATATTTTCTTTTGCTTTTTAAGGTATATTTTAAACTTCAGCATAGCAGCTTATAACATTCTGAATGCTGAAAAAAAATTGCTGAGGATAATTTGGACTTGAATTGAAATATGAACTATACATGAACCAAACTAGTTAGTTTTGCAAAGGGATGAACATCAACTGGGATTAGTTCTTTTTTTTGGACATGTTGAACTTGAACTAGAACTAGTTCCTTTTTAAAAGGAACTTCCCAAACTCTGATTACTATAGATAATTGCATGTAGTCTACCTATGTACACATTAGGGATGGAGGAGAATATCCTCTAAATCGAACTTAGTACTGGATTCCAACTAAATTCATCAATCTGCTATCTTTTCGGATTGGCACTGATCTCTTCCTGTGGCTGCAAAGCATGGATTTTTTTGCAGCCGGCAAATTTGTTTTTATTCCCCCCCCCCAATTTTATGTAAATATCTTTATAATGTCATTTAAGTTGATACATTTGTAACAGTGTGTAGGTGTGATAAATAGGAAAAGATGAACCATCGTGATCATTTACATAGGCATTTACATTAAAAATTACACTTTTTTCACAACCAAAAAAGCACAAAAACAGCAAATTGAATCGGCAAACACCAAAGCAAGAGGGAGCAAAAAAAGGGCGGATCAGGATGGAACAGCTATCGGAATACAAGCAGATCGGAACTAGGCAGTGAACCTCATCCCTAATACACATATATAAAGGGGAGAGAGATCTTATCTATTACTTTTTTAATACATTGTGTCCCAATCCAGAAGACAGACAGATTTAACTCTTTGCTTAGACTGTTGCTTACATTTAACTCTTTATACAACATGAACTCAGACTCTAATCCTTTAAAGGAGTGGGAAAACTTTTCGACCCAGGGGCCACATTGCTTCATGGGAAACCTCCCAGGAGCAGTGTGCCAGTGGGCAGGGCCAGAGACAAAAGTAAGTCCAGCAACAGATATGAGTCTTGCTTTTGTACAGTAGGATACGTTCCTGCCAAATAAAAGAGGTTCTACACACACTTCTCTCCATGCAAGTAAGAGGCATTGTCACAGGTGAAGGATGCAAAAGCACTGAAAGAGGGCATGGGATAAACCAGTGATGGGTGGGGCCTGGGAAGAGAGAATGTTTCTTGGGGAGGAATATTGCTTGGGAAGAGCCCCAAGGACCAGACAGAGAGGCCTGGAGGGACATATTTGACCCTTAGGCCTGAGGTGTCCCACCACTGCTTTATACACAGTAAGCAAGAGTGATTGCAAAAGACCAAGGGTAAACAATGAATCCTACATTAGCATTCTGGAATGCTTTCTGTCAATCCGCTTCCTTTATTCGGTGAACCATTCTTTACAATATATCAATAGGTCTCATGCTTCTCGGAATCACTTTACTACCAACATTTCAGTATAAACAAAGTAATTTAATTTTATCCATTTGCTTTCTCTGGCTGCCCACACAAATGAGATGCTTCACATAGCAAAATAACTGAATTTGCATGGACCCAGAAACTTAAATGCCAGCCTAGCCATGACATTATGCACCACCTGGAGGTTCTGGACCAGTCCCCAGGGCAGCCCCACACAGAGCATGTTGCAATAATCCAGCCTTGAGGTTACCAACACATGGACTATAGCAATCAGGCTATCCTTGTCCAGAAGCAGCCAAAACTATAAAGAGAGAACACTTGAGCCTCTAGTGACAAAGATGTATCCAAGCTAAATATTTGCTCCCTCAGAGGGAGTGAGATCCCATCTAGAATGGGTAACATGCCTATTTCCTGAGCACAGGAACCACCCACCCAAAGAACCTTTGTCTTCCTAGGATTCAAACACAGTTTATTTGCCCTCATCTAATCTACCACTGCATTCAGACAGTGGTCCAGAGAAGAATCTCCTGATTCAACTGTTACTGAGAAATAGAGGTGCATATCATCAGTGTACTGTTGACACCTTGCTTCAAACTCCTAATGGCTGCTCCAAATGGCTTCATATAGACCTTAAATAGCACTGGACAGAGGAGAGTATCCTGCAGAACCCCATAGGACAAGTGCCAGGTGGCTGAGGAATACTCATCCAGTGCTACTCTCTGAACATGGTCCTGAGTAAGAATGGTACCACTGCAATACAGTGCCTCCAATACCCATCCCACTGAGTCCGTCCAAGAAGATACCATGGTCAATAGCATTAAAAGCCACTGACACATCAAACAGAAGTAACAGGGTTACACTTCCCCTATCTCTCTCATGATAAAGATCATCCATCAGGATGACCAAAGCTGATTTGGTTCTGAAACCAGGTCTGAATCCATATTATAGTGGATCTAGATAATTAGTCCCATCCAGGAATACCTGCAGTTGCTCAACAACTACCCTCTCCACCATCTTTGCCAAGGAAGGGGTGTTGCCAATAATAAATAATACACTTATTACACTCCATTGGGTCCAGAGTGGGCTTTTTAAGAAGTAGATCCACCACCACCTCTTTAGAAGCAGCAGGCAATGCTCCATCAATCAAAGATGCATTTACCATACCCCTTACCCATTCAGTCTCCCCACTCTGGCTAGTTTTAATAAGCCAGGATGGACAAGGATCCAATGAGCAGGTGGTCAGGCAGTGCACATCACTGCAAGTATCCAGTTCTCATCATCAGGCTGCATTAACTAGAAATGATCCCACAACACTGGGTTCTACATTGCATTGGACATCTCAGCTGGCACCGCCACAATAGCAGCTTCTAAATCATTATGAAGCATAGCTGTTTAAGGGGGGGGACTTGTAATACCATTAAGTCTAGCGTCTATAATTACTTAGCTGCACCACTGGCTAACATAAGAGGAGGGGGGCATTTTATTTTACTGATTCTCCCTCCCACCTATAGCCTCCAAGGTCCCAATTATATTATCTAACTACATAATATGTTAGTAAGCCGTCACACTGTCACACATGGGAGTGAGGCCTGGTGGCAGGACTGCAGGTCAATGAGGTGAGGAAATGAGGGAAGCAAGGATGACAGGCAGGGGGGCAAATGGCAGGTGGGGACATGCAAGCAGGTAGCAGGTGAGTGGGGAGTGATGGTGGATGGGTAAGCAGGCGAGCAAGCGGGGGTGAATGAGTGGGTGGCAGTGACAATTCAGGAGGCAAGTAAAGGGTTGAGGTGGGGTGGTGGTAGCAGCAGCCTGGGCAGGCAGGAGGCTGGAAGCTGTCTAAACAGGGCAGCGGTAAGTGCCTAGGGAGCCTTTTGGGGAATTGCCTGGGGATGAGGGCCATTTTGGGAGTTGCCTCGGGGGTGGGGTGATTTGGTGAGTTACGTGGATGCAATTTTGGGAGTTGCCTGGGGGGTAGGGATGGTTTTGGGAGTTGCCTGTGAGGGGGGATACTGAGGGTTGGGGTGTTTGGTGGTGCTAGGAAGTGGGGATGCCAGGGGTGGGGTTGGCACACTAAGCACACAGGGGTGAAGCCCATAGTTATCAAAAATTATATACCATCCTTCAATACATAGTAATGACAGGATGGTTTCCAACTTGCTATCTTAAAACATAATTAATTAAATCATGCAGTACCAATAATACAAAATCCGGTATAAAACTATTACAGATAAACAGCTGCAGATCATGCAGATTAAGATTTTAGGCACCTGTTAAAACTACAATAATTTAAATAACTCCAAAAACCTGAGAGAGCAGGTATCTTAACCAGGTACCAGAAACTTAATAATGTAGTCATCCATACTTCCAGGAGCGTTGGGAAAGTCTCCAGGACATGGTGGGAGGTGTTGCGAAGAGCTGCAGCAGGAAGGGAGAATCACTAAATATTGCCTCATTTTCTTTTTGTTGGCAGATGCCTCTGCTGGATCCCATGCCCGTTCCATGAGCATCAAGGCCACTGACTGGATTCCATCCAAACTCAGTAAACTCACTAAAGAAAACTCAACATTGAGTCATTTCCTTATGCATCCCTCAGCCCTTGACAAGTGGATGAAAACCAGACTGGCTTCTTCCCCACAGTGAAAAATTTGGTAAGTTCTGAAAACCATTCTTTTGTTGTTTTGATTTTCAAAGCAAAACAATTTAGGTGGTCAATTATTTAAGGGCTTACCAAATTTCAGACAGCTTTTACTCATGTCATCTTTAATACCCAGTGATAACCATTTTATTATCCATGGCTAAGTTTGTCACTTCTATTACAGGAAAAGAAAAGGTCATGGCTTATTTGCATATGTTAATTATTTTTTAAAAAAACAGCAAGATGATGAATAAGTAATGTCATTCCAATTTAAAACTGGTTCGTTGTATGTATGACTCTTTAATGACAGCCATTACATGTTAACATTGTCATCCAACAAGATCAAACATACAGCAAGTGCATAGGGTTTGCATGGCTGGCTATTTGACAACAAAGGTGATACAGTCCCATGACCTAAAGATCCAGCTGCGTCCCATTCCACTTTGATCATATAATGCATGCAAACTTGATTGGGCATGTTTGGGCAAGTGTCCAAATTACAAACTTAGGAAAACCACAATTTCTTGGTTGGATATATACAAAGAATGTGCAGGGAACAGTCCATGTTAGTCCATTTACAACAAATCAACAGGCAACCTTGTGGCACCTTAAATGCAATCAGTTGAACTTATTGGACAATAAATCAAAGCCCTTAAACAAAATTTCTAGAATGAGACTTGTAGCAACATAGTTGCTAGCATTTTGAGGCAGCTCAAAACAGCTCAATCCAAAAACCTAGCTCATTTAAGTTTCTTTATTTAACAGTACTAAAACAGTGATACTAAATATATGTTTTAAATGAAACCATTGAGCTTTAGGCATGGCAACATTACAAGCATGCCATTCTTTATGAGATGGGCTATATCCCAGTGGTAGAGCACGTGCTTTGTATGCAGCAGGTTCCAGGCATCTTCAGTTTGAGCTTGGAAGATCTCTGCCCGAAACTTTGTCTGTGACCAGTCAGTATAAGTAATACTGAACTAGACAGACCAATGTTCTGCCTTCGTAAGTTCATGACACAGAGCAAACAGGGCAGGTCCATGTTGCCATCTTGTGTAGCGATAGTAATATCATTTTAGCTCTTTACTGTGAGATAATGGATACTTAGGTTTTTGTCAAGATTGTCATTTCTGCAGGGTTGTGGGGTAATTAAAGGAAGCTTAGTTACTCAGGTTAATTGAGTGATCAAGTAATTTATTGAATATATCTACATATATTTTCATGTGGAGAAAGCAAAAAGAAATCCTTTCTTTGCTTTTAGGTGATACACACACCTGTCACAGCTGGTACTATTTTATTTATTTAAGCCATGTCTATACCGCTTAATATACAAAAATATATCTAAGCAGTGTACAGAAAACTACAACAGCAGACAACTTAAACAACAAATGTTACACAAATATGCAATGTTACATTAATACAAATTACTAATAAATATAAACCAATATCAATTCCTTCTCCTTCTGACCCACATACCCACTCAGCGTCCTGACTTGTCACGCAAGGCCCAAACACAGCCCACCCCCACAATCTCATGACAAAGAGGGTTCCTGGAAATTGCTGACATTATCTTAGTCTGTCACTCTAAGCCACTGTTCTTCTTGGTTCCCCTGATGTTGCAGCACTACAATTCTAGTAATCTCTAACTATTGGCTAAGCTGGCAGTGAATGATGGGAGTTGTAGTCCAACAGCATCTGGGGACCCAAGACTGAAAAACACAGCTCTAGACAGATGGAGGTTCATCAAGCTGTCTACAGATGGGTCCCATTCAGCAGTTAGCTACACTTACAAGAGAGCATTCCCTCTTCTTTGAGAAAGGACAAATTTCTCTCTTCTCTGTGAAGGTCCTGCCACCTCCAGTTTTTCTTGTATTAAAAATAATTAATTATTGACCCCCCCCCAAAATAATTAATTTGGGACACCTTTTTAATCAATAAAAAAGGTCTCCATCCATTAATCTAACTGATAAACTAACCAAATGTTGCAACTGAACATTAATTTCTATCACAATTGAAAAGCTTCTAAGCCTCCCTTTGTTCAGCCTACATCTTGCTCTGGCCCCTCCCATTTCTGGGTCATGTTACAGCTTTGCCTGTCAGTAGCAAAATGACACATTGGAAAAGGCTGATTGTTCCTGTGGTAGTGGTGACAGCCCATCAGCATGGTCGTAATTGGAACCACTGACCAGCTCTTAGGAGATGTGTGAACTTGTTGCGGGCTTGTACAGGTGTATATGTTCCTTAAGGGGAAGAATCTGTATTACAAATCCATCCTGCGAGAGTATGCTGTTTATGTTGCCTTTGGACTGAATTTTATATCCTCCAAGGGTTCCTAGTGTTACCTGGTTCTAGAAAGCAGTAGAAGGAAGCTCCTGGTAGGCTCCTAAGAATTGTCTGTTAGGACAGCAGATCCTCCCTGAAGCTGAAGCTGCCCTCTTTATTTATTTAGGGTTCCATCTGCTTGCAGTTTATAACCTATATCTGGTTGCAGTTTAATTTTGTCCTCCAACTTCCAGATCAATCCCTATTCCAAGAAACTGATGTGATCCTTTCTTACTAAGCCTCCCCCTTGGCGCCGACCAGGCTTGCCTAGACACATACACTGGAGTTAAGACCTGCCATGCTCCAGCTTTGTTCTGACCCTGCAAGTCTGATTGTTCATTGGTTTCCTGGAACATCCATACCCTTAGCAAAATCAGCGGGAGGAACAATATTCCTGCATAAACCTCTAAGTACAGTGCACAAAGTCCTAGAGAAGATAAGAGTTCCAAATCTGGATTTAGCTCATCTTCAATACCAGCCCTGACAAGGTAATCATTTCGTAGCCATTCAGGAGCTGCAGATAATGATGCCTCTTTTCAAAGTGAATCCTCGCTCTCTGAATATGACCAATTCCAAAACTGAATTATAAATCCAGTGTATGTATGTGGATGACGAGAAAGACAGCAATTAGAAGCTCTAAAAAGTACAGAATTACTTTCAGCTAATGGGAACGCAGCTTTCATTTGACACATTCATGGAAGAGCTCATTAAAGCTGGACATCTGAGGTTGAAATAGTGTGGTAGGGAAGAGTGATATTTGACAGATTGGATTGCCCAGGAAAGATGCTTCTTCTTCACTGTTAAAGGGCTAAATGGGATGTTGAGTGCATTTTAATGGTAATATCTAATATCTAATTGGATAAGAAATTCACAACACAGAGACAAGTCCCAGGTTCAACCCCTGGCATTTCCAGGTAGGGCCTGGAAAGTCTTCCTGCCTGAAACCCTGCAGAGCTGTTGCCAGTCAGTGTAGATAGTGCTCATCTACATGGGCCCACAGTCAGATTCAGTATAAGGCAGCTTCTGATATTCCTAATTCCTAATGGTCAATCCACATAATCACCTAATGTACGAACAAGTCATTTAGTAATAATACTTCTCAAAGGGTCAAAATGCTTTTTATACATATCTCAGTAATCTTCAGCCTTTAAGGATTGGCAGTAATGTTATCCCCATTTTGTAGATGGAGGCTAAATAAAGGTGACCTGAGAGCCAGTGTGGTGTAGTGGTTAAGGTGTTGGACTTTGACCTGGGAGACCAGGGTTCGAATCTCCACACAGCCATGAAGCTCATTGGGTGACCTTGGGCCAGTCACTGCCTCTCAGCCTCAGAGGAAGGCAATGGTAAACCCCCTCTGAATGCCACTTACCATGAAAACCCTATTCATAAGGTCGCCATAAGTCGGAATTGACTTGAAGATAGTCCATTCCATGCCTAAGGCCATCAGGTGGGTTCATGAGGCGAAGGTCTTGTAACTGGAGACTTCCTGATCTACTGTACACTTGACTCTTAGCCACTAATTCCCCATCTTGAAATAGGGTAGTCTCATCTAAGTATGTTTTCTCAGGAGTTAGGTTGATTGCATTCAACAGGACTTGCCCCTAGGAAAGTGTGCATAGGACTGCATCCTGAAAATAAGTTTTAAAAATTGCAGTTCAGGTTGACTCACTGAACAATGAGAAAAATGTTAGAATTTGAACATTATGGCTACAGCTCCAAGGTCTCATATTTCTGTCCACGAACCCAGGACTTTCTGCATAGTCATAAATAGGATCAGGACAGACCTATTTCCTGCCATAAAAGTACAGAACACTAGGAAGGCGGAGTTCAGTCTGTTCAGGAAGGGTTTACTAAAAGATTAGATTTGCAATTTGAGGGTGCTCATAAATCCAAGCGGCTTCAATGGCATGAAGTACCTTTCACCAACTAAGCCTAGTGTGCCAGCTGCAGCACCTTCTGTTGTTGTTGTTTAGATTTGTTAGTTGCTGGTTACCCAAAGATCTCCAAGTGACTTACAACTCTGTTAAAAACACAAATAAATATATTATACCATAAAACAGAACACTCCCCCTCCCAACAGCTACAGGAAGCTTTGTCAGCACACTAATAGCAAAGAATATAAATGTAGTCCATCAAGGACATCAAAATAGTATTATAGCCTAGCTACAGCCATCCAGGCTCTGGTAATCCTCAGGTTAGGCTACTGCAATTCATTATACATGGGGCTGCCTTTGAACACTGCTTGGAAACCACAGTTACTAACTGTGTTGCTAACTGGGAGCAGGCACCGGGAACATATATTACTTCTAGGGATGTGCTAGAATTCTGCCCAGTTTGGATTTGGTACCCAATTTTCTATTAATTCACTTATTCTCTATTGTTGTGGATCAGATTTTTATGTAACAATTTTCTGTGGCTATTTTCATTTTTTTTAAAGGAAGAGAAAGAAATATGCCTCTAAAATATTAATATTAAGAATGATCATTTTATTGCTATTTCCTTTCATATATCTTATTTCAAAATATGAATATTAATATTGATATTTTTGTGAGGAAAAAAGTGGATTGGTAAAAGCAGCTGCTAGCAGATAAAGCACAAGCTCGGATCGATACCAGCCTGTTAGGTCAACAGAATGTTTTCAAACCGGCACCAGCCAATGATCCCATCCCTAATCATTGCTTAAAGAACCCCACTAGCTTGTGGTCCATTTCTGAGCACAACTCAATGTGCCGGCACATATCTTCACAGCCTTACATGGGTACCTGAGGAAGCATTGTTTATCACATTAACTTGCCCATACTAAGATCTTCTATAGAAACTCTCCTCCAAGCAGTAGCAGCCAGTAAGGCAGCGTGGATGGGGCTCCATTGCTCTCCTGGGTTCCCAACACTGTGAGTCACTGCCCCTGGCCAACAGGGAGGAGTGAGGTATGGGGAGCTCAGTACAGTGAGGCGTGTCAGGTTCGCCTACCCAGGGAACTCTGAGAATTATAGCTCTGTGAGAAGGAAAGGGGTCTCCTAACAACTCTCAGCACCCTTAAGAAACTACAGTTCCCAGGATTCTATGGGGAAGCCCTGATCCTTTAAAGTGGTATAATAGTGCTTTAAATGTATTGTGCAGATGGGACCAGAATCCCCACCCATTGAGCAAACGTCCAAGATTTTCATGCTAACAGCTAGCTCATTCTGTGAAAAGTGATGGCTCAAGATATAGCACCCTTTGCCTCATTTGTGCTTCTTTTGACTCTACATCTGCTGACATTCCACACTTCATTCCCACATCCTCTTCTATTCTTCCAGCTCCTTTTAACCCCTTCTTAAGAAATGACCCACTTCTGCATTAAAATACTTTTTTCTAAATCACATAAGGCTGCAATCAAGATTAAGCCAGCGCATGCCCTACCCCAAAGAAAGGACTGCTTTACACCAAATGTGTGTTTATTTGTAAAGCCTTTAACATTTGAAGATTTGACAGCTTTGATTCTATTTTAACGCTGAAAGCTTGCTTTGTAGAAAAGGGACGTTTCTAATTAAAAATAAACTAGTGGTGGTGGGCACCCCCTCCCTCTCAGTTTGTGGCAGTGACCCAAGGTGATGGGAAACCAGGAGAGCAATAGAGCCCTACCCATGGTGCCTTACCAGCCTCTACCGCCTCCTGGTGTTTCCACCATCTGAAGTTAGATGGGGGACTATATGGGAAAGGAACTCTTTGGCTGTGGCACCTTGCTTGTGGAACACTCCCCCGAGGGAGGTGTGGTTTGGCAGCAGCCTAATACCTTTTTCATTTTCCCATGTTTTAACATCTAATGTATTTTTCTGGCTGCCATTATTATTTTTAGTGCTGCCATTTACCATTTTTTTATTATGTTTCTATTAATTATTTTAGGCTGCTTTGGAAATGTTGAATGGATGGGTTCCATAGAGTGTTTAATATCTGTTGAAATAAACAGATGTTGCAGAATGGTAATTGCCAGAGCAAATGGCTCCAGATGAGGTGAGCAAGACAGCAAGGCCAAAACGGCATGGATAGGCAGATGGAAAGGACTCTAATCAGTTTGACTTAGAGGAATACTTTTTCCTTGTCCAAAATATAAAAATGTCAAACATTGAGCATGAGCAAAAGCCAATTCACTGAGACATTTTAAAAAAATGGTTTTAAAGTTGTTTTGTTTTAATGTATTTTAAAGTCTGTTTTTATGAAGTTTTAAAGTGGTTTTAGTGCTTTTGTTTGCCGCCATGGGCTCCTCCTGGGAGGAAGGACAGGACAAACTAACGAACAAACAAATGGAAATAGGAGGGGAATATTTCATGCTGGGGCTGTCCTTCAAGCAACAAAGGAAGTTATAGGGCTTTAATGAAGGGAACCCTATCTGACCCCAGAGACCTCAGAAGAGAACAATATTCCCTCTTAGCAACTGACAGAACAATTTGCTCAGCCACCTATAAAAAGAAAGCCAAGCCACCTATAAAAGAAGAGAACAGTCTGTAGAATAAGTCCTCACGAGACTCCAAATTAACTGTTCTGGCCTCAACACACATTAGACTGTATGTCTATTCAGACACCTAAACTCACATCCAACCAACACTTCCATGTAAATCAGCCTTCAACTTTACTGATAACTTGAACAGCAAGCAACTTATAAACAGAGGCGGTGACATACTGAGCTATAGAGAAGGTTGAATCTGACTGATTTTTTTTTAAAAAAAGATGGGATGGATAAGATGAAAAGACGATGCAAGGCCAGACTCTTGCAGCTGCAGCTCAAAGTGACAGAGAACAAGACTTCTTCTGAGAACTGGTCTAAACAGGATTAAATATACTCAGTGCTTAGAAAATTCATTTCAAAAAGGAACTAATTCTTGTTCAAGTTCATTCTATCCAAAAAAGGGTTCAGTTAAAGTTCATATTTTACAAAATGAACTAGTTCAGTGCAAGGTTTTTTTTAGTTCATCAAAAGTTCATCCTTGACATTTTTTTCCAGATTCAGGTTACAAACTGCTGTGCAGAAGTATAGAGTACAAAAATAAACCAAGGGCCACACACATGTAACAAGATGTCTGACACACAGAATGTCAACAGGTGAAGTGGTCCCCATAATTATATTTCCATACAAGAAAGGGTTTACACTGTTATATTTTCTGCCTGACATGCAGCTGTTAAAGATACAAGGCATTATTTGCTTTGTCCCTGTATATGCAAGATGCTCCTGTTGGAAAAGAGTGAATCTGTCCAGCAGGGAAGATACAGGAAATGCACCACATTCCTTCCTTCTGATTGCTTAGCAATAGTGATTAAGTGACTAAGCATCTTAACAACAGCACCTCCTCCATAGCTGCCTAATAAGCCTTAGAATGTTGCCTCCACATTTTGCTTTTCAACTTTCTTTATAGATGTCAGATTGACATATGTGGGATTGCTGTCACTAGAGAGGGGCTAAAGTTGAACCAAATATTCATAAATATTTAAAACTGACACTATTGCCATTCAGATTTTGAACTTGAAGTTTGAATTTACTTTTCCAATCGGAAAATTTACTCAAAATCACAAACGTGAAATGCCATAAATTGTCTACCGCCAAATGTGAAACAGCACTGCAGGTAATACCTACCAACTGATTCAGATACCAAACACAGTTACATGCCAGTTATCAAGTACTGTCAAATGCTAATATGCCAACCATAAAATATTTTCAGATACAAAATTGTGTTGAGCTATTGTGCAAGGTCAAATATTTAGGAGAAGGGCCATTGCTTAGTGGTAGGGCATCTTATTTGCATGCAGAAGGTCCCAGGTTCAGTCCCTCGATTTTCAGCTGGGGCTAGGAAAGACCCCTGTCTGAAATCCTGGAGAACTGCTGCCTATCAGGGTAGATAATACTCCACTGGATGGACCGATGATCTGACTTGGTATAAGGCAGCTTCCTATGTTCCCTTCAACAATTAAATGTTGAAATCAACTATTATAAAGGCAGTAAATATTTGACAAATAGTCACATCTTCATAGAATATTCCACAACAAACTTCAGTCTTTTGGGTGAGTGAATCTGCTTCAGCTGTTATTGGGAGCCATATGCCTCTATTTCTACTGGCAATTTGTGGTTTTGGTTATATCCCTTACAACAACAGCAGTTCTTGCATCCTCACAATGGTGTCCAGAAGGACTGCTCTTTTTTTCCCCCTACGCTGCACTAATTGAAGCATCCAATTGCATCCAGCAGCATTGGCAGAGAACAGCTGCTCATTATTGTGCAGAGCAGGAGAAGTTCTTTCATTGCTCTGCTCCTTTGATCCATCTCATTTTTTAAATAAAAAGCACCTATTCCTCCACACCCACATATACACTCTCACTTTGCCCACAATGGAGCATGTCATTAGCAGCAAACAAGGCAGATCTTGGAATTGAACTAAGTGGAGAAGATTAAGCCTGTTAATGCAGCGAGGGCAGTCAAAGGGGGCAGTGGGTATGAAGGCTACCACCTGAGCTGTATTCATCTCACCATGTCAAGGTTTTACCCTTTTCTAAATTGTCCTGGATATCTCAGCAGCCACAGACATCTCATTCCTGCAAACACATATTCCCAACCTTTCTGTTGCTAGTGGAGATCTGATATTTGGTCTCCCTGACAACTATACCTCTTACTGAATGAAGACTGTGAAGATAACATGTATCCACCCATCTCATATCAACTTAATGGGATAGACATAATGTTGGTAAATAAAAGATGACTGAAAGCTCTATGATAAAGAACATCTGAGCCTTAATAATGCTCCATATTGACTCCTGTTTTTTAAAAAAACATACACACATGGTGGGGGGGGGGCTTGACTGTAAAACAAGATCATTCAACAGAAATTTCAAAAAACAAGAAACAACTTTGCTTCTGGTTCTGCGGATTTCTATCGAACTGTAATGTTCAGAAATAATAGATGGCCTTTGTCATATGTTAGACTGCTTTTAAGGCTCTGAAGATTCCCGTCACAGGGCAATTTGCCGTCTACATGCCATTCCACCATGATAGGCCAAGGTCAAGTGTTCCACCATTATTTAGGGACTTGGTGTGAGAAACAGTAGGAACTGAGAGACCTAGAAACGTAAGAACCACTGAGCATCTCTACGGTGAGAAAACACAAGGAACAGAGGATGGTTTGAAATGTGTGCACTTCCTTCATGATTGATGTGGCACATTTCTAAGAAAGGTCCAAAGGGCAGTTTGAAATAAGGGACTCAGTGAGAAAGTATACTATGGTAACAACAAAAGAGAGTGCTTTATTAGTAGCAGTATCCTGATTTTGGAACACCCTACAAGAGACTCATCTGGTGCTACCTCACCATTCTTTTTCAGTGGCAGGCTAAGATATTTCTGTGTTCATAGGCATTTCAATATGTGCAAAACCTTAATCTGCTGTATGGTTTTAGCTGCTGCCTCGTTTTGGGGAAGAGTTGTAGCTCAGTGGTAGATCATCTGCTCTGCATGCAGAAGGTCCTTGCTTCAGTCTCTAGCATCTCCAGGTAGGACTGAGAATGCCCCTGGTCTAAAACTCTGGAGAACTGCTGTCACTCAGTGTATATGATGCTTTGCTAGAAGGACCAATGAACTGACTTGGTATAAGGCAGCTTCCTACATTCAGGGGCAGCCCGTCCATATAGGCAAACTAGGCAGTCGCCTAGGGTATCAAGTTAAGGGGGGGAGCAAATTCAAGGAAAAAATACAATTTAGAAAGAATACAAATAAAATAACAAATATGTCATTGTTTCAATTCTGTGTAGCACTAATGAGATCACTCTGTCAATCCAAACGTTTCTGCTTGCCTGATGGAGCTATCTCCCCTCTCCTCTCCCCGTGAGTTGTAGGGCTAATTTGGGGAGGTGCAAGGGAAGGAGGGGGGAGGCATCTTCTGCTAGCAGGAGTCCTTCCAATGGCTCTTGCTAGCTGGTGGGTTAGTTGAATCTGTCATTATTGCACTTTCTGTGTGTATACAAAGGGAATAAGAATTATAATTATAATAAATAGGGTGGTCCATAAAAGAAAAGAAACTGTCTGAACCAGGGCCTTGTAAAGGGGGCACAGAGGGCAATTACCCCAGACCTCACACATGAGGGAGGTTCACTCATGGAGGGGGCCTCATGAACGTTTTGCATTGCTGCATTGTTGCCAACTCTTTTCTTTCAAAATCCCACTAATTTGAGCACCACAAACCTAATGGGGAAAAAATCACAAAGCAAATTCTATTGGTGGTAAAGTCCTTTTGTCATGACAGCATGAGCAAGATGACTGCAGCCACAGCAGGGCTAATAGTAGCAACCCAGCCCAATCATAGTCAGACTTTAAAAAAAAAATTGTACCTCACCTTCTTTTTCCTCCAACAAACCCAAGGCAGCTTATAAGATCCTCCTGCTGCTACTCTCCATTCTCTCATCACAACAACCTGGGAGGTAGGTTAGGCTGAGAATCAGTGACTGGCTCAAAGTCACCCAGTGAGCTTCATGGTCAAGCAGGGACTAGAATCTGGAGTACCCCAGTCTGACACTTTAACCACTGTACCACACTGACCCCACATACACTGCAGGCCCAGGATCCTCAAGGCACCAGTGTGCTCACAGAGACCTACCGGAGTGCCCTCCAGAGTCTCTGCTCCCTTCATTGCACAATTATAAGTTAAAATGTCCACCAGCTTTTCTTAACACTCACTGACACAGTTTTCTTAGACCCTTTACCATTATAATTGGCCACAGAATCAGAAAAAGACAAAAACAGACAGAAAAAGTTCACTGAAGAGTTTTCTTAGTTCTTTCTCTATTGGATGTGATGGTAATGGCAGTTAAAGTAGGGTTCCATAATCAATGGGTTTTTTATTTGTAATAAAAATAATTAACATTGAAATGCATTTTTATTTGAAGTCTGGCTGCAATATCGTCTAGCTGTTGTGTACAAATCTGTTCTGAAAATTTTGTGTCTCTGTTTTATCTGATCTCAGAAACATTGGTTGGCCAGATGAATGGAATGACAAACATACTGTATAATTATGCCTCTGTTTAAATAAATACACTTAAAGTCATTAAAGGGAATATAGGGGCAAAATGTTCCCTGGTTTACCAGAAATCTCAGCTTAAATCTGCCCTTGGGGTTTGGGGGTGGAGGCACTGATTGCATGGTTCACCTAGGGCTCCGCTTTCTGACAGCTAGTCTAGGGCCATCCCTGCCAACGTTTCTGTATCATTGTCAATGTTATGGTTTTACTGTATATGTTATTCACAGATTCTGTTGGATGAAGGGTGGCATACCGTGAGATTCCTCACTGCTTTCCCTTCAGTGTAAGGGCCTTGATTAGGCTCCCCTCAGAATTCCCAAACCCTTTATTGTTCACTGAGGTATTCTGGTGAGTCCTTTATTGCTCCAGGAGAAAGTCCAAGACTCTTATCAAGTGTTATGTTTGGCAGTGGCGTCACTAGGGTTGGTGTCACCCGGTGCGGTAACTTAACTACTGTCAAGTATAACTGGAATGTATTGCCACCCTGGGGTTCTTCGGGAGGAAGGACGAGGATATAAATTTAATAAATAAATAATATTTTCATTTTAAAAATGAGGCTACTTTCGCTGCGATTGCTTTCCCATTTATCTCATGTGTATGTATATGATTATGATTCCTTGCCTAATGCAAAATACCTCTAGGCAACTTTCAATCAAAATATACAGTACCACAAATACAAATGTTTAATGTGCATAAACTTCATAAACAAACTGCAACTGCAAGACCCCGCTGAGTAGAAGTCCAAATAAACACAAACTCCCTGTTCAGAAACAGCAACCTCGATCGACAATATGAAAACCAACGGTAGAGAAGTTAACAGTAGTTAACTCCCGGACGTTAAAAAGTGTTTCTGTTGTAAATATGGTTAGACTGCTAAGATTATTTCAAATGGGGGTGGGGAGGGAAGTATTGTAAAGTGGGTGCCAGGCAGAGCATTAAAAGGGGGGGTTGTATTAGTCACCAGTCAGATGGCAAAAGCAGACTTTCTTGCTCGCTTCCATACATGTTTATATGAGCAAACTGGTGATTCTTCTCTAAACTGGTGAGTTTTGGGGGCTCATTTATGCTGTTTACATAGAAACAGTTTCTCTTGATGTGTGGTGTGGTTGACTGTTTGGGCTTGCAAATTTCCCTGGAGCTGGCAATAGCTATTGGGGACTGAGTTTGCTGGTATGGCAGTTCAGCCTACCATGGGAGAGATCCTGCCAGGATAGGTGACACATGTCACAGCAGTGGTGTGAAAAAGCTGTTGTGTGCAGCAAGGGGCCATTCTCCATGGCCTCCATGTGGGAATGCCTGAATTGCTCTTGAGGGCAGGTTCTACCCTAGTCACATTTGGGCACTGGAAGCCTCTTCCCAGGTGAAGTTGCCACGCCTGGGTGGTGTTCTGCACTTAACCTTTTCGTACATAGATCAAGAATGCCAAGGTTAGGAGGCGGCATGCAGTTATTTTAAAAATGCCAAGTGTTGCCTCTTTTGTACAGGATAATATTTGTGTTTCATAGGATGAACTCAAGGATCTTGTGGACATCTTGGCATTTCAAAGTAATGCTCAAATATGTTTTTTTTCCCCCTGCATGCTTTTTGGAAGCTCAGCTTAGAAAATAAAACTTCTCTCCAGGAGTTAAGTTAACCAGATGATTTGCCTGGTGTACCGAGTCCAGTGCTTGACACATTGCACTGTGGCAAATCACAGTCCCATGGTGTTAGTATTTGTATGACACATGTTACTGGAACTGTGTGTATGCTACATGTGCACATTGCAGTGTTATGAGCTCATAACACAAAATGCTTGGCACTTACCTATAAAATTGTTTGGGTGAGGCAGCCATGAATAGTGACTCCTATCGCAACAGTTTATAACACGGGAAGGGAATTTTTGAGCCACAGCCAAATACTTATTTTATTTACATTTCTGTACCACCCTTCAAAAATAGAATTCTTCCCAAGGTGGTTCACATAACATATAATAGGTTACATTTTAAAAAAATCTCAATAAAACAATTCCCTATTATGCGAACTAGCAATCCAACATCAAAAACACACAGGGGCCAGATCAGACAATTGCATCCTCTACCCCAGTTAGTTTCTGTAAGTCAAGGTAAATAGAGGCCTGTTTGAAAAGATCCAGATTTGGTGCCTGCTTAATATTGGCTGCCTGGGTGCTTTCCCACCTAACTTCCTTTGTTGGTGGGCTTCAGACATGGGTACGGGCAGGCTTGTATGGATGTAGGTGAGCCTTTAAGTCACCTGGTCCCAAATCATTCAGGGCTTTAAAGGTAATCGCTGGCAAATTAAATTAAGCCCAGACTATCTAGACGAGATTAGGGTTGCCAGGTTCATGGCCTGAGACTGATCCTGTATCTTTAGGAGAAGAGAAAGTCAGCTAAGTGCAGGTGTTCTTGCAACCCTGTAATGGAAAAAAACCACAAGGTGGAATTCTCCCTTCTCCCTGCACAACTTTTAAAGATACAGAAGACCTCTTGGAGCCTTAGGCAGTGTTCATTTAAAATGGGCCTAGGCAATGCAGTGTGCTCCTGATGCAGTTGGACTACAGCAACCCTGCTTGCGGGCTTCCCCCAGGCACCTGGTTGGCCACTGTGAGAACAGGATGCTGGACTAGATGGGCCACAGGCTCTTCTTATGTTCTTATTTGCAGAAGAAAGTGGTGGAGAAGCACTAGAACCAGCAGAACAATGAGTGCTTTTCTACCCTATATCTTAGTGGTAGGCTGAGCATGTGCTTTGCATGCAGAGGGTCCTGGGTTCAATCTTTTGCATGTCCTTGTGAAAGGGAAAAAATATTCTAGGTTGTTTGTGTGACTATCCCAAAGCTGGCTCTGTGTGTGTGTGTGTGTGTGTGTGTGTGTGTGTGTGTGTGTGTGTGTGTGTGTGTGTGTGTGTGTGTGTGTGTGTGTGTGTGTGTGTGTGTGTGTGTGTGTGTGTGTGTGTGTGTGTGTGTGTGTGTGTGTGTGTGTGTGTGTGTGTGTGTGTGTGTGTGTGTGTGTGTGTGTGTGTGTGTGTGTGTGTGTGTGTGTGTGTGTGTGTGTGTGTGTGTGTGTGTGTGTGTGTGTGTGTGTGTGTGTGTGTGTGTGTGTGTGTGTGTGTGGAGTCTTTCGAACAACCCTTTTTATTGTGAAGGGATATTCTATCATGCCACATGGAGTGCATAAATCAACGAGGCCAAGTGGATGCCAGTGATATATGGGAATTACGATTTACAAGTAACATTAGTACAAAAAACATTACTAAGGATTCTGTATGGTCTGGTATGGGAGGAGGTCCCAGGGGGTGACACCATGAGTTACTGCACTGGATGACACCAACCCTAGTGATGCCACTGCGATCGAGGTTGCTGTTTCTGAACAGGGAGTTTGTGTTTATTTGGACTTCTACTCAGCGGGGTCTTGCAGTTGCAGTTTGTTTATGAAATTTATGCACATTAAACATTTGTATTTGCGGTACTGTATATTTTGATTGAAAGTTGCCTAGAGGTATTTTGCATTAGGCAAGGAATCATAATCATATACATACACATGAGATAAATGGGAAAGCAATCGCAGCGAAATTAGCCTCATTTTTAAAACGAAAATATTATTTATTTATTAAATTTATATCCTCGTCCTTCCTCCTGAAGAACCCCAGGGTGGCAATACATTCCAGTTAAACTTGAGAACTTAGATGAGTTATCGGGGGAAATAGGATAACCCCCTTTTTAAAAACCACACGCGCGTGTATACACAGGAAAAAAACCTAAAAGCAGCCTGCTAATAGCGAAGTTAGCTTTCTACATCCAGGAGCACTTTATGTAGTACAAAGGACTCTAAAAATCCATCATATCCCGGTCCTACCTTCAATTCATTGGGAGCAAGCCTCCCTCCCTTCTTGGATGCCCCAGAGTTTACGGCTACTGGGCACAGGATCGCGCCGTGGTGCACAAAGAAACGCGGGCTGGCAGTTTCGGGAGGGCGTCAGAAAGCAGGGCAGGTGAAGCGATGCTGCCGGCCCTCTCTACAGACTGGGGTGGGGAGGGCTGAAGGGAAGGTCTTGCACAAAGACCAGCCAGGGCTGCGGGTGCGGAGGGCGCTCCCCGTGTCGCCTGGGCAGAGTTGGAGGCGCGCTCAGCTCAGCTCTCCAAAACACCCACCGGCCGGCTCCGAAACTTGCCTTTCCTTTCCATGTGGTGCACAAAACAGTCACCCCTGGTGATGGTGGTAGTGGTGCTGCAGCAACCTCAGGCTCTAGCCTAGCCTGCCTAGTGACGGCTGCAATGCTGCTCGAGGTCCCGCCCCATGGGAGATCCAGCCGGCTTGGCGGTGGCGGTGGCGGCGGCGCCCTTCCCTGCTCTTCCCCCACACCTCCCGTGTTAGTGTGGGCAGGGAAGCTCTCCGCCTGCCCCGCTTCCTGGTGCCTTGCCTAGGGGCGGCTCTGGGTGTCACCCCCCTCATGGTGTCACCTGGGTGCGGCCCACACCACCTGCACCCCATTAGTGACGCCACTGATGTTTGGCCACTTTTAGTTGCAGAACCTCTCACCTTTATGTTCCTCAATGGAGTTAACTTCATTCCTATTATCAATTTAGCAAATTCCCCACTTGCCTTGTAATCAGCTCTCTTCATTGTTGGTTCATGGGTCTGGCATGTTAAATCATCCTGCTGTCTTTAGTCTTCAAGGTTAGTTGTTCTCAGTCATGTGTTGAGGTTAGGGTTGCCAGGTCCATGGCCTGAGACTGATCCTGTATCTTTAGGAGAAGAGAAGGTCAGCCAAGTGCAGGTGTTCTTGCAACTCTGTAATGGGAAAAAACACAAGGTGGAATTCTCCCTTCTCCCTCCACAACTTTTAAAGATACAGAAGACCTCTTGGAGGCCGGGCCTGACAACCAAGAGGTCTTCTGTGTCTTTAAAAGTTGTGGAGGGGGGAGGGATAATTCCACCTTGTGGTTTTTACCATTATAGGGTTGCAAGAACACCTGCATTTGGCTGGCCTTCTCTTCTCCTAAAGATACAGGATCAGTCTCAGGCCAAGAACCTGGCAACCCTAGTTGAGGCTCGCCTGCCTCCTCCGACCACACCTTCCCCCCATATGACCTCAGGGAAGAATGGAGAATATGTATGCCTCAACCAGCATCTCCTCACTTATGCAAATGTGTTAAATAACTAACTAACTAAAGTTCTGGTGATAGTGGAGCTCACAGGCTGAAGACAACATTTACACCAAGGGTTGTTACTTCTTTCTTTTTTGCAGGAGGGCAGATTTCACTGCAACTTTGAGAGAAAGTTAATATGTGCAGCTTTATGAAGAATACATAGGCAGCAATGGGGGAAGCTCTACTTACTACTCTTTTCTCTGTGTTGCAGCTGTTCAATGCATAAGAGCCCTGCCAAAGCCTGCCCTCCGGTTTGTAAAAAGTGTTCTTCACTTGTGAAAGTGTAAACCACCCAGAGAGCTTACTGTAAACCGCCCAGAGAGCTTACTGTAAACCACCCAGAGAGCTTCGGCTATGGGGCAGTATATAAGTACAATAAATAAATAAAATAAATAAATAAAGAGAATTCCATTGTTCAGTCTCTTTCTATTTACTTTTGGTGGATGCAGAACTGAGCTTCCTTTTTCATTGCAGGGTAGTTGATGGCAGTGTGTGTTTTTCTTCCCATGAAATGTTTCTCCAGCGTCCTGCAGCTTCCCCAGCTACCTGCAGCCCTTGGTCTCAAAAAGGCCCATGTGAGGAGCTGGCTCATGATGTCTTCTCCTGGATTTTAATAGAAATGTGGAAAGCCCAGGGCGGGGCAGAGAAGAGGTACTAAGCACATGAGATTGGTGTACTCACTGATTTTGTTTGAAGGGAAGTCCTTCCTTTTACCTTAAACAAAATAATCTTGTTGCACTGATTTCTTTAAAAGTAAAATATGTTTTAACCCTTTTTTAAAAAAAGATGTTTTTAAAGCTTTTTTAAAAAATGTTTTAACATTGTTTTGTTTTAATGTATTTTAAGGTCTTTTTATGATGTTTTAAAGTGTTTTTAACATTTCTGTTTGCCGCCCTGGGCTCCTGCTGGGAGGAAGGGCAGGATATAAATCAAATAATCAAATAGATAGATAGATAGATAGATAGATAGATAGATAGATAGATAGATAGATAGATAGATAGATAGATAGATAGATAGATAGATAGATAGATAGATAGATAGATAGATAGATAGATAGATAGATAGATAGATAGATAGATAGATAGATAGATAGATAATGAACCTCAGTCTGGCACATAGTAGGCAGCATCCCTGCCTCCTGCACTTATAGGAAAGCCCAGCCAAGTTTATCATAATGTTTTCAAGAAGCACGGGCATTGCTCAGAGTGCAGACCACCAAATAAATGATATGTAGAATGAAAGGAAGGACACTCTCACACATTCCTTGGCCACTCAGAATATAAGGGAAGTGCAATAAAATGCCCACATCCCACCCATGATAATTTCACAGAAAGTTTCTCTCTGCAGTGATAATTTTGAATGTAATTTATTTACTCATTAATTGATGGAGAGTAGCCAGTGGCTGGTGGGGGAGGAGGAAGAGGGAGAATGCAGGAGAACATTTGGGCACAGAGCGAGCCAAAACACCTTCCACTTTCAGATGGAGAAGATATTTGAATGGAGAGAGATAGAGGCAATAGCAAGCATTGACAAAGGCATGGGACATCAGCAAATGGCATAGGAAGGAGTCAGATTGTTCATTCAACTTACATGGTTCCTCTTTGCTGGTACTGTTAGAGTGTGGGACCGGATCGTGTGGAAGAAGTTCCCATGCAACGAGGGTAAAATGAGTTAAGCCAAAAATGGATTGCTAAGCAGAAGTTCTTGTTCATACTGAACTGAGTCAGATCTGGAAGCAGCAAAGTGTTCTCACTCTCTCTCACACTCTCTGTATCAGTTTATAAAAACTTGTGGTGGTTTACATCAAAGACTGATCTCATTTTAAAAGCTTTTCAAGCTATGATTCAAAAACAGAATTTGTTCAATATGCATTTACAATGCCATCAGGACAACTTTTATTTTAAGATGATGGTGATTCATGACAGATGCTATTGGAAGTCGCTGATTCATAGGGTCGCCATAAGTCATAATCGACTTGAAGGCACATAACACACACACAGAATAGCCTAGACAGATCAGATCAAGGCAGGTACATTTTGTCTTCCCTTCTGTTATCAATAATGGCCAGCCAATTTGTTTACAGGAAAGTGCAGTAAGCAAAAACATGTCTCTGTGAGAACATGCTGTCCAAACATGTTGGAGGATCCCCAATCTCAGTTTTAGAGACTGACACAGAACATTGGTGTCATTGGGGCACCAACCAGGGCAGCTCTACACTGAATGGCCCCAGTTTCTCCATCCTCAAAAGAGGTACAGACTCCCAGCATTTGCTGGTGCTTTCTCTGTACAAACAAATCAACATGCCACATGGAAACAACAGAGGGTGGAGGTGGTGGCACTTTTTTTTTTTACATGATCTCCATTCTTGTGTGTGTGGAAGGTAAAAAGAAATTTGTTTGGTTTGCATTTTAATATGAATCTATGTAATTCACACTTCCCAAAGCATACACAACCTGAACACAGCTATCCTTCAAAAGATGCACTTCTCTGAATTTTGCGATGCAATTCTCCTACCAAAAAAATGTAGAATGGAAGGGTGAAAATGTATTATTATTGTTATTATTATTACCCACACTTCCTTCCAGAAGGAGCCCAGGGCCGTAAACTGAAACTGACAAATTCATCCATTCCTAGAAGATGTGCTTCCTAGACCTTTGTCTTCTCTCTCAGTAATTCTAGGTTTCATGCTTGGTGAACAGGACTGTTGAGGGGCCGGGGAATATCTCTAAGTCCTGGAGATAGTGGGGGCCATCTGTCCCTGAAGAGCCTTACTCATTTCCTCCACCAAATCTATGAGTGGGTACTTGTTCAGCCTTCCCTACGCTCCCCATCCACACATCTTATGGCGCCATCTGACCCTTTATCTGGCAGCCCTATTGTCCAAATGGGCTTCAGGATGTGCTGCTAATCAGATGCTTTTTCTCACAGCAGTTGGGTGGTACCTAGACAACAGAGGTTCTCAGTTCCATCATGTTCTCCTGCCATGGTAGGCTTCAGTGCCTCCTGAGGAACTGCCTCACAAAATAAGATAGGTAGCCAATGTAGTATCCTCCAAAGAGTGCAATATTGACTATCCCTACAATAGGGAAACAGGCAAACTCTGGCTCAAACTAATTTTTATAAGGGAGCAAATGTTCACACAGGAAATCTAATGATCCCAGAAAATGCAAGGTGGTGATGCTTAGCTGGAGCTACCCAATGATGATGTTGCAACTGAAAGAAGAAGCAGCATAACAGAAGATTATGAGCTACCAGCACTAAATTCTCTAATTCCCTGAGATGTCTAGAATGAGTTTTCCTAGTGTGAATTTGTACTTCTGCTGACAAGAGATTGGGAGGTGGAGTTTGTGCCTGCCTGTGTGCTCCATGTGGGTGAAAAGGTCACCCGCGTATTCCATTAGCTAAAACAGCTGGCTCCACAGGATTTAGCAGACATCAGCAGTAGCACAGACTGGTTGCATCCCCATCGCTATTATATTGCCTCTTCTGTGCTGTCCCCTAAACAGCCCTATTTCAGATATTTGTTGGACAGCATAGGCTCCATTTACCACTGAGGCATAGATGGAGCAATAACTACTGTAATTACAGCCTGTGTGCTAAAAACATCTTCTCACCAACCAGGAGGGATGTATCCCTGCTAACCGTGAACAAGTAAATCTTAAATAAAGTGTAAGTTAATTGCCTGCAGTAACATGGCATTATTGTAATCATTTGTGCTCAAGTATATGAGCTGATATTCATTAAGTTTCCTTTTTCAAGCATTTGGAAAGCTTATATAACATGTACAGCACAGGAGAGTGATCAATTGTTCTTGTGATTTCTGTTAAAGAAACACCTGCAGGAGTTATTGTGGAGATTACAGACGTTAGTGTTGTTATGTGCACCCCAAACTCTGAGTGGTGAGAGATTTCAGGGGTGCCATCTAAGAATGGAGGAGGAACCCATCCTACTCAGATTCCAAAGTGGGCTCACTTGATTGGATCTGGGTGGATCATGACCCAAATCAGTTCAATGCTCTACTTCAGAATCTATAGAAAGGCAGATTTCATTATGAGGTGGTGCAAGGGTTGCACATTTCTTCTGTTCCACGACCACCCCAGCACATTTTTCTCTATAAAACTTCAGCTGCCTACTGCCTGAGTGGCTAGTGTAGGGCTCCTTGCCACCACATACTTTCAATATAAGATCCCCTTGATGAGAGGACCCAGCTCCCAAGAGGAATTGTATGGGAAAACATGGCTTTCAAAGTGTTTTTTAAAGGAAAAAATGGGGGAAGGACAGAGGCAGAGGCAGTGCACAACCCTTGGACCACTTCTTAAGTTGTTTTAGATGTGTCCTTTCAACGTGCATTTATGGGTGTATTTTCAAGGGTTTCCCCTTTTAAAAATCCACCTGGAAACAGAACAAAATGAGCTGAATCCCATTCCCTTTGAGAACTGGGATGGACTGAACTTTAATGTGTCCAGCCATCCCTAGTGCCATCACATACCTCAGATTTGGTTTCCTTGAAATGAAGGTCATGGGAGACAGTGCTGTCTCTGTGATGTATGGTTTTATTTACACATATGTGCCGCAGATACACATTTACACACAGCGCTCCAACAGATCTTGGTCCCCCATTAGATTTCAAGGGGAGGGACATAATTGTGGACTCAGCACAGACAGCAAGTCAGGCCCCTATGTCTTTTCAGCTCCAGATGAGACCAGACAAGAGAGGCCCCTGGCCGTTTGTTCTCCTACATCAAGAATGACATTGGTTCCAGCCAGGTGAAATGAGAAAGCCCTTCTTCTGGAAGCATCTCAAGCTAGTAGTTTCTATAGCAACACACCTGTACTTGGCTGACTCTTGGCAAAAAGCTGTTTAACAGACTAGGCTAGGATTATTAATGTAACAAAGAGACTGGTGTGACCACTTCAGCAGTTCTGACTACTAAAGAAACTCATCTTACAGATATAAAACTATGGGCTTGGAGGGGACCCAAGGATGGGTTCCAAACCACCACCACCCACTCCAATAATGTTATAATGTGCAGGGTTATTTTGATATGCCCAGTACATTCATTCTAGCATAAAAGAAGGTCCATTTCACACATGCCAACACAGCACAATTGGGAGCACGTGAAATGAGGGACTCAATGAGAAAGTACACTATGCAGCAACAAAGAAGAGTGCTATTTTGGTGGTGGCACACTGCTTATGAACACCCTCTATAAAGAGATGCATCTGATGCTACATTACAAAATAAAATTCAGTGCCAGCCTGAAGCATTTCTGTTTTCTCAGGCATTTCAATGTGTGTAAAGTCCTAGTGTGCTATATGTCTTCAGCAACAGCTTCATGTTGGGGAAGGGCCATAACTGAGCGGTAGAGCATCTGCTTTGCTTGCAAAAGGTTCCAGGATCAATCTCTGGCATCTCCAGGTAGGGCTGGGCATGTTCCCTGCCTGAAACCCTGGAGAGCTGCTGCCAGTCAGCATACACGATGCTGAACTAGAAGGACCAATGAATTGACTCAGCATAAGGTAGCTTTAGTTCCTGTATTGTGATCATTGTTACAGTTTTATTGTGCAGCACAACCACCCAAAATCTGTGACTGTCAGGGTTGAACCATAGGCCACTGTCGGAAGTGAGCCAAGAGCCAGGAACTCTGAACCAAGAAACACGCAGAACATAGGAAGATCTTCTTGCTCAAGAAAAACAAATGCAGGGATTCTCCATCCATTCTGCTGGCAGACAAGAGCCATGAGGCTCCACCCTCAACTGTCATCAGCAGCTGTTTCATCAGACTGTAGATAATGGAGAGAGATAAGACTGCAGGGCCTCTCCATTACCTTTGCTGAAAGGCCAGCAACTTTTAACTCCTCACCTCTTTGAATTTGTTCAGTTCCAGATGGTCATAGCAAATATACTGAAAGTAAGAAACAGTGGCTGAGCTGGGTTTCTTCTTCCTCTTCCTCTTCTTCTTCTTCTTCCTCTTCCTCTTCCTCTTCATCATTCATTCATTCATTCATTCATTCATTCGATTTATAGCCAGCTCTTTCTCCCAGTAGGAGCTCAGGGCGACAAACAAAAGCACTAAAAACACTCTAAAACAGACTTTAAAATATATTACAACAAAACATCCTTAAAAACATATTGAAACAAAACATCTTTAAAGCCATGTTCTTCTCCCCACCCCCCATCACTTTTCCTTTCATATTGTGTCTTTTAGATTGAAAGTCTAAAGGCAGGGACTGTCTTATTGCAGACATTTGTAAGCTACTCTGGGAGCATTTTTTGGCTGAAGAGTGGGATGAAAATGCTTTAAATGAACAAATGAAAGACCCAGCCCAAATGGAAAGCCTTTTGTAACTCTCCCTGTCCAGGAAGACTCAATGGCCAGCTTGGGTGGGCATGGCCAGTTCAGAGCCTGATACTACTGCACTTCCAGAAAGGATGCTCCAGGCTGCAGTTCTGAAAGCTCATCACAAGAAGCAGCTCCACACTACACCAAGCTGAAGATTTCCAGTCTTAAGCCCATCAGCTTCTGACAGTGACCTCTTTTAAGGACAATTCTCCATGTGTATCTGCATCACGTGTGATTAGATCATTCTCGCATGACTGATCAGGCACAGCAGAATTTACTTTGCATACCTGGTCTCAGCAGAGGATGCTGTTTGCATCTCTGTATGTTACAGCTTTGGGCTTACCTGATCAGGAAACAGCAGTCTCATGGAAAAACATAGGCATTTCTGAATGCAGATCATTCTTACCCTTTTGCATGAAAAGCAAACCTTTTCAGGAATATGAGCAAAATGTGCCTCTAATTTGAATTCAGGGAAAATATACCTTGATCAGCTGGCATTTGGGGAATACTGCTTTAAGTATTGTACACCTTTCATCCCTGTACCCAACTGTGGGGTTAAGTGCCCAATATTGTCCCAAACATTTCTGGGTTTTGCCTTGAGATCACAGCTGTACTTGAACCTGTAAGTGTCTCTTCCACTCCAGTGCCTCATAAAGCTATACTGAGATTGTGTGTGCCTCAGGATAGCTACTCAAGTGAAGCCTTATCCAATTGCTAGACAGGCACTGAGAGTAGGCAGAGCTTTTTCTGAGCACAGTCCAAATGACTTTTTCATTGACGGCTTGTGAGAGCAGCGTTGCATGAAGCAGCAAAAAGTCCTGTAGCATCCCCCCCCAACCTCCTGCTTCTCCCAAACAAATCAATATAGAATATTTTAAGGCTTTTTAGATCTTGTAGAGGAACACAGATGAACTCTTGGAGAGCTGCTGTTTGTGCCGCTTTGTGAAGAAACTTCTTAGGTAGCTTTACTGAAAATCCACAATGTTCCAGCCAAATCAATGGCTTGATTATCTGTGAGATTGAAACGTAACATGCTGGGAAGATGTGGAACATGAAAAATAAGCTTAATTATAGCGTTTAGGTGAAGCACTGGGAAAGAGAGGTGATTCAAAGCAAAGTTAGAGATTTTCACTTCTTCTGCTCAGAGAACCAACATGCCTGCAGTCATATAGAGAATGGCAGAAAATGCTGCCAAACAGATAACAAAGTAGAATAGAGCCCACTGCCAGCTAACAAAAAGCTCCTGGTGTGAGGGGATTGTGTTAACCACTAGCAGTGCTCATTATGCTGCTAAGCTTTGTTCCAGAATGATAAAAAAAAACATTACGCTATGCTTGGGGTTAGTGTAAGAAAAGAGGGCCCGTGGAGGTTGGTCATTTGCCAAATGTAAGCAAGGTTTTGCTCCTTTAAATGTGATTTATAATAAACTTTTCTCACACCAAGAAATGAGGCAGAGAGAGAAAATAAATATGTTGACTCCCTTGCTCAGTGCTCTTCATGCACAAACCTAATATTTATTTTCATTATTGCCATCAACCAGAATATTGAATAGCTCAAGTTGTTCTCTAAGACTATGCAGGGAATTATTCAGAGGAATCAGCTTGGCATCTTTACGAAGAATGGTATAACCCCCAAAGTATTTGGCATGATTAGGAATATTTCTGGAATTTGTCTTCTACAGAATCAGAACAGAATCTGAATAAAATCAGCCTTGGTCACCCTAATGGGTGACCTTTATCATGAGAGAGAGAGATGGAGGAGTGCAACCATGTTACTTCTGCTCAATCTCTCAGTGATTTGATCCCATTTACCATGGTATTCTCCTGGACCAACTCAGTGGGGACTGGCATTGGAGGCACTGTATTATGGTGGCTCCGTTCTTACCTTCAGAGTCGGGTCCAGAGAGTAACACTGGGTGAGTGTTCTTGCCCCCCTGGCACTTGTGCTACAGGGTTCTGCAGGGTACTATTCTTGTCCCTAATCTCTCCCCAGTGCTATTCAATTTCTATATGAAGCTGCTGGGAGTGGTCATTAGGAGTTTGGGAGCAAGGTGTCAGCAATATGCTGATGACATGCAGCTGTCTCTGAATCAGGAGAAGTTGTGAATGCTCTGGATCGGTATTTGAATGCTGTAGCAGGCTGTATGAGGGCCAATAAACTGTTGAATCCTGGGAAGATGGAGGCTCTTTGAGTAGGTGGTTCCCATGTCCAGGAGACAGGAAGGTTACCTGTTCTGGATGGGGTCATGCTCCCTCTGAAGGACCAGGTCCATAGTTTAGGAATACTCCTGGATTCACCTTTGTCACTAGAGGCCCAAGTATCCTCTGTGGCTAGGAGTGCCTTTTGCCAGCTTTGTCTGATTCATCAGCTGTCACCGTTCCCAGACAGGGATGGCCTGACCTCTATAGTCCATGCATTTGTAACCTTGAAGCTGGATTACTGCAATGCACTCTACGTGGGGCCAGTGATGGTGCCAGGCTATTTTGCACCCTAGGCAAGGCTAACTACTTGCACCCCCCCAAATTGCTAACTTCAATTTTCAAAAACGGATGTAGAAAAAATGAAAAGCACAAAACTTGAAACTGCTAAATTTATTTTAGTTGCATTTTTTCCAAGGGTTAAAAAATCTAATCTGTATGAAACTGTGCCCCTCAAAGGTCAGTACTGCGCCCCTCTGAGGTCTGCGCCCTAGGCGGCTGCCTAGTTGGCCTAATGATAGCACCGGCCCTGCGTGGGGCTGCCCTTGGCCCTGGTTTGGAAGTTTGGTGCAAAGTCAATGATAGGATTACAGGTACTCTGTGAACATGGCCGATTTTTAATTAATTTCAACAAATTATGAGACCACAGACAGAAAAAAAGTCCAACAGGTTCTGGATTATTTTACTTTCTTTTTTAGACTTTGAGCTCTGGATTCTCTCTGAGTGTTTTGTGTATTGCTATGCAAATTTAGAGAGTTGTTAAGCAAGTATTTCTGAGGTCAAAACTATAAGTTTTGTAAGATTTTGTTTTGAAATGAGCTTATGGGAAGCAGCAGAATGGCATGGGGGTATTTTCAATTTAACATGGTGGAATATTAAAAAAAAACATGCTGGCAGTATAACTCTCATTGCTATATAACTACCAAGGCTATCCTCGGTGGCAGCCCATATGGGGAAGGGAGACGTGAGTAAGGAAGGGCATTCATCTTTTCCATCAACATCCAGGCTAGGCACTCTTCAAAGCAACTCTATCTGGATTGTAGCCTTCGATTCAGGGGGCCAAACCCAGTTCCAACATTTCTGAGGTAGTGCCAGCAGACCTCCACGGCCTATGTGACCAGCCCCAGGAAGGCCAAAATTTCCCCACCCCTGAGGTAAAGGAAGAGCCTAATTTTGCCTTGGAATTGTTAAAACAATTTCCAGTCAGGAGAATAGGGTGAGTCCTAAAAAAGATACCTCAGGTGTCAAATGCCAGAGTGAAGAGGGGCATCTTCCACATAAAGCATCTGGTGCAACTTCCTGCATCTGGCACAACTGGTCAAACTTCTCAAAGTGGAGGGAGCCCCTCTCCAAATCATTACTCCTCTGACCCAAAATTTTGTGGATATGTTCTGGGCAAGCATCAATTTATTTACCAATCCAATAGTTCCCTAATCTCTGCTGGGTAAATCTAGGGAATCCTTTCTTACCATTAATGTGCTTCAGTGTTCCCAGTGACATTCTTATTATCACCTTTCCTCTCACTGCCTAGCCCCACATTGTGATCAGCCTATTTAATTCTCTGATACCACCACGGCCAATTTCCTTATGTTCCCCAGGAACAGTATTTGGTAGGCAAAAAAACCTGCTTCCCAGAATCAATCAGGTCCCCAAGTAAACAGAAACATTCTCTTCAACCCAAAGGTGACCTGTTTTACCTATATTTTCACCTTGATGGTAGGAGGATGGACATTGCATCAATTCAAGGGGGCCACTACAGAGCAATGGTAGCTTTTACAACCAAAGGTATGAGTATGGCTGTTTTTTAATTTTCAAAAATATTTTTATTTATTTATTTATTTATTGAATTTCTTAGTCGCCCATCTGGCTGGCTATCCAGCCACTCTGGGCGACGTACAAAATAGGCATACAAATATAATAAACATTAAAATCTGAAAACAATGACGATAAAATCTACCCCACCCCAAAAGCCTACCTGAAGAGCCAGGTCTTCACGGCCTGGCAGAAACTCATTAAGGAGGGGGCATGGCGGAGGTCATTTGGGAGGGAGTTCCACAGGGTGAGGGCCACAATTGAAAAAGCCCTCTCTCTAGTGCTCACCAATCTGGCTGTTTTGACTGATGGGACAGAGATAAGGTCTTTTGAGGCTGATATTGTTGGGTGGCATAGCTGATTGTAAATATGCATATATTATGAAATGCATATGTATATTGTGTCACAGGAACAGGTCCAGGGTTTGTGTCTATATGACATACGTGCCAAAGAAATTTAAACTGGCATGGCTGCTCACTGCTACAGACCCAGCTATTTTCCTTTGGTTGCTTTGGTCTCCTTATTTCAAGGGACAACAAGGAGGAGCTTTGTTGGCTGCCTTACTCGCTTACTGCCTGGAGTCAGTTTACTCCCAGGTAAGTGTCCTTAGGACTGTAGCCCTTGTTGTCACACTAGTGCTTTGCTCTTCTCATAGGAACCTAGGAAGCTCACTTATAACAAGTCAGAATATTGGTCCATCTAGCTCAGTATTGACTACCCAGAAATTTTAGACACCATCAGCTCCAGCCAGCATGGGCAGTGGTCAGGGATGATGGGAGATGTAATCCAAAACACCTATAGCAAATGTTTGGCTCTCCAGATGTTGCTGAACGAAAACTCCCATCACCCCCAGTAAGCATGGTCAGTGGCCAGGGTTGATGGGAGATGTAGTTCAGTAACATCTGGGGGCGCCAAAGGTTCCCCACATCTTATCTACAAAGTAGTCAGTTCTCCAGGATTTCAGACAGGGGACATTCCCAGCCCAGATTAAATGCCAGGGATTGAACTGGGACCTTCTGGATGCAACACATCTGCTCTACCACTGAGCTATGGCCACAGAGCTTTCACATATACAGCATAATATCATACCTTGAAATAATCAAAACACTGATTCAGCATATCTTACCTTGAAATAATCAAAATAAAATGAGTCCCAGGCCTCAAAAGCCTATTGAAAATCCAGAAGTAATATAAGCATATTGCTTTTTGAATATGTTTATGTCATTATCATGCATGATGTTCTTGAAGCTATTTCCTCTCCTGCCTTGCCCCTTCCCCCACCAAGTAATGCATATGTGTATCCCACCCTGCTCTTCTGATTATAAATTGTTTTAACTGATTTTAATTTTTTTTACTTTATGATGAAGGGCAAGTAAAAAATCATATTCATAATTATAATCATAATATCATCATCATCATCATGGGGGTTGAAAGAACTTTAGATCGTGTGCAACACATCACTACAAATGTCACGGTGATGGGGGGGGCTTTCTGAATTGTGAGCAATCCCAGCAACCTGGAATTGACCTGCTTGTGAAATAATACTCTGTCAGTCCACCTTCTCTATCTTATTGTATTCTTGTTGCATAATTAATAATGCATTATGCATATGCAAATGCAGCCAACAGTGTTGGAATTGCTCTGCTTTCTTACAACATTGGCTTAAAATGCTTACATTGAATCTCACACTGGGACATCCACATAGTTCTTGAGGATCTTGGTAGGCAATGCACTTTATGGTAATGCTTCTCTTAAGTTATGATCTCATAAACCCACTGGAAGCCATTAACAGCCAAGACCTGCATGGTATCCTCTTATAGATTTATTGAAGGGAAAAAGTACCATCAGATGCATTAACCATAATGGTTACTACACAAACTCATCCGTAAAATTCTGATATCTGTTCTATGCCTCTGTGATAAAGTTTGTCTCTAGCTGAGTTGACACCATACGAATATACAACAGCATGTCTTAATTTAAAATATTTAAGCAGGGAAACTAAATGACATATGCAGCAAAAGGAAATAAACTAGGTAGTACAGAGGTGTCGAAAGAATTACACACAGCAGAAAACAATCTCAAAGCAACCTCAATACCCCTATTAGTTGCCCATTAATTATACTGTTAGTGGCCAAGCCATGCAAACCTAATGGGAGATTTAGTTAACCAATAAGAGTATTATTTGATTTTCCCTTAAAGAAACAAAGAACTATTTTTTAACAAAAAATAAGAAAACTCTTCGTCTGCCAATAGTCTTTATTATGAGAATCTTACAGCTGATCCAAACATTCAGAAAGTGGTCTATCAACCCTCAATGCACATAAAGGATTGCATGCCTGAATGCACCCCAATATCAATATCAAAGGAGCAAGGATGGAGACAAAACAATCACACTGATAAGTGTGTATCTAAAGGGAAATCTCAGATCCCATCCATTCAGACATTTGCAGCACTCTAAATACTTATTAATGTGCTTGTTTTGAGGGCTTACACACCCCACTTTTTGATGGAATGAGCCTCATAAGAGATTGCAATAATACCAAAATGACACATGCAGCTGTTAATCATATGGCCAATGGTTGAGGGCAGAATGTGCTTCCCTTGGGTTCTGCAGTCCCAGAGCAATTGGCAGTTGGAGCAGAGTGTTGTCGTTTCTCTTACAGGAATGGGGAAACAGCTCACTACAGCTGTCCCTTCATTCATTCATTCATTCATTCATGTGTACAGTTTATAGGCTTCTCTATAGCTAAAGTTTTCTGGACAGCTTGCAGGATTTAAAACAGGGTTGCTGAACTTCCAGCCTTTGAGCTATGTTCCCCCCCTCCCCAGCTTTCTGAAATGGTGTGCTGCTGATTGCAACACAGATAACATTGGGGGAAAGGTACAATTTGGATTATTATTATTATTATTATTATTATTATTATTATTATTATTAATAATAATAATAATAATAATAATAATAATAATAATATCGCACTCTTCCTCCCAGAAGGAGCCCAGGGCACCAAACAAGCGATAAAACACTAAAAACATCTATAAACCATCTTAAAGATAAAACACCTTAAACAACATCTTACAAAACATCTTTCAAAAATCTTGAAAAACATATTTTAAAAACAATTCCAACACAGATGCAGACTCTGATAAGGTCTCTACTTAAAAGGCTTTTAAGGCTTGTTGAAGGTCTTGCATTGTGGCCAAGGGTTGAAATAATCACACGGACATGAAGGCTGGGTTGAACTAAGGGCCACTTTATTAAACTTTAAACTAAACCCCTAATATAACCTGCAGAGGTAAAACATAGGTACGGGAGCTAGGTTATAATTGAATTGCCATTTACAGCTCTAGGGCAACCACCCTCGCCAGGGAAAGGGAAAGCCTTTCTGCTTATCCCCTACCACCACCACCACACCCAGAAGGTCTGTAAGGGGGCCTTCCCATATCACCATCCCCGGGGCCCTACTGGGCTGATGAAGTAAGTTGGCCCCAAAGGCAGCCCATATCCTGCCCCCAAGCCCTACAGCTCTGAACTGCAGGCCTCCAGAGCCACCAACCACCCCTAAGGGGGCCACCTAGATGTCCTTACCTGCTTCCCGTCCCACACCTTCCTGCCACAAAAGGCTGTCAAATCTCTATCTAGTCACCCTTTACCCCACTGCCAAGGCCCAAGCCTCACAGGCCCCTATGTAGGTCTGCCAAGAAAATATTGTTACCCTCATCAGTCAGGTGAACGCCATCCGGCCTGTAAAGTTCAACCCTAGTGTGCCTTATATCTGGATGCTGTATAACCAATTCCCCCTGGCCAAAGAGAGCCAACCTGAGCTGCTGGCTGACCTTCTTGCGTGCCCTATTTATGCCCCTTGGATCACCCAAACAATAGCACACCCTATGCAGTAAGATGTTGGACCAAACCAAACAAACCTGAGGCTAAGCCTGCCTAATGACCTGAAGGTCGTGGCATGACTGCAAACTAAGGGCCTTGCCCTTCAACAATCCTAGGTCATTCCCACCCAGGTGAATGACCAGGACATGTGGAACAGCCTGCACCATACCTTGCTGGGAACAATAGGGGTAGGAGCCCACCCCAAGGCATCCCCTGGCAGCCAAGCCATTGAACTGTGGCCCACTGACTGAGCCCAAGCTGTGAACCAACACTTGACTTCACCACCCTACAGCCAGCCCAGAAGATCATGCTATGGCTGCAGAGTGGTGCCACAACAAAAATGGCAGCTTAGAGGCCTGCCATGAGGAGGCCTGGCATCACCAAATGTGGGCCGCAATGGCAGCTAATAGCACCGAAAACAAAAACCGGGGACCCTTGGGGTGACTACAAGGAAGTTGGGGTACTGTTGGAGTCTAGACTCTAGTGTTAAGGAAGGAAACATTTTTCAGCCTCAGGGCCGCATTCCCTTCTGTACAACCCTCTGAGGGCCACATGCCAGTGGGGAGAGGAGTCAGAGGGAGAAGTGGCTAGAGTAACTATTGTCAAAACGACCTCTGTATTTTGTACACACACTCACAAACTCATCTCTGTCCTCCATCTAGACAAATAAAAGGCCTTATCAAAGGGACCTCCCAGCTAGGCAAAAATGAGGGTGCAAAGAGCATGGCCTGGAAAAAGGAGTGTGGGTGTTGGGCCTCAGCTCCTCCACAGGGGCCAGGAAGGGGAAAGGCATGAGTTTCAGGGTCCCCAGCTGTCAGAAGGAGCGGTAGATCCAGGAGTTGTTGAGTCTCCGCAGGATAGGGGATGTGGGAGTGAGTTGGAGCCAGGGTCAGTTCCCATGGATGGCGCTCTCTCTGAAGAAGAGCATGTCCCACCCCCAAACCAAGATGAAGAGCCATTGAAAGTTGCTCCGGAGGGCGCGCTCCCTCCCCCTCTGCCTAGCAGTTGTCGGGAGGCTCCAGGAGAGCAACCTCCCTCTGACATCGAGCCTGTTGCTGAGGTCCTTTCGGACGAGCCACTGGACGCCCGCCCTCGTCACCCCGCGCTCGTCATCACAGGAAACGGACAGGTCAGAGGCAGGACTTGAGAAGGAGTCAGAGATTAAGATCAAGGACTTTCCCTACTTAAACCTGCGGCTCCAGGGGAGGAGCTGCTGAGTCAACTTTCTTTATACGTGGCAGAGCATGTCTAGAGTGCAGCTAGGGAATTCTAGTGAGTTAGTTTAGTGCTCTCTATGAAACGTACTGCTTTTGATGTATCCATTACTCTAATAAAACAAGAATTAATTACACCTGCGTCACAGCCTCGTGGATCCCACTCTGAACGTGACAGTGGGTGGGGAGAGTCCCAAAGGCCAGATAGAAAGGCTTGGAAGGCTGCATTTACCTCCCTTCCCCCCCCAAATGAGGTTCTCCACCCCTGCTCCAGTGGCTTAGCCATATCATCACGGGCATGAGGCCCCCAGAAGGTTGCCCAACTGGAAATACAGCTGAAAACAGCTAGCTGCCCCTGGTTTAAAACAAAATGATAATAAATAACAAAATGCAACCAGTACAACTCTGTTGCACAACTTCAAATAGCTTTACTTCTAGAACGGAGGTAAAGACTTTCCAGCTAGTAGGGATGGGCGAATCTGTTCATTTCGGTTTCTTTCACTTCCTTGTCTTTCCAGTGTTAAGTTCAGTACTCCACATTTCTTCATCAGTTTTTAAATTATTATTTTGTATGTCCTCATGAAAATTCATTGACATTTTAATGCAAATTTCTCCTAATGTGTATATTTCTTTACTGCAATTCTGCCTAATATACAGTTTTGCAAAGCAATTTCCCCTAATATGCACTTTTGTATATATTTTCCATTAATATGTGCATTTTATGCACACTTTACCCTAATATATGTCTTTTTGTACACATTACTCAGCTGGAGAAGTTCATTGCAAAGTCGGAGAAATGTGCATTTCGAAGGATGGATACGTTTCTGTTTGCTTACTGTTTCAGAAAGTGCAAATTAGGTAAATTCACCTCTAAATGCAAACTGAATCAAATGTCTCCCTGATCCGTAGCAGCCAGCAATAAATCTATCCAAAACTACCATGTGCCTGGAGCAGAGCTTGGAAGTAACTCGTTATTTTTAATGAGTTACTTTTAATTCGTTACAATTTTAATTAACGAGTGGGTAATTCCATTACATTTGGCAAGTAACGGAACGAATAGTAATTTCCCTACTTTTCAGCTTCAACTTTAACGTTTCCACGTTAGGTTGGATGTTACTTGGGGGCGGGAACAAGGGGAAGTCAGCTCCTGGCTGTGATTGGTTAACACAAGACATGTGCCTCACACTGATTGGACCTCTGTGCAGACTGTCTCTTCCCTCGTGATCTGTGTTAGGAGGCACGAGGGAAGAGGTTGAATAGGCAGGGGGAGCCTGCTAGCGTCTGACTCTGAGAGGAAAAAATGGACGCTGGAGGAAAAAGCCAGGGCACGGACAACAACGGAGGAGAAGGCTGCAGCAGAATGGCAAAGAGCTGTGGAGGTGAGTGACGATGATTTGTGTGTGTGTGTGTGTGCCCCGGTGTGTGTGTGTTCGGCTGGAGACTCTGGTTTTGGGGGGGCTCCGGCTCTCTGGCTACCACCCCTTACTCTCTGGACTCTCCGCTTCAATTTAAAAAAAAATAAGTTTCTAGGTGGTCTAACTCCCGAGATATACACCAAAACGTAAATGCCCCCTGCACAACTTTTTTAAAACAGATTCATGCTCTAGCTACAACTCCCATCAGCCCAATCCAGTGGCCATGCTGGCTGGGGCTGATGGGAGTTGTAGTTTAAAGTAACTTTTCAAAGCTCTGGCTGCAACCCCGCCCTTTCATGATTGTGAGTAAAGTGCAGACTTGTGTTTGTGTTGTAAATCTCTCTCCCTCCAACCCTATTTTTAAAGAAATTAGGCAGGGTTTATCACAGTTTTTATTATGTAGGAAACTAATACTCATTTTTTTAAAAAATGAATGAAGTTTATTTATTTATTTTTATTATTTTATTTATATCCCACCCTTCCTCCCAGTAGGAGCCCAGGGCAGCAAACAAAAGCACTAAAAACACTTTAAAAATCATAAAAACAGACTTTAAAATATATTAAAACAAAACATCTTTAAAAACATTTTTAAAAGCTTTAAAAACTTCTTTTAAAGAAAAAGTTTAAAAACATATTAAAAAGCAATTTCAACACAGACGCAGACTGGGATAAGCTCTCAACTTAAAGGACTTGTTAAAAGAACAAGTTCCTTATCACTTGAGGCTGCAGTTTTCCCTGGTTGAGTAAGCCCCATTGAATACATTGGGACTTGCTTCTGAGTAAACAAACATAGGATTGCACTATAAATAACTTTACAGGTTATATAAATAAACATATTTGATAGTCATGCTTATATAAATATTTTCATAGAATCATAGAATAGTAGAGTTGGAAGGGGCCTATAAGGCCATCAAGTCCAACCCCCTGCTCAATGCAGGAATCCAAATCAAAGCATTCCCGACAGATGGCTGTCCAGCTGCCTCTTGAATGCCTCCAGTGTCGGAGATCCCACTACCTCTCTAGTAATTAGTTCCATTGTTGTATGGCTCTAACAGTTAGGAAGCTTTTCCTGATGTCCAGTCGAAATCTGGCTTCTTGCAACTTGAGCCCATTATTCTGTGTCCTGCACTCTGGGATCATTGAGAAGAGATCCCAGCCCTCCTCTGTGTGGCAACCTTTCAAGTACTTGAAGAGTGCTATCATATCTCCCCTCAGTCTTCTCCAGGTTAAATATGCCCAGTTCCTTCAGTCTCTCCTCATAGGGCGTTGTTTCCAGTCCCCTGATCATCCTTGTTGCCCTCTTTTGAACCTGTTCCAGTTTGTCTGCATCCTTCTTGAAGTGCAGAGACCGGAACTGGACACAGCACTCAAGATGAGGCCTAACCAGTGCTGAATAGAGGGGAACTAATACTTCACATGATTTGGAAACTATACTTCTGTTAATGCAGCCTGATATAGCATTTGCCTTTTTTGCAGCCACATCACACTGTTGGCTCATATTCAGCTTGTGATCAACAACAATTCCAAGATCCTTCTTGCATGTCATACTGCTGAGCCAAGTGTGTCCCATCTTATAACTGTGCATTTGGTTTCTTTTTCCTAAGTGTAGAACTTTTACTTCCACCCAGTTTTGTCATGCTGTGTCCCTATAAGTATCCAATTGCATACTATGGTTGTACAATACTTCCTTTACATTTTAAGTATGCCTTGGGGTAGTCATGGTTCTCCATTGTTTTCATCCTGAGGGGCAGATAGGCTGAGAAATGGTGAGTAGCCCATGGTCACCCACTACACTTTATAGCTTATTTTCATTTTGAAAAATTAATTAAAACAATTTACATGCAGGCAAAATTTATTAAGCGGATTCACACAATATGTGTAAAGCACATCCAACTCGCATTTAAAGCGCATGACTTCCCCTAAAGAATTCTGGGAAGTGTCATTTCCCCCTCACAGTTATAGTTCTCACCACTCTTAACAAACTGCAGTTCCCATGATTCTGTGGTGGGATTCATGTACTTCAAATGGGTGTTGAATGTGCTTTAAAGGAATGGTGTGGATCTGCCCTAGGTATGATGTTCATTCAAGAGTGAATTGAAAAGAACAATTTTAAAAGATACTTCTTACTCTTACTCATTTTTCAGACCTCTTTCTGAAGTAAAGGGTCAAATCTGTAAAAACATTTGGAGCAGCCACATTAAAAGATAAGGGCAGGGTATTCCAGGCAGGGGGTTGCCAACCCTGCTTGGATATGGATGTCTTTGCAGAAGAACCCTAGTCAAGGTTTACCAACAGCACAGTCCAAACTATATCTACTTAGAAGTCAGTCCTATTGAGTTCTATGGGGCTTAATCCCTTAGTAAGTGTGTTTAGGATTGCAGCCTTCAGGAGCCTCCATCTTTACTCCCCAAAGCTCCCATCTAACATCTCCACAACACTAGGCTCCTTTGTCTCTGCTGTGGCCTTCTGGTGACTGCCCTAGCCTGAAGGCACTTAACCCTTCTTGCTGAAAGCAAGTAGGCTAGATTAAATGTTCCCTACCCAGGCTCATATATATAAAATATAAACGGCATTTTGTCAAAAGCACTTTTGTCTACATTTTATACCTCATCCTTGGTTTTCCAAGCTTGGCATGGAATGCTTCTCATACAGAATTTGAAATGCTGCATATTTATTATCATAATCATCATATTCAAAATAAAAAATATATGTACCGCCTTCAAGTTGATTCCAACTTATGGTGACCCTATGAATAGGGTTTTCATGAGGCTGAGAGGCAGTGACTGGCCCAAGGTCACTCAGTGAGCTTCATGGCTATGTGGGGATTTGAACCCTAGTCTCATTTTGTTCTCACAACAACCCTGTGAGATAGTAGGTTAGACTGGCCCAGGCAGGGTTATTTAGTGAGCAAAAATGATGCAAATAGGATCTCTTTTAATTGTGCTATTGACCTGCTTACTTCCACTCTGACTGGGGGATCTTGCAGCATGGGGAAGAGATGGGGGCACATCACAGCTGAAGTTCACCCATATAGGAGCATTATCTCTTGTTTATTACAGAGACGCCTGTTGCAGGTTTTGCTGCTGAGAGCAGCAATCAGTTAGTGCGGCCACTTGAGTCACAGCTTGCTGATCCTGAGGAGGCAAAACTAGAAAGTGAGGTTCAGAAAGGAGGCCCTGTGCACGAGGAGGAGGAGGGCATGAAGCAGTTCCAGTTGCCCACAGCCACATCTGCAGAACAGCAAGTACCATGGTTTGGCTTTGAGAAAGCTTGTACATTTGTGAGCCAGAGTGGGAAAAATGTTGTTGTACGATGCAATTACTGCCTTCCAAGGATCAAAAATCTGAGATCAGCTGTTTCCTCCTCATCCAATGTGAAGAAACATTTCGAGGTAAGCCTTTGTCATGCTGGTCCTCAAAGAGTGTCCATTGTCTATTTATGTTTAAATTGTGAAGTTCCTCTTCCATTTTTTCTTGGATTCATGCTTTGTTCTTCTTCCTCAGAGGGCACACCATGAGAAGCTGAGAGCAATTGAAGAAGCAATAAAGGCAAGGAGACGTGGCCTTCCTGAACCAATGCATGACACCCCTCCTCCCAAAATGCTGAAGCCGCAGCAGACAACCCTTGAGAGGTGGGGATCTGGCAGGGAGCCTGTCACCCAGAGCAATCTCGACAGGAGAATCATTGATTTCATTGTAGAGGAGACATTACCACTTCAGACTGTGGACAAACCATCATTCATTAATCTGGTTCGCATTGGACTCCCCAAAGATCTCACCATCATATGTGCCAAGACTCTGAGAGACAGAATTGAGAAGAGAGCATGCCACATGAGAGAAGCTCTTGCAAACCGAATGGGTGCTCTGGCATATATAGCAACCACTGCAGATTGTTGGACCAATGGCAAGAAGAGTTACTTTGGGGTAACAGCCCACTGGATCAACCCAACTACCCTGAAACGTGAGGTCAGGGCCTTGGCTTGTAAGTGTCTGAAGGGGCGCCATACATACGATGTCCTTTCAAAAGCACTGCATGATGTACATGTGCAGTACAGGATCCACAACAAAGTTATGTGCACTACTACAGACAATGGCTCCAACTTTGTGAAAGCGTTCAGAGTTTTCATGGCCAAAGAACCAGTAGAAGCTGCAGGCACCAGTGACGATGATGGTGATAACCAAGAGGAGGAGGAGGCTGAGGTGGAGTTTGTGCCTATCTGTGAGATCCTGGACACAGGACCTGAGGCAGAGGAAGAAGCTGCAGACTCAGGAGAGGATTTTGTTTTACCACCACACCATAGATGTGCTAGCCACACCCTTAACCTTGTGGCAACACAAGACATAGAGGCCATGCTTTCTGACTCCTCCAAAAGTAGTCTTCTTGGTCCTTTCAAGAAACAGTTTCGTTCCTTGATGGGAAAGTGCAGCAAGTTGTGGTCCAAGCAGAACCAGTCAGCCCAGATTGCTGAGTATATCCATGCGCAATATGGTGTGTATCTGAAGGTACCGAATAAGACCAGGTGGAATTCCACCTTTGATGCGTTGAAGCAACTACATGAGCTCCTGTCAACTGTGCCACTAAAAATGCATGCCATAATGGACCGCTGCTCCTTGTCCAGGATCACAGCTGCTGAGATTGAAGTGGTACAGGAATACACAGAGATTATGGAGCCACTAGCCCAGTCCCTAGATATCCTGCAACGGGAGAACGGCATGTTCATGGGGTATTTGCTACCAACGCTCTGCAATCTGGACCGCAAGTTAGAAGGACTGGAAAACAAACCTGAGAGGTACACATACTGTTTTCAGCTGCTGAGAGGTGTGTGCGAAGCCCTAAGAAAGCAGTTTGCAGCTATCTGGGAGGACAAGAGGCTTCTTCTGGCAGCCTGCCTACACCCTCGCTTCAAACTAGATCGGCTGGAATCGTGTCAGGCCACCACCCATACCAACAAGTAAGAACATTAGGGAAGCCCTTTGGGTGGATTACTCCAAGGGAAATGTTGTCTCAAGGGAGGCATCAGAGGGCTTAAGGTGGTAGGCAGGGGCTGGGCCTTTTCTTCCTGGGGCTCCTCATCACAACCTTGGGTTGCTGCAGGTAATCCTTAAGGGTCTGCTGTGCTGCCCCATGAGTGTGGTGACTTGGTCACCTTCCTACCTTCCATGTCATCATCCACAGGCTCAGGCTGGACCCTGAACCAGGGGACATGACAAGCATCAGGAAATGAAGAGCAGATGATGGTTTCCTAACATATATATGTTAACATATCCTCTCTCTTTCTTAGATACACAATGGAAGCCTTGCTGAAAGCTGAAATAAAGATGGGTGTACTTAATGAGGACAGTGATCAATCTTCAGATAAAGACCAGGAAGGAGATGACTTAGAAGATGACTTCTTTAACTTTCTGCCCCAGGGCAAGAAGTCAGCAGTGGACACTGCTGAGGAGGAACTGGTGAGGTACCTGAGGTCTCCCAGCAGGGAAGTGTCATCACTCCATGGCTTTCCACGTGTGCTGCGGTGTTTTTTGCAGCACGACACAGGCATGCCTTCAAGCGCTGCAGTAGAACGCCTGTTCAGTACTGGTGGCAACGTAATGACTGTAAAAAGACATTCCTTGTCTGACATGCTCTTTGAGCATCTTGTTCTTTTGAGACATAACAGAAACATATTATAAAAGCATTTCAAGTGTAAAATTTGATTTCAAGAGTTGGGGTATCTTCATTGCTTGGGTGGATGTGAGATTCTGTTATGCCATTATGTTAATCTTATGGATAAATTTTTTTATTCTACTACCCCCTGTGTGTGTGTGTTTATTTTTAATATTGTTTTAGGCTTCTTAGATGTGCAGCAGCCAAGGCCAGCACCTTGTAGGAGTTTTTTTAAAAAGTAACTGAAATGTAATTGTAGTGATTACTTTTGAGAAAAAGCAAAGTAATCAGTTACTTTCAGAGCAATTGTAATTGTAACGGTAATTACTACTTTTTTGGGCCAAGTAATTGTAACTGTAATTTATTACTTTTTAAAAGTAATCTTCCAAGCTCTGGCCTGGAGGAAGGCTTGTCTTCTCCTTTCCTTGATATTCTTCCTGAGATGCAGGGGGTACCACTTCCCAGGGACCCTTATTCTAGAGTAGGTTAGTTCTGCAGACCCAGTTCTGTAACCGAGGAAAACACATGATTCAAAACCCACCATCACGTCTGTTGCTTTAGGAGCAGCTTCAGCCGTGGTTAATTTCTGCTCCGTGGTCCCTGTGAGGCTTCCTTCCCTGGCTCTCCCTGTCAGGTTCCTACCTGCACGTGGCTACTGCCTGTCACTAGGCACCACCAGGGACTCCACCAGTCCGGACTGTCCTTTTTTATTGTTTCTCTCCCCGCTCTAGCACAGATCTCAACAGATCCCCCTGCTAGGCAACCACCAGTCACGTCCTAATACTAGTATTCCCAGAGACTCTGAATACTGGTATTGTTATTCTCTTCACCGCTGCCACCATTTGTTACAGTTTTCCTTCAGCCTTGGTCATTACCTTACCCTCCCTTCTGGTCTGTGAAACCCCAGCCAAGGATCAGGCCTTTGGTAAACCAAATTAAGTATTTATTAAAGATAACAAAGCTAACAAGATTAACAAGATTTCTTCTTAAGGCACATAAGCATATGGTTTTACTCAATACTAATCCGAACTCCACCCCCCTCCTTCTCCACTCTCTCCTGGCAAACCACTCTCTCAAACCCAACAAACAACCCACTCTTTCTCTTCTCCCCCCAGATTCCACTCTCACTCTTCCTTTTATACGTTCAGCCATTTTAAACACTCAGCCAATCATCTAGCATTCTACTGCCCATTCACTCCCCCTCCTCTTTCACTCCACTTACCATGTATCTTCTAAACAACCAACACTTACCATATATACATTAATATTGGAACATCACATTTCCCCCCCCCCTTAAACAACAGCAGAGTATTATTCCTGTTCCAGGATTTATACGTCGCGTTAACAATATAAACAAGTCTCTATGGGGAAAATGTCTTTCTTTGTCCCTCCGTCTGGTCACGTCGCTGCAGTCCCGGCCACTTGCCTGGAAAGTCCATCGGCCAGTACATTGTCCTTGCCTTTTATGAACTGGAAGTCCACTTGATAGTCCTGTAGGGCCCAGGACCACCTCTGCAGCATAGTGTTATGGTTTTTCATAGTCTGCAACCATAACAAGGCCCGATGATCCGTAGTTACCGTGAATCTTCGTCCCCACACGTATGGGTGCAACTTGTTCAGTCCCCACACGACCGCTAGGCACTCCTTCTGGACCGACGAATAGTTGTTCTCCCTCGGTGTCAGCTTGCGACTCAGGTACGCCACTGGATGTCTGGTGCCTTCTCTCTCCTGCAGCAAGACGACTCCAAGCGCCAGGTCCGACGCATCTGTAGCCACGATGAATGGTTTCTCATAGTCTGGTGCTATTAATATGGGTCCTTGGCACAAGGCTTGCTTCAGTAGATCAAAAGCCTTCTGACATTCATCCGTCCATACCACACGCTCAGAACACTTCTTCTTTGTTAATTCATGCAAGGGGGTTGCTATTTCCCCAAAATTTCTCACAAACTTCCTATAAAATCCAGCCACACCCAGAAATGCCCTTACTTGTTTTTTGGTTAAGGGGATCGGCCACGCTTGTATTGCCTCCACCTTGCTCCATAAGGGGGTGATTTTCCCACTCCCCACCTTATGTCCTAAATAGATTACTTCCTTTAGTCCAAACTGGCATTTCTTAGCTTTTATTGTGAGGCCTGCTTTTCTTAAGGCCTCCAATACTGTTGTCAGGTGTTGGACATGCTCAGGCACCGACTTGCTAAAAATGGCCACGTCATCGATATAGGCCACTGCAAAATCTGACATGCCTCGCAACACAGTATTGATTAGCCTCTGAAATGAACTTGGTGAGTTCCTTAGTCCCATGGGTAAGGTCACAAACTCATATAACCCATCTGGTGTACTGAAGGCAGTTTTGGCTCTGGAGTGCTCGTCTAGTTCCATTTGCCAAAATCCTTTACAGAGATCTAGTGTAGAGATAATGGTTGCTGCCCCCAATAACTCTAACATTGCGTCTACCCTAGGCATAGGATACGCATCTGGGACAGTAATTTTATTGATTAGCCGATAATCAATGCAAAACCTGGTCGTTCCATCTTTTTTCGGAACCAGGACAATACTTGAGGCCCAGGGACTGATGGATTCCCTGATCACTCCTAATTCCAGCATATCTTCCACCTCCTTTTTGATCTCATTCAAAACTTTCCCATTCACACGGTACGGAACAGATCTGATTGGGGCATGATCTCCAGTATCAATGGAATGTATAACTATACTGGTTCGGCCAGGTTTGTTGCTAAAGAGATTCCTATAGGTTTTCAAAACTCTCAGAATCTCTTCTTTTACTTCCTCCTTCACCTCCTCTGACCATTCCACTTGATCTACCCCTCCTTTGTCTTTGCTTTCCTGTACCAAATCTGGAAGTTCAGGCCCACTTCCCTCAGGGAATAAGGTAACTTGCAACACCTGTACATCCCTGGTATGGTAAGGCTTCAACATATTTACATGAACCACTTTGCTTTTGTTTAATTGGTCTGTGGTGATTACATACGTCACTGTGTCAAGCCTTTCTCTGATGGTATATGGTCCTTCCCAGTTAGCCTGTAATTTGTCATGTTTCCTGGGTATGAACGCCATAACCATATCTCCCACGAATACACTGCCTTGATCTGTCAGCACTTCATGAGGAAAACCCAGCCTCATAAAGATTTTTAATAAAGCCTCTGCCACTACAGGGGCTTCTACAGATCTCAGTGCTTCTGCGTCTGGGTACCTGGTGGCAAAATCCACCACCACCACTAGATATTTCTTGCCATGCCTTGTGGGTTTGGAAAAAGGGCCCACCAAATCTATTCCCACTCTATAAAAGGGTTGTCCAATTATAGGAAGGGGCTTTAAGGGTGCCTTAGTCTTTACTCCACTTTTTCCGACCTTTTGGCATATTCCACAAGATAGACAATGTTGTTTTACATCTTTGGAGATGTTTGGCCAATAATAGTGTGCTGCCAATCTCCTCTTGATCTTTTTTATTCCCAGATGTCCTGCACATGGGACATCGTGGGTTACCTCTAGCAATCTGGTTCTGTATTTGCTAGGTACTATCAATTGCTTTACTGGTTCACATTCATCCTTTCTCTCAGCGGGCATCCACAGTCTATATAAAATCCCATTCTCACACACAACTTGATTCCTCAGTTTGTCAGTGAAAGGAATCTGTTGGGTCAGAGCTTGTTCCTTTATCTGCTTCAAACATATCTTTATGCAGCTCTTCCCTGAATTGCTCTGCTTCTTTCTTATCAGAGACCACTTCATACAGTTTGTCTCCTTCAGCAGGCCTGCTAGTGGTTGCTATGGTGACTTGAGGCTGGTTAACAAATTCCACCCTGTTTGTTTCAGCCCCCCTTAATATGGCTTCTTTTTCTCTGCCAATTTGCTGTCTGGTCACTACATAGATCTTTCCTTGGGCTCCCATTACATCTCTTCCCAGTATTACTGGTTCTTGTTGCTAGGCATTAATGCCTACTTTATATCGGCCCTCTCGGCCTCTCCAAGTCATTTCCACCAGGGCCACAGGCAAACTTTCTGGTTGACCCCTCACTCCTTGGATAGTCACAGTTTCCTGAGGTAATATTACCTCAGATTTTATTAAATCTGGCCTCAGTAATGTCTGAGCGGCACCAGTATCAAGCAATGCCCAATAATTTGCCCCTTGTACACTCACTTCCTCTCTCAGACTTGAATCAAGGTCTGTTACTTCTGTCCAGTTTATCTGGCAAAACTGAACCTTTTTCGCTGTTTCTAAAGCCTTGGGCTCTGTTTTCACTGCCCTTGTCTGAGCAGGATTACTAATGGGGTTGGCAACCTCACATTGAAAACGTAGGTGCCCCAGTCTACCACATTTGTAGCATAATTTCTCCTCACTTTTAGGGTACACAGATCCACTCTGGGGTGTCCTGTGCCCTTCAGATTTTAATGGAGGACTCTTTGTGGTACCACATCCCTTCTGCCAGCGTTATATGGTCTGGGTTTAAAATCTCTTGATGTTTTCCCCACCCAGCCAGTTCTGTTGGAGGCGAAGTGATCCGCCATCTCTGCGGCCTCCTGCACCGATGTAGGGGAACGGTCTTTGACCAGGAGCCTTATTTCTGGTGGTAACTGATGGTATAATTGATCCAATATCATGAGGTTTTTCACCTCCTCCACAGACTGAGCTTTTGCACTTGTCAGCCATTTCCCAAATATGTCCATCAGTTTTGCCCCCAGCTCCACGAAAGACCTCCCTGTCCGTATCTGGCAGTTTCTGAAGAGCTTTCTAAAATAATCAGGCCCCAGTCTGAATCTTTTAAACACTGCTTCTTTGAATTCAGCATAGGTGACGGGCCTGTCTGAGGGGAAATATTGGTATACCTCAGCCAATTCCCCTTTAATCAGGTTTGATAAATACTGCATGTATTTATCTTCAGGTAGCCCCCACAACTGAGCTGCTTTTTCAAAGGTTGTGAGATAAATTTGAGGATCTTGACCAGGCTCATAGACAGCAAAGTCCTTTGGAGTAATTTTTATTTTTGCTCCATCTCTGTCTTTCCTTGTCTCCTCAGAATGAAACTTCTCTCTTTCAAATTTTAACTTTTCTGCCTGTAATTCCGCATCCACTCTCATTCTCTCAAATTCCAACTCCCTCTGTTTTTCCTTCTCTGCACCTTCCATCCTCAATCTCTCAGCTTCCAACTCCCTCTGCTTGTCTTTCCCATCAGCTTCCATCCTCAATCTCTCAGCTTCCAACTCTCTCTGCTTGCCTTTTTCCTCAGCCTCCCATCTTAACTTCTCTCTCAAGTACTCTATATAAGCAGGATTGCTTAAATATCCTTCTGGGGTCTCTTCTCTGACAGGTTGTTTTTGCTGGGCAGTTGCAAATCCTATAAGTGCTACCCTCAATTCATCTACCCCTTTACCCTCGTGAGGTAAATTGAATGTTATGCACTTCTCCACCAGCTCCTCTCTTTTCATTTTTATGTATTCAGCCATGGTGTTTGAGTTCACTCACTCTTTGTCACACACTCTTTGCCAGTCACTCTCACAAGAAATCTTGTTTTGTTATTTCTGTTTGCCACACCACTGTTCTGGATTCTCTAGTATTCGTATCTCACTGCTACAGCCAACACCTGTGACGTAGTCTCCTTTGTCACCACGTGTCTTTGGGATTCTCTTTGGTTCGTATCTGGATTCTCCGTTGTTCATATCCCACCGCTACTGCCACCACCTCTCCCCTTTATTGTGGTTGACTTCTTGGATTACTTGCAGATGGGGCTGTAAAAATCATTAGCTGTGGTCGGCAGATGCAGCGTGCTGGTAAGATGCAGTTCCAACAACTCCTTTTCTTTAATTAAAATTCTAAATAAATCATGAGGCTTTGTGGGCACAAGCTTCCACCCCTTGTGGAAGATGAAAGATATATACTGACTGCTGGCAGTCTTGATAGAACTCTTTAGTCTCCTGTTTTCTCCATTCGTTTCTGGCCTTCACACAACAGCCCATATGCACCACTTCAGTGTTTAGAAATCATTATTGCTGAAGATCAATACCAGAAGACATCTGTGAGTCTTCCTGGTGCACAAACACATTTACTCTTCTCGATAATAAATGTGGCTTAAAGAAGAAAGGAAATATCCTATATTTACTAGTCTATTGATTTTCTCTTTCTCTCTGTGTGTGACATGCTTCAGAAATGGAGACTTGGGCATATTAAATATCTTCCATGGTACACCCAATATCTCTGAGTCATGTTAGCTTGACTAAATCAAGTCCTCCTTCTTTTGCCTCCTGGTTTCTATGGGAACAGATTGCATTGAATAAACACTTTTCTAGGAATATTTTATTATTTCTAATTATATTAATTATAATTCAATATAGTGCATTAGAACTCATTTAGATTATCATGAAAAACTTCCATTTTGGTGTAAGCGTGAGAAAAGGGGGGCATTTGCATAAAAAAGCCATTTGTGGTCTATAATTCTCAGTTTCGATTGCCATTGGTACTAATTAATGAAGAGGTTTGCATTTGAAATTTTAATGGCATAATGTTTTAACCTGGCAGTTCAGAGGGCAGTGCTAACGCAAAGATTTTAAAAAATCATTATTGAAACCAAAACTATACAAACAAGATATATAATTGTGTGCAACTAGGAAAAAGTTAATTTTGTCTTATGATGCATGATTTTATGGAAGACCTTTCTTGTCTTCTACATGGGACCTAGTGTAGTAGAACATCCTTAAAGCCAATGTGGTGCAGTGGTTAGAATGTTATCCTAGGACCAGGGAAAACCAGAGCCAATTCTCTACTCAACCATGAAGTTCACTGGATGACCTTGGGCCAGTTGCTATATCTCAACCCAACCTATCTCACAGGGTTAGAAGGTGAGTGGATAATCATGTATGCCATCTTGAGCTCCTTGGAATGATGGCAGGATACAAGCAATAAAGAGAGAGAGATAATAAATTATTAAATGGTCACAAGATCTTATCTTCTCTAATATGTCCACTTAATTCTCCCACTCTGTTCTCTATACATCCAGCAGATGATTAACTCTTCATTATCCTTGCACACCTAGATCTTTCTTTCCACTACAACTCTAGGCAGTCCTTCCAGCCAATTCATTTTAGAAACACAGAAAGCTGCCTTTTACTGAACCAGACCATGGGTCCATCTCACTCAGAATTATCTACAATTACTAGGAGCACCTCTCCAGGCTTTCAGGTGGGAGCCTTTTCCAGCTCTACCTGAAGATCCCAGAAATTCAATCTGTGATCTTCTGTGTACAACACAGAAGAACATAAGAAGATCCTGCAGGATCAGGCCAATGGCCCATCTTGTCCAGCATCCTGTTCTCATAGTGGTCAACCAGTTGCTTATGGGAAGCCTGCAAGCAGGCCCTGAGTGCAATTGAGCTCTTCCCTCCTGCAGCTTCCAGCAACTGGTATTCAGAAACATGCTACCTCCAACTATGCAGAGCATAGTCATCATGGCTAGTAGGCATTTATACCTTTATCCTACATGCATTTGTCTAATACTCTTTTAAAGCCCTCCAAGTTGATGGCCTTCACACATGTTGTTGTGCCACTGAGCTGTGATCCTTCCCCTGAAATTCTGTTAGAAGGAGCTCTTTTTTGGTAGGCCATTGTTAAGGTATTATTATTGTAGTGACATGGTAGCCACTGTAGTGCAGTTCCTTCCTGTGCTGCAAAGGTATAATCAGAAGTCCCAAGTCCTGTGTGAACCCTGTGCTGCAGCTACTTTCCATGCCTGCATTGACTCAAGTTCTAGAGAAGGCAACAATGCAAACAGATCCACAGTATAGACTTGAACCCCATGAACTGGGGCCCTTAACTGGAAGCAGCAGCAACAGTGTGTGGACAATTAGATGCTATTTGTTTAACTTATCAATTCATGTGTCTGAATTTCTTTCATTCTGCTATGGCTTTCTATACATGAAGTTAGAGAACAGGTGCCAAGATGTCATCAATAAAAATGTAACTGTTCAAACCGATTTTTGTGACCGTATTCGTGATGCTACAAAAGCTGACTGAAAATGAATATAAATATGCCGCATCAAAACTAAACCTGGAAATGTTAATATTGGCAATTTATTTTTTGTTTAATTTGTAAGATAAGTGAGAGCACAAACCTTATCATCCCTGGAGGAATTAAAGCTGACAGAGAGTTCACCAGGCTGGTCTTATGTAACCCCAGTACTCTTGCTAAGCTTTGACTTTTACATAGCTTCCACTGCATCCCAGAATACAACAATGGCAACTTGCAAGTTAAGAGAAAATTCACTCATGCATTACACACACACACCTTGCATAGAACATTGAAGGTTAGGCAGATGGACTTAGATTGTTTTTCGTGGGCTTCCCCCTCTTTTTCATTTAAAGTGAAGGAAAAGGAACAAATCTTTGCCAGAGTACTAAAAAGATCACACTTAATAGTCATGTTCTTGCAAGCTGAACCCTGGCTTCATGGCTTTTGGAACCTTTTATTCCATCTCCCCAGATACCTTTCTGAGATCCATAATATAGCAATAACTTCTCTTGCTTGTGACATTTAGGTAGGGGCTAACAGGTCTCAGATGATGGCTTGGTTTCTCTTCTATTTATATAGTCTTTATTCTGGACATAAGAGAACTGAAGCACAAAAACAATGAATTTCTTGCCTTCTGGATTATGTTGCTGTATTGTATATCAAGTTTGGTGTTATCTGAAATGAAATATATAGGTCAGATTGTCCCCACAGAAGGCATATATCAATGTCAAGGCAGCATTTGACCTCCATTATTGGTGGTTGACTTCTACAATCTTCACTTGTCCATCTGATTTATTTTTGTATTTGGCCAATGACTTTAGCATCACATCTGGTTTAGCATCACTTGCAATCGTGATGCAGTCTATGCAATGAATCACAGAGCTGGAATGTACTCATGATGACAGAATTTTCTACACTTAAATATTCCCAAAAGATTCCATGGCTGTCCTAAATATATAAAAAAGTATGCCATTGCATAACTATTTTTTAAACTTAGTTAGCAATTCCTAATAACAAACGTAAAAAAGCAAAAGCTGTTTATGTCCAAATTCCATTATTTCTCTTCTTGTTCATTTCTCAATGCAGCTCCAAATGTCAACTTTCTTTTTAAAAGAGAACACTCCCCTATGCAACTTTCATGCAAACTGTGCATTCAAAACATTTAATCAAACATCAACATTTCAATTGATGTAGAAAAACCCTGCTAAGCAATTCTGGGATGCACTTTGACAGATCTTCCTAGGGACAGAACTCCATAATCCTGGTACAACCATTGAAAATTACCTGCCATGCCAAATTCAAGGTTTTGGTGTAGAAAGCCCTACACAGCTTGGGACCAGGATACCTGAAAGATTGTCTTACCCCTTATATACCCAGTCATTCACTGCACTCTGCAGGTGAGGGCCTCCTGCAGATACCATCTTATCAGAAGGTCCATTCCACGCAACATAGGAAGAGGACCATTACTGTGGCAGCACTAAAACTTTGGAATTCCCTCCCCTTAAATATTAAACAGGCGCCATCTCTGTTATCTTTTTGGCACCTATTGAAGACCTTCCTCTTTCAACCAGCCTTTTAGAGACCTTATCCCAATCTGTATCTGTGGTGGAATTGCTTTTTAAGATGTTTTTAAAGTTGTTTTTTTAAAGATTTTTTAAGATGTTTTGTTTTAATATGTTTTTTAAGATGTTTTGTCTTAATATGTTTTTTAAGATGTTTTGTTTTAATATGTTTTAAAGTCTTTTGTTTGTAAGAAGTTGTAAAGTGCTTTTAACATTTTTGCTTGCCGCCCTATGCTCCAACTGGGAGGAAGGGTGGGGTATTAATTAATAAATTAAATAAATAAATTGGATTCTGAATCCTCATTAATTTAATCTCTCAGATGGATGGAACTTGAAGTATCATATGGAATAAGGTGGGATGTATATGGGTGAATGTGTTCCTAAGGGTACATTGGTCTCAAGTCATTTAGGGCTTTAAAGTTAGTGATAATTACCAGCACCTTGAACTTTCAGTATCCAGATGGGATTTTGCCCAGAAGTTAATAGGAAGGCACTGCACTATATATAAAACAACAAGGAGCCCTGTAGCACCTTAAAGACTAACAAAATTATTATATATTTGTCAGTATTTAAGGCACCACGAGATTTTTTTGGTTGATTTTGCTGCAACAGACTAACACAGGTATCCTCTGAAAATATATAAAAAATATCATTTGGATGTGGAGATGTCTTGTAAAAGCAGAACAGCACTTTGCTTGTTTAAGTGATTGCCATCTTACTGCAGCCCCCACCCCATGATCTATCCTATACCATTCCAGAGAGTCTGTCAATCCTCAGGAACCACCTTTTTTCTTAGGGGTGTATAGGGGGCTGTAAAGGGGAAGGAACCTGGAGTTCCGCTCTATCTTCTCTGAATCCAAGTTTATATATTACATATTCTGAGTGACTTAATCTTGACCAAAGCTGGCCAGCTCCATTTTGCATCACTAAAGCTTCCAACCAGTTTTTAAGGGCAGATCCACATAAAAGTCAATGCAATGTTCAGTCCTAGAGTTTTTATTACGGTACAGATGAAAGTCTCAAGGTCAGTGTTTTCTGAGACAGGGACAGAGATAGCATATCAGATGTCATGTATAGCCATCACCTGGTTATCCAGAAGAAAAGAGTCTAAACCCGTCCAGAAAAAGTATTTCTCCCTCTTCCAGTTCAAGGGAAGGTTCGTCCACAGTGCTTCCATTTTATTTGGATGCAGCTTCAATTTGTTAAAACTGATGTGGCCCTTCAGGCCTTCAATATGGTCCACTGGCAACATTCCTCACTAGTTCTGCTCTGCAGTCTCCTTGAGTGTTTTTGCTTGGTAATGTGTTCTTGAACTCTGCCAAGGCTTTTTGCATGTCTGGATGGAGACTAGAAAGGGATGTGTAACTAAATTAAGATTTGTTGCTCCACCCATCTATGATTCTGGCCCTGCCCACCACTAACCTGGGTGGGAGAGCAGGGAGGAGTTGCTCTCTCTCAGCTCTGCCCACCTGGGTACTCGGTGCAACACTGTGGTAGATCTGAGGGCCAGGGAGGTGGGGTTGCTGTGGTCTATAGGAGTTCTTTCTCTCTCACCAAGCACCCTGTCCAGACGGCGACTGGTTTGGAATGTCTTCATCTTGTGCTGGGCCAAGGAGACAGACTGGGAATACTGTTGGTGTACCGCCCACCTTGCTGCCCAACAGCTTCCCTAACTGAGCTGACAGAGATAGTCTCGGAGGTATTGTTGAGGTCCCCCAGACTCGTGGTACTGGGGGATTTCAACATCCATGCCGAGGCTGTCTTGCTTGGGGCGGCTCAGGACTTCATGGCCTCCATGACAACCATGGGGCTGTCTCAAATTGTTACTGGCCCGACACATGTATCGGGACATACTCTTGATCTGATCTTTGCCACTGGTCATGGAGATGGTGATCTGAGGGTGGGGTATTTTTCATCTACTCCATTGTCATGGACAGATCATCGCTTGCTGAGTTTTAGACTCATGACAGACCTTTCCCTCTGCAGAGGTGGGGGACCTATTAAGTTGGTCTGCTCCCGGAGGCTTATGGATCCTGTAGCTTTCCAGAGGGCTCTGGGAGTTTTTCCGGCTGATAGTACTGGTGCTCCTGTCGAGGCCATGGTTGACCTGTGGAATACGGAGATGACCCGGGCCATTGACATGATCGCTCCCGCGCGCCCCCTTCGCTGCCGAACTCATACAGCACCGTGGTATACCCCGGAGCGCAGAGTGATGAAGCAAGAGAGAAGGAGGCTAGAGTGCAGGTGGAGGCGAACTCCTGACGGATGTAATCATTCCCTGGTAAGTGCTTCCACTAAGTTGTACATAAAAGCGGTTAGGGCGGCGAAAAAGTCTTATTTTGCTACCACCATTAGATCATCCCTTTGCCGCCCAGCGGAGCTTTTTAGGGTGGTACGAGGGCTCTTACATTCTGGCCCTCATGATACTAAGGAAACATCGGAAGCCCGCTGCAACGAATTTGCGGAGCACTTCCAGGACAAGATTGCATGCATCCGTCGGGACTTAGACTCTGATGTTATGACAGATGAATCCATTGAAGTGTCCAGAGCGCGGCCTTGTCCTTTATTATTGGATGAATTTCAGTTGGTGCAGCTCGAGGAAGTGGACAAGGTGCTTGGAATGGTGCGGGTGACCACCTCTGCTCTGGACCCTTGCCCATCTTGGCTGGTGAAGACTGGCAGGACTGTAACTGCTGGCTGGGCCAAGGAGGTAATAAATGCCTCCTTGAGAGAGGGAGTAGTCCCTGGTAGTCTCAAGGAGGCAGTAATAAGACCTCTTTTAAAGAAACCTTCTTTGGACCCAGATGTTTTGAACAACTATAGACCAGTGGCAAATGTCCCTTTTTTGGGCAAGGTTTTGGAGCGGGTGGTCGCTGGCCAGCTCCAGGCGCTCTTGGATGAAACCGATTATCTGGATCCATTTCAATCCGGTTTTAGGTCCGGTTTTGGCACTGAAACAGCCTTGGTCGCCCTGTATGATGACCTCTGTCGGGAGAGGGACAGGGGGAGTGTGACCCTGTTGATTCTCCTTGATCTCTCAGCGGCGTTTGATACCATCGACCATGGTATCCTTCTAGGGAGGCTCGCGGAGTTGGGAGTTGGGGGCACTGCTTGGCAGTGGCTCTGCTCCTACTTAGCGGATCATTGCCAGAAGGTAGTGCTTGGGGAACATCGCCCGACACCCTGGACTCTCCATTGTGGAGTCCCTCAGGGGTCGGTTTTGTCCCCCATGCTCTTTAACATCTACATGCAGCCTCTGGGTGCGGTCATCAGGAGTTTTGGAGTGCGTTGCCATCAGTACGCTGATGACACACAGCTCTACTTCTCCTTTTCACCTTCTTCAGGTGAGGCTGTCGATGTGCTGAACCGTTGCCTGACCGCGATAATGGACTGGATGACAGCTAATAAACTGAAACTCAATCCAGACAAGACTGAGACACTGTTGGTGAGCTCTTTCCCTGCTCAGATGGTGGATGTTTATCCTGTTCTAGATGGGGTTACACTCCCCTTGAAGGAACAGGTTCGTAGTTTGGGGGTCCTTTTTGACCCTTCCTTGTCGCTCAAGGCTCAAGTGGCCTCGGTGGCACGGAATGCGTTTTACCACCTTCGCTTAGTCGCCCAACTACGCCCCTATCTGGACAGTGATGATCTCGCCTCTGTTGTCCATGCTCTGGTAACTTCTAGATTGGATTACTGTAATGCGCTCTACGTAGGGCTGCCCTTGAAGACTGTTCGGAAACTTCAGCTAGTGCAAAATGCGGCAGCCAGGCTGTTGACAAGGACCAATCGGTCTGCGCATATAACACCTGTCCTGGCTCGCTTGCACTGGCTACCCATTTGTTTCCGAGCTAGATTCAAGGTGCTGGTGTTGACCTATAAAGCCTTACACGGTGTGGGACCGCAATACCTTGTGGAACGCCTCTCCCGCTATGAACCTACCCGCTCACTTCGTTCAGTATCTAAGGCCCTCCTCCGGGTACCAACTCACCAGGATGCCTGGAGGACTGTTACTAGAACTAGGGCCTTTTCTGTGGTGGCCCCCGAATTATGGAACAGCTTACCGAAGGAAATAAGCCTGGCGCCTACGGTTCTTTCTTTTAGGCGCCAGGTTAAGACCTGGCTGTACTCCCAGGCATTTTAATGTTCAATGTTTAATGTTTAATGTTTTAATTTAATGTGTTCCTTTCTGTTACTGATTTTATTCTATATTGTATTTTAATCTTGTTTTGTACACCGCCCAGAGAGCTATTAGCTATGGGCGGTCTAGAAATGAAAATAAATAAATAAATAAATAAATAACATGTGGTCTAGATGGAATGTGATACTTGGGCTGAAAAATGTGCCCTAGTCATATATAACCCTAAGGATTTGTAGAGCTATTCCTGGTTCAGCTGGAAAAAGGAAAATAAAAATATGAAACTACCAAACTGACAACATTATGGCCATGTTCCCTTTGTTTTCAGTGCCATCCTGGCAAAACTGAATGCAAAAGCAAGGGCATTTATCTGCTGCAAGAAATCTTACTTTTAAAAGTCGCTAAAACTTCATTAAACTCACTAGCTCAATAAAACAGGAAATTCAGGAAAGAAAAAAGCCACTCAAAACATTCTTTTGGAAAAAAACACCCTGCTTAATAAGCCACTTGTCACCACAGCAGGAAAGAGAGAAGAAAACACTTACAGCAACTGCTTAAAAGTAATTTATTTAAGCAATCACTGCCACAGGCATACAAAAAACAAAGTGCCAGGGAAATAACTAAAATGGTTTATTAATCTACACCCCAGCAAGTGAGTAGGCACTACAAAGAAAGAAATTATAAAAGTTGTCATGACCTGAAAACTTATAAAAAAGGAATTGTTTCAAATATATAGAAGCTGCCAAAATAGTAACCCAAATGAACTCCTCATAATCATAATAAAAGCAAATGAGTATAAACTCAAAAAACAAGTCTTTGATAGTTCTGGAAGAACTATTGTCTGAATGCCAAATTGTATTAAGCTGCTTATAATCTTCATTGTGGAGAAGGCCTTAACAAAAGATTTGGAATGATAGCATGCTCCAGTCTTGAAAGCGGTTTGGATGAAAAACATTGACAGGGCAATGTTGCACTGCCTAGGCCAATAGTCATACCTGGATAAACTAAAAACATAGCTGCAAGTCCATGTGTGCTATTGTCCATGTCACATTATTAAATGTTCTTTAAAAACTCAGCGTGGCATGCTGTTTCTGTCTAAGGCGGCTTATTATTATTATTATTATTATTATCTTTATTTATTTAAGCATCGATTAAGGGCTCAAGCATCGATTAGGGCTGGGCAAATCTGTCAAAGTCAGTTTCTCATTGTTTCTCATTTTGCCAGTATTCAGTTCCATTCTCCACATTTCCACATCAGCGTGCATTAAAAAAAGAGAAGCCTGCATGAAAATTCACCAGCATTTTAGTGCACATTTCTCCTAATAAACACGTCTTGTATGCAATTTCGCCTGGTATACACATTTTTGCTGAATATTTTCACCTAAAATAATGCATTTTGTGTTATTGTCATGAATACATGCCTGTGTATGCACACTTTACGCTAGTATATGCATTTTTGTGCAACTTACTTGGGTGAAGAATTGCATTACAAAATACAGAGAAATGTGAGTTTCGAAGGATGTCTGCATTTTGGTCACATATTGTTTTGGAAAGTGCAAAGTAGGTAGACCCACCTTTAAATGCAAACCGATTCAAATCTCTTCCAATTCCTAAAATGGATGCATTAACCAGATTCTATGTGAGTTACTTAACTGCAAACTGTTCTACACAGCAAACATTGAACTACATTAAGAAACAAGGACTTAGAGTGGGCAATTACAAAACAACCCTGTCCCCTGCTACCGGAGCAGATGGTATGCTTGGGATGTGCACTTGCTAACTATACTCTCTTGATCCTGACTGGTATAAGTCAGGTGAGAGCAACTGCTGGGTCCTCATAAAGGAAGGACAGGGTGCTACATGCTCTTGCATTTCTGCTGGCTTGGTCCCTTGGAAATTTCAAAATAAAATAACGTGGAGACAGACAGATTCCCCAGGGAGCTATTGGGTTCACCCTCAGCCTTTCTTTAAAGGTTGCTACAAAATGCATGTTAAAGATGGAACATGGGGAAGTTCCTCACAGCTCAGAAAGACAACTGGAGTAGTGCAGAGACTCCTTAGACTGACAAAAAGAAATGAACCATAGAGTTCAAGGATGTGATCTATTCCCTCTCGCATGTAGTACAATGGCACCCTTAACTCATCCTTTCTTCCACTGCAACATACCCAACAATCAGATGTAGCAGGAGGCCTGGGGCAGGAGTAGCCTGTACAGGAGCAGGCAAGTGGCTGGACTGTGATCACAACTTTTCATTTAAGGATGGACAAATCATCAATTTTGGTTTTTCTCAGTTTCTCATTTTTTCCAATCTTAAATTAAGTTAAGAATGAATTTAAGAGTGAGCCCTATTCCACATCATTTTCTGATTTCATTAAAATAAAAAGTCCATGTAAATGTTTTCTATGCATTTTTGTGCGCATTTCACTGTATATTTATGCATACGATTTTGCCTAACATATACATTTTTGCAGTCATTTCCTTAGTATAATGGACTCTTCTATGTTTTTATCACTAATAGATGCAGTTTTGTCCACACTTTCCCCTAATGTAGGCATGTTTGTAGGCGTTTTTGGGTTGAAGACTGCATCACAAACTTTGGAGAAGGGTGCATTTTTAAAAGATAGCTGTGATTTGGTTGACTTATTGTAGCAGGCACACTCTAGTACTTCCTATGGTGTTCATAAAAGAGCTCAGAAAATATCCCCTCAAAAATCCACAGTGTTTTTCATTCTCAGTTCCTGTTTGCTCTGGCTCAGACTTTCCTACCTTGAACATATCCCCTTAAACATGCCCATATTTTAATGACTGTCAGTATTTGATCATCAGTCTCTTATCAATTCTGAACTGAGAAGAGATATAAAGAGCTGCTCTCTGTGAGTGAGCACAGTGGTGGCTGATGTAGGTGCCTTTTCCCCTACTGATGGAGCTGCTGATGGAGAGAGGGAATGCCTGCTTCATTTTATGGTCCTGTGTCTTTTAGACATGCCCACCATTTTGTGTTATGCCAAACCACCCCAGCAGCCATTTTGTGTTATGCTATACCTCCACAGAAGTCATTTTGTGACTTTGCCCATGGCACTTTCTCAAAATTGCAAATGTGCCCACTGTCCAAAAAGGTTAGGAACCATACATTTTTTTCAATTAATTTTTATTCAAATTTTCAAAACCAAAACAATACAAAAAAAACAAATCAATAACTAATACAATAAAAAAGAAAAGAAAAAAATATAAAAATATTGACTTCCGATTTGTCTTAGTTCAGCTATAAATCTATAATATATAACAAACCTATCTCTTAATAGATTATAAAATCACCTTCCTCCAGCGGTTATCTTAATTGGTTTCAAATCTCATTAACATCATATCATTTTAATCTTCCACAAAAAGTCAGAGAAGTTTCCAATCCTTGAGATATATATCAATCAATTTTTTCCTTAAATAAACATGTCAATTAATCCAACTCATCAAGTCTACTAAATCCAGTAATTTCAAATCGCTCTTCTGTCTTTATCCGTATTAGGTCCATCTTCCATCTTCCATCTCCACGCATCCAAAACTCTTGCTGTCATAGTCATATAATAAAAGTCTGATAGGAATTTCCTCCATCACAGATATTTTCTTGCCATGAATTCCGAACATATCATTAAAGTATTGCTGCAAAGCCGCATCTCTGTTCCTCTTTTCCACATGATACACTAGTACATCTCTTGAAGATTTTTCCATTGACACAAAACAGGGATTAATTCTGTTAACTTTCTCCATTTCAAATTCCATCAAATCCTTCCAGTCCAGGAATTTTTTTGAACCGATAATATCTTTATCTCCAATCTTTTCAATTCCTTCAGGGACAGCGCTGAATTCCAAACTATAATATTTGTCTCCAGGATCCGTCAGAGCTAGGAAATCCAAATCTTTTTTCATGTCCATATGTAATCCAATCTCCAAAGTTTGAATCTTGCCTTTAATTTCTCTTTCATCTTTTTTTGGTTTTCCAGATCTATCTTTATTCTCCTTTCTCATAGAATCCTGAATTTCTTTCAGCTCCTGTCTCATTTCGTGAAATTCAATTTTCCACGCTTGTCTATTATTTCTCAGTTCTTGTTTTATTGAGTTAATCTCATTCATTATTTTCTGAAACATGTCTAAAGATAAAGTCCCTTCTTGTACATCCATAATCTTCTTAATTGTCATTCTTAAAGCCAAAGGAACAAAACTCCTTCAATTTTCAATGTCCCAAGCAAAGAGCAGTTTATTTCTTTATCCAATTACAAAGGAGTTAATCTTTCCAACCAACTGACGTCACACGCTAGACAGTTCTTATCTCTTATATGCCCAGAAGTGCAAAAACAGCTTTAGTTCACAGCGTCCAAATAACTAGTAGCAGAGAGAATGAGCAGATTCGTCAAAAAAAAAAGTAGATCAGGAAAAATAGTCCCATGCATATATTACACAAAAGTCTTATAAATCAAAAAGATTTTTCTTATCTCTTCCAATCAGAAATCCCTCATCCGTTGTAATCTTTAAAATGCTATTTTCCATATCAGCTTTTTGCAATAAAAGAAAGATAGGCTATTTTTGTTTTCTTCCCCCTTAGTTCCGTGAGTAAAGAAGGAAAGTCGTAACTCACCTAGGTTATCTTAATTGCTGTTACTTTGACAAATCTCTTTAGCTGTATAGATAAGAAAATGATAAGCATAGACAGGAGGATGTTTGCCTGCTAGTCCGTTATTCTTTAAAGAAAAAAAACGGGTCACTTATTCAGCTGAGCTAGCATAGAAATCCTCGCTCCGTCTGAGCAGCTGGAAGCCTTTCTTTCGCAGACAATTCTGACGAATTCCAGACTCCCACAGTCACGACAAAGCTATGTGGGAAATCTCACGTTTCTTCCTTATCCAGAAGAAATTATCCCCAGTCAGAAAAGACCCTTCTGACTGAATTTATAGCTGAAAAAGTTTCATCTAAGACGGGAGCCCGTCTCAGAGCTACACAGGCGGAGGGATCGTCCTGGGAAAGTCTTAGGAACCATACATAATGGTTTGGGAAGAGCAAATTACATAGGTTTGCATTAAAATGTGAATCAAATGAATTTTTCCACCAGCCCCAATTCCATTACAGTTTATGGTTGGGCATGTGTAGACACTGCAGCCCATCAAAAACAGGAGACCCATCGATTCCTCCCATGGAGAAATCCTACAATTCTGCTTGTCCTCAGTGGAGTTAAAGGGCTCTGACAGCTTTTATGCAAAAGGAGATGGCTCATGACCCAAGTATCTGAATATCACTAACAATATATATATTATATTGTGCCAATGTGATATTACACATGCAGGCACGCACATATATACATACTCTCTCTCTCACACACACACATACACACACACACACAAATTCAGAGCAGAAAGCACTTTTCTAAAATGCTTGCATACTACAATAAGAGTTAGAAACCCTAAAAGATGCAATCCATATTGGCAGCCTCACCACAAATGTGCAAAACAAATAATTTCTTAACATCACAGCTGTGTGTTTCAAGCTAAACCATGTTTGAAAGCCAGTGCATAAAGCACCTGAGTTACACCTCATGAAGTATGCAGACTGAAAGGGTTACAGAAAGCAGGTGGTTATGTAGCCTCTGGTACGGGCAGCCATTATTTTGGAAGCAAAGGTAATAGAGGTAATGTTATATATGGGGAGGAACCTTTGCTTAACACTAATATCTTCAGGACCATGGTGGTTTAATGAAGTAGAGTTGATGCTCAAAGAATATATAGCATCAACAACGAGATTGCATGCACACGGGGCTAATTTATTTATATGGCTGAGGTATCTAATAGTGTAGGAGCCACTTACTTATATTTCCTTCATGATATCAATCATTCAGGTCAGTTAATTGAGCTGTATACCACTCTCTTTTATTAATAACGACCATAGCTAGCTCTTTCTTTATATGCCTAATGGTATCACAACACCATCAATTAAGGAGCAGTCAAGTCGGAGAAGTGTTTCTTCATCTCACAGTAAAACAATATATCTGGTCCCAGTGCCAGACCATGCATTTAATAAAATACATGTGTCATCTTTTTTACCATCTTTACTATACATGAGAACATAGGAATATAGTAGCTGCCTCTTTTTAGACACATACAGCCTTAGGACATTTAGATCCTGCTGTTTCAAACCTAATACCCTGTATTGCCCTTGGATGACTATATACTCTGAAGGAACAACAGACACATAGCATTTTGGGAAGTGAGCCTTCATATTCTCCTGCAGGGGTAGCATCCAATTCAAGATCAGTCACATGTGAAGAGGATTATGCTATTCTGGATTCAAGGTTATTAAGGAATAAACTGAGAGAACGGAAGAATTTAAGAGCCCTGCTGGATCAGGCCAAGACCCATCTAGTTTAGCACAATAGTGGCCAACCAGATGCCCATGGGAAGCCAGCAGCAGGACATGAGTACATGAGTATTTGAGATTCCCAGTAACTGGCATTCCGCCAACAGTGGAGGTAGAACATAGGCATTGTGGCTAGTAAACATTAAAAGCCTTATCCTCCATGAATGTATCCAATGAGTCAACCAGACTTGAGAGATAAGCGGGTATTGCAAACATGTATGAATCAGCCTTAATAATTTATTATGTAAGAAGTTGTTGTACTTTTCTATATAGCCTAAGATTTACTAAGAACTGTACACAGATTGTAAACGGCCCTGGCCTATAGACTTACCATCTAAAAGGCATGACACAAAGTGGGGGGGATGAAAACAAGAAGCAAACTCAGGCACCACTTCCTAATATAGTTGTTCTTGTAATTACCAAGTTGAATGAAAACAATTCAGGGAAAGGAGAAGACAAATGGGAGTTGGGCTGTCAGCTAAACCAAAGAAGAGGGCCCTATTATCCCTCCCACCCATCACTAAAATTATATGGGTGTTCAGATGAGCCCTTACTCTCTCTTTTAGTCTCTCAGAGTCTGTGAGAGTTGCTGTCCCTTTAAGATTCCTATTCCTTTAAGGCTGTGTATCCTCACTGCTAAGTATGCAGATCAAAGGTGAGGGGTAATTGCTTGTTTGCCCTAGAGGAATTCTCTGTTTATTCACCAAGCATTGTACTGGCACCTCTGTCTCTTCCTCAAGGACTTCAAAGCCCTTACAGATAAGTAAGTGTCAGCTTGACAGGAGAATGGACGGAATGTGATATCCTCTTCTATCCTTGAAGGAAGTACTCTATGTAACTCTTTCGCATTTACTACCTATATGTGCGTCTTTGATGTTTATTGTTTACTGTACCCAAAGTCCTATATAGCACTGAGGAGTTCTGAATAAAGTTGTCTGTCTCACCACGGTTGCCTGTCTGTGGTAGCCTGGTGCTGATAGAACCTCTGATCAAAGTATCTGTTTGTGTATGTATTTTCCTTCCTAATGTGGTTTCAGGGTCCAATCAAGCTCCGTACCCTACCTGAAGGAAGGGGGCACAGTGAGGTCTCATTTAGATCTCGCCCAACACCCTCTCTATCTTTTTTTCTCTGTTGCAGCAGAAGAACATAAAAAGAGCCCTGCTGGATTAGGCCAAAGGTTAATTTCATTGTAATGAGTCCAGCATCCTGTTCTGACAGTGGCCAACCAGGTGCCTATGAGAAGCTCACAAGCAGGACCTGAATGCAGCAGCACTCTCCCTGCTTGTGATTCCCAGAAACTGGCATATAGAGGCCTGGCCTGGCAACCAAGAGGTCTTCTGTATCTTTAAAAGTTGTGCAGGGGGAAGGGAGAATTCCACCTTGTGGTTTTTCCCATTACTGTGTTGCAAGAACACCTGCACTTGGCTGACTTTCTCTTCTCCTAAAGATACAGGATCAGTCTCAGGCCAAGAACCTGGCAACCCTATTACTCATCCACCCCACAGCTACTCCCCTCACTCACCCGTTCCTCATTTGTCCACATCACAGCCACTTGCCTCATTCATCCACCCCTTATCCACTCCACAGCCAGTCGCCTCACTTGTCCATCCCATAGACACCTGGTTGTCTTGCTCCTACACCAGCCATCTTTGTTTCCTTGATACCTCACTTGCTGCCCTACTCTGCCATGCCCCCATGTCACTCTATGTCATGTCATTATGCCTTGATGGCTTAACATCTCACATTTTAATTATATAGGAAGAAACAGGCCACAACTTTATTGATTATAGCAAGTAAGTGGGGTTGGCATGGCAGTAAAGCAATGATCTATGTCAGTTCCAACAGACCCTGCTGAGGAAATGTTTGTTGCCCCAACTAGCAGTCGGGGAGCCACCCTTGGGTGTTAGCCAGCATTAGATCGCAGTGTGGCACAAGCCAAATACAGTTGGGAGACTGCTGGGAAACCGGTGGGGGTGGGGCATGCTAGATGAGGCATGTCCCCTCCTAAGTTAGGGGCATGGCCCACACATACCCCCCTAGACCCCTTAGGGGGTCCCCCTTATGATTGATCCTGCCCAATACCATTTCAGCTTTAAAAGATGACAAAAGCAAATGTATGCCTAACACTGAAGAAGCAATCACTGAGGGATAGGTGAAAAACCGCCTCAACCGAGAGCAAATTTGATTGAGAGGAAAATCTCTGTGCAACCCCATCAACCCATGCAGCCCCATCAACTCAGCAGTGGCCCTTTTAACAAACAAACAGTGATGCACCAAAACCAAGGGAGGGTGGGTAGGGAAGTCAGTGCATGAAGAAATGTAGCCTTTAAAGGCCCACAGTGCCCCTCCCCTTTCCATGAACTGTCGCAGGATCGCCCAGGACTACAGGCAGTCCTGTGAGAACTTAACAAGAATGGGAAGATCGCCCTCCTGTTGCTGCCTGGAGCCATGTACCACCCTACAACAGTTCCCAACACTTATGGCACAGGGCTAGAGTTTCAATTAAAAAGACAAATCCTTCTCGGCAAACATACCTCTTTAATACAGTGATTATGGTTGGAACATGGAAGGGTGAAAAATGAAGAGGGCATGCATGTTATAAAAAATAGCTGCACTGAAAGCTGCAACAACTAATTATCCTTTGTGTTTGAAATAGTCCTGCTTTATAGATGGAATCAGCAAGTCCTGCTAAGTACTGGAGACTGTGATGTGACATTAAATCCATACCTGCCTCAGTTTCTGGAATCTTGTCTCTCTGTCTCCATTTGATTCCTCAAGTGAGGGGAAAAACAATAACTTTCTCACTTGGGGCACATATCTCCACCGAGTACTCACAGCATGCACTAAATGATGACTTTGTCCGTCCTCTATTGCCATCCTCTTTGGTGTCTGTTCTGGAAGAGAAAGTATCACAAAGCCCTGTGGCAAGAGCAATGCAAAGCATTGTCTTCCACAAATTTCACTAGAAGGGAGACATTAGCAGTCAGTCAAAGTCTGGTAAATTTAGATCAGGCGGATAGAAATCTCTTCTGCTTTATAAAACATTATTTCATTTTCTGAAATTATGGAGCAAGCTGTTTTGGGGACACGGATGCTTTGGTTGATGCAGCAGCTGATGTTCTGGAGAATAGCTGTTTTCTCCTTGTTTTTTGTTTTGAGCAATTATACATTAGTAGAGGAAAATAGCCAGTGATTATTCCAAAGAGTCAAATGTCAAACAGCTGTTTTGGTAACTTAAGACAGAAAATATATTAAGTTGGGATGATCCTCCCAAAATTTGGAGGAAAAATTTGACAAATAAAAATAAATGTTGGGAGTGGTATTAGACTAAGTCATACTCAGAGTCGATCCAGTAAAATCAAGGGACATGCATTAGTAATGGCTAGCTCATCAAAAAAGTGGGACCGGCAAGAAAATGTTGGCGTGTGGACTGCTCAGGCATGGATTAAAGGTATGAACTGCCAAAGGCTAAAAGAAGCCATCCTTGAGTGTGTGTCCTCCACATCACAGGACACTCACTTTGCTATGATTAGCCCCTGAAAGTGATACTACCCTTTAAAATACTATCCTTCATGCTACCCTTTAAAATGCATTAAGCCTGTTTCTCTCCCCACCCTTTTTAAATGCTTTATTTATTGCATTCTTGCAAGGGGCACAAAGCTGGCAGACAAAGATGGATTTATTCCCCCCAATATCATCACAACAGTATGATATGAATAAGGTAAGTAAGAGAGTGTTATGGCCAAAGATCACCCACTGAGCTTCGAGGCTAAACTGGGAAACTGACACACACATACCCCAAATGTGTGGTGGGGAGACAAGGACAATAGCTTTATTAGCCTAAAGGTTAATCCAGCCCTGGGAGTAGTCCCGTTCAGTGTTCCAGACAGCCAACTGTCACTTCTTTCAGGATGCTGCAATTCCATCCTCCCTATCATCCCACCCCCAGTTTTTCACTCCAGTTCCCCAACAGATATTTAGCATTCTTTGGACACTGATCATGCTTAGTCCTCGGCCTGTTTGGGATTTTTTGTTTTCTCAGTGTCAGCATTTGGTTTCCTTGGATTCTGATATTAAATGACTGTATCATCACCTGAAATTTATGAACTAAATCAGCAGATTATCTTTCTTTTTATATTTGGTTAAATCCCCTTGGAAATATTGCCGATCACACAAATTACAGTTATTAAAGAACTGAACTTTGAGATGTTGATCTACGTTGATAGCGTTTTGTTCAAAACAGTAGCTCTGTTACTTTGCCTCAGACTGCAGGGAAACCTCTCTGTATTGTATTTATCTTTATCCTCATTATCAATTATTTGATCATTGGATAAGTTGGGAATGAATCTACTAGAGGTTAAAAAGGGTCAATTTAAGCATGTATTTTCATTATATATGGCATTCTGTTGACACAAAAATATGTGTCTTTGGTAAACAGCAAAATTTTCTAGGGGACCTTAGTTAGCATGTTTGTACTAAGTTGAAGGTGTAAGGGACTGATAATTACAGTAGGGCCCCACTCATACAGCGGGTTACATTCCAGACCCCCGCCTAAAAGTGAAACCTGCTGAAAAGCGGAACTCCTTCAATAAAATGGTGCCCAACACCCAAAAAATGCCATAAAAGCGGAACAAGCGCCATATGAGTGGGGCCTTACTCTAATTTTAGTTGCCGTATTAGCGGAACGCCAAAAAGCGGGGCCCTACTGTATTGTTAAACCATTCTGGGAATTGTAGCTCTGCGAAAGGAATAAGGTCTCCTAACAACTCTCAGCATCTTTAACAAGCTACAGTTCCCAGGATTCTTTGGGGGAAGCCATGGCTGTTTAAGGCAGTATAATATTGCCCTAAATGTATAGTGCATTTAAAGGCACAAATGTAGAAAGATTTTGATTATAAAACAAAAGTATGTATATGAACCAATCAAAGAGGTGTTGGGCCAGTCTTGAAATAGGGTGATTCATTTGTGGAGAAACTTACATTTTCAAGTTCTCATTTTCATTTACTCATGCCATCCTTGCCCTTTTTCTTTCCTACCACAACTGCAACATTTTTGGCAACTTGGTGAAATGGAAGTAGGGCTGTTGTTTCAGAAAATGCAAATTAGGTCAGCTCTCCTTTAAACATGAACCGAATCAAATTTCTCCCCCATCCCTAGTAAGTACACAAGCCCAAGTACATCCATCAATCATATACTCAAGGGCTCTGGAAAGAAGATATGTTATATAGGGTGGCAGGGAGTAGTCCCTCTCTCACACACACAGCAGTTTTACAGAGCTCATATGATTTTTTTTTTTAATCTCTGGAAGACCTGTATCTGACCAGCAAAACTGATCATAAATATCCAGCAATTATGGTAAGCCTTTAAGATGCATCCAAACTCAGAGGAAGGATGGTAAACCACCTTTGCATACCTCTTACCATGAAAACCCCCTGAACAGAGTATCCAAAATGCAACACGAGATAGTGCTGGAAGATGAGACCCCCCAGGTCAGAAGGCACTCACCGAGCTACTGGGGAAGAACAAAGGACAAGTACAAGTAGTGCTGTGACTAATGACACAGCTGGGTCAAAGCCAAAAGCACAGAGGCTGATGCGCACAGATGCGAAAGGAGAGTCCGGAGTTGTACGACGCACACAATAGGAGCATGGAATGTGAGAAGCATGAACCAGGGAAAGTAAGAAATTGTCAAGAAAGAAATGGAGCGTATCAACATTACAATATTTGGTGTGAGCAAACTAAATCATGGCCTGTAGTGATGATACTACTATAGTTCTTTTGTGGTATAAGCGCACACACACACACACACACACACACACAAAGATATTGGGCACAATCCCCCCAAAGTTAACTGCGGAAAAATCTCTTCCATCGACACTGGCATCTGAAATGGTGACCCTGCTGAAAAGCAGCCTGTTTTGTAACATAAGGACACTGAGAACACCAAATCATAGGCTAACCAGCCAAATATTTGCATAATGCTAAGTGCTCAAGAATTGCACTCCATCATTATGATTAGCATAGTTCATCATGCTTCTATCAAATAATCAGAACATAAAGCTTCCATTTAATGTATTGTATCAGCTCCTTATAATGTGGTACAAATATGACATTGCTAATGGAATGTGTTAGGAACAATGAAAATGCAATCAAATTTTAATAAGATTTTTATACAGTGGCCTTATACTTTGGCATTTTTGTTCAATGAGATTTTGATACAATTCCTTTTTATCAACCTGGATTTCTGGGGCTCATATAAGAATCCATCTTCACCTTTCCTAATCCTGGAGAAAAAAAATTAAATTATTATCGCATTAGTGTTTTTGTCCTGCCCCAGAAATGAAAAAAAGGACTCAAATTAAATCAGACCATCAGTATATAATTTTATAATCACTCTCCCTGCTGGTTGAGAAAACTAGCAAAGTACAGACTAGGAGGCGGTTTCTACATACTAGGGGAATCTTGGAGGTAGGAAAAAAATTGCTTTAAAAAGCACATCCCAATAACAGTTGAGGAAGGGGCATGGGTCTGATAGCAGAGAACAGTATATAGTCACAAGCCCGTATGGCCACATTAGCACAGCTGACTTAACCTCAGCTAACATGCCCCTACTTTGTCCTCTGGCTCCAGAGAGACCCTGCCTGCCAGGCAGCATCTGCATCCTAAACTCACAAGGGATGACTTCTACCCAGATCTTCTTGCCCATAGTCCATGGAGCTATCTTGGCCTTTAGTTGTGGCTTGGTGCTAGGTCTGAGGAGGCTTTCAGAGATGGGGCTTACTGCATTAGTTTGATGGATTAAACTTGCACCACTTCTGTCCTGATTTCTAAAATTCCTTTCACACTGCAGTACCTGCTGCATTAAGGAACTGTTGCTTTTTCGGCCAATATACCAGCATTTTGTGCAAATGTCTTTCACACGGCTATAATGAACATCTTGTTTTCATCCTTCACCTGTTATACATATGCACATTGTAGTTCCCCACTATGTAGGAGGTTTAAGATCTCATCCCGTCACCATGCAAGCTCTCTCCCTTTAGCATCTGACATACTTTTTTTTAGTTGTATATTCACAGGGGTGTGTGGGGAAAATGCTGCTGCTGCTACCCACACTCATGCCAGAACACCGGTACAATTTTCATCAGGCAAAAAAACCCTGCTCACCTATGGGTGGGAATGTACTGGGATGCCTGTCATGTGAGTGGTTGCAGCTAGCAAAAAAACTCCCATGATTTTCTGGGTTTCCAAGCCTGCAAATGGATTATTTCTGGTATTATTTATCATGAAAATTAGAACTAAACTTGCAGTAGATTCCACAAGATTTCTGGAACTAGCTCGCACATTATGTGAAAGATCAAATATAATACGCAAATTACCAAGTAAGAAATTTGTCAGTATAACAGAATAAAGTGCAGTGTTAAAGCAGCCTGAGCCCCACTAGTACTCTGATTGAGATGGGCACATCTTGGGCCACATTCCTGCTATATAATTATTCCGCTATTATTCCATTTTACAGTCATGGCTTCCCCCAAAGAATCCTGGTAATTTGTGAAGGGTGTTGAGAGTTGTTAGATGACTTCTATTCTCCCCACAAAGCTACAGTTTCTAGAGTGGTTTAACAATCAGACTCTCTTCCCAGAGAACTCTAAGAATTGTAGCTCTATGAGGAGAAAAGGGGTCTACAAACAGCTCTCAGCAACTTTCACAAACTACACTTCCCAGGATTCTTTGGGGAAAGCCATGCTGTTAAAAGTGGAATAATAGTGGAATAAATGTATGGTATGAATGTAGCCTTGGTTCAAGCAGACAGGCTGCAGGGGCTGTCCCCAAAGAGCCATCTCTGTGGGGCCTGGAAGCATAAGTGGAGGATGGAGAAGGAGCACAGAAATCTCCTGTTGCCCCTGCTTTTCTCCCCCATCTTCAAAACCATTTCATAGAGCTGCTCATGTCCATTCTAATTTGATCCATGACCTTCATTTACATTCCAATGGGCTGCTGTAAGAACCAGAGAGTTTGTGTGCTACTGCCGATATAACAGTATATCAGTTGCTGAAAGTTTTACTCCCAGGGCAAAGTTCAAGGCTTTTAGACCATAAATAAACCTGTGTGTCACAGGGGTGAGGCTACAGATAGTAATTAGCTGCAGAAGCAGACTATTAACTTTGCAATGAATGCATATGAATTTGGATACTTTTTTTTTTACTGAACAAAAAAATCCATAGGAACTTAAGAGAAAATGTGTCTGGCAAGGAATCAGACATTTATAAGCCTCAAAAGAGATTAATTAAGGTCACCAGAGAAGCAGGAGAGGTGAAGGGAAAATAGGCGAACAAGGAGAAAGTTAAGAGCAACAAGAGTCCAATAAATAAAAGACTTATCTCTGTCCCAGCCACCCTCAAACGAATGGCCTCTACAGGATTGAGATGAGAAAGTCAAAACAAAACTAATTCGTGCTAGCAGCAAGTTGGTTCCGTTCCCCCCGCCATTTCTTTTGACATTGTGTAGGGGGTTCTTTCGGAAGCCAGTCAGGCAATATTGTAATTGAAGACCTGTCTGGCCTTTCCATCCGTCAGCACCTTGTCAAAAACCGCTGTTTAGAGTGCCATGGGATCCATGTTCGAAGTTTTCCTTTTCACTGAGCTGTAGCCTGTCATCTTGAAATGACATTGCACATCAGTCAGAGCAGTGATGACAAAGCAGCTACTGTATAATGTCAATATGCGTTACAGGTTGTCTCTAAACTTGACTGGATCCTGCATTAGACCCGTGTCTGTCAGCATTGTCAGCAGAAAGTTTCTCTCTCACGCACACGTGCTAGCACACACATCACCGCCAGAGATGGAAAAATTGTCCCTGGAAGGAAAAAAAAAAAGGAGAAGGGTAGTACGAATTGTAGAAAGGTAAAGCAGACACCATTAATTAGACATTTGGTGTGAAACATTTAGTAGAGTAGCACTTTCAAATCATAAGGCCAACAAACTGAGGAAAGCCAGGTTCAAATCTCTACTCAACCTGAAAACCCCCTGGGTAAACTTGGTCCAGTCACTCTCTGCTTAAAACTACATCACAAGGTTGTTGGGAGGATAAAAAAGGAAGAATCATGTACAGTGCCTTGAGCTTCCAGGGAGAAAGGTGGGATAAAGAGAGAGAGAGAGAGTCTTAAGGGATCATTCAGACACATGTATGCTCATTGCATGTTTCAATGGGCCATCTCAGATTTAACACCACAGATTCAGCTTTCACAGCACATCATGGTGCTGTTCAATGGAGTGAGGTGACACATTCAGTCATCAGTCATTAGTGTGGAGAAATTGAGCTATTATCCATTCATGTGTGAAGAATCAGCCTTAACAGAGATCAAGGCTTCCCCAGCCCAGCGCCCTCCAGATATTTTAGATTACAACTCCCATCAGTCCCCCAATGGGCAGGGATTACTGGAGTTGAAGTCACAAAATCTGGAGGGCACAAGGCTGCAGATCAAGAGAGGGAGAAATTCAATACAGTTCACATTAAACCCACCAAATCTGCAGTTTCCACAGCAATATACACATCAAACTAAAGCCATCGTTAGACAGCCTCAGTATTCCAAATTTTGCAGTGCATTACCAGTCAAGTAATGTATACAAATATGCATATACCAGGGTAAAAGGTGCATACAAATACATATAGGTGCAAAAAAAAAAGGAAAATGACTTATATTAGGGGAAATTGTTTTGCAAAAATGTGTATATTAAATTTAATTGCATATAAAAATGTGTATATTAGGAGGATTTTGCACTGAATTTTCATGAAGACTTAAAAAAAACCCAAATAGATGCAGAAATGTGGAGAACTGAATTTAAAATTGGAAAAACCTGAGAGAACCCGAACCCAAGATTCAAAGGCTATTCTAGCCCCTTCACATGTTATATACATGAAAAAAGGACTCCATGGATACAAGGGAAGCAGGGCTGTCCTGCTGGCCCCACTCCCAGTGTGACAGCCATCCCTTGCCTTGCCCTCTCCTGTTGTCCATCTGAAAGTGGAAGCCTACACACAAACTGAGCCCTATTCTCCACTTAATTGTGTAGAGCCCTTCATGTATATAATGGACAAAGGGGGCTTGTAAGGTAAAATGTTTCAACTTGAATTGTGAATTGTTTGCAAGGCACTTTGAGGGTAAAGTTGCTCGCCTCCGTAGCAGTCGATTTCCCATCCATATCTACTGTAGTCCCCAATGAGGCGTCCAGTGCAACGTCTGCTCAACGGTTTCAGTTGATGTGGCCTGATGACGTAGACAACATACTTGCAATGATGTGGCCATCAACGTGTCCTCTCCACCATTGCCCTTCTTAGCTTATTAAAGCTTGCTGAGGGGGGTTGACCGAGTGGATGCGGGGTGTGGTCAACACAGGAGGGAGTAGTTCCAGCCATCCTGAAAAAGGCGGTGATCCGACCGTTCCTGAAAAAGCCCACCCTGGACTCATTGGTCTGCAACAATTACCAACTGGTCGCAAATATCCCCTTCTTAGGGAAGGTGATTGAGAGGGTTGTGGCGCAGCAATTGCAAGTACTCTTGGATGAAACAGATTATCTTGACCCATCCCAGTCTGGGTTCAGGAGAAGGACAGGGGGAGCGCGACCCTGTTACTCTTACTTGATCTTTTGGCGGCTTTTGATAACATTCACCATGGTATCCTTCTGGGCCAACTTGGTGAGATGGGTATTGGAAGCACAGTTTCACAGTGGTTCCAATCCTATCTCCAGGGTCATTTTCAGAGAATAGCATTGGGTGATTGTCTTTTGGCCCCTGGCAGTTGTGCTGTGGGGTGCCGCAGGGTACCATCTTGTCCCCCATGCTATTCAACATCTATATGAAGCCCTTAGGAGTGGCCATCTGGAGATTTGGGAAAAGGTGTCAGCAGTAAGCTGACGATACCCAGCTCTATTTCTCTGTAGCATCTGAATAGGGAGAGGCCATGCAAGCCCTGGACCACTGCCTTTACTCAGTGGTGGGTTGGATGACGGCCAATAAACTGAGTCTGAATCCTAGCAAGATGGAGTCGCCGTGGGTTGCTGATACCCAAGTTCAGATAATTGGTCAGTTGCCTGCTTTGGAAGGGGTCATACTCCCTCTGAAAGAAAAGGTCCGTGATCTGATGGTGCTCCTGGATCCATCTTTGTCGCTAGAGGCCCAGGTGACCTCAGTGGCTAGGAGTACCTTTTATCAGCTTTGGCTGGTAAGACAGCTGCGGCCTGTTCTGGACCAGGATAGCCTAAACACTGCTGTCCATGCACTGGTAACCTCCAAGCTGGATTACAGTAATGAGCTCTATGTGGGGCTGCCGTTGCGGTTGCTCCGGAAGCTGCAGCTGGTGCAAAATGCATCAGCAAGACTGCTCACTGGGGCATGTCACCCTGCTGCTGAAAGAATTGCTCTGGTTGCCCATTTGCTACTAGGCCAAGTTCAAAGTTCTAGTTTTGGTGTACAAAAGCTTTATACAGCTTGGGACCAGGATACCTGAAAGACCGTCTTATCCCTTATATACCCAATCAATCACTGCACTCTGCAGGTGAGGGCCTCCTGCAGATACCATCTTATCAGGAGGTCCGTTCTGCACAACATAGGAAATGGACCTTTAGTGTGGCGGCGCCTACCCTGTGGAAACCCCTCCCCTTAAATATTAGACAGGCACCATCTCTGTTATCTTTTCGGTGCCTATTGGAGACCTTCCTCTTTCAGCAAGCCTTTAAGTTGAGACCTTATCCCAGTCCACATCTGTGTTGGAGTAGCTTTTTAATATTTTTTTAACTTCCCCCCCTTTTTTCTTTTTTAAGATGTCTTCAAAGCTTTTTAAAAAAATGTTTTTAAAGATGTTTTTGTTTTAATGTATTTTAAAGTCTGTTTTTATGATGTTTTAAAGTGTTTTTAGTGCTTTTGTTTGCCACCCTGGGCTCCTGCTGGGAGGAAGGGCAGGATAGAAATAATATAATAATAAACTTTTCACACACAAAAAGTTGCATATATATAGTGGACTTTTCCAACCTTTGGGTCCCTAGATGTCGCCGGACTACAACTCCCATCAGCCCAGCCAGCACGTTCACAGGTCAGGAATTATGGGAGCTGTGGTCCAGGAACATTTGGGTACCCAAAGGTTGGAAAAGGCTGATTATACAGCCATGAGAGTGGCTGTGTACTATAGCCAGCATGAATTTTTCTCATTCCACTATGTTTAATTGAAAATACCCCATGTCTTTCTGATCCTTCTCATAAGCTCATTTCAAAACAAAACCTTACAAAACTTATAGTCCTTAACTCAGAAACGCTTGCTTAACAACCGTTTAAATTTTCATGGCAATAAACAAAACAGTCAGAAAGAATCGTGAGTTCAAAGTCTAAAGAGAGAGAGAAAAAACCCAGACCCCTTTTGGACTTTTTTCTCAGAGTTCTCATAATCTGTTGAAATTAATTAAAAATCAGCCATGTTCACAGAGTACCTAAAATCCTATTAATGACCTTGTCCCATACTTTGACCATCTTCTGCAGTTTAAATGTGTAAAAAATGCCTGGCTGATTTTTACTTAATTTATTGAACTTAATGATAATGTTGGGCATACTCAGTAAGAACCAACTGTCAGTGTTCTAAAAGCAGACTCACAGCTGCTTGGCTTGGCTAATCAGGGGGCCATACCCATGCCAGACCTTTATTTCACTTGAGACAGTCATGACTTCCTCCAAAGAATCCTGGGAAGTGTAGTTTCTGAAGGGTGCTGAGAGAAGACTCCTATTCGCCTGACAGAGCTCCAGGGGCCGGAGTGGTTTAGCAGTCAGCTGCTCTGATTGAAGCTCTGTGAGTGGAACAGGGTCTCTCCTAGCAACTCTCTTAGCTATGCCTGTCTAAAGTGAAATAAAGGTCTGGCGTGGATGTGGCCTTTGGTTTAAATTGGGGTGGGAGGCTACATGTGCCTGCTGCAGAATAAAAAGGTGGGGAAAACACTGAAAAGCAATGGTACTGTTCACAATGTTTTCCTTTTGGAAATGAAAGGGGCTTCCCGTCTGCCCAGTGCCCACCCATCCAATCTCCTCCCTTCCCCCTTCCCCCTTCCTCCCTCCCCCTCCCCCTCCTGCCCTCCTCCTCCCCCTGGTCAGTTTCTCCTATCCTAAGCATGATTGCCCAGGAGTAAATCCCACTGAAGTCAAAAAGCATGCAAATGATCATATCTGCCCTTCCCTCCTCCCTCCTATTCCCTCCCTCTTGCCCCTTCCCTTCCTTCACCCCTCCCTTCCCCTCCCCATCCCCTCTTTCCCTCTCCTCCTCCTTCCTCTCCCCTCCTGTCTAACCCAGAGATGGAGGAACCAGACTGAGATGAGGTGTGTTTTGTTTCTCGATTTATTGATGTGATGGTTACATCCAAAGCAGTGCGCTTCATATACCTGTTTACCCTGACTCACTACTTTCCCTAGCTATTCTAACTAAGCAGTCTGCAGCGTGTGGGGAGAGTTGACTCAGCACTAGAGTCTTGGGAGGCACTTGCTTAAGTAGGGAAGGTCTTCATGCGTAAATGTCATCCCTGACAGAGTTTCACCCTCTGAAAGTCTCTCTTCTCGTGCCTCCTCGTGCAGGAAGAGGGGGCTGAATCCCCACACAGCCATGAAGCTTACTGGGTGACCTTGGGCAAGTCACTGCCTCTCAGCCTCAGAGGAAGGCAATGGTAAACCACCTCAGAATACCGCTTACCATGAAAACCTTATTCATAGGGTCACCATAATTCAGAATCAACTTGAAGGCAGTCCAATTCATTTTCAAGCATTAGTGAATGGTAGTAAATCCCACTGAACTCAATAAGCATGCAAATGATCAATCCATTCTCAGCAAACTTGCACAGGATCCCATTTCTTACCTCCCGGATTAAAAAGCAAAGAAATTCACTAATAGGCGAAAAAAAACCCTTGCAGTTTAAGAACGCATCTATAGCCAACAGATTTCTATCAAATTTTTAAAAGCAGGGAAATTGGGCAGCTATACCAAATGCACCAGGGGAACAGGAGACCTGGTGGGCATGGTCAATTAAAAACATAGAGCACACCTAGAATTTTGCTAGAATGTATTTCACCTCCCACTGTTTTATCTCATGTCCATTGGAAACTATTCTGCAGAACTGTCAGTGCCATTATTCCACATTTTTGAGCTTTTTTTTTAGTGTTGCAAAGTGTTATTGTACTTCACATATTCACAGAAACAGAAGCAAAAGAAAATGATTTACTATAGGAAACTTCACTAAAATTGCAAAGTAAATCAAACATATTTAAAGTGACTGTCTGAAAGATATCAACTGTTTTAATATTGTTGCTTCCTCCCTGCTAAAACAAGATCAGCACACCACATGTCTTGTTTCTGTTATTTGGGCTGATTGCAGGTGTTGCCACCACTCACCATATGCTCAGAGGCATGATACCAAATTCTTCTAAGCTACACAGGAAGTGGATTGGACTGTGAAAGACCAACCCAAATGGTGTTTGCATTTTGACAAATTTGTAGGGCAGTACAATATATCAGACAGGAGGTCAGGTCTCCTGCTCCCCTGGTGCATTCACTATAGCTGCCCAATTTTCCTGCTTTTTAAAGTTGGGTATAAATATTTCTTGGCTATAGGTACGTTCTTAAACCGCCTATTAGGTTTTTTGCCTATTAGTGAATATATAGTATACGAGGCCAGGTTCAAGGTACCTGTGTTAATTCACAAAGCCCTGAACAACTTGGCCCTAAAGTACCTTAAGGACTGCCTGACTCCCTGTGTTCCATCTCAATCACTGAGATCTTCTGATGGGTCACTTTTGGTAGTTCCCCACAGAGCTTGGAAGTAACTCGTTAGAAATAACTAGTTACTTGTAATTCATTACTTTTTTGCATAATGAGGGGGTAACTTTGTTACATTTTGCTTGTAACAGAACGAGTGGTAATTTCATTACTTTTCAGCTGTAACTGTAACTTTTCCTACATTACATTTGGACATTGGGGGGGGAAGCAGGGGAAGTCTGCTGCTGTGATTGGTGAAGGAAAGACATGTGCCTTCTACTGGGCTTCTGCTCAATGCTGCTCTTCCCTTGTGCTCTGTGTTAGGTAGCACGAGGGAGGAAGTGGAGAGCCAGACCACAGAAGCAGAATGGAGGTGAACAGCTGAGGTGAGTGACGATGGTGTGTGTGTGTTTGTGTGCCCCCCACTGCTTGTCTTGCCGCCTCCTCCCCGCCTGCCACCTCCTCTCCCCTCGCACCTATCGCTGCCTCCCCTTCTGCCTGTCTCTGCCTCTCCACTCTCTTCCCCATGCTCACTCAGCCTCCCCTTCTCGCACACTCCCTCACTCCTCCTAACACCCCCACCCCCACTCTCACCCATGCTGTCTCAGCCACCCCCTCTTGCACACTCCTAGTCAAGAGAACCCTGCTCAGCAAATATGGTGTCGCCGGTGACAGTGGTGAGTTCAGGAGAGAGCTTTTTAGTAACTGGAAGGAGAAACCAAATATAAAATCAGGTGTAAAAACTGCAATAATTAGTGCCTCAGGCAAGGAGTCCTGCAGATACATGAGTGACTACTAGGTATCACTTCAGGATTTTTATTTTGACAGATAACCAGAGCACTCGATCTATGCCTGTCTCCATCATATGTAGCTGGCTGCTAGAGCAGTTTTTTCCCTCCCCATCTGTAGTACTTCCACCTCCCACTCCTCCTGCTTTTTCTCTTCTTCACTTTCTCCCCCACTCCAGTTTGCTGGGAGGAAAATGTGAAGGTAGCTGTGTGATGCTGGTGACTGGAAAGGGGGAAGAGGCATCACGATCGGGTTGTTGTTTTACAAGTCAATAGGATGAAAACATTGGGCATGTGACTAGGAAGCATGGCTTTGTTGATTTTGCTCCTTGGGGCTTGCCGGCTGAGGCACACCATCTAACCGATGGAGAGGGGTGGGGGCAAGATGGGGGAAGGCAAAGGTTCTAGTTAATCCCCTTTCCCCTTTTCTCTAGTGCCTCCCCGACCCCTTTCCCCCCCCCTGTACTCGCCTCGCTCCGGGGTTGCTTGAGAACAGCACAATGCTGCCGATCTGCTGGCCTGTGTGTGTTTGTGTGGCTCATATATGTGCAACGCATGTGCCATTTCCATTGCAGGTTTCTAATTCTCGAGTGGGGGTGCCCTCCTGCCGGGACCGAGTAACGGCTGGGCAGAGAAATCATCAAGCTTTATTTTTGCCTCTCTTTTCTCCCCTGGCTAGTCCCGCCCCCCACTGCAGCTAATAAACATCTTGGCAGGAATGCCTTTACTTGGGCTGATACATATAATAAAAATAGGAAATGTATGAAGAAGACTGACTCTGAGGCAGTCATTGTTTCCAGGGCAGCTTAAAAAATAGATGAAAGCAGACATTCCATCTGGAATGAAGCCAGCCATAAATATGCTGAGGGAAAATATTGATATGTATTTTGTGTACTGTGTGGACAGAATTCCCAGAGGACAGAGACCTGTGTTGAAATCCATTGCCAGCAATGATGCTCACTGGATACTCCTTCACAGAATTGTTGTGAGGTTAAAATGGGATTATCCTTCATAGGCTGCCCTGAATATGCCCCATTTATCTATATGTTAATCCAGTTTGTCTATCCTAACCACAGCACATGGAGAGAGAGGAGTTCCAGATGAAATTAAAACTGTATAGGTATTGTAGTGATTGCAGCAACTGGAAAATTGAAGGATGTGTGGTGTAGTAGTTAGAGTGTTGGACTAGGAGCTTGGGAGACCAGAGTTCAATTCCGTACTCAGCCATGGGAGTTCACTGGGTTGATCCTGGTGCAGTCACTGTCATTCAGACTAACCTACCTCTAAGGGTTGCTGTGAGAATAAAATGGGAGGGGGAGAACCATGTCCACTACCTTGAGCTTCTTGGTGGAAAAGTGGGAAATAAGTGTAATAATAAAGTAAATAAAATGGTGATTAATATCTTTTTAAAGTTCTGTGGCTCATCCTCTGGATCTTCTCTGGCTGTGGGCACACTAGTTGCTTCAAAAGCAGCCAGAATTGTTTTTCTGGTTGTGTTTTGAAGCTACTCTGCTCTCTGTTAGCCACACCTCCCTTCTCTACTGCTGATTTCAGATCTATTAGGACTGCAAAGAGCAAAGCACTGGGACAATAACTGTCTCTGCCTGAGCCTGCAGCAATCAATGTGTCTAAGTCAAGACCAGTTGTTTGGAGGTCAGCATGGAAATGCTCTCTGCACGTGAAAAGAGACTCTCTTTTTTATTGCTTCACATGCTCAAGGTCTGATCTTTGGCACAAAAAAACAGGTTGTGGGACCGAGAGCTGCTGAATCTATCCCAGGCTTTTCAAAAGGAAGCAAATTATTTATTTCACCAAAGAAACTCATTGGTACTTATTTATTTATTTATTACATTTGTATACTGCCCCATAGCTGAATCTCTCTGGGTGGTTTACAGCAGGCTTACTTCTTTGGTCCTCGGTACTGGTAAGAGTACTGAAACAAAAACAAGTTTTCAGATTATCTAATCCTTGACAAGTTCAAAGTCCTCATTGACAACTTTAAAGTTACATAAATCTTTTGTTGTCATTATTTTAGTCTTCTTGACGTTCAGCTGTAGACCTACTTTTGTGCTTTCCTCTTTAACTTTCATTATCGTCATGATCTGTGGGTGGGTAGGAGGCGACAAGGGAGAAGGTGGAGAGTGAGACAGGGTGGAGTGGAGAAAACAATTATTTAAAAAATGGAGTGGAGGGGAAAAGGAGCCAGAGGGCAAGAACATGGATAAAGGAGGAGAAGGAGGTAGAAGCAGAATGGAGATAAAGAACTATGGAGGTGAAAGATAACAATGTGTCTGTGTGTGTGTTTGCACTTGGCACATAAAGTAGCCTCCACCACCCTCTCTGGCTACTGTGCTGCATTTGCAGTATTTTAACTTTTTTGCATCTCAGGGGAAAATGTTTGCTTGGGTTAGTTGGTGGCAGGGCAGGGTCCGGGAGGTGGTTAAGTGAGATAGATTATGCTGGCTGGCTGAGTGGGGGGGGGGGTTGCACTTGATTTGACGTGCAAAGATCTGAGTAGTGGCCTCTGCCTCCCTCCCCACCTCCCTTACCAGCGGAGAGACCACCATTGCTATCTTATGGATAAAAAGAATTATTCTACTCCGCCTGTATGTGTTTATTTTTAATGTTGTTTTAGGCTACTTAGATGTGCAGCAGCCAAGGCCAGCACCTTGTAGGTGTTTTATAAAAATAGTAACTGAAATGTAACTGTAGTGATTACTTTTGAGAAAAAGTAAAGTAATCAGTTACTTTCAGAGCAATTGTAATTGTAATGGTAATTACTACTTTTTGGGGCCATGTAACTGTAATTTATTACTTTTTAAAAGTAATCTTCCAAGCTCTGGTTCCCCATGCCTCTGAGCTTTGGCTGGCCTCCACCAGGAACTGAGCCTTTAGAGTGGCAGGCCCTGCCTTGTGTAACTCCCTACCATAGAGGTTTGACAGGAGTCATCCCTCCTTTCAGGTGCCTTTTAAAAACCTAACTTTTTAGACAGTGCTTTTAACATGATATCCCCCCTCCCCAGCCAGTAGAGTATTATTGATGCTTTTATTATTGTCTTTCATGATATTTTTATTGTTTTTAATTTTTTATGCCTTTGTACGTTGTAAGCTACCTTGATGCAGTCTATGAAAAGTGTGGCCTATAAATACTTAAATAAATAAATAAAATGCATTACAAATGTATCATGAAGGACATTAATTATCCAAGCTACTTTCTAGCAACTTGAGCTAGGAAAAGATCAGGTTTAACAAAAGCCCAGCCAAAACCACATTTCCAACTTTGATTCTACATATGCATTTCATTATTTAACCCCTGGCTGCCTGCACTTCTTGAACTGAAAAAGGCCCATGGTAGGAGTTACCTCATGATGTTATGTTCTGGGTTTTAACTGAAGCATGAACACCGAGCAAGGCTATGGAGTTCAGACCACTGGTGACATTATTTGTAGAATTTTTTAAAAAAGGATACTCACGAACACCCCTCTGTCACATCAAAAGTAAAGTAGCGGCAGCAAACATCCTGCATCTCACCTATGAGGACTCACCAAATGTTTCTTTCTCCTCTCATTTTCAAATGCAATTTCTGGTTTCATTAATTGATGGAGAGAGGTCAAAAAACGCAGGAGAAAAGTTTGGCACAGCACTGCATTCAACATCTGGCTTTGCTTACTGGTTGAGTATCTGGCAATAGCTGCTGTCTTTCCATGCTGCATCCGGTCTTCAGTTTAATATATTGTTGACCTGTATCGGGTAATTGGGGGTTGGGGGGGACTGGTATACCAACATTCTCTATCTCAGCAAATAAGGATGCTGGAATATTTAAGAGCCTAGGTGACAAAGCGGGGGGAGCGGCGGCTTTACAGTCTGCATTGCCCCATCCAAAGTCTGCTTAGCTTTGCACAAAGGATCCCTACAAGCAACAGTATGCAGAGTAACCACTTCACCAGAGTAAATATACTTCTAAAGCAAGCACTCATTTACAATGACTAAATGCATATAGAAGTCAGCCAGAGGTCATTTTCAAGTTCACTTAGCCAAAGCCAGTTTGTAAACCCTGGTTTTAGGCAAGTGAGCTGATAATAGAAGTAGTGGCTGGGATAAATGATTTGATGATGGATTCAGGGCAGACATCCATTTTTATGCACCTCCTGGACTTCTCCGGATCAGTTCACATGGTTTGTGATTTGAGCTCTGCTGTCCTGCCTGAGGGAAATGGCTCAGGGCCAAGAGAAAATACTGTCTTCCTTGTTCTTTTCACTTTGTAGGGATTCAGGTTCAAATAAATGTTGCAGAAGAAATTCTTTGTAATGTTGTCATAGAATAGGATAGGACACATTCCTACTATTTTTCCTATCGCTAGTGACCTGCTTCCAAAGATTTATAGCCTAAATAAAATCCTATGAAATGCATCTCCCCAATGGCTCTTTGTTCACTTAGCTCTGGCCACTACTACTCTTCTAGATTCTAAAGATCTCTTGCATTCTCTTTCCTTTTATGACAGTCAGTGTCATGCAGCACTTAGAGCACTGGACAAAGACTGGGAGACCCAGGTTCAAATCCCCACTAGGTCATAAAGCTCACTAGGTGACCTTGGGCCAACCATTATGGGTTATTGCCAGTGCTGGGTTAGCAGAGTTCTGCTTGTGCAGTGGGACTATCTCTCCCTCTCCTCTCCTCTCCCCACATGCCCCCCCAAATCTTCTCCAGGTGGTCCCCCAGCAGCTGAGGACAGGCGCTGCAGGGGAGGGGAAAGAATGGGTACGTTCTGTTGTGCAAGCAGAACAGCAGCTCTGGATGCAACCCTGTATCTCTCAGCCTAACCTACCTCATAGAGTTGGGTCATAAAAAAAAAAGATACCTGCCACACTTGGAAGCGTTGGGAGCAATGTTAAATTCATGATTAAACTGATGGCTTTGAAAGCAATATTAAATCTGGGACATTGTGGTGCCCAGCACCTGATTCAAGAGCTAAGCACCAGAAAAGAGATTCCTGCTCACATCTCCCCATTTATTTCCTCCAGACCTAATCCTAGCTACATTTTTTTTGCCATTCTGTTGCCATTTGAGACTCAGATGCTGAGTCACTAATAATGATATTGATAGCAAAGAAAATTAAGTGTGCACATTTCAAGGTAATTTGGCCTCTGAAATAAACAAATGATGAATTGGAGTAAGAATGAGCCAGCATTTTAAAAAGAAACATTAGGCTTCCAGTATCTGCTCAGGTGTTTATTTATTTATTTATTAGATTTATATCCCACCTTTCTCCCAGTAGGAACCCACGGCAGCTGTGTGTAACTAACACTCTGGCTACAGGATAAAAACAAAAAATCTTTAACAAAATATGGTTGTGTTGAGATTTTACAACAATGAATATTCATTATTTGCTTTAATAGTTGCTAGGAAATAAGACGTGCCAGCATGTTTGCCCAAGAGTTTCCTTGTAATATTATTATATTTATCTAGTTGAATCTCTGAATATGTATGTTGGGGAGCCTATTAAATGATCATAGATACATATCTTTGTAAATATCTTTGCCCAAAAGAGCACCAGGAAGAATCACAAAATATTGGTGACACCACACATCCCTATTTTGTCATTGCACTTCACCGAAAGTGAAGCTCAAACTGAATTTAGAGATACTTTCTAGGAGACACATCAGAGGAATTAGAAAGGAAGGTCACAGAGTTTCACAAGCAAAATTTCTTAAATATGTTTCACACATCCCATGTCATGAACCCACAGAGCCCAGTGATTTCCTATTCCTGGTGATGACAGAGAGCTACAGTATCAAAAAATGGATTCATGCAAAGAAATTGATCAAGCTGCAGCTGAACTACTACTACTACTACTAATAATAATAATAACAATAATAATAATAAAATTATATAATTTATATCCTGCACATATTTTGTGCAACATTATTTTTCTGTGCTGCCTGTGGAAAGCTAGAAATTACCATACATGGGGAGAGCTTTCAGTTATGTGACATGATCAGCAAAGGTCATTCTATTTTCTCTTATTGAAAGAGTGTTGTTGCTGGTGTGCGTATCTGAACTGGATAATAAACCCTCTTAATAGTCAACTCCAAGTGTGGTCTACAACTCCCATCATCCAGTATGCCAGTGGTCAGGGGTGATGGAAATTGTTATTCAAACCATCTAAAGGGCACAATGTTGGCTACTGCTGATTTAGAGAAATTTCTGCCCTCTTCCTAAACATCAGAGCACAGTTCCTCGACTTTTAAAAAATGTATACATATAGCTATTTCTGCAGTCATATACGAAACTCATCATTGCACTACAAAGCATAGAGAACCAAACACAAAAATCACTTACAAGGGCTATCCTCTGCTTGGAGAAAATAACATGTGAATTGGCACCAAGATGATCACTACAGAGGAAGATAAACATATTACTAGTCCTTCATCATGCCACTGTGGTTCCAGAAAACTATGCCATAATTAAGAAAAAAATGCATGCTTTGAGGCTTAATCTACTTTAGATTAATGAGAAAACAGACATTCTACATTAATATTTCAGCCCCACAGCCCAGCCTTTCTAGTTTATCAAAGAAATAGCTGCATGTCCATCATAACCACACTTGGGAGAGAGGAAAAATTCAATGCAGTTTGCATTCAAAGGTAAATCTACAATATTGGAACTTCCTAAAACAATATGCAAACCAAAACATAGTCATCCTTCAAAACTCACACTTCTCCACATTTTGTGATGCAGTTCTCCAGACAAGTAATATGTATAAAAATGCATATATTAGGGTAAAATGTGCATAAAAATGTATATAGTTTATAAAATAACAGGAAAATGCACTATTCTGGGGAAAATGCTTTGCAAAAATGTGTATAAGAGGCAGAACTGCATACAAAAATATGTATAAGGAGAAATTCACAGTAAAATGCTGATGAATTTTCATGAGGACTTTTTAAAAAAAATTCACAAACTGACGTGGAAATGTAAAGAACTGAACTTAAGATTGAAAAAAATGAGAAACTGAAGGCAACCAAAATTGTCACATTCACTCATCCTTAAAACACACATAGAGGAAAGATATAGATGATCGCTGGTGGTAGTTTTCTCATCTGGGCTATACAAAGCTTGACCTCGTCTCCCACCCATCAGCTCACGGGTCACACCAATCCTGTCTTTCCACATAGTAGCAGGAAGTGGGCTCTGGGCAGGTAGGCTGGACTGCTGACAACACCAGAGCTGTACACTCTGCATGGACCAAGCTGGCACAAGAACCTTGAAAATGGTTCAGAAGTTACAATTGGTGCAGAATGCAGCGGCACGTCTGATTGCAGGCAGCCGCCGTAGAGATCACATCACTCCTGTGTTGAAGGAGTTGCATTGGTTACCGGTTGTGTACCGAACCCAATTCAAGGTGTTGGTTTTAACCTTTAAAACCCTATACGGCTGTGGCCCAGCCTATCTGAAGGAGCACCTCCAGCATCGACAGGGTTGCCGCTCAACAAGATCAACCTCAGAGGGACTTCTCTGGATCCCACCAGTCAAGACAGCTAGGCTGGTGAGGACTCGAGAGAGGGCCTTCTCAATAGTGGCCCCTGCCCTTTGGAACTCTCTCCCTAGTGACCTACGCCATGCCCCGTCTATAATGAGCTTCCGCAGGACCCTGAAGACTTGGCTTTTTAGGCGGGCGTTTGAGATGGGCTAGTTTTCTACTGTTTTTAAATTTTAATTGTTTGATATACTGTTTTATCTTGTACGTCGCCCAGAGTGGCTGGACAACCAGCCAGATGGGCGACTAACAAATTTAATAAATAAATAAATAAATAAATAAATAAATAAAAAGTGAACTGGAGCTCATCTGCAATTACCTCCCACTTGCAGGCCTCCCAAGTGGGAGCCAGGCCAACTAGCATTGGCCAAGCCAACCAGCCATTTTCCCTTGGCTGAGCTAGGCTCTGTGTTACTACTCCTGATATTTCTCACCATGCCTAGGAACAGCAGGCAAAGATGGGACAACTTTAAAATGAACATGTATGGGTGGGCTTAGTACCATATACAAAATGCTCAGGCCTCCCCCCATGCTGACAGAGAACAGCACACATAAGTGCACAAGCGCACATGCAAAAAAGAAAAAAGTTTTTAATTTAAAATTGGCAACAGGAAAATTGGATGGTGTGGGAGAACTAGATGTTCCTTCTGCAGTTCAGCAACAGAGGAGTCTCACATGCTGCTAGAACTGCCAGTGTGTCTTTTTTTTCCAGCCAGTTGGCTGGCAATCATATATGAATGCCTCCTTGCAATCTGAAATGTTATAGCTCAGACATAAGTTTTCTATCACCTTTGTGAGAAGCACTAGGCCTGTCTGCTTAGATAAAATTCAGAAGTGGCCAGAAAAGAATCAGTTGGTCAAAGGAAATAAAATTAAAAATCTACTGGGGTAGCAAGAATAGCTTAAGACAGTGGTTCCTTAACTTTTTTTTTCTGCATGGACCACTTGAAAATGTTGAGCCTCCGCTCCCCCACGAGGGCCAGGGAGGGGGAAGACATGAGTTTCAGGTTTCTCAGCTGTCAGAAGGCACGGAAGACCAAGGAGTTGTTGAGTCTCAGCAAGACCTTGGGAGGGGGAGTGAGGTTGACCCCAGGCCAGTTCCCACGGATGGTGCGATCTCTGAAGAGGAGAGCATGCCACCCCCAGACAGGTCGGAGGAGCAATTGGAAGAGGTTTTGGAGAGGGCGTTGCCTCCCCCCTCACCAAGCGGCTCTCAGGATGCCTCAAGTGCATCACCACCCCCTGACCTCAAGCCAGTTGCTAAGAAGACGGTTCTTGCGGATGAGCCGTTGGAAGCACAACCCCCGTCACCCCGCTCTCGATGCTGCGAGAAGCAGACAGGTCAGAGGCAGGACTTACGAAGGAGCCAGAGATTACGATCTAAAACTTTCCCTACTTAAGACTGCAGCTCTCTGGGTTGAGCTGCTGAGTCAACTTTCTTCACACATTGCAGAGCATGTCTAGAGTGCAGTTAGGGAATTCTAGTGAGCTAGCTTAGAGGTTTCTATGAAGCGCACTGCTTTTGATGTATCCATTACTTTAATAAAACAAGATTTAATTGCACCTGCGTCTCAGCCTCGTGAATCCTGCTCTGAACAGGACAGAAAATTGCTGAGTGTCTTGATGGACCACTTAATACCTTTTCTGCTTATTGTAACAATTGCATTTCTATAGAATTCAAACTGTGCTATCGTAAAATACAATATAAGGAATAAAAGAAGCAATAGAATACAATTAAAAATCAATGTGAACATTCCATGTGATGGACATGCTGCCTCCCATCTTCAACCACAAATCCACAGACATGCCACAGACCACTTGAATGAAACCCACAGACCACAGACTGGGATCCCCAGCCTTAAAAGAGTCCAAGCAGCTCTTCAGAGCCAAACCCTGGCATTATGTGCACATTTCTCCATACAGTTTCTAGTTTTATAAGAAAATGTGGATTGTACATCTCTAAGGATAATGGTGTTTTAATGTTTTTTGAGAAACAAACACAATGTCTTCATAATTATTTTATATACAGATGTAACATTTCAGCAAATGTTATTGACAAATATTGTGATTCAGAGACAGCTATAATGGTATGTACTCATACTTAAATCTGCTTACTTTGCATAGCAAAGTATTCTCAGCAGAGTTCTTTACCTACCATTAAACAGCTGTTTTCTTTGGTGTTTGAAAATTGGTTTTGTTTGCCTAGAAATTTATAATACCTCCAGAGTTCCATTCAATAACTTACAGAATTATGAGTTGCTCATAAGCAGGGGTGTAGTGGTCAAGGGTCTCAGGGGGTCTTAGTCTTAGACCCTTTACTTTTTTGGGAGCAGGTCCCAGCAGGCTTCCTATGTCTCAGCAGGGAACAAGATTGTGCAGCAAGGCAGCCGGATTTGATGCCTGCTCATCAGCTCAGTGGGGATTAAAGCCCTGTGCAAAAGCACCTTCTGAAGCTGCTCATGCTTTTGCAAAGGCTTTTGCAAAGGCTTTAATGCAGCTTCTGTGCTCCTGTTTGCTCAGCCTGGAATGTGGGGGCTGTCTTAAAGCCTTTTCCAAGTCTCCCTAGGCTTCTCTTTTAATTTTCCAAGATCAGAACTTAAAGGGGCAGGAAGGACTAGCATAGGTCCTTTAATTTCATTGGGTGTTTTCTGAGTAAAACTTAGTTGGATATAACCCATAGTGCTGGGGTAGACAGATTTAAATCTTTCTGCCCAGTCCAGCACCCTAATAGGGATGCGAATCACTCCCTCTCCATCATCAGATTGATCATTTGATGATCAGGCAAAGGAAGATAACCCCCTTCCTCAGCTAATTTGCCTTTTATGTGTGCATGTGAGAGTGTGCAGTGCCCTCACTAACTATTGGCATGAGGCCCCTGGAGGGTTTTCCCAAGGGTGTATGAGGACCTTGCTTCAAAAAAAGATTAGCCTCCCTGATATATAGGATTGCACTGTTATAGTCAATGTGCACAGCAGCTTTAATGGGGAGTTGAATGAAGATATGGCTACATGAGTCCATTAGACTTAGTTACTTTTGTAATTTTTAAAAACATGAAATGCTAGTTTAAAATAGATTTAAACTGTGATAGCTAATCTGTTCTCCACTGCATTCAGCAAGCCAAGGCCTGCATTTCAACATATTGTGCTCTACACTGTTGTGAATTCTGGGTTTGTGGGAAGGTTGCAGTTAGTTCATTTTTTCATTTGAGAGCACAGCTGCTTTAGAGCTGGGAATTCTGGTTCTCTGTGGTCGTAGACAGGAACTTCACAGAGCCCCCATCAGACTCTTACACTGCAGACTCTCCCTTCCTCTCCACCAGATAATTTCCACACAGTGTATGGATTAAGATGCCTATATGAAACATGAAGATCATATGTTCCTCCAACTTTTCTGTGCTAATGCAGGATCCTCTATACATCCAGGACATTGCCTGCAGATTCATCTAATGAATATTAACTATAATTATAGTGAAATAAGACACAAAAGTAGTACCCACATGATTAAAAAAAGAATCTAGTTGGTTTGGTTTTTTTTAAAAAAAAACTTAATCAAGTGGATGAAGCTATATAAAAGGCAAAACTTTTTTTTCCCTTGAGCTGGTTGTCAATCTGACCTGGCACAAAATTATTTCCTGTGCCCATGTATGGCAGTTTTCTATACCAAGAGAAGAACAGTTTGGCCATCTATCATAAGTCCACACCAAGTAACATATAAAACAAGGAATTGAGAACCAAAATATCTGACTTAAATTGCCTATGACATGGATGTGGATGCTTTATAGAAAATTAAAAACATGTGGATAACTTGTATGCATCCATCATAGCTGAGTAAGCAAAAGTCAATATAGCCAGTATATACAAAAACAACTCCTGAAGTGCAATATCAAAACATATGACCAAACACATTTTGACAAAGTCTTCTTCAGTGGTCAATCAATGTACAAACACCAAATATACAATTCAGCTTAAATCTATGTAACAATACAATTCACAGTACAACTCCATTTAAAACTGTAGAAATAAGATCTGGAGATTTCCTAAATGCCACACCAAAATATATATAGAAGATACTATCCATGTGAGCATTGTAAGGCTTTCCTTCTAATTTAAACCAATTTAATAAAATTATCTAGTTCTAAAGTCTGCACAAGTATTTAAAAATGCTGTAACTCTCATCATACTAAGTAACATCCCATATTTAATCATGGCAGTCTGTGGTACCCTACGTAAGGGGTAGGAAGGAGATTTCATATGATAAGACATTTCCTGACCTACCAGACCACAATCAAGAAATAAGAAAGTACCGTATATTCCGGCGTATAAGACAACTGTTTAACCCAGGAAAATCTTCTCAAAAGTTGGGGGTCGTCTTATACGCCGGGTGCTGAAAAAGAGCAGGAAAATTAGGTCAAAAAATGGCGGACAATAACGAAGAGGCAATGGCGGGCGGGGGTAGAGCCACTTGTGCTGCAGCCACGGGGCCGATAAGCAAGGTCGCGGCACAGAAAATCAATAAAGGAACGGCTAGGTAAAAAAGGCAAAAAAGCCGCTGCCACTAAGGAAGCAGGAGGAGGCAGCCGCAGCTGCCGTATGCAGGGACCGTTGCGGCGCGAAACTGTCAGGCAGCGAGGCTCAAGGCAGTCCGAGATAAAAGCCGCAAAGGGAGAGAGAGACCCACAGCCGCAGACTCTCAATGAAATATTCCCGGGACGGGGGAGACTCAAACGGCCAGTAACGGGAGGGAAATAACGACGGGAGCTGCAGCCGCAAGCTCCCGCTGGGAATAGAGAAAACCGCAGCCGCGGTCCCTCTGATGGCCATTGGATGAAAGGCTGGGAAAATCAACGGCCCGGGCAACAGGGAACCCTCCCAAGGGAACTCCCCAGGAATGGAAAACACGACGTTAGATACAAGACAGAGGGAAGGGAACACTTGGTAAACACACAGTCACAAAACCTCCACACTCTGTCAAACAAATACAGCAACAAAAAACACAGAAAACTTAGCTAAGCTACGCTATAGGATCTCAATCTTGTTCGTACGAAGGCAAGAATGAACTGGAGAGTGGGAGGGGCCTGACACCCCTAGTCTTGACTTCAAAGACATTCTTGCCTTCGCACGATAGGCTTTGTATACAACAACCAGCCAATCGCCGGTAAGGTACATCGCTTGCATGTCATAAGCAGGGGTAGTCTTATACGGCGAGTATATCCCAAACTCTATATTTTAACTGGAAAAGTTGGGGGTCGTCTTATACGCCCAGTCGTCTTATACGCCGGAATATACGGTAGTGCTGTTTTGAAAACAATGGGATTTTTTGTTCCTGCTACTGTAGATTGCACCAGAATTCTACATCACAATCAGTTTTTCCCCATCATCCTAAATCAATTAATTAATGGTTTTTATATACCTTAGGGCCACCTGCAACTGCCCGTAGGCAATATGTATCCTTGTGCTTTAAATTATTGCATTATCCATACAACTGAGAATTAAAGTTCCTCAGTTGTAATGCCCAATGAATCCTAACAGCAAGTGGATAAATGTTAGATGGGAATTTAAAAGTCACCTGGCTACTTTAAAAGAGCAATTTAGAAAGTTTTGAAGCAAGAGACAAAATCAATGCTATCAAAAAGGGCATACACTGAATGTTAAAAGTTGCCAAACTAATCAGGGAGAAAAGTTGTGTGCAAATGACCACTTGATACTGCAAAATTCTCCATTGGAGAAGAAATGTGACCTCACAAGTGATCTGATTCATTGAATAAACCTATTTACTGTATGTTCAACTTTATGAAATGGCAGGATTTTATTCCCTGTTCCTATTAAATGAATAGACCTATTGAAATGAGGCCATTCAGTGTAACAAATCATTCAATTCATAGGTTTCTCCAACAGACTGGTTTTTAAATACAAGAAAAGGAAGGAAAGAATTGAAATGGATACAGAAATGCCTGAAACAAAATGCCTGCAATTACACTGATTTCATTCAGATTGACAGCTCCTATATCATCCAGAACGTTAAGAGTATAGAGCTAGTTAAGGCCAGGAAGTAATGACTGACTTCTGCGATATATCATTTAACAAATCATTAAGTGGGAAAGAACAAAATCATTCGGCATGAAAAAGCTCCAAAATTAACTAATGCAACTTGAAGATAGATGTTAGTCAGGGAGACATTAAATGTATTCACTAATTGTAATTTGCTAAATGAAAAGAAATGGGATCATTGTTTCATGTAGCCTCAAAGCTGAAAACCAAAGCAATACTTCTTTGATTGCATCTAGGTTGCCTGGTATCCATTATTTTGAACGGCTGCCCACTATCACACTCCATTTTATATTAAAATATTCTTTCTTACTTTCTCTTTCTTTATTTCCTTCCTTCATAGATGCTATACCTATGCAACTTATTTTCAATTACCAAATACTTTTTTTAAAAAATGGATGTGGATATCTCAACCACTGCAACAGGTTAATCACAGAAAGTTAATATAGCTCCGAGATCAGAAAAAAGTTACTGCCCATCACATGAAGATCATAGTTGAGTAACAAGAAATTACAATTATTTAAACCAATCAAATAACTCAATCCTTCGTCTGAAGCCAGGAATATTATTATTCTGGCTAAAAGGCCTTCTCCAAAAACAGCATCCCTACATCCTCTCCCATCTATCTCACAGAATATCTAATTATGTTAATCACATGAAGCAACATAATCATGCTCCGAGTTTCCCCTCCTCTGTTCCTATTCATAGGCTGCTATTGTTGGGAATATGAAACTCACAATGTGATAGTTTTTATGGCTATACTTTACTGGAAAAAAAGGGGAGATAAGGCAATTTGTGACTGCTGCTACTTGCCATAACATCTAGTTCTGGCATGAATTTCCACTTTGTTCCAAGTAATGAAGAGGCAGCTTGTTGGCATCTTTGACAAAGTCAAGAATCTGTTTGGAAATATAGAATGCAAGCAAGCCAGTGTTAAATTCCTGCCCTTCTCTTGCCATGGATTCAGCTCAAAGGAACACTACTTACCCCAGATGTTCTGGTTTTCTTTCACTTATTGCCTGCTACAATCTGACCATAAGTGATTAAACTGTAAACCTATTCTCCCTTTCTATTCTCCCCATCACATCATTTTTGGAATGAATAATCCAGCCATTTATAGCTCATTAAAAAAGAAAGCTCTCTGTATTCTTTAAATAGGAGCACTCCAAGATGAAGAACAAGACTTGTTGCTAAGGTGTTTTCCAGCACAGGCAAGAACGGCTGTTGGGGAAATTATATAGCCCAGCAATTCAAGGCAACTGAGTGCACTTCATCCTCTGTCAATGAGTGCTGCCTTGTGTAGAACTTTAGCACAAAGATAAGCTCTATCATGTGTGATCTCCATTGGGAGGTTTAATGGAGATTAAGTAATAAGTAGGTATTTAAATGTCCCTCTTCAAGAGCGAAGGAGAACAGAAAACACCATGGAACATGAATAGCTCAGGAGCAGGTCTTAAAGACATCAATCACTCTAGGAGAGATTTTTGTCATTAAAGAAAGTGTTGATCGCACATAAAGAAATTAAGGCAGAGGGGACACAGGAATATGTATGCCTCCCCTACAGTAACAGTTATACAAAGCTGCATTATATGTCTTTGCTTTTCAGCCTGATCCAAATTAGTAAGATAGCAGCACAAAATGAGGAAATGCACAGATGTTGTTCAGGTCCCATTCAATGTGCCAACAGCATCCCATGATCCTCAGATGTACATGTGTGTTGCACATTTCTGCACAAAAACACCTATATAAATCTGAGCTACTATACTTTCTAGCAGCTGGGATTTCTACAGCGATACAAAAGCTTATGGAGACTGGAAAGAGAAAAGGAAAGGACAGGTTAGATCCAGCAGTGTCCTTCTGTGAATAGAAGCACATTTTCAGGATGAGGGAGAAACTGGAATAAGAAATTGGCTTAAGATGTCTATCACCCTTCCCTACTCTCATCCTTATGGTTTCTCGTGCCAGCATCCTTTGATTTTGAACCCTGAGATTGTAAGATAAATAAATATTGTAAGATAAATGCGGTGGTAACGCAGCTGAAGCTCTGCTCACGGCCAGGGTTCGATTCCAACGGAAGGAGGAAGTCGAATCTCCGGTAAAAGGGGTTGAGGTCCACTCAGCCTTCCATCCATCCGTGGTCGGTAATATGAGTACCCGGAATATGCTGGGGAGTAAAGAAAGGCCGGGGATGGAACTGGCAATCCCACCCCATATATACGGTCTGCCTAGTAAATGTCGCAAAATGTCACCCTAAGAGTCGGAAACGACTCGCACTATAAGTGCGGGGACACTTTTACCTTTACCTACTGAGTGCAGAATTCAGTAATAAAATGCCAGGAACATTTACAAGAACAAATTTCTATCAAATCTTACATTTCCATACCTTACATTCCAATATTCAGCAAAACAAACTGCCTCTTTCAGAAAATTCAACATTCTTTAGTCTTAGGGTTGCCATATTCCAGTTCCACAAATCCGAGCAGGTTAATTTGCATATTATGTAAAGTATTTGCATATTATGCAAATATTTGCATATTAATACTTGGATTGTCCAGTTGTTTTGTTTTTGTGCCTATGAATTA